>NC_142534.1:5857500-6580000 GCF_056151865.1 Erythranthe guttata | reverse complement strand
TTCATGAAATATGCATTATGTTAATTTACGACTCTAGTTGATTAGTTTATTGGATTTCATTCGTTTTATATCATATGCTCATCGATTATGTTTAGCTTATGCTATGGACCATATTTTTATGTGACTATATATTTTAAATCAGTCATTATGTTATTCACTGGTGTTTGCTTGTTGAATTCTATTTAATATTTGAAGTACTTAATATATAACTCTCTTGACATGACATGTAGGGATAAATGTATGGCAGATAGTGCGACTTCACATGCTATCCTTAGTGATAAGTATTACTTTATTAATTTCATGTCTAGTAGTAGTAAGACCTCTCTGACAAATATATGAGCCACGTGTAATTTTCTAGATGGTTATTGTAATGTCGACATTATGTTATCTCATGGCACACTTTTGGCCATTAAAGTAGCTCTCTATTCTCTATGTTCCAGTAGAACGTTGTTGAACTTTAAAAATATTTGAGCTACTGGTTATCATATTTTGAAACAATTAAGAAAATAGAACAAATATATGTGGATCACCTCTAACGTGTATGGAAAGAAGCGTACATGGAAAAATTAGAGGGATTTTTTACACAGTTGTATAGAACCACCATTTGAATGCCAAAAACATAAATTGTCGATTGTTCTAAATCAAGTAACTTGATTATATGCTATCATATGCACATACTTGTAATCGTTCCCTTGCTTTCTTGGAGTTAATCCAAAAACATATATTAGGACCGTGGTAGTTAATCTCACGATATATCACGATACGGTATGCTTTCAATCAAAACGATACAACTCGGGCTCCGTATCGATTATTCATAAGATATCGTATCGTATCGCAATATCACGATACGATACAATATTTACGATATTAGTCCAACAAAAAAAAAAGGAAACTCAATCGGTTGTACATAAAACCCAAATTTGAACAAATCCCTTCAACATCCCAACCCCAACTCACACTCTTCTCTTCAATTTCTTCAACAATCCTCACAATATCTCAACTCTAATATTCAATTTCTATTGAATCCTGCGATTTTTTTTAGATTAAACACCAATTCAATGGCGATTTTGACTAGGTTTTGCACAATTGGAACAGGCTTGCGATCTAGAGCCTTATTTCTTCAAATTTTCATTCACTCAGGGCTGGGTTTGTTCGTTTTTGTCATGGATTTGTTCAATTTGAGGTGGGCTCATTGATTTGTGGTGATTGATTCAAATTTCACCATAGTTGGGGGGTTTTGTGGTATTTTCAGCATTGTTGGGGTGTTTATGCAACTTTCAGCATTAATTGGGATTTGCTTGTATGATTTTTAGCATTGTTGGGGTCGTACTTGCATTTTCTAGCATATTTGGGGTGGTTTGGGCAATTTTCAGCACTTATTTTTTCATAAAGAATAGATTTTGTGGTTGTATTAACTTTTGGGTGTTTTGGATTGTAATGGCTCATAGAAAAGAATGAAGTAATTGGATATTGCATGAAACCATTGTGCAGCCGTTGTTGATCCTTCGTAAACAAAACATCTTCGATGTAATTATTGTGGTAAAGATTATTGGGGTGGTGTTACGAGAATGAAACATCATCTTGTCGGATTACGTAATGAGTGTACCATTTGTGAAAAGGTTCCAGATGATGTAAGAGAAATATTTGCTAAAATAGCAAAAAAATGAAGAATGAGGCAAATAATCTTGAATTTTTGGATGAAGAAATAGTCGAAGATGTTAGCAAAGAAAGAGGAGGATTACATCCATTTTCTCTAAAAATGGAGCTATTTTGAAACAAACAACGATGAATGGAGCACTGAAAGATAGAGAGTTAGTGATTCTTGACATATATAGATGCATATACGGTAATGCTCTACCTTTCAACTTGGTGAGAAGCCCCTTATTTACTCAAATATTAAAGTCGGATGGGGAATATGGTAAAGGTTTGAAGCCTCTTTCTTATAATGAGGTAAGAGTTTCTTACCTTAGGGATGTAGTTAAACATGTCAAAAACTCCATGGAGAAATATACAGATGAATGAAAAAGATGGGGATGCACATTCATGTGCGATGGTTGGACCCACGAAAATCTCGATCAATCACTCACTTTCTAGTCAATAGTCAAAGTGGCACGGTATTTTTTAAAATCCATCGATACTATTAATGTGATCAAGGATGGTAAAAAAATGTTTCACTTATATGATTTTAGAAATTGGGGTTGAAAATGTTGTTGAAGTTGTAACTGATGGTGCTTCTAATCTTGTGTCTGTTAGGGAGAAGTTGGAAGAGAAGTACACGAGCTTATGTTGGTCTCCTTGTGCCGCCCATTGCCTTGACTTAGTGCTTGAAGATATTGGTAAAATTCCGATCTTCCATTCCACCATTACATCGCCAAAAGGATCACCACTTACATATATAGGCATCAATGGGTTCTAACATTATTCATAGATTATTCTCAAGGAAGGGAATTTGCAAGACCGACTGTAACAAGGTTTGCAACTTCTTTTCTTACTTTAAGTTTCATCTTGAATCAAAAAAGTGCTCTTAAGTCCATATTCGTTTCAGAAGAATGAACTTCAAGTTCTTATGCTCGTAAGCATGATGGTAAATAAGCAGTGGAACTTGTTTCGTGCAATGCCAAATTTTGGAGTTCTATCAAATATTGTTTACGAAGTGTGAGTCCAATTGTTAAAGTATCGAGGCTTGTAGTTGGTGACTCACAACCAGCAATGCCTTATATTTATGAAGCAACGGATAGAGCCAAAGATTAAATATCTCACAACTTCAATAATATTGAGTCGGGGTATAAGAAGATATGGGAAATAATTGATCCCCGTTGGAACCGGCAACTTCATAGACCACTTCATGCGGCGGCATATTATCTTAATCCTAAGTAATAATTTTTTTATTTCTTTTTGTTAAATTTGAATTTCATAAATAACTGTTTGTTATTAATTTATTTTATTTTTATTAGGTTTCATTATGCTGAAGGGTTCGAGCGAAAAAATAACATTATATATGGTTTACATAAAACCATTGAGATGATGATTACGGATTATACTAGGACAAGAATTTTGATTGATTCACAATTTGAAAAATTCAAAAGAGCATACGGACTATTTGGATTAAAAATGGCTAAGAAAACTTAGGACAAAAAACAACCTCGTATTTTTTTTCTTATGGTTTTACTTTTAAGAATTGTAGTTTCTTAATTAATTATTACTATATACTTACTAAATATATTTCATGTTCTAATTATATTTTATGTTAATTTTTGTTTTCATAACTCTTTGGTGGGAAAGTTATGGTAGAGAAGTAAAGGAGTTTCAAAAGATTGCTATGAGAATTTTGAGTCTTACATGTGGTGCTATCAAATATGAGAGGAATTGGAGTACATTTAAATAAGTGCATACAAAAAGAAGAAACCGCTTGGAATAACTGATGCAGGGGTGGCAGAGGTGGAATTGTGTGGGGCCAAAGATTTCCCAACCAGAACGACGAGGGGAGCTAAACCCATGGCTACGCCGTAACGTGCGGTGGATTTTGGCGTTTCGAGGTCGTTTAGGCCTTCAAAACAACGTTTTTGCTATTTTAGGAAAAATTTAAATAATTCATAATTAATTTTAGAAAATTCGGATTTGAAATCCGCAAGTTGGGATGTTCCCAATTTTTGGTATTCTACTAGGTTTGGGAGTTATTTCGTTTTTTTTTTTCGTTTTTTTGGTAATTTTCTCGTTTTCCAAGTTGATTAGGGTTTTTCGTTTTCTTTAGTATAAATTGTTGCTCTAAAGTTTATTTTTCCGCATCTTTAATTATCAATAAAATTTCTGAGTTTTCTTTCAATTATCTGGTGGCCTCCAGAATTATCGTGTTCTATAGGATTAATTCGTAGAAATTAATTCTTTTCCGTGCTTCCATTCTGCGTTAGTTGGCATCAGTAACGAGGTTTTTTTCCTGGTTAGATGGCGAGAGGCGTGAATCATGAAGATGACAACCGCGATGGCGATGACTTCGATGTTGATAATATTCAGGCGGCGGTCGAACTCGCTCGAGTAGAAAATCAACGGGCTATGAAAGAATTTCTAGTAGAGGTTCGAGGTAAGCTGCGGCAACTTTGGCACTTGCTAGAGGGAATTGCCCTCAATGGCAACAACAGGAGGGGCGAACCTAATGTAGCGCACGCTGGGGAATTAGCCCGAGGCGCGCATGTTAGGAATCAGATTCGTGACCAACCATGTCTTCACCAGGACAGTGATGAAGACTTGGATGAGAACGACAGAGCGATAATCGACGAAAATCAACCTAGACATAGACAAAGGCAGTACGACGATTATCCGACAAGGGCTGAGATCCCATATTTCCATGGAAACCTCCCCATAGAGGATTTTCAAGATTGGGTGGTCGAAGTGGAGAGCGCTTTTGATGTAATGAACACCCCACCCGACAGGATGGTCAAGATGGTTGCGTACAAGTTGAAAGATGGTGCGGCTGTATGGTGGGACCAGTTTCAGCGATCACGGACTCGACAAGGGAAGGGCCCAGTGCATTCTTGAAGGAGGACTCTTCTTCATGATCGATTCCTACCGCCCGACTACAAACAACACTTATATAATTTATACCATAATTGTTCGAAGGGTAGCAGGTCTATACACGAATACGGTACAGAATTTCTGAAACTAGCAGATCGAAATAATTTACGGGAGTCGGAGAACCAGCAAGTGGCCAGGTATCTGAACGGGTTGAAAGCTAATATCCCTGACCGAATAGCTTTGCAGCCAGTTTATACCATTCAGGATGCTCAGAGTATGGCGTTGCGAGCAGTAGAATTTGAGCGACGGAACAATGCGAATAATTATCGTAGACCGCCAAATTATGCCCCACCGCCGGTTGATAGGGGTAAGTTTGTATCCTAAAACCCTAATCTTGTTGCCCCACCAACACGGGCACCACAGATCCAGACGAGAGCCGGTGCCAGTAGTTAGTTCGAGCACGCCCGTTCAGCCTCGAACAAACAATCCTTATGCGAGACCAGTCCATGAAAACTGTTTTAGGTGTCACAAATATGGACATCGTTCCAATGAATGCCTTGAGAGGAGACCCGTGATCTTAGTAGATGGGTCGGAGCAGAGAGGCGAGAGTGATCAGGAAGGTTATGATGAAGACATTTTTCAAGGAGAAGAGGATACGGCAGAATATCATAGTCAAGAGGATGGAGAGCAAGTTAACTGTGTGGTACATCGAGTTCTTTGCACAGTGATACAACAAAACCAGCGAAATAGCATATTCGTTCTAAGTGCTCAGTTAATAAGAGTGTGTGCCACCTGATAGTTGACAATGGTAGTTGCAAAAATTTTGTTGCGATAAGATTAGTTGATTATTTGAAGTTACATGTGGAAAAACATCCAGTCCCTTACACTATTGGGTGGGTTCAGAGAGGGCCAACGGTTAAAGTGACAGAAGTGTGCCGTGTGCCTATCTCAATTGGAATGAACTATGCCAATGAGTTAACATGCGACGTGATAGACATGGATGCTAGCCACGTACTACTCGGTCGGCCTTGGCAGTTCGATGTTAATATGACCTATCAGGGGAGAGAAAACTCATGCATATTTGAGTGGGGTGGGCGCAAGATTGTGATGTTACCCCGACCGGAGTCGACGGTCAAGCTTGCCAGGATAGTGGGAATAGAACCAGTTTTTGTGGTCTTTCAATCTGAGAGCGAATTCATAAAAGATGTCGAATTAGCAGCTGAAGTGTACGTGACGATGACGAGGTCTTTGGGGATTCAAAAGGAAGAAGAAGTTCAGAAACAAACCATCGAAATTCCTGAGAATGTGCAACCGTTGCTTACGGAGTTTGATGAGTTGATGTCCGATGACCTTTCGGATTCGCTGCCGCCTATGAGAGACGTTCAGCACCAGATTGATTTAGTGCCCGGTGCTAGCCTGTCAAATCTGCCACATTATCGGATGAATCCGCAATAATGTGAGGTTTTGCGAGAGAATGTGGAGGAGCTGCTGAAAAAGGGGTTTATGAGATAGAGTATGAGCCCGTGTGCGGTGCCTGTGCTACTAGTGAAGAAGAAGGATGGCAGCTGGATGATGTGTGTTGATAGTAGAGCAATAAATCGAATCACCATAAAGAATCGTTTTCCCATTCCGCGGCTTGACGATATGTTGGATATGTTGGAAGTTGCGAAGCTGTTATCAAAAATTGATCTTCAGAGTGGGTATCATCAGATTTGGATTAGACCCGGGGACGAGTGGAAGACATCGTTCAACAGAAAAGATGGATTGTACGAATGGTTGGTGATGCCGTTTGGATTGTCGAATGCGCCCAGCACTTTCATACACGTGATGAATCAGGTATTACGACCATTTTCCGAAAATTTGTCGTTGTGTATTTCGATGATATTCTGATTTATAGCAAACACGAAGACGAGCATATAGGACACCTGCGTGAGGTCTTAACTGGTTTAAGGGATAATCAGCTATTTATCAATTTGAAGAAGTAAACTTTCATGGCTAGTCGATTACTGTTCTTAGGATTTATAGTTGGGGTTGAAGGAATTCATGTCGATGATGAGAAGGTTCGGGCGATTCGTGAGTGGCCCACGCCTAAGAATGTTTCGGAAGTCAGGAGTTTCCATGGGTTGGGGACATTCTACCGACGGTTCATTCGGAATTTCAGCACCATCATGGCACCAACTACTCAATGTATGAAAAAGGGAAAGTTTATGTGGGGTGACGAGGCAGATCAGAGTTTTGCAGTGATCAAGATGAAATTAAGTAATGCACCTGTCTTAGCATTGCCTAGTTTCGAGAAGGTGTTTGAAGTGGAATGTGACGTCAGTGGAGTAGGCGTTGGAGTTGTTTTGTCCAAGGAAAGGCGTACGGTGGCTTTCTTCAGCGAGAAATTGAGTGACACACGAAGGAAGTGGAGTACTTACGATCAAGAATTTTATGTGGTAGTCGGGGCTTTGAAACAGTGGGAGCACTATCTGATACAGCGGGAGTTCGTGCTATACACCGACCAACAAGCTTTGAAGTTTCTGAATAGTTAGATGAATGTCGACAACGTGCATGTAAGGTGGACGAATTTGCTGCACAAGTTTCCGTTTGTCATCAAGCATCGGAGTGGGATCATGAACCATATCGTGGACGCACTAAGTCGGCGAGCTGCATTACTTACCACTCTTAGTGAAAAAATGGTCGGATTGGAGTGTTTGAAGGAGCCTGTACGAGGGAGATGAGGATTTTGGAGAGATATGGTCCAAGTGTGTTGGGCAACAGCCGATGGATGATTACTATATTAATGAGGGATTTATGTTTAGAGGTAACGAGCTGTGCATTCTGAGGACTTCTCTTCGCGAGAAGTTAATTGTGGATCTACATGCGAGCAGGCTAAGCGGTCATTTGGGACGAGACAAGACGACGAGCAGCGTCGATGAGCGGTTTTATTGGCCTCAACTTAAGCAAGATGTTGGTAAGGTGGCTGCGAAGTGCTATGTTTGACAAGTTTTGAAGGGTCGGTCTTAAAATACGGGGCTGTATACACCTCTCCCGGTCCCAAGTGGTATGTGGGAAGATCTGTCGATGGATTTTGTGTTGGGTTTACCGCGGATCCAGCGAGGAGTTGATTCGGTTTTCGTGGTGGTTGATAAGTTTTCCAAGATGACTCACTTCATTCCGTGCCGAAAGACTTCTGATGCGTCTCATATTGCGAGACTGTTCTTTCGAGAAGTAGTTCGTTTACACGGCGTACCGAAGACCATCACATCCAATCGAGACGTGAAGTTCCTTAGCCTCTTTTGGCTTGTCCTTTGGAAGATGTTTGACACCTCCCTCAAGAGAAGCACCACAGCGCATCCGCAAACTGATGGGCAAAAGGAGGTGACTAATCGAACTTTGAGAAATTTGATATTGTGGCGATCGCCCGAGGCAATGGGATCATGCTTTACCACAGGCGGAATTTGCCTATAATAGCGTTGTGCATAGTGCCACTGGAATGTCCCCTTTCGCGTTGGTTTATAGAGCAGCTCCGAAACATGCAGTGGATTTGATACGCCTCCCTCAAGAGCACCTAAAAGTATGGCAGCGGAGCGATTGGCTAATGCAGTGCGAGACGTGCAAGCGGAGGTTAAGGAGAGGCTCAAGCAAAAGAATGCCAAGTATAAAGCTGCTGCGGACCAGCATCGCAGGCTGAAGACTTTTGATGAGGGGACGATGTCATGGTATTCCTTTGGAAGGAACGATTCCCGGTGGGAACATATATCAAGCTCAAGCCAAAGAAGTATGGACCGTTCAAAGTTCTTCAGAAAATTAATGATAATGCTTACGTAATCGACCTCCCGGTTCACATGGGTATTTCGAAGACTTTCAACATTTCAGACTTGCACGAGTATCAGGAGGATACTCCACTTTATCCCGATACAAGCTCGAGGTCGAGCTCTTTCGAAGAAGAGGGGATTGATGCAGAGGTGGCGGAGGCGGAATTGTGTGAGGCCAAGTTTTTCCGAACCGGAACGACGAGGGGAGCTAAACTCACAGCTATGCCGTGAAGTGCGATGGATTTTGGCGTTTCGAGGTTGTTTAGGCCTTCAAAACGACGTTTTTCCTATTTTAGGAAAATTTTAAATAATTCATAATTAATTCTAGAAAATTCGGATTTGAAATCCGCAAGTTGGGATGTTCCCAATTTTCGGTTTTCTACTAGGTTTAGGAGTTATTTCATTTTTTTTGTTTTGGTAATTATCTCGTTTTCCTAGTTCGATTAGGGTTTTTCGTTTTCTTTAGTATAAATAGTTGCTCAAATGTTTATTTTTCAGCATCTTTAATTATCAATAAAATTTCTGATTTTTCTTTCAATTATCTGGTGGACTCCTGAATTATCGTGTTCTATAGGATTAATTCGTAGAAATTAATTATTTACCGTGCTTCCATTCTGCGTCAATACAATCTCCAACTTGATGCGCGGCAAAAAATTCGAGCAGAGAAGGGAGAAGCTTATGATCCATACTATCATTTACTATTATTTGATGTATATATATATATATATATATATATATATATATATATATATATATATATATATATATATATATATATATATATATATATATATATATATATATATATATATATATATATATATATATATATATATATATATATATATATATATATATATATATATATATATATATATATATATATCCAAGTTTGAGACTGATAAGAGAAGAACGGGAAAGACCAAAGTTCGAGTTGATGAAGTTGAAGAGATTGATAAAGATGAAGATGCAGACAATCGTTTGAAAATGGTGGATGAGGAAGATTTAACTAATATTGATCTTCAAGATTTCGAGTGATGGATTAGTTTATAAATTAGGGATTTGAATTTGAACTTCGATTGATGTTATTTAATGAACAATTATGATTTTTTTCATATTTTATAATTTGATGTTGAAACTTGAATTTGGATTTTGAACTTATTTTTTAATTAGTGTTTGAATTTAAAATTTAAAAATTTACATGTTTATAATATTTTTATTATATATATATATATATATATATATATATATATATATATATATATATATATATATATATATATATATATATATATATATATATATATATATATATATATAAACCATTTTAGTAGATGGTTAAATATCTCATGGTAAACGATACGGTACAAGATGTGGAGCAAAACAATACGAGATATTTACGATCAGATAACCATGATGTGGACTATGTATCACCATCTATAACAAATATTTAAAACCTTAGATAGGCGATTCTTTACAGCTCATATTGCGGACTGTCACTTCGATGAGACCGTCTTCCCGCAGTTAGAGGGACGAAAGAACATCCAGACTAACGTTCCTGAAGAATGGCGTAAAGTCAAGATCCTCTAAATTAGAGAATTGATATATGAATTAATAGAGCATCCAAACTAACATTCCTAAAGAACAGCATGAAGTCATGTAGGATGACCATATAGATCTGCATGTAACGTCCACACTAGCGTTCTCGAAGTACTGCGTAAAGTCGTGTGGGACGATTAATAAATATGCAAAGAACAACCATACTAATGTTCCCGAAGAACAACATGAAATCGTGTGTAACGAATAATGTCAGATTCGTTCTCTGATTTAAAAAAAAAATGACGATATCTCAAGTAAGCCTGCAAGGATAGAGGTCCTAGGGGTAGGCCACCAATCCATGCTACCCGGTCTTGCCTCCCTGCCCAAAAGAGAGGGAGAGAAATGGAATCAAAGAATTCTCACACCCGAAAGTGGATAAACCCAACAATGGAATCTTGTTAGCCCTGGAACCAATGGGATCCCACCTAATCCATCTCATGAAATAACTATGGAATATGGATTCGTCCAGGAGACGAAGTCGGGGAATGCCTCGACGTCAATATGCATTTTCGAGAATAGAAAAATCTTGGTTAGTTATTCATGCATGAATGAGATGTGGTATCGAACTAAAATTATCATCGATGACATACTTGCTTGCGCAGTATATATTGTACTTATATTGAGTGATGAGATAAAATCTCGATCAATTAATAAGTGTAAACAAATGGATGACGTGGAGCCGACATTAGAAAATCAATCCGATCTGAGTTTGATTCATTGATAAAATAAAGAGGTAGAGATCAGTAGTTCCTACACCTCCTTGAATTTATCCATGGGATATAAATGAGTACAAACAAAGAAATAAATGAGGTTTTGAGCCAGAAGACTCGTGTCATAGCTCAAATGATATAGGAAGTCAGAAGTCTAGTCGCATAGCTCAAATGAGATTGAGAGCCAGAAGACTCATCTCATAATTCAAACGTGATTGGGAGCCATAAGACTCGTCTCATAGCTTAAATGAGATTGTGAACCAGAAGACTCGTCTCATAAGTTTAATAAAAATTATAAATGTAATAAATAAGTTTTATGAATACTTTTTGCTTCAATATGTTTCTCTATTGTGAATTTGGTTTTGAAAATTTGTGCGAAGACAATATATTCTGTATTATCTCTTACAAGATGGATGAAGCTTGAAGGAGTATTATCGAAAGAAAATACACAAAAATTATAAATGCATAAAAAAACAATGCCGAATCAGCAAACTTAGTAACGAGGGAGATAAGTGTTACTTCAGTAACATTAGAGGGAAAGTGTTACCAACCACATACTCCTGAGATGATCTGTAATTAGCCCTAAATATATTTGATAACCTACCATTACCATTGGGTAGAAATCTTTGGATAAGCAATATATTAAAAAAAATCAAGTCCATGAATATGATAATAGAGGAATATATTAGAAGTATATTTATCATTACAATATAGTAGTAGTAAAATCTTATATATAAAAGAAAGAAACGCTAGGGCAACCCTAAGAAACCCTAATGTCATATTTGTATTTTTTTTTTCAATTTTTATCAAATTTTTATCTCCTTAATATTATTTTAAATATTATTTTTGAATTTTATCATATTTGTATCCCCTAAATATTATTTTTTATTTTTATCAGATTTTTGTCTCCTAAATATTATTTTTTATTTTTATCTCCTAAATATTATTATAAATAATATTTTTTTAATTTTATCAAATTTATATCTCCTAACTATAATTTTAAATATAATTTTCAACTTTTAGCAGATTTTTATCTCCTAAATATTATTTTCGAATTTTATCAAATTTATATCTCCTAAATAATATTTTAAATATTTTTTTCGAGTTTTATCATGTTTTTATTAGTTTTTTATCTCCTAAATATTAATTTTTTTTATCAGATTATTGTCTCCTAAATATTATTTTCGATTTTTATCAAATGTTTATCTCCGAAATATTATTTTAAATAATAATTTTGATTTTAATCATATTTTATCTCCTAAATATTATTCTAATTATCATTTTCGTATTTTATCAACTTTTATCTCATTAACATTATTTGAAATACTATTTTCGATTTTTATCAAATTTTTATTTCCTAACTATTATTTTAAATTTTATTTTCGATTTTTATCTCCTAAATATTATTTTTTGATTTTTTATCAAATTTTTATCTCTTAAATATTATTTTAAATATTATTATCGATTTTCATCAATTTTTTATCTCCTAGATATCTTATATATCTTATATATAAAATAAAGAAACGCTAGGGCAACCCTAAGAAACCCTAATGTCATATTTGTATTTTTTTTTCAATTTTTATCAAATTTTTATCTCCTTAATATTATTTTAAATATTATTTTCGAATTTTATCATATTTGTATCCCCTAAATATTATTTTAAATATTATTATCGATTTTCATCAATTTTTTATCTCCTAGATATCTTATATATAAAATAAAGAAACGCTAGGGCAATCCTAAGAAACCCTAATGTCATATTTGTATTTTTTTTTCAATTTTTATCAAATTTTTATCTCCTTAATATTATTTTAAATATTATTTTCGAATTTTATCATATTTGTATCCCCTAAATATTATTTTAAATATTATTTTTTATTTTTATCAGATTTTTGTCTCCTAAATATTATTGTTTATTTTTATCTCCTAAATATTATTATAAATAATATTTTTTTAATTTTATCAAATTTATATCTCCTAACTATAATTTTAAATATAATTTTCAACTTTTAGCAGATTTTTATCTCCTAAATATTATTTTCGAATTTTATCAAATTTATATCTCCTAAATAATATTTTAAATATTCATTTCGAGTTTTACCATGTTTTTATTAGTTTTTTATCTCCTAAATATTATTTTTTTTATCAGATTATTGTCTCCTAAATATTATTTTCGATTTTTATCAAATTTTTATCTCCTAAATATTATTTTAAATAATAATTTTGATTTTAATCATATTTTATCTCCTAAATATTATTCTAATTATTATTTTCGTATTTTATCAACTTTTATCTCATTAACATTATTTGAAATATTATTTTCGATTTTTATCAAATTTTATTTTCGATTTTTATCAGATTTTTATCTCCTAAATATTATTTTTTTTATTTTTTATCAAATTTTTATCTCTTAAATATTATTTTAAATATTATTATCGATTTTCATCAATTTTTTATCTCCTAGATACCTTATATATAAAAGAAAGAAACGCTAGGGCAACCCTAAGAAACCCTAATGTCATATTTGTAATTTTTTTTCAATTTTTATCAAATTTTTATCTCCTTAATATTATTTTAAATATTATTTTCGAATTTTATCATATTTGTATCCCCTAAATATTATTTTAAATATTATTTTTTATTTTTATCAGATTTTTTTCTCCTAAATATTATTTTTTATTTTTATCAAAATTTTATCTCCTAAATATTATTATAAATCATATATTTTTTTATCAAATTTATATCTCCTAAATAATTTTAAATATAATTTTCAACTTCTTATTGAGACACCCTAGCTTAATCAAACTATTTATTGGAAAGGATCTTATATGCGCTAAAGATTATTTATGTAGAAACATACCTAAACATCTTTATAATACAATTCATCAGTTTGGTTAATATACGCTTGAAGCAATCAAGGAAACCTATATGGTTCAATATAATACCGAGGAGTGGTATGAATGTGGAATTGGAGTTATTACGGAATGATTTTAATCATATTTTATATCCTAATTATTATTCTAATTATTATTTTCATATTTTATCAACTTTTATCTCATTAACATTATTTGAAATATTATTTTTGATTTTTTATCAAATTTTTATCTCCTAACTATTATTTTAAATTTTATTTTTGATTTTTATCAGATTTTTATCTCCTAAATATTATTTTTTGATTTTTTTATCAAATTTTTATCTCCTAAATATTATTTTAAATATTATTATCGATTTTCATCAAATTCTCCTAGATATTATTTATAATAATCTGATTTTCGATTTTTACAAAAAAGGGTAAATAAATCTGATTTTCATCTCTAGCGGATTTTGTGACATCGTTTTACAGAATGTCTGCAATATTTGAATTTTATTTCTTCCCTACCTAAGGCTTCTTCTTTTGGTAACCCGAGTTTAGATTTTGTTTCTTATCTTCTTCTTCATCCTATCGACTGTGTGGCAATTAGTTTACATCTTTTTCCATCATGGCTTATAGGTAATTTCGTTTTGTTAAATTATGTGTTTCATTAATTTATACCAAAGTTTTCAAATTTTATGTATAACAATTATTTCATTTTATATGTTATTGGACATGTTATTAAAAGGGATGATTTGAGAAAATTAACCAAAAATGGGCGGACCCACAAGCTATTGGAAATCGACCTTCAAGACTTATTGTTTGTATGCGATATTTAATTTATTGTTTGTATTTATTTTTGTTTCTTAATTTTCCAATTGTTAATTCCATAGGCAAAACAGCCTTAAAATGAGGCAGTGGAGAAGGGCTTAGTTCCGATGCAAGATGTATAGATGGCCTTTTACGATGGTATGTTGTCGATAGTTTACTTTTGATTATGTTAACTTAGTTATTAAATCTAATTACTTTTAAGCTCAACATGAAAGACATAATTGATGATTTTTTTTTGGTTTAAATTTTCAATCTACTGGTATTAGCTTATTCAATTCATTTAGAAAATTATTCAACAGTAAAGTTATGTCCTTTTTTTTTTGTGTAGTATACTTAATCATGTTCCAGTATAATAGAATTTTGATCATACGATACATCAAACGTTTGTTTATATTCTTACAACATCAAAACAATGCAATTTGTTGTCCCGTGCATCGCACGGGTACAATTACTAGTAATAATAAAAGTAAAAACAAATAGTGATGATGTGGTGTAATGGTGGTATTACCTCGGCCCTTGAAAACGAGAGAGGGAAAAAAGTGTATCGTGGCAGTGCATTCAATTCATGAATAGACAAAAGACGCGTGTCTTGTCGTTTCCTCCCCCTCTACCTCAACTAGTGCTCCACTACACCACTACTCTCCCTCTCTCTCTCTCCTCTTTCTCTCTCTTACTAAACCATTTCCTATTTCATTTTCTCCTCTCTTCTCATATACACCCAAATTATCTCTTTCTCTCTCTCTCTCTCTCTCTCTCCCGAATCCCCACCCTTTTCTCAATCCTTTCTTGCAGGTGAGGCACCCTTTTGCCTCTCTCCCGGAGTTCTTTTTCAGATTCATCAATCAGGTATCTCTCTCTCTCTCTCTCTCTCTCTCTCTAGTAATAATTCTTTTATTTATTTAATTAGTTTTTGCTTCTTCTTTATTTATGTTTTATTGACTTTTCTCAGTCAGTTTCGGATTTGGCAAGAACAAAAGGAATAATACAACTATGGCGGAATCCTCTTCGGTGTCGAATAATCCAGACGGGAATTCCGACCTATCGCGCAAGCGTAGAAAAATTGAGCCGGAACACCCAGCCGGCGCCGGAGGAGCTCCCACAGAAGCCGGCGGGCCGCCGAAATGGCGAACTGAAGTCGAGCAACAGATCTATTCGTCGAAGCTCATCGACGCCCTTCGCCACCTCCGCCGCCCTGAATCCGCCCAGGCCACCAGCAGCGCCGTCCGCGACGCCGCCGACCGGGTGCTCGCCTCCTCCGCCCGCGGCAAAACACGCTGGAGCAGAGCCATCCTCACGCGCCGCCTCAGCCTCCGCCTCGCCCACATCAACAAGAAGCACAAAAGGGCGGCTAAACCGGCCGCCGCCGATTGCCGGAGAAATAAACCGGCCGGTCGCAACGAGCTGCCGCCGTTGCGGAGGAAAGTGAAGGCCTTGAGCCGATTGGTTCCCGGCTGCCGGAAGCTGAAGCTGCCGAACCTTCTAGAAGAAACAACTGATTATATTGCGGCTCTGGAAATGCAAGTCAAAGCTTTGACTTTCATCACGGCTCTACTAAATGGCGGCGGTACGGTTACAGCCGCCGCCGCTGCCGCAGCCGGCAGCTCGTGAGTCAATTTTAGTTCTTAGGTGGTTCTTTCTTTTTTCTTTTTTTCTTTTTTTTTATTTGCTTTCAAAATTATTTTTGGGAATGAATTATAGTAATAGTAATTAAGGTTTATGTTAGAATTAATTAGAAGGTTTAAAATATTCGTGTATTTTATAATGTGTATAAATTTGCCTGCGTTTTAATTATTTCTTTTTCTCGAATTATCTTTCTTTGACTTTGAATTGTTTTATCTTTTATGAAATTGGAAAAAGCCAAATTGCCAACTAATATAGGGTGGATTTTTACGTTATTAAATTGTTGATATTAACTTAGGGGTGCAAGTTGGAACAGAATTTCCAATTTCCGCCGGTTCCGATCCGAAAAGTTCCGATTTTGGAACAACTTTTTTCATTCCGACTTCCGAAATTCCGATTTCCGAATTTTTCCGATTTTTTTGGATTGGAATTGGAATTATATAAAATATATTTGGAATTTCCGATTTCCGATCCGATTTAATTCCGATATTATTTCCGATTTTTTTCCGAAAAGTACACCTATAAATAATATATTTTATATTATACTTATTTTCCAAAACAATACGCCTATAAGTTTTGTTTTAGGATTTTGACATAATGAATTGTTGTTAAAAGTTTTATTGGATATTATGTTGTGTTTATATTTATTTATTTTTTTGAACTGAAATTTAGTAATTATTAGTTTTACTTTTATCGATGTGGATGTTCTTACTTTTTTAAAAATATGAACATCCTAGAAAATTTGGCTAAGTTTTGAAATTTTAAAGCTTATGTGATTTCCGATTTTTTTCCGAAATTCCGAAATTTCCGGGTCTTTTGGAATTGGAATGAATTTTTAGATTCCGAAATTTTTGGAATTGGAATTGGAATCGATTTTGTACTTCCGATTTTTTTTGGAAATTTTCCGAAAAGGCTAATTCCGATCCGATCCATCCGACTTTCACCCCTATATTAACTAATTCGTAATTATCTATTAACTTGTTCAATGCTTTATTAGGGCATCTCATGTGGAGGCTCTATACTCCACATGTTTCTTTACTTTAGAGATTTTTATTTTAGAAAAAAAAAAAAAATAGAAAAAAAAATACCAATTGTGGTCGAGTCTCTAAAATACAGAATATTCCAAAAGTTTCTATATACTTTTTTTTAAAAGAAACTCTAATCTATAGTTGTCCCACTGCAAATTAATAAAAAAAATGAAGAAATTAGAACTATTTTTTTGTTTTTGTTTCTTGAAATTTGTACGTTTATTGTTGACAAAAAAAACTATTGAAATTTAAAATTTAAGATAAAATGCAAAGGAAAAATAACTATTGAAAAGGTAATGCACAAAACTAAGATATAATCAAGTTTATAATATGAAATAACTCATAAATTAATACAAAAAAAACAATTTTATAGAGCCCCTTTCTGAAGATTGATACATGAAAGGCTTTCTTAGCTTATAGGAAACATATAATTAATTTGGAAAATGTTCATTAGAATTTTTCTTTTAATTTGATATTATTTTTGGATTAAACTCTTGGATGATGGATGATGCAATTATTTACCGGTCAAAAAAAGAAAAATGACTTTAAAAGAATCCATTTGAATTGAAGTAACTAATATATTATTTATCAAAAAAAAAAGAAGTAATTAATTTATTGTTTCATATTATTTGATAATAAACTTAAGTAGATTATATATGTGATCGGGTACCATGAATTGTAGCATCTACAAGATAGTTGTAGCATTTGCATGACTGCAAGGCCACGTTGAAGTAAGTTGCATAATTAAAATTGAGCGAACATAAATTAAATTACTTGTAATGTCACATTCTTTACAAACACCTTATGTTAAATTAAAGCCAACATAGTTGTAACATTTGCAAAACTGCTAGGCCACGTTGGAGTAAGGTGGTGTTTGCAAATGCTTTTTGAAAGTGATTATGCGATTTTTTTTTGCTCATAATCTGTTTTTAGGTGTTTGCAAAATCTACTTTTGCTTTTACTTCTCTTAAAATAATATGTTTTAAGCTATTTTTTTAAAAGCACCTCTAACCCTGCTTTTTCGATTTTAGTCCGTTTTCCGAAATATTTGCAAACACCCCCAACTTTTAGAAATAAACACTTAAAACTAACTTAAGGTGGTGTTTGCAAATGATTATTTAAAAGCAGAAGTTAGTGATTGTGATTTAAGTTAGTTTTAAGTGCTTGTTTCTAAAAGTTGGGGGTGTTTGCAAATATTTCGGAAAATGAACTAAAATTGAAAAAGCAGGGTTAGGGGTGCTTTTAAAAAAATAGCTTAAAGCAGATTATTTTAAGAGAAGCAAAAACAAAAGTTGGTTTTGCAAACACCTAAAAACAGATTATGAGCAAAAAAAACCGCATAATCACTTTCAAAAAGCATTTGCAAACACCACCTAAATCACAATCACTAACTTCTGCTTTTAAATAATCATTTGCAAACACCACCTAAGTTGTATAATAATAAAAAGAAAAAAAAAAAAAAAAGCAACTATGTTATTTACAAACACTTTATGTTAAATTAATAATACCAACATAGACTTGTTGAGGAAAAAAATTGCTCGTTAATTATTCTAGTTTAAAAGGGGAGATATACTTGAAAGAAAACTCTCGAGAGTACCTTATATATAAAAGTAATTAACGCTAGATCAACCTAAAAACTTTAATCAAATAATCGTAATTTTTTAAATCATTTAAAAAAAATTTACCTCATATTTTCCATCCTTCAAATAAATTTGTAAATTCGCAAGCAAAATTCTAATCCACTCGCATTTTTTTTTAATCTCCTATTTTCCAGTTAGGTTGTTACCAACACACGAATTCTAGGCGGCATATTTGTAATTATATATATTTTTTTTCTTTTTTTTCTCTACTAATTCTCTAACTTTCATTTTTGAAATATTATCCTGCGCATCGTTTGAAAAAATTAAAAATAAATAAATAAATAAAAAAGAAAAATGGTGGGATAGGGAAAAGCCCCACAAGTTTGAAAATAGACAAAATCAGCCAAGAGAAAAAACAGGCTGATTAATTGGCAGCAATATTTGCCTGTCATGTTCGAGGCAGCCCCACCCATTTATGGCACATGTGAGTTGCCTACTAAAGACTAAAGATTCGAAACATTCAAATTTAATGGCCTACTTATATTATTATTAATATAATTATAATAATTATTATTATTATTTATATATCCACCCCCAAACATTACTTTTTTTTTTTTTTTTTAGTAATTCAAGTCATTACTTTAATATATCGTGCAAAAGAATGATATGTTATTAATGACGTAGGTTGAAAGTGGGAATCGAGTCTCTAATTAATTTCTCTCGATTGCGTTCTATAACTTTTCAATTAGATAGTTCGAATATGTTCTTTCTTTCTCTATTCCGAGTTTTAAACTATATTTGGGTTATATCATTATTTATGATAGATGTGGAATATATAGATGACTTAATTTTAAGTTTTCTTCGAGATTCACAATGAGTAATTGGTGAAACTAGTTGTATTGATTTTTTTTTTTTTTAAATCTGATCTTATTTTCTGAAAGTTTATAAAATTTCCAAAAATTTCGAGACTTATCAAAATTTCAGAAGTTGAGTGATTTCAGAATTTCTAAAACTTTTGGAACGGGAAAGTAATTTGGACCGAAATAACTAAAATTGGAATTATATTTGAACTTCCAAAAATAATAGTAATTCTTTGGAAAGGTCTACTCCAATATGTTCCATATTTGAGCTTCACCCTTAGTTAATGTAGATGATATAATAAATATACTATGTTTAGTATATATTTGAATGTCTATTATTATAAAATTATGTTTAGATAAGAAGTCCTAGTTAGATTGTTATTACGCCTCTTATAAATAGTTATCTCCACGAGTGAAGAATACACAAATCAATTTACCATGATCCAATGGAATCTCGATCAGAATTATTGTCTATTTACAACAATTTTGCAAACATGGTTGAAATCCAGTTTTCTCAATATATTAAAACTTTTATATCTGATAATGCCCTTAAATATACACAATATACCTTTCATACTATTTTACAATCCTATATTGTCTAGGAACCTTTCAAAAAGAATGGTTGGGTCGAACGAGAACTTCGTAATATCCTTGACACTGTATGTGATCTCCTTCACTCTGCTACGATTCTTGCACCTTTGAAGGGTGAAGTTTTTCTTCATGCAGTTCATGCTATCAATTGTATGTCAAGTCCTATTATTCATAATAAGACTCCTTATGAGAATCTTTTCGATAAACCTCCAGATTGTCATGACCTTTGCTCTTTTGGTTCGCCTTGTGTTGTTCTTCTTCAATCACACGACCACAACAAACTCAAGACTCGGTCTAGACTTTGTTGTTTCTTTTGCTATGGAAATACTCAAAAGGGTTGTCGGTGTTATGATCCTGTGTCTCATCGTCTCCGTGTCTCTTATAATGTGGTCTTTGGGAACATCGCCTCTTTGTGGAGATGTCCCATTTTCGTTCTTCTTTAACCTCTTCATTCATGTTAGGAGTATTTCTAGATAAGTCTCATTATCATTTTGACTTATTTGAACATATTTATATTCCTCCTTCTAGTTAACCCCTTGGTGAGCTGGTTGGAAATGCAGAAGTCGAACAGAAAAATGTAAAAACTGAACAGATGAAAAATGAACAAGTAGAAACATGAACTAACCAGCTTTGACCATGAGTCCCATCCACTGATGCACATGCTCCGCCTGAAGATCTTGCAAAAATTACACAACCTCCTTGTCATTCAAATCGGGAAAGATACTCATTTACTTGATTATCATTTCAACGAGATCCCAATTAAGGTTTCTAAATAATGCATCAAGTTCATGTTGGTGAAAAGGTACGACGAGCGTAAAAAAGGTAGGGTTGTATCTGTTGATGAAAATACATATACGCCAGTGCACATATCGTACAAGTAATATAATGGATTAAAAGTTCGAGTATCGATACCACGAAAAATATTAAACTGTGTAATTCTAGGCGCTAGATTCTACTAACTATTTTCAAGCCCACCTTACACAGTCAAATTAAGAGAAGATTAACTAAATTATACAAAGAAAATAAGAGCAAGTAAGAGAGAATAAGCAATTAACAAGAAGGTTTATCGAAAATAAACAAGCCTAAGATTTTATCTTCCCCTATGTGATTATTGATCCCCCATTTCTTCAATTATGCAAGCAAATAATTTGGAATACTAATCTGGAATGCTAATTTAATCATAAACAGCTTCCGCGTGTATTACGATTCTATTATTCGGGACTACATTACTGTATTCCAACGCTTCAATCAAGAACAAATCATTAAGCACAAATTTCAATAATGGCTAGCTAAGAGGTTAACTATATTCCTGTGCTAACTTAACAAAGGCTCATTTACTATAGTTCCAATTGTTAAACTGATCTTCCGATTCTTGCATTCAACAATAATAATAAAGAACATAAATTGATCAAGTTCATTCACTTAATAAATCAAGTAGAACAAATAATTTGAAATTAATATTTGCATAAAATCATAAAATTTGGTTCACAAATCCCACATAGGTTTCAAATTAGAAACAAAAAGTTAGCCACTCGTAATTTAATGATAAACAAAATAGATTTTATAAACGAAATAAGAAAAAACTATGGTTGAGTCTTCGTCGATCTTCGTTCTTCGCATTCGGTGGTGTAAAATTTATTGCTTATGATGTCGATATATTCTTTTCTTGATAAGGAAGTGGTTGACACCTAATATGATTCAATTTCCGTCACTTTGCCTCACTAGGATATGTTCTCTGATTTTGACCATGTTAGAGTCTGCATTTTGAACAATTGCATGAAATAAGAATTGTAGTCCTTGAAAATATATTTTCATTGTCGGTGGATTAAGATGATTTGGAGCCCGAATGAGATAAATATTTCCCGAATAGTGGACACTGTCAAAGTTGTTGCAGGATTCCTCTTCAAAATTGATTTTATTTCCCTAATTGCAACTTTTCCCTTTCTTTTTATCATTTTTCCTTCATGAACACCTAATTCACGATTTTCACCTATAAAACACAAAATGCATCAATTAAAGTACGAATATAATTAACTCTCAACAAAAAATTCACATAAAAATAAACGTATTGCGTGTAAATTACACACTCAACGGTATCCTAATTTTTTTACGTGATTTTTGAATCAATTTTTTCTTATAAAAAATAATTATGAAAATTATGTTTTCATGTGACGCTATGCATAAAATGAAAAACTCTTTTTCTATGCCGTTCATTTAAATAACACGCAATGGGCATTGTGAAAAGTCATTTTTCTTGTTATGTGGAAAATAGAAGTCACGTGGATGAGACGTGCAAATTCTGTCAAACTTAACTGAAAAACTTAACGAAAGACTACCTTTGTTAAATAATAGCATGATTAGGGACTGCTATTGTAACTAAAAAATGTGTAGGGACAATATCGAAAAATCAAGTGAAATTTGAGGACGAAAAAAGTAAATTTTCCTTCCTACCCAAAAGATTCATTTTCCAATCCTTCAAATAACCCATGAAGGGGTAAAAAATAGAAAGAACAAATTATTGGTCGAGGGCACAACAAATCCGGAAAAGAAAATTCTGTCCCCAACACAAAAATTATTTCACATAGCATGCGTATGTCGATTGTGCATTTTGCTGCTTTGTGCCAAAAAGCACTAAAAACGCCAAAACAAGTCTTGTCTATCTACATTGTGATGTTTGTATTTCCACAATTAATTCATTCCCTTTAGACCACATTAGTTTGTCAAATTAGAATGTTGTGCCCGATTAAGTCAGTCCCTCTAAACAACATTTTTGTGCAATGTTTATCATAAAGGAATTAGAAAGGATAATTACAGTTTTGACCTCCCAAGTTGGCACGTCTTTCGTTTTTTATCATCCATTTACTATAATCAACAAGATACACTCTCATGTTGCCACATTTTATCTCATTGAGCTCTTCCATCTGTTTAATCGTCAACAACTAACTATCAACGGCCGAATCATTGCTGAATTTTGGGATTTTTCTTTGAACAAATTGCAATAAGACCCCTGAATTACTTCGGACTCCTAATAAAGTTCTTATCTAAAATTTTGTGTCCGGTGTACAATTAAAAAAAAAAATCCTATAAAGCCCTAATTTCTTCCTCCGAAATTTCTTCCTAAAATAATCTAAAGGAGGGAATGCTACACATCACCATATGGCCCGAATCCTTTTGAAAAAGGGAAAATGCTACAAATCACAATATGCACATACAATTAAAATGGAAAAGAGGAAATAATATAGATATTCAATATACATAATCTACTTAGAGCAGTTCCAATTGAGAGATATCAAAATGGAGCATTAAACATTCATTAGATACTTGATATAATACTTTGATACTTCTAGAAAAAAAAATCACTCCAACCACAAGTCAAATAGAGTATCAAATTTTAAATATATGAATAATTATATTTTTTAATTCCACATGTCAAATAGTGATAGGTTAATGAGATGGTTATATTTTTTATAACTTATTTTCCAGGGAGTATTTTTGCACCTCGGGGTGGTTGAGTATCAAAATAATTCTCACTTTAATGCCTCTATTGGAGGAGGATTTTTTAATTTTGGGAATCAAAGTGGTGGTTTTTTTGTTTGATGCTTCATTTAGTTCCTCCATTGGAGTTGCTCTTACTACTCTTCTTAAAATGTCAAAGAAATCACGTGTCTCTTTGAGTATCGTTTAAATATCTATTATTGCTCTCGAATAAACTTTCATAACTTTTTATTTATTTTTTATTGTTATTCTTTTCTTAAAAAGAAAAAAGATGATTTTTTATCCGGCAAGTCAGCACCGCCAATCTTCCACAATGACTTTTTAAAAAATAATTATTTTTAAACTATTTTTAGTAACATTACTGTGTTAATATTACTAATATTGTCTCAAACAGTAATATTACTGTGTTAGTATTAATATTATTGTCTCAACCTGCAGTATTATTGTCTCAAACAATAATTGTACTGTATGAGTGTCTCAGACAATATTTGACAGTAATTACGCTGTCTCAGTGCAAATTGTCGCACACAGTATTTTTACTGTCTAAGACAGTGTTGGTTGTTATTATAAATAAAAAGGAAAGTCAACATTGGAAACCGGCAGTCAACTCCGACGACAATCGAAAAAAAAATTGGAAAAAAAATATATTTTCTGAAAAAAAAAATTATTTTTAAAAAAATTTGTAAAATTTGAATGAATGTGATATGTTTATTAAATTTGAGGTCAATGTGCAATATTTATGAAGTTAGGATTTAATGGATGAAACTGATTTAAATTATATCATAAGCGGTCTCTTAGAAAAGGAAAACAAGATAAGAGACAATTTGAATTATATTTTGAAAGAAGAATTTGAAGTGTAAAATAAGTTTGCTGCGTATTTTAGTGAACAATTTTGACTGCAACAGTAAAATCATGTTTGTTAGAGAGTCATATTTTTCAACTTCTTTTGAAAAACTTTTTGGAAAAAATAATTTTATTTTGAAGAAAGAGTGAAAATAATTTGAAATATGAAGCAAACATATCCAAATTCGATAGATGTAACACACAAAAAGTGTGCCACTGCAGTAAATCCATCCTTAGCTAGTGACGCGAAACGGCCTTGCGCTGTTTTGACAAAGATGTTTGCTTTTTCTCTATTAAATGCCATTGAATTGCAAAAATGTACAAAAATAAAAAATAAATCTCTGCAAACCCCAAAAAATTATAATTTATATCACATGAAATAAAGCCCAACATTTCTCCACATGACTACTAGTACTTGCTCGCTGCTGCTACCAAAGGGACAAAAGAGAGTGAGAAAATAAAATTAAATAAACCCTATTTTTCATGGTCTACGAGGTAACACGTCGTACGTGCACAATGATTTTGCAATGGAGGGAGGAGGACCACCTCTCATGTTTGTCGGCAGGCTTATCTCAATTATTTATTACAAAATTTGGTCCAAATGTGCGATAATTATACTTTTGGTTATATATACTTGCCACCGTCTAAGTCTTTAAACTTTCGTCACCATGAATTTAGTCATTAAAATTACTATTTTTCGACTGTTTTGGTTTGGCAGTTAAGTTTTACAGTTAATTGGACAGGTTTTGTTATGTGTGAATCAATTCAAATCAAATTGGAACACACCCCAAGTCCATTTGGCAGTCTAAACATGAGGTAGAGTAACACTTAGGGGTGCAAGTTGGAACGGATTTTCCAATTTCCGCCGGTTCCGATCTGAAAAGTTCCGATTTTGGAACAACTTTTTTCATTCCGACTTCCGAAATTCCGATTTCCGAAATTTTCGATTTTTTTGGATTGGAATTGGAATTATATAAAATAAATTTGGAATTTCCGATTTCCGATCCGATTTAATTCCGAAATTAATTCCAAAAAATACACATATAAATAGTATATATTATATGACACTTATTTTCCGAAAAATACACCTATAAGTTTTGTTTTAGGATTTTGACATAATGAATTGTTGTTAGAAGTTTTATTGGATA
Source organism: Erythranthe guttata (assembly GCF_056151865.1). Taxonomy (NCBI): domain Eukaryota; kingdom Viridiplantae; phylum Streptophyta; class Magnoliopsida; order Lamiales; family Phrymaceae; genus Erythranthe; species Erythranthe guttata. The sequence continues at coordinate 6,554,535 of NC_142534.1, read as the reverse complement.
TTATGCTGTGTTTATTTTTATTTTATTTTTTTGAACTGAAATTTAGTAGTTATTAGTTTTACTTTTATCGACGTGGATGCTCTTATTTTCGAAAAATTATGAACATTTTAGAAAATTTCGGCTAAGTTTTGAAATTTTCAAGCTTATGTGATTTCCGATTTTTTTCCGAAATTCCGAAATTTCCGGGCCTTTTGGAATTGGAATGAATTTTTAGATTCCGAAAATTTTGGAATTGGAATTGGAATTGATTTTGTACTTCCGATTTTTTTTGGAAATTTTCCGAAAAGGCTAATTCCGATCCGATCCATCCGACTTTCACCCCTAGTAACACTTCATCCCTCTAAAAATTATCTCAACTCGATGTGTAAATTTACTAAAACACTTTAAGTCTAAGTTAAAGATATAGCCTATGCACCGCATCTATTGATTTTCTTCATATACGCGCAACAATAAAAAAACGAGATATAAAATGGAATGGAGGGAGTATGAACGTTTGACGAAAAAATTAACATTATCAAAATTCACAATAGCTATGACATAATATTATATTTTTCTTCCAGTATCAGATATATATTTAGTGACTACCACACAATTTCAAGAAAATCTAAAATTTACTACTTTCTATATAAAAGAAATCTATAGCATTATATATGCATTTGGTCAGGGCCGTTCTTGATAATTAAAAAAATTGTAAAAATAGGGTCCTATTGTAAAGTTTACACATTTATTCGCTCTAACGAGCACGGTTGAACAATAATTTTTTGATTAGTAGTTGAAAAATGTGGAGATAATATAACTAAAATATAACTCAAGTTAACAAGGTAAATCAAAAGTTTACAGGGGTTCGACGCCTAACCTACAAGTTTTTTTTTTAAATACTCATAAAAATATTATCGAACAAACAAATATATGTAACGTTAGTTTAAATGCAATAAAATAAAATATTGTATTATGAAATTGCCGAAATTCCTTGAAGATGGTTGATGCGAAGAAATTTATAATATTATGAAATAAAATATAGATTATTATTATTAAATAATGCAAAGAAATTTATTGAATTTGAAAAGGGGTTAGACTAAATGGTTCGATCCTCTTCTCTTGATTTCTCGAACCGAGACTTCCATGAATTGAGATCCTGATGGATATATATATTCAAATGGTCCAATGCGAGCAAGAATTTTCAGGAATATTTGGAACATTTCGTTTCAAGATTGCTGGAGAAAAAAGAATCTTGAAATAGACATAAATAATTTTGATAAAAGAACCTAATATGTAACTAAATAAAATTGTTCTAAAATATTCCATTCACATCAATTACAAGAATAAGTATACAAATTTCCAACAAATATTTAACCTACGTCAAATAATATAGTTATGGTCATTCAAAATGATGAATTATTGATATATTTTATACATCATATAACACATTGAGTACAAAAAAATATTTAAAACCCCTAATTTTTTTTTAAAAATCGGCGACCGCCTCTTTCATCTATAATAAGAACCAGCCATCACCTGGTAAATCCAATTTCGTGCAGTAAACCACAAATAATAAGAGAAATAAAAACCGAACACTCACACTGAGCAAGTTTTGTGCGACGAGCTAAACCTAAAATTTATAGTTCAAAACATACACTAGGCTGTTGTGAAGCCAACAAAGCAAAACGTAGCCAGGCAACATAAAATGTAAATGCTGAGTCACATTTAGCAGCCCAAGAATTTGTTTTTGTTTTAGTTTTTGGAGTTTTGCAAAGACAGATGAGATGAGTATATGTATATCATCATCTCTTTTGCTCCCTCTTTAATTGGAAATAAAAGAAAAACACAAAGAGAAGTCCAACAGTATCACATGCATCCATGTGGCTTTAATTAAGGCAGCCATCCTTTTCTTTTGGATGAATTCAATTATTTAATTATTAGCCCACAAATAAAATAAATTACTCGTGCACACCTTTCTTGTCATTTTCATTATGTTTTTTTATGCATTTTTTAATGACTGTGTTAGTACGGTGGTGGGACCGCCTCTTCTCTGCCAGCTCTGTGGTTTTATATCTATCATGTAATCCATGTAATAGTGTCATTTTCACATAAATTGTAAAGCAGATGTGTCATTCAATTCTATGTGGTAGTACAAATATTGTTTAAAAAAAAAAAGAATTGGAGAGGATAAGTTGCTATATTTTAATTTGTTTTAAATTTATTTTTTAGTTACACTGTAACTATGCACGGGACCATAAATACTTACGGGACCATAATGAGTATTTTTGTAGATTGCAATTCATATAGTCTTGATTGGGTGAAAATATTTAATTAGAATGAGTAATTGTTGTATATAATGAAAGTACAATTTAAGAACTTTTAATTGGAAGTTATCGAATTGCATAATTTAGTTAATTGGAATTTTACTTGGTATTTTTGGATATAAGAATTTCATTAGGACTTTTTACTATTTTATCCTAAAAACTATTATTACATTCTTCTCAATTTATTGGCTTAATTCCACTTTGCACCCTTGAAACATACCATTTTGGCATTTTGCACCCTCGAAAAATAATAATAGCACTTTGCACCCTCAAAACACAATAAACCATTCACAATGCACCCTCAATTGAATAATAAAGGCAATTTCATTTTCCATTGGTGTTTTTCTTTTTGGGGTACAAAATAAAAAAAAATGTTATTTTCTTGAACCTCAAACATAATTTCGAGTGGACAAAGTGCGAAAAAATAAAAATTACACCGGATTATTTAAAAAATCTACATTTTCTTACAAAAGAAAAATAAAAAATAAAATTTTATCACTAAATTATTCGATTGATAAATCTTTTATGTAACTGTTTGAAAATATTAGGTGCAAATAATTGGAAGAAAATATAATTTTCAGATAACTTGATAACGGAATAGCGGAATGATTTTTTTTCGTAAAATATTTTATTTTGATAAAAAATATAATTTTTAAATATGTTGATGAAATGTATTTTTATTTTTGAACTTTATAGTTTCAGAATGATTTATGAATAAAAAAAATATTTAACATTTGGCATCCTAAAAAAATATCACTAAAAATATTAAATTTATATTTTTTAGCTTTAAAAATTCATTTGGGGTGCATTGTCGTTTTGGGCTAATGCGCACATAATAAAAATTTAATAAATGTGCCTGGACTCTACAAAAATTATAATAAAATGACTAAAGAAATCCTCTCAGTAAATTGTCTCACCATTTATTATCTTAAAAAAATAAGGGCAAAATTGAGGGAAAAAAACAATAAATGTTTTATCAGAATTTTAAAGTGACGAATATTTTGTAATACAAATATATTTTCTGAAAAGACAAATAAAATGCGAAAAATGGAGAATTGTCTATGTACTCTAGGGGTGCCCACTCGACTGACAAATCGACTGAACTGAACTGCATCGAAAATTAAGTACAGATCGAATGCATAAATGTTTTCTCGGTTCGATGTCTGCTAATAAGAGTTTTTAAACATATTCGGTTTGGTATACTGTTGAGTGTAGATATTACACTCAATACGTTTACTTTATGTGGATCTTTTGTTTAGATTTAATTATATTTGTGCTTTAGTTGATTGATTTTGTGTTTTATAGGTGAAAAACAAGAATTAGGTGTCCATGAAGGAAAAAAGATCAAAAAGAAAGGAAAAAGTTGCAAATAAGGAAACAAATCAAATTCGAAGAAGGAATCCCGCCACAGCTTTGACAGTGTCCACCATTTCGAGCATATCTCTCTCATACGAACTCCGAATTAGGTGATTTTGACTGTATTGGAAAGATAATTTCAAGGGCTACAATTATTATTTACACAACATTCCGAAATTCGGACTCCAACGTGGCACAAATCGACGAACAAATCCTGATGGGGAAAGTGGCGGAAATTGATTCCTATTAGGTTTCCACTACTTCCTTATCAAGAAAAGCCTATAAAAGCAACAAGTCTCTACACCATAAGCACGTAATTTTACACCACAAAACGCGAAGAACGAAGATCAACGAAGACTCAAGCATAGTTTTTCTTATTTATTTTATTTATTCTATTTTGCTTATCATAAGAATTACGAGTAGCTAAGTTTTTAATCTAAGCTAGGATTTTTTTGGAACCCTATGTGGGGATAGTGAACCCGTTTTCTTGAGATTATGCAATTATGATTTTATGATTATTTCTTCTACTTGTTATGATTGTTAGTGCATGAAACTGATCAATTTATGTGCTTTATCTGTGATTATTGGGATTGACTCGACAGAGCTATTTTGATAATTAGACGGTAAGTAGAAGAACCTTCGAGTAGTTTTCACCGGATGAGTGTGTCAATTGCATGTGGTGTCGTAGACATACAGATATCACCTTAGGTAGCCATTTACGAGACTTGTTAGTTAATGCTTCATTCATAATTGGTTTGCATAGACATATAGTGAATCGTTTATGAATAATAGACTCATAATACATGCGACAGCGAGTTATAAGTAAATTAGTGTCTCGGGTTAATAATCATGAATCATATATTTCATAATTGAGGGGTTTTGGGTGAGCAATTCTTGCATAGGGGGAAGATAAAATCCTACGTCTGTTTTCATTGATATTTTCTCGTGTTATTTGCTTTCTTAATTAATTTAGTTTTTTAATTGATTTAATTTGACAAACTTGCGTAGGCTGGATAAAAATCATAGTTGCTAGAATTTGGTACTTAGGATTAGATAATTTAAGTATTCCCTGTGGGATCGACATCCGACTCTTACGAGTCCACTTTTACTACTTGTTGCGATACGTGCACTTGCGTGTTAGGTATTTAGCCCCAACATATACGATAGTGAAATCCGGTGTACCGTACTGTATGGAATACCGATTTTTTTTTTCTATTTATATCATTATATGTAATTAATGGCCCAGCTTTTGTGTTTAAGAAATGGGATTTGTTGAACTATTTATATGTAATTAATGACTGAATATTGTTTCTTTTGCTTATAGTAGTGATGTCTTAATATTGTTTCTTTTATGCTTTCTTAGAGCAACTCCAATTGTAAAATATTAAAATAGATCAAAAAATATTTATTTGATGCTCATATACTCCATCTATACTGTAAGCCTTAAATGGACCAAAGAAATTGAGGTTATATTATAACATTTGCTTGAATGGGAAACAAAGGAACATATGAGAGAAAACTCTTGTGAACGTGAAAAATAAATATTAATAACAATGGAAAATAAATATAAAATTGTGTGTTCTTTTGAGAAGAAAACTATTTACGTTAAATAGTCCTCCAGAAACATGGTCCTTACGAATCATATATTCATAATAGAACTCTTAATATTGAAATATACATGGTGCAAATTAAATACGCAATGTGTGTAAAATCTTAGTTAACTCTGTGCCAGAAAGTCGCACAAACGGTTTGAGACACACTCACAGATATATACTAAAGGAAATCTAGACGAATTGTTTTCCTAAAAATAAAAGAACCAAAAAACGCAGATAATCAAGAACGTAGTTATGCTACATTGTGCGTGAACATTTTTCAAAAACAGAAATGATGTGCTAGTGAACAGGAACATGAAACTTCGACAAAGAACGCTATTAATTATACTACATTTGTTTTGCAATAATAAATCCAAACAAATCGATTTCTTAAACATAAATTTTATGTCAAACAATAAATGCTTTAAATGTATATAAGACTCGTGCATTCAATCTAGTCAATTAAAACCATCACAATGTATTATAGGTACTTATAGGTATCACGAATAGTAGACAATCTGATTCCAAACAACGTTTGCAGCAATGTGTTTATTCCTCCGTCAAACAGTAAGATCTGAACCACTCACTTTATTATCCTAATCATAAATAAAACATCCAAAAAGTAAAATTATTACATAATTAAATATTTTATGTATTTTATGTTATGATATATTAGAGTCTGCATAACAAAATCAATCTCTATGAAACTCATAAAAATGTTCACTTGCCTACGAGAAAATTTTCATCGGCACCATCTAGGATATTATTAAAAATCAAAACTCACTGTATATTGGCAACAAAGCTAATCTTGTATATATGAATGGCGTATAAAATAGAAACCTGTTCGAATCTAGTGCTTCTTATTTTCAACAGTTTCTTAAACTTCTTGAAATAAAAAATAAAGTTAAAGTTCAGATGCAAATAGATATAATGCATTCACAATAATGATACAAATATCAACAATGTTGGTAAAATTTGGAGCCATTCTGCATGAACATGACAACAACATAATCCATATGATCAGAATACACTCGTTAACTCTCAACATGATGATCAAATGTGTATGAGATGTATTGGAGATATTAATATTAAATGATACATTTCACTAACAACTTAAGATTTTGGTTGAGATGGTCATTCAACAGTATGGAATACAATAAAAATCACAATGAAGACTATACAAAAGAAGACAATTAATGGTAGCAAATTTTCGAGAGATAAGTTGAGTGATATGAACGAACATAAACTAAACCCTTGACAAATTATTACATGCATCATACAATTCAAAACCAACACAAACTTGAGCAGTTGATGGGCGGTTTACCAAAAATAAGAAAAAAATCTGCTCATACAACATGATGGAAGGATCCCCCTTTTGTTTTTTTTTTTTTATTGCAGTGGTTAACGCATATATAGGTTTGAGGAGAGACGTTGTTGAAAGATTAGAAATCGTGTATTGCAGTTGACACAGATCGTGTGTTGCAGTTCACACACATCGTGTGTTCAATTTTGGGTTTTTTTTTTTTTTCGATTTATAAAGAAAAAACCAACCATAAAATCCGGAAGAAAAAAATACCATAAAAAAGAAATGAGTAAACTGCCCCTAGGTTTAGGTCTAGGATTATAGGTCAAAATATCTTCGTTTTATATATAAGATGTATATATAGATTATAGGGCAAAGTACGGTCACCGGTAAGTTCAAATTACAAAAAAACCCATAATGTTTGGGTAATTACAACCACCCCATTAACTATGAAGTATTTTTACGCATCCTCTCTTACAATGTTAATTTTAGTAGAATCTTCTAAATTATGTGGAATGTTCTCTAATTTGTACCCATTTTACTCCATTCCAACTCCACATTTTGAAACTAGTGATCATAATATGTGGCTCTTGCTGCTTTGTAATTATCAGATTGTGGTACATCAAAAACTGCATTTTTGCATAAAAGAGTATAAACTAGAGAACATTTCACTGAATTTAGAAGATTATGTTGAATTTGACACCATAACGGTGCCATAAGGGTGAACGTGTAAGATGATTCATAATTGAAGGGGTGGTTGTATACCTAAACATGAAGAAGTTTTTCGTAATTTGACATTACCTCAAGGCGGTGGCCGTAATTTACCATAGATTATTTTGTATTCATAGATTTAGGTGGTGTTTGTAAAAACTAATTATTTAAAAGTAGAAATTAGAGATTGTGAGTTAAGTTAGTTTTAAGTGTTTATTTTTAAAAGTTGTGGGTGTTTGTAAAATTGATGGAAAATAAACTTAAATAGAAAAAGCCAGCCGAATGCTGCTTTATAAATTATTGATTAAAGCTGTTTATTTTAAGATAAACAAAATGTTACGATAGATATATATATATATATATATATATATATATATATATATATATATATATATATATATATATATATATATATATATATATATATATATATATATATATATATATATATATATATATATATATATATATATATATATATATTAATAATTAATTATTATTTTTTTGAGAAAATTAATATTTAATTATTATTAATATATATTAATATTTAATTATTATTTCAGCTGTTAATTCATTAGAATAGTATAGGTAGCCGGTAGGTTTTATAATAGCTGTGTGTTTCGTTTTTAGGAATACTAAGTATTTACTTAGAGCAACTCCAACCCAAAATATCAAAATGAGATATCAAATATTTATTTTGATATTTAATAGGGGATTTTGTGATAAAGTCCCTAACCAAGTATGTTTATTATTCTAGGTTTACGGACTATATATCTTTCATCAATAAACCTGTCCCTTTAATATTTATTATAAATAAAGGAAACACTCATGTATATCCCCATATTACCCTCAACTATTTATACCCAATTCTTAATTGTAACACCAATTTAATCAATTTTGTCCACAAAAATCCAATTTTGACTTTTTTTGGAGCATACTTTAATATGCTCCAATTTCACCCTTTAACTTAATTTAATCTCAATTTGGCCTCAAATTTCACAAATTATTCAATTTTGACCCAAATTTTTTTTTTCACAAACATTTTTTTCTCAATTTTTTTTTTTGACGCCGGATTCCGGCGTTGACTTTTCAAATTTTTTTTTGTTTTTTTTTTCTTTCGGATTTTTTCGCCGGTTTCCGGCGTTGACAGGCCAGGCCGGCTGGTGACTTTTTTTTTTTTTTGCTTTTTTCTTTTCTTTTCTTCCGGATTTTTTCGCCGGTTTCCGGCAGTCTCCGGCGTTCACTTTTTTTTTAAGTTTTTTTTTTGGTTTGTTTTTATTTTTACGTCCGCCGCTAAACGTTGACCGGAATTGTGATGTCACTGACAGTAAATTAACGTAATTATACTGTCAATGACAGTAAATTAACGTAATTCTACTGCCGTTGACGTACAATACATTTATGTAATTGTGCTGCCGTTGACAGTAAATTAATGTATTATTATTATTTTTTTTTGTTTTTTTTTTTATTTTGTTTGATTTGTTGACAAGTCAACGTAATTATACTACTGTGGTTGACAGTAAAATAACTGTAAACACAATAATATTACTGTCAACAACAACAATATTATTATTTTTTTGGGTTTTTTGTTTTGTTTAAGTTATTCACGGAGTAACGTAATAATATTACTATATATTATTGTAATATTAGTGTAAACACAATAATATTACTCTGGTTGACGGTAATATTACTGTTGTTATGGTAATATTGCTGCCAACCACATCAATATTATTATTTTGTTTGAATTTTTTGTTTGTTTGTGTTATTCATGGAGTAACGTAATAATATTACTGTCTATTATTGTAATATTAACGTGGTTGACGGTAATATTATGTTGTTATAGTAATATTACTGTCACTCACAATATTATTAATTCTTCTGGTTTTTTATTATGTTTACATTTGTTGAATGGTCAACATAGTAATATTACTCTATTGCACAATAATAATGAGTTTTGTTGTGTTAATATTACTGTGCTAGAGATTAATATAACCATATTACTGTGTTAAACAGTAGTTTAGTTTAATTTTACTGTGTTTAACAGTAATATAGTTAATATTACTGTCAATCATAGCAATATTGCTGTTTAAACGAAAAAAAGGTTACAGAAAGAAAGAAAAGAAGAAAAAAGAAAAAAAAATTCGAAAAAGTCAACGCCGGAGACCCGCGAAAAAATCCGGAAGAAATTTTTTTTTGAAAAATCAACGCCAGAATCCGGCGGGAAAAAAAAAAGTTTTTGAAAAAAAAAGTTTTGGATCAAAATTGAATAATTTGTGAAATTTGGGGTCAAATTGAGGTTAAATAAAGTTAAGGATGAAATTGGAGCATATTAAAGTATGAGGGGTTATTTTAGTCCTTTACAAAAATCTGGACCATGTGTGGACTTATTGATAAAAGAGTTTTTTGTCTTGATCTCTTTATAAATAAGTACCCATTGATGGACTTATTTGTAAAGACCCCTATTTAATATTGTATTTTGATACCCATATAAATTATTTTGCTCCAACCATAGATAATCAAAAGACTGTTAATTAAATATAAATAAAATAATTGTATATTCAATTGCCATATATTATTTTTTAATTGGTTATTTAGGTGGTTAAATTTGTAACTTCCATTTGTTATTATTTCTCCAGGATGTACTTTTACATCTCCAGATGTGAATTATCAAAATACAAACCTTATTTGATAACTCCATTGGAGTGGAATTTTTTTAATTTGAAATATCAAAATGGTAGTTAAGCGTTTTGATAATCCATTTAATTACTCTATTGGAGTTGCTCTTAGTGTAGGTAATTGTGTTTCCTTGTTAGATTAGGATTTTAGAATTTTTCATATCTTTAAATAGTTATTTTGTGCTAATATTTATTTTGAGTTTTCATGAAGAAATCTTATGATACCCAATAGATAGTATCAATTAGTATTAGAGCAATGCTGCGATAACAATTACAACGCTTCGCTAATAAAGCAACGATTATATCAAAACTATGCTGAAGCAAAGTTGCGATCACATCAACACTTTGCAAAAATCATGATGTCAGAAACAAGACGATTGGATCTATTGGAAAGTACTTTAACAATATACAGATTAATGTCTAGAAATTGCTAGAACAACGTCAACGCCAATATAAAATCTTATTGTGAAGAATAATATTTATTTTGAGTTTTTTTACGTTTTGTAAAAAAATCTTATGATACCCAAGGATCATATCACAAAAGTAAATATTCTTTTTCAAGCTCTTAAAAATAGATTATGAGAAGAAAAAAAAAAATCAAAATCTATTTATAAAAACTTTTGCAAACACCACCTTAAACTTCTAAGTTTATGATATCATGAACTCAGTTTTTATCGCTATAACCACAAAAAAATATGAATGACATTATGATAATCAAAAGCGTTCTTTATCTTTTTCAAGATGTCCTTATAAATATTAAGAACTGTTTTATGTTCAAATAAAGTTTATTACATAAGTATTAAATAGATTTAAAAAAAAATATTTCATCTGTATATAATATTAGGTATCCTTTCCAAAATTAAAAATAGTTATAATGAATACTTTAAAGGGGCTTTAAGATATGCATCCCTAGTGGGAAAACATATTGGAAGCTACTCCCAAGCTCAAAAAAACATTAGCCCCACATCCTTTTTTAAAATAGTGCCTATACTACTCTTACGGTGATTTTTAACACCGTGTGTTTTATGATTTGGCAAGATGAAATAAAATCCCACTAATCTCGCCATTACTAATATAGGTGATTCTAATTTCCCAAATCCGTTATTAGCCGCATCATATTACACCTAATTTTATTGTCTTTCTTTTCTTTCTATTCCGCAAAGCGGGCGGGGAACACTGGTGTAATATACAACAGAAGAAGTCAACTTTCGTCGCCATCTATTCATTCCACTGTCTACGCTTAATCATATATCGAGTAAGATTTTGATTTTGTAGTTTACAGTTTTCGTTTTACAAAATAAAAAACTAGGGCTTTTACAAATCGATTTCGCAGGGTAGATGAGGATGGAAGACACGCAAGATATAAATGCGCTAGATTCATGTACTAATGAACATAAATATGTTTTGTTGTTTAATTATATTAAAGTCTTCTGGTGTCTATGAGAAAAAAACTATACAAAAATAGTTGTGTGGTTGGTTTTGTAGTTGATTATCTGAAGATTGTAGTATATATTCTAGATTTTTTTTTACATATGAGTGCTACTGTACTGTATATTATGTAAACGTTGTTGGGTTGAGTGATTCGTGAAGATTATTGTTCTATATGTATCTGTAATTATCTATGTGTTCTATGTACTACTGTGATAATCTATAGGTATCATAGTACTCTATGGGTACTGGTGATAGACTGAGTATTGCTTTAATGATTATAGTCCATCTAATCTCCTTGAATGTATTAGGACAATTCATGGTCTGAATTCCATTTTGCGCAAGTCCTTAAGATAGTCAAAAAATTATTATTGAATAAGCACAATCATACCAATGTTGAAGTCTTGAATCCTGATTCCTCAATCCACCTTTTTTGGACATGTAGGTTTTTTGGTAACTAATTATATACATATGTAATACTGTGGTACTCTATGGGAACTATGATATTCTGTAATTGTCTACGTAGTAGAAAATGCCAAATTCATTAAAACATTTACTTCTTTTGAAATTATATGGTATATGTATTTTTTGATCTTCTACCATACATTTATCTTTCCTGGTAACAAATATGATTTGTCAAATTTGCAGGCAAGGCAATGTTTTCTTCAGTGACCCTTAGAAATAAAAGAAGCAAACGAGGGGGTCACAAATAGGGGTGTAAACGAGCCGAGCCGACTCGTGAGCTCGAAGAGCCGACTCGTGAGCTCGAAGAGCCGACTCGTAAAAAGCTCGAACTCGGACTCGAGATTTTCGAGCTCGAGCTCGAGCTCGCGAGCTCGAGCTTTCTAACGAGACGAGCTCGAGCCGGTTTTCAGTTGTTCATGAGCTCGCGAGCCGGCTCGCGAGCCGGATTTATTATTATTTTTTTATTTTTATTTTTATTTTTTATATGTTATTTTTATTTAAATAATGTATAATAATGTAAAATATTATAGAAATAAATACAGATATTAAAAATATATATAATTACAATTTTGTTTTTATTTTTTATTTTTTTAAATAATTTTTAATAATAAAATAATAACTAAAAAAATATTTAAAAAAAAAAAAAAAAGACAATGGGCTCGAGCTCGAGCTCGAGCTCGAGCTTGACAAAATTGACACGAGCTCGAGCTCGAGCCAAAAACAGAGGAGCTCGCGAGCTCGAGCTCGAGCTCGAGCTCGACAAAATAAACTCGAGCTCGAGCTCGAGCCAGCCAAAAGAGGCGAGCTCGGCTCGAGCTCGGCTCGTTTACACCCCTAGTCACAAACATGAGAAGGAGCATTGTAGAATATCTTTTAAATTACAAGATGGAATGAACAATTAATTTATCTCATTTTGTTTTGTTTCTTGTATGCAAATGCAAATAAATTACGAATAATATTTGCAGTGTTGCCTAGTTAAACATAATTTTGGTTTTAAATCTTTAGTTTTTGGGTAAAAATATTACAGTCTAGCTGGTCATTGTTAGCACTCTTTCATATCTATATATTATTGTACCTTTTCAAAGTAATGAGTTGAAGTCATAGATCTCATGTGACATATACTGTTTCATATCTTCGTACGTTTGGTGTATCGCCTGCATTACGTAAATTAATTAACCAAATGCCCACTGTTACACAACCTAGTAGTACTCCGCAAGGATTATCAACTATATAATCCTATGTTATACTGTATGTGTCTTTGGTATGCTATGTTTAGCTACATGAACTTGGTATTTGCGCAATGAGTGTTTATGGTGCACCATCCCCAAATAAATTGCATTATCTTGGAATATGGACATTGTTCCAAGGCAGTCTTTGATATGAATTGAAAAAACAAAAACAATACAAATAAGTTTCTATCAAAGCACACTTGTCTACAAATGGCTGAATTTAGCGGGAACATAAATGAACTAAATACAAACCAAACACATCTAAAACGAAAACAACTCACAAGATTATTCAAATTTGAATTTTGTAACTGAAATAAATATTCAAGTACTCAATCAACAAGAAAATCCATGAAAGTAAAAGAAAACATACATCGCAAAAATATCACGATGCTGAAAAGAAAAAAGTACTACTCAAACATAATTCCATGAAAAGAAAAATAAAACAAAAACTAATGTTCAACTTTAAACGCAAATTAAAACAGCTCAAAAGCAATCCAAACGAACCTACTCAATACGCCTTATGCATGTCTTCTTGTTGTGCGTTCCAACCTGGTGGCAACTACACTTCATCCTCCTCGGTACACTCTCACCCCTCAAAAGCAATTATCTTCGTGTTTGGTTTACCACGTTTTGGCTGGAACTCAGGCTGACCACAGACATAACGGAGGGTCAGCAATAGGTCTAGCAAATGGGAAAATTGCTTTAGCATAACTTTATCTGTATGACGAAACATGAAAGTAATCTTCCACATAATTGTATCCTTCTATCGTCACTTTGTAGAGCACACAAGCAACATGAGCACATGGGAATCCCGAAATTCGCCACATTCGGCATAAACATGATTTATTTCATAAATCAACTACAACAACAGGTTCACTCAACACCTCATATACCGAGTCATATATGCAACGAAACACGAAATATGCAACGAAACACGAAATATTTTTAACAAAACACCTAACATGAACACATAACGATTATACACAATTAAATTAAATAAACCATCACCATGAGAAACGGAAAAAAAAGACATGGTACAATATGCATCTAGCGCCATAAATTAGCCTTATATTTCAAAACTTGAATTTGCAAACCTATGGTAAAAAATCATGTACCCAATTGAACCAACACAAAACACAAACCCATTAATATGTTACGATGAAAATCCATACCTTCTTGCGGTTGAATCTTAAAAAAAACACACTCAATTTTTAGCAAAATAACATTGTATAATGATATCTGTGATATCTTCTTCACTGGCGTGTTGTATATATTAACGAGATTAGATTATGATACGGTTAATTTCAATTTGGAACGTGATCCCTAATTTAAAGGGACGTGATATTAATTAAAATATGTAACCCCACAAAACGTCACAAACGTTCTGTTAATAATAAGGGTAATATGGGATTATTTAAAAAAAATCCCTTATTTCATATATTTTACCAAATCAGGATTTAGTTACGAAAAAAATATTGAGCTCGTATTCCACATCTAATTAAGTTTTGTTTAAGGGACTTGCAGTGTATTATGATAATTTAGGTTTTTATACACCGTTAACAACTTAGTAAAAGAAAAATAATCTTATGTTTGCCTACTATGCACAGTATATTATTCAAATGATTTGTTTTAAAATTATTATGATAACTCTTATAATTATTTTATCTTGTATTTCTAAATACTGTTTAAGCATGACTACGGAAATACATAGTTAGGAAAAATAGGTATGTCGATGGTCTTTATAGAATATTATAAAATGGTTGAAGAAAGTAATTACAAACATTTTAAAATTTAAATAAAGAAGGTAGGCTAAATATGGTTTTATAAATGGGCAAGACCCCCATTAATCAAATGTAATTAACGAAAATTCCTGTCCAAAAAATAATTAGTGGAAACCCCATTAATTTGTAGTAAAATGTGAAATCCCTCGATCTCAGGGAGCTCCCATCTTTTGGCCCGACAAGTATTTGAAGGAGGAATGTAAATCATGGTGACTCAATAGCTCGTTAGGGTAGCGGACCCGGACTTGGTGCCCACAAGGAACCAACCCTCATTGAAGTTGAAATTCCTATACTGCGGCTGTCAAGATTCGATCCTAGGACCTTGTACCAAGTTACCACCCCTGTAACCAGTTGAGCTATACCCATACCGGCTAGAAACCCCGTAGCTAATATTCCACCAAAATGCTATTTTTAATAATTCTAAAACTACACTTAATCGTCCAATGGACTCTTTCGAAACCATAATCTCATTTTTTCATTTATCCTATCTTCATTCTCGTTCCTTTCTTCTCTCTCTTCTTCTTCTTCTTCTTCTTCTTCTTCTTCTTCTTCTTCTTCTTCTTCTTCTTCTTCTTCTTCTTCTTCTTCTTCTTCTTCTTCTTCTTCTTCTTCTTCTTCTTCTTCTTCTTCTTCTTCTTCTTCTTCTTCTTCTTCTTCTTCTTCTTCTTCTTCTTCTTCTTCTTCTTCTTCTTCTTCTTCTTCTTCTTCTTCTTCTTCTTCTTCTTCTTCTTCTTCTTCTTCTTCTTCTTCTTCTTCTTCTTCTTCTTCTTCTTCTTCTTCTTCTTCTTCTTCTTCTTCTTCTTCTTCTTCTTCTTCTTCTTCTTCTTCTTCTTCTTCTTCTTCTTCTTCTTCTTCTTCTTCTTCTTCTTCTTCTTCTTCTTCTTCTTCTTCTTCTTCTTCTTCTTCTTCTTCTTCTTCTTCTTCTTCTTCTTCTTCTTCTTCTTCTTCTTCTTCTTCTTCTTCTTCTTCTTCTTCTTCTTCTTCTTCTTCTTCTTCTTCTTCTTCTTCTTCTTCTTCTTCTTCTTCTTCTTCTTCTTCTTCTTCTTCTTCTTCTTCTTCTTCTTCTTCTTCTTCTTCTTCTTCTTCTTCTTCTTCTTCTTCTTCTTCTTCTTCTTCTTCTTCTTCTTCTTCTTCTTCTTCTTCTTCTTCTTCTTCTTCTTCTTCTTCTTCTTCTTCTTCTTCTTCTTCTTCTTCTTCTTCTTCTTCTTCTTCTTCTTCTTCTTCTTCTTCTTCTTCTTCTTCTTCTTCTTCTTCTTCTTCTTCTTCTTCTTCTTCTTCTTCTTCTTCTTCTTCTTCTTCTTCTTCTTCTTCTTCTTCTTCTTCTTCTTCTTCTTCTTCTTCTTCTTCTTCTTCTTCTTCTTCTTCTTCTTCTTCTTCTTCTTCTTCTTCTTCTTCTTCTTCTTCTTCTTCTTCTTCTTCTTCTTCTTCTTCTTCTTCTTCTTCTTCTTCTTCTTCTTCTTCTTCTTCTTCTTCTTCTTCTTCTTCTTCTTCTTCTTCTTCTTCTTCTTCTTCTTCTTCTTCTTCTTCTTCTTCTTCTTCTTCTTCTTCTTCTTCTTCTTCTTCTTCCTTCTTCCTTCTTCTCCTTCTTCCTTCTTCCTTCTTCTCCTTCTTCCTTCTTCTTCTTCTGCCTTCTTCTTCTGCTTCTTCTGCCTTCTCCTTCTTCTTCTGCTTCTTCTTCTTCTTCTTCTTCTTCTTCTTCTTCTTCTTCTTCTTCTTCTTCTTCTTCTTCTTCTTCTTCTTCTTCTTCTTCTTCTTCTTCTTCTTCTGCTTCTGCTTCTTCCTTCTTCTTCTGCTTCTTCTTCTTCTGCTTCTTCTTCTTCTTCTTCTGCTTCTTTTTCTTCTTCTTCTTCTTCTTCTTCTTCTTCTTCTTCTTCTTCTTCTTCTTCTTCTTCTTCTTCTTCTTCTTCTTCTTCTTCTTCTTCTTCTTCTTCTTCTTCTTCTTCTTCTTCTTCTTCTTCTTCTTCTTCTTCTTCTTCTTCTTCTTCTCCTTCTCCTTCTTCTTCCTATTCTTCTTCTTCTCCTTCTCCTTCTCCTTTCCTTTTTTTTTTTTATTCTCTTTTCTCCGGCAACAGCCTCGACGTTGGTCACGAGGGCCATCGTTTCCACCAACAAGGAAAATAAGAATTAGCCGAAGAGGAAGAACTAGCGGAAGGAAGTTCTAGAAGAGGAGAAACCCCATCCACCGCCGCCGGAAGATGGTGAAATGCGGGGAGTCTCCACCGCCACGATCACCACCTCTTCTGTCTCGGCGATCAAGAGCCTGCTCGACGAGGTCAATCCGATGGATTTGGGGAGGAATCCAGACGAATTTTCGACAAAGTGTAGCATAAATTTTCTGGTCACGGCAGATTTTGAGGACGACGAGGGCCGATGCAGATGAGGCGGCGCTCCTCGTGAGAGAAGGTGGGCCCATGTGGTATTTCTACTTTGGTTTGTGGTGGGGGTTGTGATTTAGTTTATTTGTAAAAAAATCGTCAGAATATCTAAGTGGGGGTGGTGATGGTGTGGTGTGGTGACGATGGGGAAGAGATCTAGGGTTTTTCGGTAGATCGGCGGAGGACGGAACGGGTAAATAAATTCGCGCAGGCTGGACCCTTAATCGACTATGTATTTTGGTAGTCGATTAAGTTAATCGACTATACTCTGGTAGTCGATTAAAATGTTAATCGATTGTTTGGTAGTCGATCAAGGCTACTCTATTTCATTTTTTAATTTTTGTGTAATGATTCGGTTTATATAAACCAATTACAATTGAAGTATATTATTTGTTTTGTCAAAAAATGTTAATATTTGTTTTTATGTAATTGTGTTTTTTTTACTAGCCAGTTCTCTAATTTACTATGCTTCATTATAGTCGATTAATATACTTGATAGAGAAAAAAATTAAAACACGAAAAATAAATAAAACATTAAAAAATCAAATGAAATAAATAATAAATAATAATAACAAATTAAAAATAATAAAAATGGCTGATGAGGTAGCAATGGCTGATGAGGTAGCAGCATAGCAGATGATAGTGCTGATGAGGTGGCAGGGGCATAATTGAAAAAAATGAATGGCTGAAATTGGGAGTGGACTTTTTTTAAATGATGCACAATAGTTTGAACCTCTCCCTATTAAAAGAAGTATTGTGGGTTATCAAAGAACCCCATTATAAATACTTTATAACCTCTCCGACAACTTTTTTTGTTTTGTAGATACCTCAAAGGATTTTAAGACATTTCAAACATAGTTAGTCATCTGATGATCCTTATTAGTCAACTACAATATATGGAATCGAAGATATGAATCGGGTTACTGACCAAATGCTGGATGACCTTGAGATTCATGCGTAAAAACTAAACGTGAACAAAGTCGGGGTCGATCCGGCGGAAGCCCCTCCGATGCTTAAGTCAGATACTTGGATCGTGAAATAGTCGAGAGGATTGTAATAGTTGGATTGCTCGAGTAAAAATAATGTACCTTGATTGGGTCGAAACCAATTTTTGGGCCAAACTTTATTTGTAGGTGATTAGGCCTTCGTAGTAATAACTTTTAAACTCGAGGCCTAGTAAATAAATAAATTGTGGGTCCATTGGGTTGGCCCAATAGGCATATCATTAAGCCCCCACTTTCAATTCAATGTAGGAACTAAGTTGAAAGAGGTGTCGGATCGTGTCGAGAGTAGATTGACTTTAAAAATTATTTTGTTGGCGTCGTGGAGGAAAAAAATAATAGTAAATCTTTTAATATCGTTTGGCAGGAGGATATCAAAATCCTCGCCAAAGAAATTTTCGTCTTATAAAGTTGCGTAGGAGATATTTATATCTTTCGGAGGGAATAATTATGGGTAAGTGATCAATTTTTCCACTGTATACCCTGTCGTAGAGTAGAATATATTCCCTGGTTGAGCGGTTCGTTAGATTAAATTATTTTATATGAGCGAAGTAGGCAAGGTGAAACAGCTGTGAATTATATTGTGAAAGCCGGTGGTGGAGAATGAGATGACTTTTGGAACATTGAGAAAGATGATTGGATCGAGTTCCGGTAAAAACATTGTGTGGATGATTGCGTCGGAGGACAAAATCGTGCGTCCGATTGACACACGATTGGAGCTTGTGGAAGCGGCGGCTGCCGAGCCGCGCGACTGCTGGATGAGAGAAGAGCCACGCAAACTGGAGGAGCCACGCGAATGGTTGGTGAGAGAGGAGCCGTGCGATCGGCGGCTCGCGTTCACGGAGCCTGAGGTCTGGAGAGAGAGAGAGAGTGAGGCCGCGCAATTTGAAGAACGCGCGGACGCACGATGCGCGACTTGTGACACTGCGCGCGACGCGCGATTGGAGAATGCGCGCCACACGCGACTGGGGCAGATGCGCAACGCGCGGGCGCGTGACTGGAGCTGATTCTAGTGCGTTGGGGTGCGTGGTTAGTGTTGATTCGGTGGTTTTGGGGAGGCGCCAACGTGTTTCTACTTGTAGTGATGATTTTGTATCGAATGCTGGTATTTGTAATACGATCGATGAGGTTGGTAATAATAGGCGACGTCGTAGATCCCAAATTATAGATTTTGGGAGTGATAGTGGAAAATTAGTTAAGTCAAGTTCGTCCAGTGAGTCTGAGTGATCCGAGAGTGAATTAGACCCAGATGGTGACGTGTAAGGTGAGGATGACATTCCACTTGAAGATGTCGTTATAGACAAAAATAGAGGGAATAAAATAAAACCGACTAATATTGATCTAGTCGATTTTGATAGCTTTGCAGACCGAGCAGCAATTTCAGGTTCTTCGTCAGCTAGTTGAGGCTCCGAGGAATATTGAAATCCGTTTGCCCAAAAAAGGCGAACGATTGTACGCACCACCTGATGGGTTCCATACGGTGTATGTCGAATATTTGACGTGTACTTCCCAGATTGTGCCTGAAACGACCCTCTTGAAGATATGCGAGGGATTTGGGATAGGGTATTGTCAATTAACTCCGAACGTGATTCTCACGTTCGAGGCGTTTTATCGAAGAATGACGCAAGTAGGATTACCGGTTAGCGTCAATATGTTCAAGGCATTGTTTATGTTACCTCGTGCGAGTAGTTTACCGATCTTCTGCACACATCCTCGGGTTCCTTACATTTTTTTAAGGCGATCAAAATTGTGTGGAGGAAATAGAGTTCATATTTATTTTATGTGAAGGCTCCGACGTTCGATGTACACTCTGTCTGAAATCCTATACGTGCGAATTTCAAGATAACAAAGAACATGGTGAATCGGATTAGGTAGACGCGGTTATGTGACTTAGAGTTTGATCTGAAGCATATGATTCTCGAGGCTCGACTGCTTATATCCTGTCGTGTAGTCTACATGATTAACTTATGCATGTGTGCCTTATTTTATCTTGTTTTTATCCATCTGGTAGTAATGATTAATTTTTTTTTATTATTTGTTTTTTTAGATGGATGTAATGATTTCGCAGCCCTCCGGGCTAAGGCTTATGGAGGTACTAGAAAGCCAGTGAACAAGGCCCCTCCCACGCAAGGGAAGTCAAGTAGTAGTAGATTGCACAAGGTGACTCACGTGGAGACCCATCACGTGAGTGGAGATGATCGTAATCGTGATATTAAGGGAAAGGTGTGAGTGTTCGAGTAGGTGACCAATAAGTCAACTTGTGGCTGTGGTCTTTCCATTTATTCTTGTAATAAATAATTATTTTTCATATAAATGATAAAACACCTTGGCATTCTAGATCTTTGTCCCTTGTAGAAACATAGATATAGTCGTTACTGTTATCACAATTACTCATAATTGATATTTTACGATCGTGAGATATTTTTTAAGTATTATAATTGTTAAACCGTGTTCCTAATCGAAGGGTTACAATACCAATGACGATATCGGCCTTTCCTATTAAGAGACTAACACTTAGTGTATGTGTACTGTGTCTCATCATAAACGGTATTGTGATATCGACATGCATAAGTGGGTGCTTGTATGTTGACGAGTTCACCGAACTCCTTCATCCTAGGAATCTCTAAGTGGTTCTCAATAATCGAGTAGAGATCTCTATGATATAGTTGTAGACCATTAGTCCTTAAGACCTAGACATTACCATTACTTGACTAGATGACCAGCTGTATCGTGACCTGTCCCTGAGTTCCACCGAGGACTGCCCCAAGGGCCTGTGTTCGTGCAATCTGAAATCTAGTGGTAGGTCTGTGCATTGTAGTCGGGGATTCGTTCGCTAGAATAGTCTTGGATGTCCTGTGTGTTCTCAAAGTTTGTAATCTTTAAGTCTATGGCCACAGTTGACTAAGTGATGATTAGGGAATTCAATTTTCTAAGTCATGCACGTACCGATTAGAACGATTGCACAGTTGGAGGTCTCGATGAACCAATGCCTCTAGTTCAATCGGGACATATGAATCGAAGGATTGTTCTGTACGTTAACTATATCACACGGTTCTTGCAGGTACTTCATTTGTATCTAGGAAATCATGACGGGTAGTTGCTAGACGCCAATCTTGATTCGTTGGGTGATTAAGTTGAAACGAACTTCATCTTAATAATAACTCTAGGGACGAGTTTAAACCACAAAGAGTTGTAGACCCATGGCTATCTTACACCTGAACCATCGAGGTTCACACTTCTCGTGCACTCGAGATCTTTGAATAAACGGTCAAAGATAAAAATGTTTAATATTTGTATAATTGGAAGTTAATATGATTGAGTCCAACATTCGTTATTTGGAATTACGAATGAGAATAAGAAAAGGAAAGAACTAAGCGAACATCTTAGTGAACTTTCTAAATTGGGAAATTTCCAAATTTAGAAGGTCCACTGAATTAAGGTTTCCAGTTTTACAAATTGGAAATCGAGAATTGGCATTCGTAATAACGAGGACGTTTCAATGAATTCCGAAAATGTAATTGTAAAAATTTTCCAATCATTGAGTTGTGAGACACAAGCGAAGAAAGACTAACGAACTTAAGTTGTTGGGCCCGATCCAACTTAAGCCTGTTAGGGCTTTGATACAAGACACTATAACTATAAGATTTATAGGTCTTACACTACACAATCCACAACACAAAACCCTATCCACTCACTCCTCTCACTCATCACATCCGCCGCCAACCGCCGTCGCCGCTATCGCCGCCGTTGCATTAATTCGGCGCCCACGCGCCGTCTAGTTCTTCGGTAGTATTACCTTTTAATTATTCTGTAGCACCCCCCTTCTAGACGGGCGATAAATCGAACCGGTTTATCGGAATCTTTATTAAACTAGCGGAAGCAAAGGATCTCTTTGTCATTTTTGAAACATTGGAATGGGGTGAAAATGCAATTATTAAAAATATGTTCTTTTGGGTATTTGAAGGCTTTGGATTTTCGAAAACTTTGTTGGATTGCTTTAGCCGAATACAAAGCTTTGATTTAGAAGTAAGTTTCGAAAGGAGGTTTCTTATTCGAGTGCTACATTCTCACTAAACATTCTTTTCGGTTCGAGAATAAATCAGAGTTCGAAAAGGTTATTTTGGTGGATAATTCGAAGTTTTCCAACGAAGGCATGAAAATAGTAATTTACGGAACTTAACATATTAAAGTAGGAAATAAGTACGATTCATAAGGAAACGAGTTCAAAAGTACGAAAGGGAAATATTACGGTTTTAGAGTTACACCACCAAAAGAAAATAACCAAAAGCCTAGCATCGTTCATAGGTCCTCGTACGTCTTCCAAAACCCCGGGCAAGACCTCGATCCACTACTCGATCCATCCCGGTTGAGGATTACTACTACCTGCAATTAAAAGACATCTATATGAGCTATAAAGCTCAGTAAGAAATCCGAGTATTATCAAACTTTGGAAATACGTTATAAATAATATATAATATTGTATACCCGTTCTTACCCACAATCCGCACACAACACGAGGCAATCGATCAAAGCACATATCTCACGAAAATACCTCAGTTAACAAAATCACGTAAAATGACTAGAATGCCCTTTTTGTGAAAATCATGAAAAACACATTTTTCGGTTTATCGGATCCGTGAAAGATTAATTTCTGTACCGGATAATAAACCTGTTACGAGCCCGTTTTCACTAAGTGGAATCAAACCACTACCACATCATCCTAGTTGGATACCGGCCCACTATATCCGAGTTGTTTATTATCCGATATTCCATTAACCTTTCAAGTAAAATTCATTTTTATGCAACTTTTCGAAATTATGCTTATGACCCACACATAACATCACAAATGTCAATCAAGTGTCACAAATCACACAAATACTACAATTTACCACATATTTATGATTTGGGCAAAAATCCCAATTTCACACATAAACATACAACCACACACGGCACACACACCATGCACAATCAGCACCCACACATTCACACATTTGCAGCACACACACATGTACCATCAACACATTGAACACCACTAATTATTCATCAAAGCAAGCTTAAGAATAAATACCCCTTTTTACCTTTCGTTTAATGGACTTATTACCACATCTAGGTAATAATCCATTCCAATCAATTTCTCACAACCATTAAACACATCCAGCAACAAATCCAAGTATAAAAATACCAAAACTCATCATTTATAACCATTAAATCAAAACATGAACACTTAAGGCACAAAACATATGTAAAAGGCATGCAATTAACCAAATTTCGAAATAATAGCAAACTAATTTCAAAAATCCCCAAATTAAATCCTAGAACTCCTAAATGACTTAAATTCCAGATTCTGAAATTATTTTAAAGTTTTACAAAGTTTCGAATTTTCTTGAAATTAAAAACTAGGAAAATCCCTTTTTCAATTTAAAAATCCAAAACTCTAATATAACTCTAATTGAATTAAAAACTTGTTAAATAAAACTTTTTCATATCTAATACTTGCTGAAAAACAGATCTAAACTTTAAAAAAATGAGATTTTTAGGAAATTGCAGTTTTGACCCAAAAGTTTCAAGATTTACACATGCAACCACACTAGAAGTTCAAAATTAACTTTTTCATGAAAACCCCTAACAAATCTGAAATTCCACTTTACTAGATGCAGAAAATGAAGTTGAAAAGTCACTTTATGCAGAAATGTCGGAAATTACATAATTTGCCCCAAAATTTCTAGATCTACACATGCAAGCCTACTAGAGTTTCAAAATCAACTTTTTCTTACAAAAATTCTTTAAATCCGAAATTTTAGTTCAATAAATGCTGGAAAACAGTTTTGAAAGCATTTTTCGGACAGACTTTACAAAAATTACAGATTTGGCCCAAACTTTCGAAGATCTACACATGCAACCACAAAAAGTTAAAACTCTCATTTTCTTGAAAACCCCTTTTTGAAATCTGAAATTTTTAAGGCTTTTGGCCAATAAATGCTGTATCTCACCACTATCCACATAGATTATGCATGCAAGAACAAGAATTTAACAAGAAACACTTAATTTCCATTTTTCTTCAAAAACCCCTAAATTTTCGAAATCACTCCCAATCTTTTAGAAAATTTTGAAAACCCTTTGAATACTATTGATGCCATTTAATTGCAGCAAGAAATCGGAATTTCTTACCTTAAAATCGAGGAAAGTAAAATAACCGAAAGGGAGGAAAGCTTTCAAGCACCGAAGTCCAACCAAGCCACCTTGATTGTGAAGGAAATGGTGTGAGCTTCAAGGAGGGAGGAGTTGTGATCTCCCGAAAGAAGGCAAGTGGTCTTGATGGTGTTCTTGGAGTAGTCCAAGGCAAGAGTTAAATAAGGAACTCTCATTTTTAATTTTGGGAAATTTCTTGAAAATGTGAAGTGAGGTGGAGAGAGGAGAGCCGATGATGGTGGTGATGGTTTCGGTGGAGAGAGGGGAGAGAGACAAGTAAGTGTAGATGTGTTGGAAGGAAAAGAGATGAAGGTGTCTCTTCATCTTACTAATGAGGGTGGAGTGTAGGATTAGGGAAAATGATGAGTGTTTTGCCAAGTGTAATGCATGCCTAATTACATATAATTTATTTATTTAATTTAAAGCACAACTTGCATCTTAACACACACATACACATCCGAACACACACACACACACAATTTCGGACATATATATATATTCAAATGTATAATGCAAGTATTAGTATATATGTATATATACGTATGCATGCATGTATGTACGTGTATATATATATATATATATATATATATATATATATATATATATATATATATATATATATATATATATATATATATGTATACAATTCGCATACTTCACCAAGTTTCAAATAATTTATCAAATAACTAAGAATACGCAATTATTCACATAAACCACGTAATTCACGAAATTTCATAGTATTTTAATTTACGGAAATTTAAATCATATAAATCACACATATAATAACGCATGTAATTATTCACGTAAGTAATATAGTTAAATTCACGTAATGCATATAATCACGTAATAATATTTCCTAAGGGTTTTCTCGAGGTAGGAATATCAATCCCAGGTTTTAGGATTTTCGGGTTTTGGAAATGTGGGGTGTTACAATCTCCCCCCCTTAAAGAAATTTTGTCCCCAAAATTGTTACCTGAACAACTCGGGGTATCGCTCGCGCATTTCTTCTTCTCGTTCCCACGTAGCTTCTTCGGGTGTATGGTTTTGCCAAAGGATTTTAACAAATTTAAGGTCTCGGTTTCGAAGAGTTTTGGTTTTGGAATCAAGTATTTGGGAGGGTTGTTCTTCGTAGGATAAGTTGGGGTTTAGTTCGACCGGTTCGGTTTTCAATATGTGGTCAGGGCTGCGAATGTATTTTCGAAGCATCGAAACGTGAAAGACATTGTGGAAGTTGGATAAGTTGGGCGGTAAGGCGAGTCGGTAGGCGCGAGTACCAACTTTGTCGAGAATTTCGAATGGGCCAATAAATCGTGGTGCTAATTTTCCCTTTTTCCCAAATCGCATAACTACTTTGAAAGGCGCCACTTTTAGGAATACGGAGTCTCCGACTTCGAATTCGAGATCTCTCCTTCGAGTGTTGGCATAACTTTGTTGCCGATCTTGGGCGATTCGCATTTTCTCTCGGATATTTTTGATGATATCGACGGTTTGTTGGACTAGGTCGGGACCAAGGAATTTTCTTTCACCGATTTCGTCCCAATGGAGCGGGGACCTACACTTGCGGCCATAAAGGGCTTCGTAGGGTGCCATTCCAATTGACGAGTGAAAACTATTGTTGTACGCGAATTCGATTAGTGGAAGGCGGGATTCCCAATTTCCTCCAAAGTCGAGAATACAGGCGCGGAGAAGATCTTCTAGGGTTTTGATAGTTCGTTCGGATTGACCGTCGGTTTGGGGGTGATAGGCGGTGCTGAATTTCAATCGCGTTCCAAGGGTTTCGTGTAAGCTTTTCCAAAATTTTGACGTGAATCGAGGGTCTCGGTCGGAAATAATCGAGACGGGGACGCCGTGGAGTCGGACTATCTCGCGGATGTATAATTCGGTCAGCTTTTCTAAACTAAACGTCATTCGGATCGGGAGAAAGTGAGCCGTTTTGGTCAGTCGGTCAACGATCACCCAAATGGCGTCGGATCCTCTTTGGGTCTTCGGAAATCCTTGCACGAAGTCCATTGTGATAGCTTCCCATTTCCATTCGGGGATTAGGTTCGACTTAAGTAGACCTCCGGGTCTCTGATGTTCCGCTTTGACTTGTTGGCACACTAGGCATTCTGCTACGAATCGGGCCACGTCTTTCTTCATTCCAGGCCACCAGTAGAGCTTTTTGAGATCTTGGTACATTTTGGTTTCTCCGGGATGGCAAGTGTACGTGGTTTGGTGAGCTTCGGTTAAGATTAGTCGGCGAATGCTTGAGTCGTCGGGGACGTAAATGCGATTTTGGAATCGGACGAGACCATCTTTGGTGACTTGAAAGTTGGGATTGGATTCGAGGTTGTCGCGAATTTTGAGAATTTGCGGATCGTTTTGTTGGGCTGATTTGATCGATTCTCCCAAGTTAGGTTGGACTATGAGGGCGTTGATCGATTTGCGGCTAAGTGCGTCGGCGACCACATTTGCTCTGCCGGGGTGGTAGAGTATCTCGCAGTCGTAATCTTTGACTAGTTCGAGCCATCTTCGTTGCCTCATGTTCAAGTCTTTTTGGGTGAAGAAATACTTCAGGCTCTTGTGATCGGTGTAGATGGTACACTTTTCACCATAGAGATAGTGTCGCCAGATTTTGAGTGCGAAAACGACGGCGGCTAATTCAAGGTCGTGCGTTGGATAATTGCGTTCGTACTCTTTGAGTTGACGTGAGGCGTAGGCAATGACCTTTCCATTTTGCATAAGTACGGCGCCTAGACCTAATTTCGAGGCGTCGCTGTAGACTACGAATTCTCCGACTTTCTCTGGTAGTGCGAGAATTGGTGCCGAGGTGAGTCGAGCTTTTAATTCGGTGAAACTGGCGTCGCATTCGGGAGTCCACTGATACTTGACGTCCTTTCGAGTCAATCGGGTGAGTGGAGAGGCAAGCTTCGAGAAATCCTTCACGAATTTGCGGTAGTAGCCGGCTAGTCCAAGGAAACTTCGGATTTCCTTTGCGTTCTTCGGAATTGACCAGTTTGACACCGCTTCTATCTTGCTGGGGTCGACGGAGATTCCTTGTTCTGAAACAATGTGACCAAGGAAAGCCACACTCGAAAGCCAGAACTCGCATTTGCTGAACTTGGCGTAAAGTTGATGCGATCGGAGGGTTTGGAGTACGGTACGAAGGTGAGACATATGATCTTCTTGGCTTTTGGAGTAGATGAGAATGTCGTCGATGAAGACAATCACGAACTGGTCCAAGTATTGATGAAAGACTCGGTTCATAAGGTCCATGAAAGCTGCGGGGGCGTTGGTTAAACCGAAGGGCATGACAACGAATTCATAATGGCCGTATCGGGTTCTGAAAGCCGTTTTGGGGATATCGGTTTCTTTGATTTTGAGTTGGTGATAGCCGAATCGGAGATCGATTTTCGAGAAGACTGATGAGCCTTGAAGTTGGTCGAAGAGATCATCGATTCGAGGAAGAGGGTATTTATTCTTGATTGTGACTTTGTTGAGTTCACGGTAATCGATGCAAAGGCGGAGGGATCCGTCCTTCTTTTTGACAAAGAGAACCGGTGGGCCCCACGGGGAATGGCTGGGTCGAACATAGCCTTTGTCAAGCAATTCTTGGACTTGATCTTTCAGTTCTTTCAATTCCACCGGGGCCGTACGATACGGTGCTTTGGAAATTGGCGTAGCGCCGGGAATCAGATTGATTTCGAACTCGATTTCTCGATCGGGTGGAAGTCCGGGAATGTCATCGGGAAATACGTCGGTGAATTCTTGGATAGCTCGAATGTCGGAAATTTAGGCTTTGGAATCGGATTCAGATTTTAGAATATCCACTAGATAGCCGGAATGGCCTTTGTGAATGAGTTTGACTGCTCTGATCGCGGATATGATTGAAATCGAGGGTTTGGGTTGACTTCGAAATTTTAGGGTTTCGCCATTCGGAAGTGGAAAAATGACCGTTTTCGAGGCACAGTCGATTTGGGCTTTGAATTCGGTTAACCAATCCATGCCTAGTATAACTTTGAAGTTTTGGATCGGTAGGAGGATTAGGTCGAAATTCATGGTTTGAGTGTGAACTCGGATTGGGCAATTGAGTATGACTAGGTTAGAGCACATTTCTTCGCCAGAGGGAATGAGAATTCGGTATTCGTACTTTAATCGATTCGGTTCGAGATTTAAATGCGCAATTATGTCTTTCGATATAAAGGAATGAGTAGAGCCGGAATCGATAAGAGCGTAAATGGGTTCTTCGAGGATAAATATGGTACCTGCTATCATAGACGGGTCTTGCTCGATCTGTTCTTGAGTCATGGCGAACACTCGACCGGGGACGTTCGGTGGGGGTTTCGGGCAGTCTTTCACCATGTGTCCGGGCTGATGGCATCGAAAACAACTCCGTGTTCCGTGTACGCATTCTCCGGAGTGACTCTTTCCACACTTTGGGCAGGTTGGCCTCGGCGGCGGTGGCGGTGGTCCGGTTGGTTGACGAATGGGCTGCGTTCCTTTTCCTCGGAATGGGCGGTTGCCGAAATTGTTCTTTTTCCATGGTCGTTGAGTAACTCCTTGTGGTCGGCGGCTGTTTTGAATGTCGCGTTCGTCTTGGGCAGCCATGAGTGCTTTGTCTACGAGTTGGCGGAAAGTTGAGGCGTCGGACATACGAATGTCTCTACGAATTTCGGATTGGAGGCCACGAATGAAATGGTTCTTCTTTTCTTCAGCGTCTCGAGCGATGAATGGGGCGTAGAGGCAGCCACGTTCGAAACGGCGGATGTATTCGATCATTGGTAAGTCGCCTTGGCGGAGTTCGAGGAATTCTTTGAGTTTGTGGGCTCGCACATCTTTCGAGAAATATTTTTCGAAAAATTGCACTTTGAAATCGGTCCATGGCAGAGTCTCGAGGTTTGTTCCTTCCTTGATTCCTTCCCACCAGTGACGAGCTTCGTTTCGGAGGAGGAATATGGCACAATGCACGCGGTCGCGGTCGGTCACTTGCATGTAGTCGTAGATGACTTCGAGAGATTTGATCCACTCTTCGGCTATAGTGGGGTCGGTTCCACCGTGAAATTCGGATGGGTTCATTCGGAGAAATCGCTCGTATATGGCTTGCGGCGCATTATTTTGAGGCGGGGTTTGGTTACGTTGGAGAAGTTGCTCGATTTGGCATTGGTGGTTTTGGGCTTGTTCACGGATTAAATTTGAGAGATTGTTAATGGTTTGATTGGGGTCGTGGGGTTCATCGGCGGGATTGCTCGGGTTTGCTCGGGTTATACGTCTCGCCATTATTTCTATATTAATTATCATTAATAAGTAAAGCAAATAAAACACATAAAGAAAATAATACACATACGTTACCGGATGGTCCGAGCTTCGTGTCTCGAGTAGTCTCTAAGCCCGTGAAGTCCGTACGAGTATCTATGAACAATGCTCTGATACCACTCTCTGTAGCACCCCCCTTCTAGACGGGCGATAAATCGAACCGGTTTATCGGAATCTTTATTAAACTAGCGGAAGCAAAGGATCTCTTTGTCATTTTTGAAACATTGGAATGGGGTGAAAATGCAATTATTAAAAATATGTTCTTTTGGGTATTTGAAGGCTTTGGATTTTCGAAAACTTTGTTGGATTGCTTTAGCCGAATACAAAGCTTTGATTTAGAAGTAAGTTTCGAAAGGAGGTTTCTTATTCGAGTGCTACATTCTCACTAAACATTCTTTTCGGTTCGAGAATAAATCAGAGTTCGAAAAGGTTATTTTGGTGGATAATTCGAAGTTTTCCAACGAAGGCATGAAAATAGTAATTTACGGAACTTAACATATTAAAGTAGGAAATAAGTACGATTCATAAGGAAACGAGTTCAAAAGTACGAAAGGGAAATATTACGGTTTTAGAGTTACACCACCAAAAGAAAATAACCAAAAGCCTAGCATCGTTCATAGGTCCTCGTACGTCTTCCAAAACCCGGGCAAGACCTCGATCCACTACTCGATCCATCCCGGTTGAGGATTACTACTACCTGCAATTAAAAGACATCTATATGAGCTATAAAGCTCAGTAAGAAATCCGAGTATTATCAAACTTTGGAAATACGTTATAAATAATATATAATATTGTATACCCGTTCTTACCCACAATCCGCACACAACACGAGGCAATCGATCAAAGCACATATCTCACGAAAATACCTCAGTTAACAAAATCACGTAAAATGACTAGAATGCCCTTTTTGTGAAAATCATGAAAAACACATTTTTCGGTTTATCGGATCCGTGAAAGATTAATTTCTGTACCGGATAATAAACCTGTTACGAGCCCGTTTTCACTAAGTGGAATCAAACCACTACCACATCATCCTAGTTGGATACCGGCCCACTATATCCGAGTTGTTTATTATCCGATATTCCATTAACCTTTCAAGTAAAATTCATTTTTATGCAACTTTTCAAAATTATGCTTATGACCCACACATAACATCACAAATGTCAATCAAGTGTCACAAATCACACAAATACTACAATTTACCACATATTTATGATTTGGGCAAAAATCCCAATTTCACACATAAACATACAACCACACACGGCACACACACCATGCACAATCAGCACCCACACATTCACACATTTGCAGCACACACACATGTACCATCAACACATTGAACACCACTAATTATTCATCAAAGCAAGCTTAAGAATAAATACCCCTTTTTACCTTTCGTTTAATGGACTTATTACCACATCTAGGTAATAATCCATTCCAATCAATTTCTCACAACCATTAAACACATCCAGCAACAAATCCAAGTATAAAAATACCAAAACTCATCATTTATAACCATTAAATCAAAACATGAACACTTAAGGCACAAAACATATGTAAAAGGCATGCAATTAACCAAATTTCGAAATAATAGCAAACTAATTTCAAAAATCCCCAAATTAAATCCTAGAACTCCTAAATGACTTAAATTCCAGATTCTGAAATTATTTTAAAGTTTTACAAAGTTTCGAATTTTCTTGAAATTAAAAACTAGGAAAATCCCTTTTTCAATTTAAAAATCCAAAACTCTAATATAACTCTAATTGAATTAAAAACTTGTTAAATAAAACTTTTTCATATCTAATACTTGCTGAAAAACAGATCTAAACTTTAAAAAAATGAGATTTTTAGGAAATTGCAGTTTTGACCCAAAAGTTTCAAGATTTACACATGCAACCACACTAGAAGTTCAAAATTAACTTTTTCATGAAAACCCCTAACAAATCTGAAATTCCACTTTACTAGATGCAGAAAATGAAGTTGAAAAGTCACTTTATGCAGAAATGTCGGAAATTACATAATTTGCCCCAAAATTTCTAGATCTACACATGCAAGCCTACTAGAGTTTCAAAATCAACTTTTTCTTACAAAAATTCTTTAAATCCGAAATTTTAGTTCAATAAATGCTGGAAAACAGTTTTGAAAGCATTTTTCGGACAGACTTTACAAAAATTACAGATTTGGCCCAAACTTTCGAAGATCTACACATGCAACCACAAAAAGTTAAAACTCTCATTTTCTTGAAAACCCCTTTTTGAAATCTGAAATTTTTAAGGCTTTTGGCCAATAAATGCTGTATCTCACCACTATCCACATAGATTATGCATGCAAGAACAAGAATTTAACAAGAAACACTTAATTTCCATTTTTCTTCAAAAACCCCTAAATTTTCGAAATCACTCCCAATCTTTTAGAAAATTTTGAAAACCCTTTGAATACTATTGATGCCATTTAATTGCAGCAAGAAATCGGAATTTATTACCTTAAAATCGAGGAAAGTAAAATAACCGAAAGGGAGGAAAGCTTTCAAGCACCGAAGTCCAACCAAGCCACCTTGATTGTGAAGGAAATGGTGTGAGCTTCAAGGAGGGAGGAGTTGTGATCTCCCGAAAGAAGGCAAGTGGTCTTGATGGTGTTCTTGGAGTAGTCCAAGGCAAGAGTTAAATAAGGAACTCTCATTTTTAATTTTGGGAAATTTCTTGAAAATGTGAAGTGAGGTGGAGAGAGGAGAGCCGATGATGGTGGTGATGGTTTCGGTGGAGAGAGGGGAGAGAGACAAGTAAGTGTAGATGTGTTGGAAGGAAAAGAGATGAAGGTGTCTCTTCATCTTACTAATGAGGGTGGAGTGTAGGATTAGGGAAAATGATGAGTGTTTTGCCAAGTGTAATGCATGCCTAATTACATATAATTTATTTATTTAATTTAAAGCACAACTTGCATCTTAACACACACATACACATCCGAACACACACACACACACACACAATTTCGGACATATATATATATATTCAAATGTATAATGCAAGTATTAGTATATATGTATATATACGTATGCATGCATGTATGTACGTGTATATATATATATATATATATATATATATATATATATATATATATATATATATATATATATATATATATATATATATATATATATATATATATATATATGTATACAATTCGCATACTTCACCAAGTTTCAAATAATTTATCAAATAACTAAGAATACGCAATTATTCACATAAACCATGTAATTCACGAAATTTCATAGTATTTTAATTTACGGAAATTTAAATCATATAAATCACACATATAATAACGCATGTAATTATTCACGTAAGTAATATAGTTAAATTCACGTAATGCATATAATCACGTAATAATATTTCCTAAGGGTTTTCTCGAGGTAGGAATATCAATCCCAGGTTTTAGGATTTTTGGGTTTTGGAAAGGTGGGGTGTTACATATTCTTCCGTTTTATTCTGACTTTTGCGTGTCCAGTTCCACGTATCAGTTGAATTCGGTATACGAGTTGAATTAGATCTGCCGGAAAGCCGCCGCCGCCGAAGATAGGGCGTGAATCTCACGCGCCGTTGCTGATCCGCGCGTCCGCCGCCGTCGATTCGCCGCTGCTTTTCCCGACTGCACGTACTGGTTCCATGGCAGTTTGCGTCAATCCGAAAGTTTGTCTCACGCTTCGTGAGGTAATTTTCAGATCCATTTTAAATTAGATTTTAATTTAATTAGATTAAATTAAATGTTCATATTCGCTGTATAATTTTTCGTGAATTGCTATACGTGATTGTTTATGTATGAATTTTTGGTTTACTGCGAGCATGCTACGTGATTTAATTATCGAATTAATTAAATGCATGTTGCAATTTTAAATTTCGCTGGAAGCATCAAGGTACGCAATTAATTGTTATTATTGAGTACGTGATTATATGATTAAACTTGTTTTTCATTTAAAACTTTTATTTTCCGCTGCGTACACGTGCCTGATTCCCAACAGCGGGATCATATGGTTAATAATGGGAAGGATAAGTTGGTGGAGGCCGAGTACCTGCCTGTATCGAAATTATCTCGAGTGGATCCTGAGGTCTCTTACGTGTTTCAAGGTTGGGCAGGCAAGTGCATGTTCACTTATGGAGTGAACCGAGATGGGGACGATTCCTTGTGGGATACGACATATCGTACTATCGTGATGAAGAAGACCGAGGGTTTCATTGGAGAGTACGACCAAGGTCGGATGTCGGACAAAGGTCGTGCTTATATGCTTTCGTTAGCTGGAGGAGACATGTGTCGAGTAAATATTTGCTTTAAGTTAATGTGCTCTGTAATTTAATGTTTACTTGTTGATATTTTGATATACGCCTTAGCTCGTTGGAGGTATCTCATATAGTAAGAGGACAAAGTTGAAGAAAAGAAAGAAGAGGAGCGCGCTCGATGGGAGGCAAGAGAAAAATACCTACGGGCTCAGTTTGAGACAGCACAATCCAAGCTAGAGGGAGCGGCAATCCACGCTCATTCAGAGGACGGACGAGCTTGAGATTAGTTGGAGCGAGACTGAGGTAAGTACAGTCGAGTTAAAAAAGATTGACAAATGCTATGACGAACTGAAGAAGAAATATGATACCGAGAAATTAACGGGGAAGAGTTTTATTGCTTCCTCTGCTGGAGCTGTCTACAAGGCGTTGGTCGTGAAAGAAGGTGAGCTCCGCTTTCAGAAGAGTGATGCCTATCGAGCAATAATTGAGGAGCGAGCGATAGCGGCAGTCTATACTCTGTTAGTTAGGGCGTGCCACCAGTATCTACGCAATGTTGGTGGGATCGATGAGAAAATCATTCGACATATGGAGGAGGTCATCCCTGATGAGGGAAAGGAGAAGAGGAAATCGATGGTGCACGCAATGAGATACCATTGGATGATGAGATAGATGACTAGATTATCTGAGCAACTTCGGCTCACGATAAGGATTCTTAGAGTAGTATAGTTTTAGGTTGATAGGATAGTTACCTGTTGGGTGTTAAATACCTAACACGCAAGTGCACGTATCGCAAACAAGTAGTAAAAGTGGACTCGTGAGAGTCGGATGTCGATCCCACAGGGAATACTCAAATTATCTAATCCTAAGTACCAAATTCTAACAATTATGATTTTTATCCAGCCTACGCAAGGTTGTCAAATTTAATCAACTAAATAAAATAAACTAATTATGAAAGCAAATAAACAAGAGAAAATATCAATAAAACGGACCTAGGATTTTATCTTCCCCCTATGCAAGAATTGCTCACCCAAAATCCCTCAATTATGAAATATATGATTCATGATTATTAACCCGAGACACTAATTTACTCATAACCCGCTGTCGCGTGTATTATGAGTCTATTATTCATAAACGATTCACTATATGTCTATGCAAACCAATTATAAATAAAACATTAACTAACAAGTCTCGTAAATGGCTACCTAAGGTGATATCTGTATGTCTACGACACCACATGCAATTGACACACTCATCCGGTGAAAACTACTCGAAGGCTCTTCTACTTACCGTCTAATTATCAAAATAGCTCTGTCGAGTCAATCCCAATAATCACAGATAAAGCACATAAATTGATCAAGTTCATGCACTAACAATCATAACAAGTAGAAGAAATAATCATAAAATCATAATTGCATAATCTCAAGAAAAGGGGTTCACCATCCCCACATAGGGTTCCAACAAAATCCTAGATTAAAAGCTTAGCTACTCGTAATTCTTATGATAAATAAAATAGAATTAATAAAAGAAATAAGAAAAACTATGCTTGAGTCTTCGTTGATCTTCGTTCTTCGCTCCTCTCGCTTCAAGGTTGTCTCCAAAAGTGCTCTAATTCGTGCTTGGTTTGCCCTTATATAGATGTCCCAACTTGGTAGATGATTTTAGGTTTCCTTGTGTGATTAAAAGTCCAAAATTGTGTCCAGCGTGTGTTGGCACGGCCGCGCGAAAATCAGTGCAATTCTCGCACGGCCGCACGAGAATCGCCGAACCTTCTGCCCAAATTCAGCATTTGGCACGGCCGTGCCAAAAATAGCCTAATTTTGGCACGGCCGTGCGGGCCTGTTTTCAGCCAATTTCAGCATATTTTTGATTATTTCACTTTTGGCCCATATTTTCTCCAAATTTGCAGTTTTGACCTCAAACTTTTCCAATTCTTCAATTTATACCTAAAATACAATAAATCAACTTTTTAACCACCAATTATCGTTAAATCACACCAAAAGCTCAAATAAAAAGGTACGATAAAGTATAAAAATATATACTTAACATTACCTCTCAAGAGGACTTAATTTTTTTTCTTTTTATCTCTTTAGTAGATGGGTATGCCCACTACTATTTGTTTGCATTGCTATTTGGTTTTCATTTACACTTTGAAACTTGATATTTATATTGGAGTTATTCACTTATTTATTCCATATTGACATTGCCACCGATTTGACGCGTTGCATAAATGTTTTACATTTAGCATTGTACGTAATGTACTTGATGAGGGTATCAATCTCACAAGGTTTTTTTTTAGCGTGCCCCTTGTTTGGACCTCGTGGGTCGTATATATGTTAAGACCGTGGCCACCTCTCAAATAGAGGACCCATTAAAATCATGTAGATAGATTCAGATGATCAAGCTGGCCAAGCTATATAGATCGTCTGAATATCACCAACTGTTCTTAGGGTTGTAACGATATTAACTTGAGATGATAGTTTAGTAGTAGAGATACAACAACACGGAAAGTGAAAATAAAAAAACTTGTTTTATGCATGTGCTGGAAGTGCGAATTGTTACAAGCCTGCGTAAGGAAAAGGGAAATGAACATGTAGAGAGCGACTAGCTCGCAATAACAAAAATTATACTAAGTAGATATAATAATTATTTCTTCTTCCACGTCTTTCCTTTGCACATCCATACTTGATTTTTTGATGATGTACAAAACACCCTTGATGTCTCTAAGCCTGAGATGGGGATCGAATAAGCCTCTTGCACATCGAAATAGATAATAGATATTGGATCCATCGAACTCGAAAACATGCTCATATGCTCATGTATGTGAAATTATGTAACATTAATATGTTAGGAGATATACTAAGTATGTGTATAAATGATATCAACTGACTAGGGATGTGGAGTATCTTCCATCTTAGTAGGTCCTTGATCTATAAAAAGAGTTATCCATCATCTTAGCAGGTCCTTGATCTATAAAAAGAAAGATGTAATGATGTTAGGCGATTAGGAGGTGGGTAATGTAAGTAGCCCCCCAGTTAGGGTGAGGCGATCACGTACCTCGTCATGGATTTAGACGGATCTCGAATGTCCGTGACATCCTTGCAAGTCAAGGGACGTGGAAGATCGCAAAGTCTATAAGGTTGAATAAACAGCTGTTGTAGTATAAAAAATGTAGTTGTTAACCTATAGTGCTTTAATGCAAGATGAGAGTATACCTGAAGCGTAGAACCTCTTGAGGTTCCCTATATTGCAGGTTCTGGGTATAAGATGCCCATCAAGGTTCTCGAAGCGATAGGCTCCAATTTGACCACTTGAGTTACATTGTATGGTCCTTCCCACTTGGGGTCAAGTTTGCCAATAGGACGTGAGGCTTCGGCTTTGTGAAGTACTAAGTCCCCTATTTTGAAGGAACGAGGGCGGACTTTGGAGTTGTAATCTTTTGCCATGCGAGCCTTATACATTTGTTGACGAATAAAAGTAATGTCTCTTAACTCATCAACAAGGTCAAGGCTAACTCACATTGTTTCTTCATTGGCCTCATGTGAGTAATTTGTAACTCTTCAAGAGAGTTCACCAATTTCAACGGGCGTAACAACTTCCGTTCCGAAAGCTAAGTTAAAGGGAGATTCTTCAGTTGCTGTCCATGGGGTTGTTCGATATGCCCATAGAGCGTTGGGCAGTGCTTTGAACCACTTTCCTTTAGCACTTCCAAGCCTTGCTTTGAGGTGTTGGAGTATGGTGCGATTAGTAACCTCGGTTTGACCAGTAGCTTGGGGGTTGGCAACCGAGGTAAAAAACTGCTTGATGGATAAACCAAGGCACCAACCCTTTACTTTGTCTCCAGAAAACTGATTTCTATTATCTGAAACAGTGGAACATGGGATCCTGAAGCAGCATACAATGTTCTTCCATAAGAATTGGATGACTTCCTCCTCTCGAATGCGAGCTAAGGGTTCGGCCTCCACCCACTTAGTGAAGTAATTAATCCACGGCTACAACGAGGAACTTGCGTCCT
Source organism: Erythranthe guttata (assembly GCF_056151865.1). Classification (NCBI taxonomy): domain Eukaryota; kingdom Viridiplantae; phylum Streptophyta; class Magnoliopsida; order Lamiales; family Phrymaceae; genus Erythranthe; species Erythranthe guttata. Next base: position 6,516,555 of record NC_142534.1, on the reverse strand, counting down.
TCTGTGGTGGGTGGAAAGGGACCAACCAATTCTATACCCCATTGAGCGAAAGGAATGGAGTTGTCAATCGGTTGCATCAATGCTGCTGGCATATGAAAGATGTTAGCATGCTCCGGACAAGGCTTACATCGTTGTACTAGTCTCTTCGCATCTTTATGCACGGTGGGCCAATAGTACCCGTGCCTCAACACCTTGAGTGCTAAGTTTCTTCCACTCAAACGCTTTCCACAAATCCCTTCGTGTACATTTTGAAGTACATAATTTGTTGTGGTTGGGTTGAGGCATTTGAGGTAGGGAAGAGAGAAGCCTCGTTTGTATAGGAATTCATTTACTACCAAGAAATGAGCTTCTCTTGTCTTCATTTTCCTTGCTTGGACGAGGTCAGTTCAAAGTTCCCTATTTTTAGATAATTTATGATGGGAGTGATCCAACATGGTTCATCCTCTTCGGCGCAATGCACTCCGTCGATGGAGACTACCTCTGGTTGGGATGCTGTGAGGAGAGTGATTTTCTGACTTCTGATGCTTTCCATGGAGCTACCAAGTCTCATCAACTTGTCTTTGTGGATATTGTCGGCTTGTGATACTTGCTTTATCTAGTAGCTATCCAATTTTGACAGCAGTGTAAGTGCGAGAGCAAGATATTTGGCCATGGTGTCTTCTCTGGCCTCATAGGTCCCAAGGATTTGGTTGAATACTAACTGGGAGTCACTATGAATTACGAGCTTGCAAGCTCTGGCTGCTAAGGCGAGGCGGATCCTAGTGATCAAAGCTTCATACTCGGCTTCGTTGTTGGATGCTACAAATTCGAATCGCTGAGCATATTCGAACTCATCAGTGTTGGGGCTGTTGGGGATCAGACACGTGTACGCAGTGTAAAACAAAAAAAATTATTATTTTATTTATATAAACTAATTTATATAAACAAACATGTGCACAATAATTACAAATCGCGTACCTTTTCGCTTCCAATCACCGACAAACATGCTCGCGTATATAACTAATTTAAACAACATAAATTAAATCATCATAGCCTGCTCCCGAAATTAAATCAAATAATAAACATGCTTAACGAATGATTCACATAACACATAATCGAACATATAGATTCATGTGATACAATAATCAATTAACATACATTGATCTCAATTAATATAAATTAATTAATATATAAATTAATTGTTGTGTTTTCTCACGCTACTGGTAAATAATCTATTTCGTATTAATGATAAAAACCTCTTTTGGCATTCTATATCTTTGTCCCTTGCATAAGCATATATATAGTCCTTACAGTTACTTAATTACTATAAATTGAGCTAGTATAATCGTGAGATTATTTATTTAAGTATAGTAACCGTTAGACATAGTTCCTAGTCAACGGGTTACACCACTAATGAGGATATCAGCCTTTCCCATTTAAGACTAGCACTTAATGTATATGTACTGTATCTCATCAGTCAACGGTGTTGTGACATCGGGAAATATAAGTGGGTGCTCATAAGTAGATGAGATAATTGAACTCCCTCAATCTAGAGATCTCTAAGTGGTTCCCAATAATCAAGTAGAGGTTTCTATGATATAGATGTACACCGTTAATCCTTCAGACTTAGACATGATCGTGACTTCACTAAAGGACCAGCTGTATCGTAACCTGTCCCTGAGTTCCACCGAGGACCGCCCCAAAGGGCCAGTGTTCATGCAGTCCGAAATCTTGTGGGAGATCGCTCATTGTAGTAGAGGATTCGTTCTCTTGATCAATCATGGATATCATGTGTGTTCTTGCGATTTATAATCTATGAACTCTATGGCCACAGCTGAAAGTGTTGTGATTAGATATATGTGTTTCTCTAAGTCAAACACGAACGGAATATAAAATTAAGAACGTCCACACGGTTATTGAACACATAAAGAGGTGTCGACGAACCAACATTTCTAGTTCAATCGGGATATATATATGTATATATATATATATATATATATATATATATATATATATATATATATATATATATATATATATATATATATATATATATATATATATATATATATATATATATATATATATAAGGGATCGTACTGTACGTGAACTATATCACACGGTTCATGCAAGCACTTCATTTGTATTTAGGGAATCATGATGCATAGTCGCTAGGCGTCAATCTTGTTTCGTTGGGTGGTAAAGTTGAAATGGTCTTCTTCTTAATTATAACTCTAGAGACGAGTTTAAACCACAATGTGTTGTGGGCCCACAACTAGCTTACACATGAACCATCGAGGGTTACACTACTCGTGTACTTGAGATCCTTCAATGCAATGAGCTAAGATTAATTAGTTAATCTTAGTGTAATTGGAAGTCAATGTGATTGAGTCCAACATTCGTAATTTAGAGGAAAAGAATCTGACGCAAATTTAGTGAACTTTGTATATTGGGAAGTTTCCCGATTTGGCAATTCCTAAATTAGGGTTTCCAATTTCGGAAATCGGTAAATTGCAAAGTGGTACTCGAATTTGTGCTCGTCGTCAAAATATAACTGTTATATTTTTGTGAGCATTCGTTTGTTAAAAACGAGCCGAGAAAAGAGAGTGGACTTAAGTTGTTGGGCCTAGCCCAACTTAAGGCCTGTTAGGGTTTTCTCAAAGATCATATAAATAGGATTTATGTCTTGTGAAACACACAAAAGACAAGCTTGAAACCCTAGCCTATCTCCATCCATCAGCTGTCCACCTTGCAGCCGAAACCCTACATCCGCCACCAGCCGCCGCCAGTTGCCGCCGCATCGGCATCTTTTGTTTCCACTCGTTCTTCTTCGTTGTACTTAGCCTATCACGTATTTAGTTATATGTGGATAGTGCATTGAATATACGAGGTGAAACCTAAGAAGAGGAAGATTCTTATGCTGTCAACGCCGCCACTAAGGTCGTCTCCACGCGCCGCCACAAGCAGGTGATGTGACAAGGCAATTCTGAAAAATTGCTCTCGTCTGCGCAGTCTAGAGAGAAAATTCTCCATAAGTCAACCACTTTTCGAATGAATGTGAAATTTTGAAATAAGCTTCACCACCCATGGGTATACAATATCTCTGAAGGAATTATCCATAAAATAAATACTAATGGAGATATTGAAGTCGGAGCAATCGTGTAATTTCATATCAGAAAATAGGTCGGATCAGTAGGAGTGGGAAGAGCAGCTAGCCATCTTCTCGAGTATTCATTCAGTTCACGCTTCAAGGGTAACAGTTTGTTTTCCCTAAGTAATATATATTAATTAATTTATATTAGTTTAGATTAATGAATGATAATTGATTATTGAATCACATGTATCTATATGTTCAATTATGTGTTTATGTGAATCGTTCGTTGATCATGTTTATTATTTGATTTAATTCCGCGAGCATGATATGATGATTTAATTTATGTTATTTAAATTAATTATATATGCGAGCATGTTGTCGGTGATTGGAAGCGAAAAGGTACGCAATTAATTGTAATTCATGTGCATGTACGATTTTGCTTATATAAATTAGTTTATATAATAAAATAAAATGAAATTATGCTGCATACGCGTGCCCGATCCCCAACAGTGGTATCAGAGCTATGGTTTCGCGATTAATTGCCTATGTGTTTATTGCTTTCGATTGCATGCAAACAGTTTATTGAATTCATTGACTTGGTGAAATCGGAATTTGGGTTGGTGTAATTTTAATTTGATTTTAAAATTGGATTTGATCGATTTTAAATTGGAATTAACACATTAGATTTTGGTTTTAAAATTGGATTTGATCGATTTTCAAATTGGAAATGGAAATTCGATTTAAAACTTAATTTGGATTTGAAATTTAAATTCCTAAATGGTTTTTTGACAACTGTCCGGGCAGGACAACTCAGTTTAGCCAGTCCAACCGGTCGGACTGGGTCTGACTGGTCCAGACAATGGAAATGCCCAAACCAACATAGCTTCCTAGCTGAAAGAGCTGCCAGAGCAGAGGAAGGTAAAGTTATTATTTCTATAACATAAAATCAGAGAAAATAAAGATATTGTTCACCGAAAGATAGAAAATAAATTGACTTCCAGAGCGGAAGGGGATACTTAACCGCGCCTCGAGTCCCAGTCTCCTAGTGGTGGGATGGTAAAGGGCAATGTTCGGTTCTGGCCAAGAGATGTCTTTGCACCGTCCCCCTTCTTGTTGGTTGGTACAAGCCCTTATAGTAGTCAGTCTTTCCTCCGGCCGGATGTTAGAGTCAATTCCATTGTTGCTTTGACCATTAAGTGAATGCAAATATAGGTAGAATTTGAATCAATGACCTAAGAGTCTTCTTTTGCCTATCGTAGTTACCTTGATGTGAGAAATGGTCCTCCTTTCTTTCAAGATCTGATATCGAGAAACTCCTGCTCCGAAACAAAAATGTTTATTTTTCCAGAAATTAAAATTAAATCAAAATTGATTTTTAATTTTCTGAAATTATTCGTCAATTAAAGCTCAATCCAAATATTTGATCAATTAATCAATAATGTTCAATAAATGAGTGTTTGATTAATTAATTAATTTAAATGTTAGATTAATTTTATTAATATAACACATGTATAATGATGATTATACTTCCACTTAATTAATTGTACCTTAATCTTATTTGATTGATTCTGTTGATTAAGGTCCTTTAATTATTTTGAAACAAATCCTTATAATTAATTATAATTTTGGTCGAATATTCATGTTAGGGCAATATGCGTTTCCATATACCTTTAGAGAACATAGTTGTAGGAATCCAATCGACATGTTCAATAATTCTGATGAGGTAACAACAAAACAATAATAAATTCCTCACTCTTAATTCATTAAGAATCATTTCAAGCTATAAAGAAAAACCAATACGTTGAATTTTTCTTTCCTTCAACCAACGGTTAAATTGTGTGTAGCTCCTTGCAATAGTGCAGGAAGCTGTGTTAGCGGGGAGTGCAATTGTAGGGTAAGCTATAATTTAGTGGACATAATGATAAAGGTAGTCATAGAAAGGGTTATGCTAGGTTGACGTGGTCGGCTAGATTAACTAGGGGCTGCATAAGTTTGGTATAATCAATTCTATGAGCATCTTTGATTGGTAGGTTAGAGTTGACACACAAATATTTTGAATTCGCGAGATTAACTTAGGTCATTATCAAGTGTGAGGCAAATAAATCTTCAGGGTTATATAACGAAATGATTGATGGAGATATACCTTTGGACAAATGTAATTGGGCTAGATTAACTACGGGTTACATTGGCCTATTGGACCTAAAGACCATTAAAAGAAAAATAAGTTTTCTCGTTTGTCCACTAGAGGGTAGTGGAATTCGATAAAATTTAGTGGGAGTATAATTAAATGATAACAATCCAAATCTTTAATTGCAATCATTAATAATGAATTGTCATTTATAAGTTTACTTTAAGATTTTCAGTATAAATGCGAAGAATCCCTTATCGTCGATTCTCGACAGCAACAAAATTTAATGGCAACAATTACCTTGATTGGCCCTATAAACCTTCGTTTGGTGCTTTTGCTCAAAGACCAATTGTTCATACTCAAATAAAAATCCCGACCAAACTTCATGATAACTCGACTCACTAGGAAACCAGCACTCATTGGAAGTGGATCGGAAGAAGGGTGTCTGTTTTGACGAAGTGTTATATGATAGCTCATAGTCGCCCAAGTTAGCGATGAATTATGAGAATGGCCTTTATGTTGTTAACGCAAAGGCTCATCTCGAGATCGTGTGTGGTGAAAGCATTATGACAATAATGTTTGTGACGACTAAAGAGTTGATGTCTCTTAGGCTACGCGAAAGGACTCCGGTCCATGAGCATGTTTTTAAGATGACTCGCTCCCAAGGAAATTGCGTGACCACAATTTCGTTCTCCCACCAGAGTTCTTGGTGAATCTCATGCTTCCATCACTAACTACCTCTTATGAAAGAGTTCACAATTAATTTCAATGGGAATATAATTGAATTTATTTTTCAAAGAGCTTGTCAGCATGTTGAGATACGAGTCAGTTATATTGGAAGAAACGTTTGTTTTACCGTCGGCACATTTTATATCTTTTTCTAAGACTAGTTCAAAGTGGAAGAAAAGGGTAAAAGGAAAATAGTTTCTAGTTGAGCAAACAATAGACTAGGGGTCAATCGAGTATTCGCAAGGATAAGGAAAACAAGCATATAATTGATGCTTGCTTCCACTGTAGAGAGAAAGACCATTGGGCTCTGTAAACTGCACAGAGTGTCTTCATCGGAAATATTCTGAGAAAGATATGTTTTTCGTTTAACCTGAAATCAATAGAGAAGATAACCCAACACAACTTTGACACATTTAATTAGGACATATTTCTTTAAGAATAATGAATGAGTTTTCATGTGTGGGATTGTCCACGTTGGATGGTGTGAACTCACTGCGGGCTTGTGAATCTTGTTTGAAAAGAAAAATGTCCAAATTACATTTAAGGGACAAATGGAGCATACTGAAGGTCTCTTGGATTTGATCCATGTAGACCTGTGTGGTCCACTAAGTGTTAGTGCGAGGGGTGGGTTTAACTACTTCGTAACTGTTACTGAATATTACTCAAGGTATATGGTTACGTTTACTTGATGAAGTACAAATCTGAAACCTATGAAATGTTCAAAGATTTCATAAACGAAGTAGAAAAACAACTCGGATGAAATATTAAGAAAATATGATCTGATCGTGGTGGCGATTACTTAAAATGAGAGTATATCGACTATCTCAAAGAGAATATGATTCACTGAGTTATCGGCGTACTTATAGGATCATGCACTCCGTACCGCCGCATATTTGCATAGGGTTAACACCAAAGCAGTTAGTCCCACAACATATGAACTTTGGCATTCCCGATAAGCAACTTACATGAAGTCACTAGTGGGAGACGTGCTAGATAGTCGATCCAAATCATGCCATTTCGTGGGGGTATCTCAAAATTGTTTTAGATTCTTATTCAACTATCCCTTGAAATAAATGTGTTTGTCTCGGGGAATGCCACCTTCTTAAAGAAGAAGTTTCTATGTGATAGAATAGGTGTCTGATTGAACTCGAAGAAATTCGAGAACCACGAATTGAAGTTCCACCAGCATAAATAGAACAAGAGCCAATAAAAATCAAATCACCCATTAATGTACCTTCTCAGCCATCTATGTGGAGATTCGAAAGGATCTGTAGAGAACTCAATAGGCTAACCCTCATACTCAAAACGAAGTTGACGAGGGATGTGATCCAAGAACCTTCAATGAAGTTGTATTTGATGCAGTAAGGGACATTGGCTGAATGCCATGAAATCTGAAATGGATTCCATATACTCCAACAAGGTACGAACCTTGATGGATCCACCCAAGGGAATCTTTTGTTAGAATAGGTGACCAACAAGCCAACATGTGGATGTGGTCTTTCGTATTTATTATGGTAATAAACGAACCTTTATTCGTATTAATGATAAAACACCTTGGCATTCTATATCTTTGTCCCTTTGTCACAAGCATAGATATAGTCCTTACAGTTATTACAAGTACTAGTAATTGATCGTTAGGATCGTGAGATATTTACTTAAGTATTATAACTGTTAAACATGTTCCTAGTCGAAGGGTTACGCCACCAATGAGGATATCGGCCTTTCCCATTAAGAGACTAGCACTTAGTGTATGTGTACTGCATCTCATCAGTAAATGGTATTGTGATATCGGCATGCATAAGTGGGTGCTCGTAAGTTGACGAGTTCACTGAACTCCCTCACCCTAGAAATATCTAAGTGGTTCCCAATAATCGAGTAGAGATATCTATGGTATAGTTGTACACCATTAGTCCTTATAACCTAGACATGACCGTGACTTCACTAGAGGACCAGCTGTATCGTGACCTGTCCCTGAGTTCCACCGAGGACCATCCGAAGGGCCAGTGTTCGTGCAGTCTGAAATATAGTCGGAGGTCTGTGCATTGTAGTCGGGGATTCGATCGCTAGAATAGTCTTGGATGTCCTGTGTGTGCTGATAGTTTGTAATCATTCTAAGTCTCTGGCCAAAGCTGACTAATTGATGATTAGAGAATTCGATTCTCTAAGTCATGCGCGTAACGATTACAACACTTAGAACGACCGCACGGTCATTGAACAGATAAAGAGGTCTCGATGAACCAATGCCTCTAGTTCAATCGGGACATATGAATCGAAGGGATCGTACTGTACGCTAACTATATCAAACGGTTCTTGCAGGCACTTTATTTGTATCTAGTCAATCATGATGCGTAGTTTCTAGACGCCAATCTTGATTCATTGGGTGATTAAGGTGAAACGAGCTTCATCTTAATTGTAACTCTAAGGGACGAGTTTTGACCACAAAGGGTTGTGGGCCCATGGCTATCTTACAACTGAACCATCGAGGGTCACACTGCTCGTGCACATGAGATATTTGAATAAACGGTCAGAGATAAAATGGTTTATCTTTGCACGATTGGAAGTCAATATGATTGGGTCCAACATTCGTAATTTGGAATTATGAATGGGAATAAGAAAAGGAAAAGAATAGGCAAACGTATTAGTGGACTTTCTAAATCGGGAAGTTTCCAAATATCGAAAGTGCACTGAATTAGGGTTTCCTCTTTTGGAAATTTGGAAATCGAGAGTTGGCACTCGTAATGACGAGGACATTATAATGATTCCGAAAATGTAATCGTTGCAACTTTCCGATCATTGAATTGAGAGAGACGAGCAAGTAAAAGAACTAACGAACTTAAGCTGTTGGGCCCGGTCCAACTTAAGCCCGTTAGGGTTTTATGCAAGACACTATAAATACTTGATTTATAGGTCTTGCACAAAAAAAACACAAACCCTAACCCTAGCGGCTCCTCTCTCTCTCTCGGCCACTCTCCACCGCGGCCACCATCACCGCCGTCGCCGGATTCTTGCCGGAATCGGCCATCACTTGGCCGATTCACATTGGTAGTTCTTTCCTTCTTTCTATTCTTCCATTTTTCTAACTATTACGTGTCTAGTGCAACGTGTTTAGTAGATCGAAGTATACGAGGTGAAATCCGAGAGGAGGAAGATCTAAGATCGAAGAATCGAGGAGTTGCACACGAGCTGATGCCGCACGCATTCCCACGCGCCGCCCGAAGACTGCGCGTGAGCTACACGCGCAGCCGTAGCTTGTCTTGCTGCTGCTGTCGTTCAGCCGCTGCTGCCCCGGATTGCATGGGTTGGTTTCCGTGGCAATCTAGCTTTGCTTAGTGCGCCTACCTCACGCTTCAAGAGGTAAACTTTCGAATCAATTGTCGATAGATTCGGTTACGTTTAAATTAAATATATATGTTCGTTCTTGTTTGATTTTATGTGATTACATGAAATGTTTATTCGTTGCGAGCATGATAATTTGATTTAAACGCAAGCATGCTAATTGATTTAAATTCAGTTAACTAATTAAGCATGTATGTTGTTTTTAATTTCGCTGGAAGCGCAAAGGTATGCAATTAATTATTTTTCAATTATCGGGCATGTGTTTATGTGTTTTAATGTTGTTTAAATCGCATAAAATTTTTGTTTTCCGCTGCGTACACGTGTCCGATTCCCAACATCTTTCCCGTTGGATGCAAGGGGATCTATAATCTTTAAGTTGGAATACATGGAAAGGTGTCGACCTATAAAGCTAGATACATGAAAAATAGTTATACTCTTAGATAAGTTTTTATTTGTGAGATAACTTTTCACTAAAAACTATGTCATAATTCCATTAGGCTTTTGTTAGCCATTTCTGCGTAGTATGACTACGAAATATGGAACATGGATATGAAGATCACCTACCTCAGTGGCGAGATTGAGAAAATCAGAGTGGAGCAACCGAAAGGCTTCGTATCTTCAGGAAATTAGCAAAATGTTTTCAAAATTCCAGCAATCCATTTATGGATCGAACCTAGCATCCCATAAATTAGAATGTTCGGTTCGACACAAAAATCAAGAAATTGATTTAGTAACAAATTCGAAACGGCCTTAAGTTTACAAGAAGGTTAGTGGAAGTGCCACTACGTTTCCCAATGTTTTGTGTTGATAGCATCATACTTGTTGGGAATGTTGTAGGGATGCTTCAGTCAACTAAAGCACGATTGTCCCAACATTTCTCAATAAATGAATTTGGGATAAACTTCCTAAGTATAAGATGATGCATATTCATAGAGATAAATAAAAGATGTCGCTTTTTATTTATCCCAATTCATATTATAGACATGATATAATGTATGCAGTGAAGCATCACTATAGATATCAGTGTAACCCCAACCAAGTTAGTTGGATTGCTACGGAACAAATCCTTAAATACATGTGAAGTACTAAGGACTTGTTCATATATAGTCTATGGGGATTCCGAGTTGAAAATAAAGTTGTTCGTTGACTTTAGTGTTTCAATCTAAAGTGGCCAACTCAAAAAGAACGTCGGAATTTATATTCATGCTTATTAACGAGGTGTCGTATGTGTTCCAAGTGAAACTTGAAGGCGGATTCCACCTCCTAAGCTTAATATATTGCGGCATTACATGACGCAAATGTAGCAGTTTGGATTCGAAATTACATTCAAGTGTTAAATATGTGTTTTCATAAAGTCTCATCAGAATCCAAGCATATACTAAATCATAATTATCTCATTGGTAAGATAATTAATAGAGGCGAAATTTAGTTCGAGCAAGTTTCCTCGGTAGACAACATTCTAGATGCCTTTACTTAGCCTTTACCCTAACCAGTCCATGAGAAAGATCGAGAATCGATGGGACTTAGGTAATGAGTAGTTGGCTTTAGGTCAAGTGGGAGACTGTTAGAGTAGGTGACCGAGGAGCTACTCGTAAATAATCTATTTCGTATTAATGATAAAAACCCCTTTTGGAATTCTATATCTTTGTCCCTTCATAAGCGTAGAGATAGTTCTTATAGTTACTTAATTACTATAAATAGATCTGTAGAATCGTGAGATTATTTATGTAAGTATAGTAAATGTTAAACATAATTCTTAGTCAACGGGTTACGCCACTAATAAGGATATTGGCATTTCCCATTTGAGACTAGCACTTAGTGTATGTGTACTTCGTCTCATCAGTCAACGGTGTTGTGACATCGGCATACATAAGTGGGTGCTCATAAGTTGATGAGTTCACTAACTCCCTCAATCTAGAGATCTCTAAGTGATTCCCAATAATCGAGTAGAGGTTTATATGATATAGTTGTACACCATTAATCCTTAAGACCCAGACATCATCTTGACTTCACTAGACGACCAGCTGTATCGTCACCTGTCCCTGAGTTCCACTGAGGACCGCCCCAAGGGCCAATGTTCTTGCAGTCCGATATCTTTTGGTAGGTCTGCGCATTGTAGTAGGGGATTCGTTCTCTTGATCAATCATGGCTATCATGTGTGTTCTTGCGATTTATAATCTATGAACTCTGTGGCCACAGCTGAAGGTGTCGTGATTAGAGATATGTGTTTCTATAAGTCAAACACGAACGGATTATATAATCAAGAATGTCCACACAGTTATTGAACTCATAAAGAGGTCTTGACGACCCAATGCTTCTAGTTCAACCAAGATATATGTATCGAAGGGATCGTATTGTACATGAACTATCTCACACAGTTCCTGTAGGCACTTCATTTGTATCTAGAGAATCATGATGTGTAGATGCTACGCGCCAATCTTGATTCGTTGGGTGGTTAAGTTGAAACGAGCTTCTTCTTAATTATAACTCTAGGGACGAGTTGAAACCCCAATGGGTTATGGGCCCACGGCTAGCTTACACCTGAACCATCGAGGGTGACACTGCTCGTGTACTTGAGATCCTGAAATGCAATGAGCTAAGATTAATTAGTTAATCTTAGTGTAATCAGAAGTTAAATTAATTGAGTCCAACATTCGTACTTTTTAATTACGGATGCGAATAAATAGAGGAAAAGAATCCGACGCAAATTTAGTGAACTGTCTATTTTGGGAATTTTCCCGATTTGGCAATTCCTAAATTAGGATTTCCGATTTCGGAAATTGGTAAATTGCAAATTGGTACTCGTATCGGCGAGAATTTGTGCTCGTCGTCAAAATGTAACTATTAGTCTGTTATATTTTTGCGAGCATTCGTTTGTTAGAAACGACCCGAGAAATAGTGTGGCCTTAAGTTGTTGGGCCTACCCCAACTTAAGGCCTGTTAGGGTTTTCACAAGGACCATATAAATAGGATTTATATGTCTTGTGAAACACACACAAGAAAAGCATGAAACCCTAGCCTCTCTCCCTTCATCAGCTGTCCACCTTGCAGCCGAAACCCTACCTCACCCACTAGCCACCGCGCCGCCGCTAGTTGCTGCCGCATCGGCATCTTCATTTTTCCCCCATTCATCTTCGTTGTACTTAGCCTATCATATATATAGTGCTGCGTGGATAGTGGATTCAATGTACGAGGTGAAACCTAAGAGGAGGAAGATTCTTCTGCCGCCAACGCCCCCACTAAGGTCATCTCCACTCGTCGCCACAAGCAGGTGATGTGAGAAGGAAATTCTAAAAACTGCTCTCGGATTTTCTGCGTAGTCCAACTAGAAAATTCGCCACAAATCAACTAGTGATCGGATGGATGTGAAATTTTGAAAGAAACTTCAGCACCATGGATCTACGTCATTCCGAAGAAATTATCCATCTAGTAAATAACCATGGAGATATTGAAGTCAGAGCAGGCCTGTAATTTCAGATCAGAAAACAAGTCGAATCAGTAAAAGTGGGAAGAGCAGCTATCCATCTTCTCGAGTTTTCGTTCGATTCACGCTTCATGGGTAAGATAGTTTTTTCCTATGTAATATGTATTAATTAATTTATTTTAATTGAGTATGAAAATTGATTATTGAATGACATGTATCTATATGTTCGATTATGTGTTTATATGGATCGTTCGTTGAGCATGTTTATTATTTTATTTAATTTCGCGAGAATGCTATGATGATTTAATTTATATTATTTAAATTAATTATAATTGCCCAACGAATCTAGATTAGCGTCTAGCAACTACGCATCATGATTCCCTAGATACAAATGAAGTGTCTGCAATAACCGTGTGATATAGTTCACGTATAGTACAATCCCTTCGATACATATATCCCGATTGAACTAGAGGCATTGGTTCATCGAGACCTCTTTATGAGTTCAATAACTGTGTGGACGTTCTTGATTATATAATTCATTCACGTTTGACTTAGAGAAACATATATCTCTAATCACGACACTTTCAGCGATGTGGCCACATACTTCATGGATATAAATCGCAAGAACACGCAGGATATCCATGACTGATCAAGTGATTAAATCCCCTACTACAACACAGACCTCCCACTAGATTTCGGACTGCACAAACACTGGCCCTTGGGGCGGCCCTCGGTGGAACTCAGGGACATGTCAGGATACAGCTGGTCCTCTAGTAAAGTCACCATCAGGTCTAGATCTTAAGGATTAATGGTGTACAACTATATCATAGAAACCTCTACTCGATTATTGGGAACAACTTAGAGATATCTAGATTGAGGGAGTTCAGTGAACTCATCAACTTATGAACATCCACTTATGTATGTTGATGTCACAACACCGTTGACTGATGAGATGCAGTACACATACACTAAGTGCTAGTCTCAAATTGGAAAGGCCGATATCCTCATTAGTGGAGTAACTCGTTGAATAGGAACTACGTTTAACAGTTATTATACTTAGATAAATAATCTCACGATTCTACTAAATTTATTTATAGTAATTAAGCAACTGTAAGAACTATATATATATATATGCTTATGCGAGGGACAAAGATATAGAATGCCGAAGGGGGTATTTATCATTAATAAAAAATAGATTATTTACGATTAGCGTGAGAAAACACAATAATTAGTTGGCTCTTGGCTCACCTACTCTAACAGAGGCTCGTAAGCACAATACCCGAACCTCCTCATGTAGCTGTAGTGGATCCATCAACGTTGATGGTCCAAGTGGGTAAGGAGGTGTTCTCCTCCATTATAGTCATCTCTAATAGAAAATAAGCTAAGACTTGAGCCTTGATGGCGGGGCGTGGTTTAAACTCGACCCCGTATTTGCTCAGCTCTATAGCCCATTTTGGCTAGTCGCCGTGAAGTCTGGAGACTTCTCAATATTTGTTTGAGAGGATAGTTGGTGAGAACTATCACTTGATGCGATTGAATGTAAGGACGTAGCTTCTTGGCTGCATTGATGAGGGTGAGAGCGAGTTTCTCCATGTTGATATAGTGATGCTCTGCTCCTTGAAGAGCTTGGCTTATATAGTATATCGGTGGTTGACCTTTCTCACTGTCTCGAATGAGCACCGCGCTAATGGTGCCAGTGGAGATAGCCAAGTAGATCAAGAGGGTATCTCCTGACTGGGGCTTTGTTAGTAGAAGAGGAGAAGTAAGACATGCTTTCAATTCAGCAAAAGCCCTTTGGCAATCTTCGTTCCATTCAAACTTTTTTCCACCCCTTAGAATTTTGAAGAACGGAAGACCTTTATCAGCTGACCGGGATATGAACTGGTTCAAGGATGCCAAGCAACCATTAAGATGTTAGACCTTCTTGATCGATGTGGGAGGAGCCATGGAGGTGATAGCTACAATCTTTGCAGTATTAGCTTCGATCCCTCGTTGTGAGATCATTTATCCTAAAATTTTGCACCCTCAAACCCCAAATGAGCATTTTAGAGGGTTGACCTTCATCTTGTATTTGCGTAAAATATGGAGAAGCATTGATCTAGATCCAACAGGTGATCCGAGACCTTGATGCTCTTGACTAACATGTCGTCAATATATACCTCCAACTTCTTGCCAATTTGGTCTGTGAACATCATGTTCACAAGACGTTGGTATGTAGCTCCTGCATTTTTTAGACCGAATGGTATAACTCGATAGGAGTAGATGCATTGGTTTGTGATGAAGCTAGCTCTTCCCTTGGTTGTATCCTTGATATGCATCAAGGAAGTTGAGGAGCTCGCATCCAGATGTTGAATAGATAAGTTGATCGATCCTTGGTAAAGGAAATGGACCTTTCGGACAAGCTTTGTTGAGATCAGTAAAGTCCACACACAATCTCCACTTGCCTTCTGGATTGGGAACAAGTACCACATTGGATAACCATTCGGGGTACTGAATTGACCGGAGATGCCCTGCATCCAAAAGTTTTGCAACTTCGACTTTGATGTGTTTGTTGCGTTTGGGATAAAAGGTCCGTTTTCGTTGTTTGACTGGCTTCAAACGTTTATCGATGTTGAGTCGATACAGGGCCGCGGAAGAGGGTATATCCGTCAAGTCTTCAGCCTTCCAAACAAAGACGTCTTAATCACGTCGGAGGAAGTTAATCAATTGATCATCCATCAATTGGTCTAAGTCTGACCCAATGCGTAAGATCTTAGAGCTATCGCCAAGGATTAGCTGTATCATTTTCAATTCTTCGACAGTCGCTACCTTGGCGCTGTCGTCTGGTACGCTGATCAAGATCTCCTTATCTGCTTCAGAGATCGCGTTGACCCATTTTCATTTGTTAATTTTGGGGTGTCGTCTCCCCTTCTTGATGACTTGGGCTTTTTATATGGATCACGTAGAGACTTGCGTAGCACTTGCGAGCGAGGGGTTTATCTCCAAGTACTTCTTCCATCCCGTAGGAAGTGGAGAATTTCAGCTTTTGGGGGTAGGATGAAGGCACCGCCTTGAGTGTATGAATCTTCGGCCTCCCTAACGTGATGTTATAGGGAGATGGTTTGTCGACGATGAGGAATTTCACCATCTTTGTAATTCGATAAGGGTTTCCTCCTAGCGAGATGGGTAATTCCACTTCTCCCTTTGAGAAAACACTTTCTCCCGTGAACCCTTTCGGTGGTGTAGTCACAGGGCTAAATCGGGCGTTATCTATGCCCAGCAGTTTAAATGTATGGAGATACATGACGGCAGTTGAGCTCCCACCGTCAACTAGTATTTTCTTGACCAATAAGTTGGCCACATAAGTTGTGACTATTAAAACGTCGATATGATCTTCAGCTGGACCTTCGAGGTCAGAAGAGTTGAAGACGATGCTGGTATCAGGTTTTTGTACCTGATAAATTGATGCAGAAAAAGATAAGTGATCCTGACTCACGTGATCTTCAGTACCTGATAAATTGATCTGGAAGAAGATGCGTGATCCTGATTCACGTGTGCTGATCGAGCGAGGGCGCGCCTCGCGTTTTGTGAATCGCCCCTGCTCGTCCTCCAGAGATGAAGGCAATGACCCCTCGAGTGGTTTGATTGTCATCGTCATCTCGATCGCGTCGAGGAGGTCCCTCATTTTGACGCTGTTGTTGATCTCGATTGTTATATCGACGTGGAGAATCTGTTAGAGTAGGTGACCCACAAGCCAACATGTGGCTGTGGTCTCTTGTATTTATTATGGTTATAAACGAACCTTCTTTCGTATTAATGATAAAACACCTTGGCATTCTATCTCTTTGTCCTTTTGTCACAAGCATCGATATAGTCCTTACAGTTATTACAAGTACTAGTAGTTGATCGTTAGGATCGTGAGATATTTACTTTAGTATTATAACTGTTAAACATGTTCCTAGTCGAAGGGTTTCGCCACCAATGAGGATATCGGCCTTTCCCATTAAGAGATTAGCACTTAGTGTATGTGTAATGCATCTCATCAGTAAACGGTATTGTGATATTGGCATGCATAAGTGGGTGCTCGTAAGTTGACGAGTTCACTGAACTCCCTCACCCTAGAAATTTCTAAGTGGTTCCAAATAATCGAGTAGAGATATCTATGGTATAGTTGTACAACATTAGTCCTTATGACCTAGACATCCCCGTGACTTCACTAGAGGACCAGCTGTATCGTGACCTGTCCCTAAGTTCCACCGAGGACCATCCCAAGGGCCAGTGTTCGTGCAGTACAAAATCTAGTGGGAGGTCTGTGCATTGTGTTCGGGGATTCGATCGCTAGAATAGTCTTGGATGTCCTTTGTGTTCTTACAGTTTGTAATCTCTCTAAGTCTCTGGCCAGAGCTGATTGAGTGATGATTAGAGAATTCGATTCTCTAAGTCATGCACGTAACGATTACAACACTTAGAACGATCGCACGGTCATTGAACAAATAAAGAGGTCTCGATTAACCAATGCCTCTAGTTCAATCGGGACATATGAATCGAAGGGATCGTACTGTACGCTAACTATATCAAACGGTTCTTGCAGGCACTTTATTTGTATCTAGGCAATCATGATGCGTAGTTTCTAGACGCCAATCTTCATTCATTGGGTGATTAAGGTGAAATGAGTTTCATCTTAATCGTAACTCTAAGGGACGAGTTTTGATCGCAAAGGGTTGTGGGCCCACGGCTAGCTTACACCTGCACCATCGAGGGTCACATTGCTCGTGAACATGAGATCTTTGAATAAACGATCAAAGATAAAAATGGTTTATCTTTGCATGATTGGAAGTCAATATGATGGGTCCAACATTTGTAATTTGGAATTATGAATGAGAATAAGAAAAGGAAAAGAATAGGCGAACATCTTAGTGGACTTTCTAAATCGGGAAGTTTCCAAATTTAGAAAGTGCACTGAATTAGGGTTTCCACTTTTGGAAAGATGGAAATCGAGATTAGGCACTTGATATGACTAGGACGTTATAATGATTGCAAAAATGTAATTGTTACAATTTTCCGATCATCGAATTGAGAGAGACGAGCAAGTAAAAGATCTAACGAACTTAAGTTGTTGGGCCCGGTCCAACTTAAGCCCGTTAGGGTTTTATGCAAGACACTATAAATACTTGATTTATAGGTCATGCACACACACAACACACGAACTAAACCCTAGCCACTCTCACCTCTCTCGGCCGATCTCCACCCGCGGCCACCACCGCCGCCGTCGCCACCATCTCGCCGGAATCGGCCATACGTTGGCCGATCCTTTTGGTATTTCTTTCCTCTTTTATATTCTTCCGTTTTTCTAACTATTACGTGTCTAGTGCTACATTCTAGTAGATCAAAGTATATGAGGTGAAATCCGAGAGGAGAAAGATCGAAGATCGAAGAATCGACGAGCAGCACACGAGCCGACGCCGCACGCAATCCTACGCGCCGCCCGAAGACAGCGCGTGAGCCACACGCGCCGCCGTAGCTCGCCTAGCCGCTGCTGCCGTTTCGCCGCTACTGCCCCGGATTGCACAGATTGGTTTCCGTGGCAATCTAGCTTTGCTTAGTGCGCCTATCTCACGCTTCAAGAGGTAAAGTTTCAAATCCATTGTCGTTCGATTCGTTTTCGTTTAAGTTAATATATGCATGTTCGTTTTAATAAAAAACATGTATAATTTTATGTATCTACATGAAATTGTTTTTGTTATTGCGAGCATGATTATTTGATTTAAACTCGAGCATGCTAATTGATTTAAATTCGGTTAAATAATTAAGTATGTATGTTGTTTTTAATTTCGCTGGAAGCGCAAAGGTACGCAATTAATTGTTTTCAATTATCGGGCATGTGCTTATGTGTTTTAAATTCGTTTAATTCGCATAAATTTTTTTTTCCACTGCGTACACGTGTCCGATTCCCCACAATGGTATCAGAGCTCGTTGCGCAATTAATTTTATGCATGTTCGATTTATTAAAGTAGCGATTGTTGTATTATGTAATTGGGAGTTTTCGAAAGTTTAAAATATTTTTGAAATATTGTTTAAAATTTTTCCAGCTTTAAAATTGTTTCAAATTGGAAAATCGGATCTGAAATTTAATTAAAATGTCGGTTTTTAATTTGTTCGGATCGAACCGGTCGGACCGGCCGGTTCGATTGTTATGCACGATCTAATTGACCAAATCCATGTGGATTCGGGTCGGCCAGACCAGTTCTCGATCCGACTGATCCGGCCCACTGATTTGGGTCAACTGGACCGGGCAGTAAGTCGTGTAGCGGGGAGTGCTATGGTAAAGTAAGTTGTAATTCAATTGACATAGCGATGAAGGTAGCATAGAAAAGGGTTATGCTAGATTAATGTGGTCGGCTAGATTAACTATGGACTGCATTAGTTTGGCATAATCAAGTTCTATGAGCATCTTTGATTGGTAGGTTAGACTTGACACACCACGATTTTGATATTCGCGAGATTAACTTAGGTCATTATCAAGTGTGAGGAAAATTAATTTAGGGTCATATTGTGGATATGATTGATTATGATCTACCTTTGGGCAAATATAATCGGGCTAGATTAACTACGGGTTATATTTGTCTATTGGACCTAAAGCCCATTAAGAAAAATCAGTTTTCTCGTTTGTCTACTAGAGAGAAGTGGAACTCGATAAAATTAGTGGGAGAACAATTAAATAACATCAGGCCAAACATTTAATTGTAACAATCATTTAACGCGAATCTCTAATAATCCTCTTCTCTATACCTCTCAGATAATCATGTCTAAGAATCCCATAATGTCAATCCTCGACAATAAACTCAATGGCCCTAATTACCTAGATTGGTTGCGTAGTCTTAAGCTTGTGCTAACCGTTGAGGGGCGTCTCTATGTTCTTAACGAGAGACTTCATGCCACTATACCAGCCACATCGACTGATGCTGAAAAGAAAACTTATGAAGCATGGAAGAAATATGACACTCATGCTAGGTGTTATATGATAGCCGCCATGGTGCCCACGCTTGCGAGGAAATATGAGTCTCACATGCATGCTTTCGATATAAAGGCACAACTCGATAGCATGTATAGTGAGAATATTAGGGCATCGAGGTAGGCTGCTATAAAGGAGTTGATCACGGCGAGAATGTCCGAAGGGACTTCGGTCCACGAGCACTGTCTCAAAATGATCACTCTCCTTGAAAAGCTAGTGAATCTCGGTGTCACCCTCCTGGCCGAGCTCTCGTTACATTTGATCATGTTGTCTCTTCCTAGTTCCTATGAATCGTTCATAGTGAACTTCAACATAAACAATCTAGATCCTTTCTTGGATGAGTTAATGAACATGTTGGTCAGTTTCGAGTCCACCATTAAGAAAGAGAAGTATGTTCTCATTGTTGCTACTTCTGGAAAGAAGGGTTCTTCCCAAAAGAAGAGAAAGGAAAGAGTTCCCTTTCCAAACAGCAAGTTCGAAGTGGGTGAAGGTAGTGGGGGCCCCAAGGCAAAGGTCGGCAAGCAAGTTGAAGATGCTTGCCATCATTGTGGAAAGAAAGGACATTGGCGCCGCAACTGCAAGGCTTACCTAAAGCAGAAAAGTTCTGAAAAGGGTACGTATTTCATTGACGTAAATTTGTCTGTGAATTCTTCTTCTTGGGTATTGGATACGGGCTGTGGCTCACATTTGTGCAATGATTTGCAGCTAATGACAAAAAGTTGAAAGCTTGGAGAGGGTGAGACCTACCTAAGGATGGGGAATGGAGCAAGAGTTGTTTCTGAAGCCATTGGCACAATTTACTTAAATGTTTTTTATTCGAGTTTTCCTATTGTTTTGAACGATTGTTTATTTGTTTCGTCTCTCATTAGAAACCTTATTTATATTCATGTATTAGATATTGAAGGTTTTACTTTTGTTTTTGGAAAATCGATTTGCATTATACAAAAGAATGAAAATTTGATTTGCAAGGGACGACAATTAAACAACTTGTATGAACTAAATCCAAATGAAATACCTATTAATGTTATATCAGCAAAACGTAAGGAAATAGATCAAAACCCCGCACAACTTTGGCACGCTAGATTAGGTCATGTCTCTTTAAGAAGGATGAACGATTTTGTTAGTGAAGGATTTTTTCTCTTTGGAGGACGTGAAATCACTACAAACTTGTGAATCTTGCCTTAAAGGGAAAATGACCAAGTCACCCTACAAAGGGAAAATGGAACGAGCCGACGGTCTTTTGGATTTGATCCATACAGACGTATGTGGTCCACTAAGTGTTAGTGCGAAGGGTGGATACAACTACTTCGCTACCTTTACCGACGATTATTCTAGGTATGGGTATGTGTACTTGATGAAGTACAAGTCCGAAACATTTGAAAAGTTCAAATATTTTAGACACGAAGTAGAGAAGCAACTCGAACGAAGTATTAAGAAGCTACGATCCGATCGTGGTGGAGAATACTTGAGCATCGAGTTCATTGACTATCTAAAAGAGAATGGAATACAATCTCAATGGACTCTACCTGGAACTCCTAAACTTAGTGGAGTTTCTGAACGTCGGAATAGAACCTTATTAGATATGGTTCGATCTATGATGGGGTTCACCAACTTACCGGCATACTTGTGGGGTCATACACTTCGCACTGTCGTGTATTTGCTGAATAGAGTTAACACCAAAGCAGTTAAATCCACACCTTATGAACTTTAGCACTCCCGGAAACCCAACTTCAAACATATTAGGATATGGGGTTGTCCCGCTTATGTGAAGCGATTAGTGGGAGACAAGTTGGATAGTAAATCCGACTTTTGCTATTTTGTGGGGTATCCCGAAGACTCAATGGGATACGAATTCTATTATGTCAAGGAAGCAAAGACGTTTGTTTCGAGAAATGCCACCTTTTTGGAAAGGGAGTTTCTATCCGATAGAAAAGGCAGCATGATAGAACTTGAACTAGTTCAAGAATGGCAAAGTGAAGTTCAAGCGCAAGAACAAGTAATCCAACCAATACAACAATCCATTAATATACCTCCTAAACCTACGGTACGTAGATCCGAAAGAGTTCGGAGAATGCCGGATAGGTTATTCCTCCTCGAAAATGATGAAGATCATGTTGATCTTGGACAAGATCCAAGAACATAAAATGAGGTCGTATCGGATGCGGACATGGGACATTGGCTAACTGCCATGAAATCCGAAATGGACTCCATGTACTCCAACAAGGTGTGGACCTTGGTAGATCCACCTAAGGCAATTGTTCCCATAGGGTGCAAGTGGGATCTATAAGAAGAAAATTGGAGTGGATGGAAAGGTATCGACCTATAAAGCTAGATTGGTAGCTAAAGGATATACTCAAAGGCAAGGTGTTGACTATGAGGAAACTTTTTCGGCGGTCGCGATGCAGAAGTCCATTAGGATTTTTCTGGCCATAGCTGCGTGGTACGACTACGAGATATGGAAAATGAATGTGAAGACCGCCTTCCTTAATGGAGATATTGAGGAAGAAATTTACATGGCGCAGCCGGAAGGCTTCATATCTTCTGGAAGTGAGCAAAAGGTTTTCAAGCTCCATCGATCCATTTATGGATTGAAACAAGCATCCCGTAGTTGGAACATTAGGTTCGACTCAACTATCGAAGACTTTGATTTTGAGAAGAATCCGGAGGAACCTTGTGTATACAAAAAGGTTAGTGGGAGGGCAGTGATATTTTTAGTGCTTTACGTTGATAACATTCTACTCATTGGGAATGACGTAGGAATGCTGCAACAAACGAAAGCATGGTTGTCCACACGTTTCTCAATGAAGGATTTAGGAGAAGCATCTTATGTATTAGGAATACGCATCTATAGAGATAGAGCAAGAAAAACGCTTTGCTTATCCCAAAGCCTGTACATAGACACAGTTATGAAACGGTTTAGCATGGAAGAATCCAATAAGGGATTCTTGCCAAGGGTTTAGCGTCTAGGATTAAATAATTAAATATTCTCCGTGGGTTCGATATCCGGACTCACGTGTCCACTTTATTACTTGTACGATACGTGCACTTGCGTGTAGGTACTACAACCAACACGTCGTGCGAAACATCTTGCACATCGCCGCATCTGTCAGGCCATATAGATCTGCCATGGCGTGTAACTTCTAGTGTGGATCGGTTGTTCCGTCAAACTGAGGCGAGCCCGAGACCTTTACTACTTGAGGTATTACCTCATTGAGTATGTCAGCAGTGAATGGGTTGTCACTGGAGCTGGTACTCCTCTACCGATAGGGTTAGCTATTCGAGGAAGGGGATTCGGGTGAGATATCCCACTGTTAATTTATTCTTCTCCAGAATCAGATGGAGGAGCTCGCTGATGAGAGGCATTGCCTCTTGAAGCTGGGCGTCGACGTTGTTGGTCGGTTTGGGCCTGCAATTGAGACCTAGGGTCTGAAGTGGATGTCGACGACCCAACTGGGTGGATTTCGTTATGCTGTGGTGGTGGGGGTGGTTGTGCCACGGGTGGAGCTGCAGGAGGAACGTTAGCTCGTGGTTGTACCCTCGGTGGAGCTGCAGGAGGAGCATTAGCTCCAATTGCAGCGATGTATTATGCCACTGCTTTAGTGGCAGCACAACCAGAAGCCTCCGCGATCATTTGCTGGAGGGCCTCTTCGGTTATCTGAACCGTTCGGTGAGCAAGAATTTGTTGTTCCCCTTGAATTCCGGACGGGGGCTCTTCTATAGGGTCTTGCGGTGGAGCTTGAATTTGGGGAGGAGGGCGAAGCGGCAAGCCAGAACCTCCGCAAGGCAGATGATTGGTAGTTGTGTCATGCTCCCCCTGTGTAGATGTCCCAACGACATCCTCTATGCCACGTGATCTAGTTGTGATTCCCACATATGGCGCCGTATGACGATGCTTATTAATCACCCGCAATAAATGTAATCGAAGATATGAATCGGTTCACTTACCACGTGCTGGATGACATTGAGATTCCTATGTAAAAAGTAAACTTGAGTCAGATAATTGGATCGTGAAATAGTCGAGATTATTGTAATAGCTGGATTGTTCGAGTAAAAATAACGTACCTTGATTAAATACATTAAGTTCTATTTATACTTCCTTGATTGGGTCGAAACCAATTTATCGGGCCCAAACCGTAAGGTAATTGGGCATTCATAGTAATAACTTATAAACTGGAATCGAGACACATTAAATAAATAAATTGTAGTCCCTTGAGCTGACCCAATAGGCATATCATTATCATTTATCAAATATTTTTTAGAAGTTGTATATACTTGAATATCGTACAAAATATTTTTAAGAACTTATAAGCTTACACAAACACCTATCAAACAACCATCAATAAATTGTGGTTTACACTAGCTGCACTTTTTATTTTCTTTCTATTTACATTTTGTTACGCTTAAGGCCTAAAGTCAATAGTTGAGACATTCCAAGCTTTTCTAGGATAAAAAGGAAAGTAAAAGTAAGGCCCATAGACCAAATATACTAGATTTATAAAATAAAATAAAAACAAATTATGGCTTAAGCTACTTTCACAAGTATGACCCTTTAACAAAACATTTAATTATATAAAATTAATTTAAAGAAAGTTGTTTTTTTTTCTACCGATGATTTGCTTGATTTATCTTTTAATCATGAATAGTAAAATATGAAATGCAATTAAATAATAGAAAGGGGAAAACACGAAGTGCGACGCGCGAAGCGCAAAATAAGATATAAAAATAAATGAAATCATTTAAAAACATATAGTACAACTATTTCATGGAATGCAATTTATTACACCATGTAAATCTTATGCAAAACAACTAACTCAATAATAAATAAAGCAACAAAGAAGTACTGCAATATAATTCAAATGACCTGCAACTTATCATTAACAGTAATGTATAGTCCTCAAACAACAATAGAACATGCAAATATTCTAAAAAAAATAAGATGTATATGCCACAATCTTGACTGAACCATGTGTTAAACACGAAATAAATAATACCATATATTACTAATACTAATACTAATATTAATACAATTTTTGTAACTTCATGTAATAGCCATACTAATACTAATAATATTATTACTACTAATACTAATACTAATACTAATACTAATACTAATACTAATATTAATACTAATACTAATATTAATATTAATACTAATAGGCCTTGTTTAGTTGCCAAGATAAGATAATTCTCCTTATAAAATAATAAGCCAATTATTTTATAAAATGTTTGTTATGAAAATTTGAATTTTTTATCTCCCCATTATTTAATAGTGTTTGATGTTTAGTTTCCTTAACATCAACCCAATTACATGACAATGACTGAATTACCCTTTCTTATTGCACATAGTTTTTTCATCTTCTTTTTAATATTTATATTTTTCGAAAAGAATATTTTTTTTTACTTGTTTTCTTCAGTTTTCCGAATTTTTTTTTATTTTTCAAAAAAAAAATTCAGAATTTTTTTTTTCGATTTTTTTCTTTTTCGGGTTTTTTTATAAAAGAATATTTTTTTTATTATTTTTCGATATATTTTTCATAAATTTTCTTTTTATTTTTTCGAAAAAAAATATTATTTTTTCAATTTTTTTTCGATTTTTTTTTCAGAAAAATATATTTTGTCATTTTTATCGAAAAAATAAATTATTTTTCGAAAAAAATAATTCCCGATTTTTTTGTTTCAAATATATATATATATATATATATATATATATATATATATATATATATATATATATATATATATATATATATATATATATTCGAATTTTTTTTCTTTCTTTCTTTTTTAATTTTATTTAATTTTATTTTATACTAATTATTTTTAAAAAAATTAATTGAATATGTAATTGTGATAAATAGATGAAAACTAGAAGGATAATTGTGTCATTAACGTATCTAATCATACCACAATAATTTGATTGGACCTCTCAAGGTCCAATTAATTATCTCCCAATTAGCCATGATAAGCCATGACAACATTATTTTGGCGGGTCGACCCGAAAAATAATAGTGTTAGCCAAATATCAAACTAAACCTTATTATTTAGTTAATCTTGGCTAATCTTGCCAACCAAACGGGGAGTATTATTATCACTCTCACTATATTTCTAATACTATTACTAATACTAATACTAATACTAATACTAATACTAATACTAATACTAATACTAATACCAATACTAATACTAATACTAATACTAATATACTAACGGCTCGTTCGGTTACATATATTAGATTAGATTGACTTACACGAGATTGGATTAACTCCCTACTGACTAATTAATTATTTAATTTAGTAGCATGTTACGTTTCCTAGATTAGAATTTCTATTAATTTTTTTAAAATCAGTTATTATATATGAATTGGCTATAAAATCACTTAGTTTACAATAATAAAATATGATTTTAACGATAAAATTGATTTTTTTTCTTTTTAGTCACCCTCTATAAAATTAATCTCGAGGGGAGGGGTGCTACTAATTTAATGAAATAGTAGCATTCAATAGCTGACTTTGATTTTAGTAGTGGGTTTGGAAAAGTGTGAATCTTGCCAACCGGACAAGTTATTAGCCCCTACTATCTAGTCAGTAGAACCTTATAGCAGTAACCGAGTGAACCCTAATACTAATACTAATACTACTAAGGGCTCGTTTGGTTACATATATTGGATTAGATTGGATTACATGAGATTGTATTAACTCCCTACTGACTAATTAATTATTTAGTTAGTAGCATGTTCAGTTTCTTAGATTAGATTTTCTATTAAATTTGTTAAAATCAGTTATTACACATGAATTGTCTATAAAACCACTTAGTTTACAATAATAAGATATAATTTCAAGGATAAAATTGTATTTTTTTTTTTTTTAGTCAGCCCCTATTAAATTAATCTCAGGAGAGGGGTGCTACTAATTTAATGAAATAGTAACATTTAATAGCGGGCTTTGAATTTAGTAGCGGGTTTGAGAAAGTGTGAATCTTACCAACCGGACATGTTATTAGCCCCTACTATGTAGTCAGTAGAACCTTATAGCGGTAACCGAACCAGCCCTAATGCTAATACTAATACTAATACTATTACTACTACTATTTCTATTACTAATATGCTAATGTGAATGCTAATATACTAAATTAACACTAGTACTAATGTTAATGCTAATCTAAATACGGGTTTTTGTGCATAGATCTCTAACCCAATCATTTTTATTATTCTAGGTTTGGGGGCTATATCTCTTTCATCAATAAGCCCATTCCTTTAATATTAATAAGGGTTAAATACAAAAACACCCCTATACTATGGACTTTGTGTCATTTACCCCCCTGTACTACACATAAATACAAAAACACCCCTCACATTGCATTTTTTCTAGAATATGACGAAAATACCCCTACTCAAGCATATATATATATATATATATATATATATATATATATATATATATATATATATATATATATTTGGAGCCATTTTCCACTATATATTTTACCATTTTCAATCAATTTTACGTTGAAAATTTTGGTATTTATACTTTTTTCTCCAAAACATCTAATTGCTTACATTTTTTTTTCTAAATAAAACCTTTAATTTTTGTCATTTTGATTTTTTTTTTCTTAAATGTCTTCCGATAGTTCAAACATCCTAAGATTACAAACATATTTACAATCATATTATTGTTGAGGATTTGAACTACCGGAAGACATTTAAGAAAAAAATGAAGAAATTCAAAATAACAAAAATAAAAGGTTTTTATTCAGAAAATTTAAAAAAAAAATCTAAGTAATTAAATATTTTGAAGGAAAAAATAAAAAAATAAAAATTTCCCAAGTAAAATTGACCGAAAATGTTAAAAATATATAGTAGAAAATGGCTCAAACAAACCCTTACATTTATAGGTTTAGCAGGGGTATTTTCGTCAGATTTTGGAAAAAATATAATAAAAAAAGCAGGGGGGTTTTTGTATTTATGTGTAGTACAGGGGGGTAAATGATACAAAGTCCATAGTATAGGGGTGTTTTTGTATTTAACCCTATTAATAAATAAATGAAACATTCATATATATGATAGAATTACCCTCAATCTTTTATACTCAATTCCTAATTGTACCCCAATTTAATCAATTTTGACCAAAAAAAAATCAATTTTGCATTTTGTTTTTAAAAACAAAAAAAAAATTGTCGCCGGATTTCGGCGTTTACTTTTCATTTTTTTTATTTTTTTTATTTTTTTTTAGTCTGTTTTTTTTCTACCACTGAATTCCTGCATTGACTATCTCATACGTTGACTTTTATTGGTGTTTTTTTTTTTTACGTCCGCCGCTGAACGTTGACCGTAATTATGTTGTCACTGACAGTAAATTAACGTAATTATACTATCAATGACAGTACATTAACGTAATTCTTTTGGCCTTTTATTATGTTTACATTTTTTGAACGGTCAACATAGTAATATTACTCTATCACACAATAATAATGAGTTTTATTGTGTTAATACTACTGTGTTAGAGATTAATATAGCAATATTACTATGTTAAATTGTAGTATAATTAATTTTACTGTGCTTAAAAGTAATATAGTTAATATTATTGCCAACCACAACAATATTGATGTTTAAACGAAAAAAAATGTTACAAAAAGAAAGAAGGAAAGAAAAAAAAAATCAAAAAAGTCAACGCCGGAAATCGGCAGCGGAAAAATCAGAAAAAAAAAAAAAAAAAAAAAAAGTCAACGGCGGTGACGGACAAAATTGTCCACAAAAATGTGTTTTGGGTTAAAATTAAATAATTTGTGAAATTTGGGGTCAAATTGAGGTTAAATTAAATTAAATGATGAAATTGGAGCATATTAAAGTGTGAGGAACTATTTGTCTTTTACAAAAAATTGGACCATGTGTGAACTTTTTGGTAAAGGAGTTAATTGTCTGGATCTCCTTATGAATAAGTACCATTTATGAGCTTATTTGTAAAGACCCCTTCATTTAAAAGAATAGTGAAAAAAAATTGAATCTACGAGTGTAGACAGTAGCGAGTCCATGATCTAATTAAAGAGTGGGCTTAATTTTTTGGGGTTTTGGGGGCAACGAGCGCCCCTTAAAAAAATTAGGATTTTTTTAGACATAAACTAGAATTTTTCTTTTAAATAAGAAGAAAAACGAAAAAGAAGATTGAGTGTTTGGAAATAATGGGGATTTTGGGTGGGCTATAAAAATAAATATATAGATATAATGTAGTGAAAAAATTAGGATTTGTTGCATTAATTTAAATTTTAGAAGGTCTTACGGATAAATATGGGATGGGCTAAATAAATATGGGATTATTTTAGAGACCTTCCTCATATGGAAAATATATATGTACAACTAACCAACAAGTTAATAACAACCTTGTGCATACCCCCTCCATTTTGAAATTAATTTAACAGACCCCCTCGCCCACTCCGAAGTATGTAAAATGTTCTTTTAAAATTAGTTTTAAACCCTAGCCAGTCACCGTCGTCTCTCTCTTCCTCTCTCAACTCTCAGATTCAAATCCCGCATCTATAGATCCCCAACCGACGAAGTTGCTTCCTGGAGTCATAACTCTCTCTCCGGTGGTCAGAAATCGACGGTTTAACTACCGTTGAATTCCTCTCATCGAGCTCTTTATTTATATGGTTGATTTAATTTAATTTGGAGTGTTTTATATGTTTCTGCAATTTTTTTTCAGTCTGCACGTATTTT
This sequence comes from Erythranthe guttata, assembly GCF_056151865.1. Taxonomy (NCBI): domain Eukaryota; kingdom Viridiplantae; phylum Streptophyta; class Magnoliopsida; order Lamiales; family Phrymaceae; genus Erythranthe; species Erythranthe guttata. The sequence goes on along the minus strand of NC_142534.1, from coordinate 6,487,165 downwards.
GACGACGATGGGTCTTGCCCGAGGTGTAATTTGTGTTCCACCAGTCGAAATTTGACGGGCTACCCACCGTTCGATTCCTTTCGTCGAGATCTATATTTTGATGGTAATTTTATTCATTTTTATATTATCAGATTTATTTATATAATTATTTTCATTTGTGAGCGTGGAACCTTGGGTGGTTAGCGGCGGCTAAGGATTTTGGTAGGAGGCGATTGGGGTGCGGAGTCATTGGTTGTTTGGTCTAAAATTAGTAGCATTTTGCAGCTATGGTCTTTCTCTCTTTATCTCAATCTCTTAGTGTTTGTTGTTTTTTTAGTATTTTGATGTTTTTTTTTTTTTTTTGTTTAGATTTTGCTATTGCAGCTTAATGAAAGCTATTGAACCTCTTCTTTAAGGTGTCAAAAATTTGGTTGAAGTTACATCTGCTTCAAGTTACAGTGTTCAACACACTGTATACATTACTAATTACATGTAGTTACATATGCATATATTTGTGTATTTTCGATTTGTATTTTATTGGTTATGAGGTGGTTTATAATATAAATATTGAAATTTGTAAATTTTTGTTTCTCGGGTTTAAGAATTTCTTTTGTATAAGCAATTATTCATTTGTATACATAATTGATCGACTAAAAATATTGGTAAACGAAAAGAACATAATTATGAATTACTATAGTTTACTACAGTTACATGTTTATGTATAGTAAACATATTGATTTAAAAACATTAAAAATAAATAAATTAAAAAAATTAATAAACATATATATAAATTAAATATACAGGTTTATAAAAAAATTTAAAAAATAAAAAAAAATTATAATAATACTTAAATCAGCGAAAATGTTGCAGGACTAGCAGTGCAGAATGCAATTCGGCCGAAATTGCATATAAGGGTAGTATAGTACTTTCGCCTCTCCAGGGAGGTATGTCAAAGGATGAATACGGCTTGGGTTTATCCCTAGTTTATTTGGTTCCTAGGGGGTTATATAAAATAAGCCCAATAAATATGTAGATATAATTTAGTGTAAAAAAAACTAATTGAGGGAGGGCTTGAGTCCACCCTTGCCCAAGAGTGGACTCGCCCCTGAATATAGAACGACTAATATGAGAGACCCGCTTCAAATCAAATTATAATAGAAACTAACTCTCAACTCAAATTTGTATTTTTATTTTTATTATACACATATTTTGAAAGAAAATTTGATACACACTGAAGTGCCTAAGGGAATCTCCAATGGAGTAAGCAAATCGGGTCTCCAAATTCTATTTTGGAGACCCATATGGAGACCCGGTTTAATTTTAGAGTCTATAAAAAAATAAAGTCGCACAATGGAGGGCTCTATAATTCTGAGTGTCTAAACAAAGTCCCATGAAATATACATGAGTCTCCAAACAAAGTCCTATATTTAGGAACAAGTTTTGAGATTTCGCAAAAATCTGAATATTTAAAGCCCCTCTAAATTTCTTGTTGGTGTAGAATTTTTTCCATAGTTTCTATATTTTGCAGCCAAATGGAGTTTGCTTACTCTATGGGAGATGCCCTAAGTAGGCTTTTGGCCCAACTAAAGGGAAAACCCGCTTAGAGCTAATATTCATGCACTATTGTCCCACATCAGAAGTTTATAAGAAACTAGTAGTCAAGTCTTCCTATAAATGCAATATATTATTCATTTGGTAAGCCATCTCTAATTTTGGTGATATTTTAGTTTTTTTCAAAGTATCACTTCCAATGTCTGACTTGAACATCGGAGTGTAATCACCGTGTCCAACACCGGCTAGTGACTTAGTGTTTTAATCGGTTTTGCAGGGTATAAAGCGGAGCCCACCTTCGGCACCTTCAACACGTGGCAAGGACCCCCAAAATTCTCGTTATTCGGCTTGGAGACCGGTTGGTTGGGCTTCAAGACCAGTGAACTGATTCATTCGCTTCGATGCACCATCACGCACCCTTGAAATTATGTTAACCCTATTATACGTTCACTTTCCTAATAACATCACGTTCTCTCTTCTTCTACCCATATTTTCTCTTATCTTCCAATTCTCTCTCACCTTCTCGTCCACCTATCCCCTTAATATCCCCTCAAATCTTCTCATTCTCTATCGAAATCTTTTTTCAGTCATCCATTTTTTCAACTTGTAGACACTTTTTTACCGTATTCTTTTACCTTTTTACCTTTTTATTTATGTATCAAAATCTCTCAATTTCTAGCAAAATCCAAAATTCAACATTCAACTCAAAAAATTCTGATGTTCAACAATTTTATTGACGGATCCAAACGATCACCTACCGGAGATAAAGTTTTCGTTTTTTTCTCTAATCTTCAAGTGTTCGTGTAGATTTACACGAACACTTATCAAGTGTTCATGTAACACTACATGAACGCAATTATTTTTTGAGAATTCGTGTGGATTCACACAAAGACCTTTCCTTTCTATTTGTGTGAATTCACATGAACCCTGACGAGGTCCTCATGTGAATTTTGCGCGAACTCTTATTTTTTTATCTTTAAAATGTTCTTTAGTTTAATAATTTGTTAAATATATTTAATTATCTGAACACATGAGTATACATAAACGCTGATGAAGATACCGAAACATTCGATTTACATGATAAAAGTCAATATTTCACTATTTCGACTCACTTTGATATGAAGATGCACTTGTTGAGTGAGCGATGCACGACCCTTAGTCATGGTCATGAGATTAGACGTCAGTATTTCCACGAAGGCAAACAATATTTGACGTGTAAAAGATCCTTTAAAGGACAAAGAAATAATATTGATGTCGAAAGAACCCAAATTTTTGGTACAATGAAGTGCATGTGTTCCTTTGCATTATGGTTTAAAGAGGGTCGTAATGAATTATGACGCCTTACCATAAAAGTCATAATCATTTTCCTCATAAATATCCACAAGATCTATATTCGGTCAATTGTTTGACACAAGACCAAAGTGAAGTGACAAAATTACTAAAAGAAGTCATGTTAAGACAAAGGAAATTTTACATCATTTGAGAGTGACTGATCCAGGTACGTCTGCAGCCTTGAGGAATGTGTACAATGAATCTGGAAAAATGAGACGAGAGGAAATGAAAGGAAAGACAGTTGTACAACATATGTGGCACAAACTCAGTGAAAGTGAACGTAAAAATTGGTACTGAAGCCCATGTGGCGTTACATGTTTGTTGTGCAAACCGAAGCCTACGAATAGTCGTCGACTGTGTCGATATCATTCTTGTAATGGATCCACCACGGCTTCAACATGGAAGATGTTTTGTCGAAAAAAAACTCAGCCCCAACAGAAACATCAGATACCCCTATATCTTCTTCTCGTTTGTGGCAAACTGCTTCTTCAACTGCTCTTGCACCTGAGTCCAATAAATTCCATTGTTTGTAAACATGGCTCTCGTAGTCTTCAATCGAGGCCCAATAGAGATGAAGGAGTATGTGCGCACCCTTCCGCTTGGGGACTGTTGCAACTAAGGGTCCGTCCAGTCGCAAACCCATAATGAAAACAACATCGTGGAGCGTGATCGTCATATCCCCAACGGCATGTGGAAGTTGTTCATCTCTGGTTGCCACCTCTCCACGAAAGCAAACATTAGGGCTTGATTCATATTGAGAGTGCACAATCTCATAAGTGGTAAAGCTCGGTTGCCTCGAACCTATCAATCATCATGTCATCCGGCGGGTGGCGGTAGGCTTCGAGTGCTTTCATTCTCAACTCGCACCGTGTAGTAGCACGACGCTCCTAAATTAAATTGCATATATTAGATAGCAAAAACACATATTATGATAATATATAAAACACATATTAAAGAAAAACTTACATGTTCATCCCAAAAATATATCGTTATATGTGACTTGAACTAAACCGTAAACCCCAAATTGTCTGGCCCTCCTTCGCACAAACCTCCAAATACGACGGACCATCCAAAAGCGAAAAATTTACGCTACAAAATCTACATACACGCACTGCAACATGCTCAACCTCATAAGCCTCATCACCATCGCCGCCATCGTCCACCACATTATCCACCATCTCCTTGTCATCTTCGTACGCAATCTGCAACGGAGTGAGAACATAACCGACTTGAAGATCATCGACAATAGGTAGAGAAGGCATGACTCCAGTTTCAAGAGATTATTCTCTCGATCTCACATCTTCTATCGCTCTCGCTTATTCCCTCGCCAACGGTTTTCTTCTATGACCGGGTACAATAACTCGCCGATTTTTATGCAATCCGGATCAACCGGATTGTTCGACTTCCCACCCAAAGTATTCATCAAACTCCTACATAAATTTTTCCTCTACCTCCTGCCATCTATAGTTTAACAAAAAAACTACATAAGTATTGCACAAAAAAACAAATGGCAAAAGAGAAAAAAAATGAGTTCGCGGGAAGATAGGCGAACATAGGTGTACAAAGTTCGCGTGTAGGCGCGCGAACTAAGTACACATGTTCGGCCGTTTTCACACAAACACCCAACAATCAAACAAATTAAAAAATGCATTAGTTTCTGCGTTTCTAGGCAAACTCGGTAAATTGAGTTCGCGTGGTTTTACACGAACGCAGCCCATCGGTTCGCCTTGAATCACAAGAACTACTGGGGTTTTTTTTCCCCCAAAAAATACGCAGTAATTCATATTAAAAAAAATCTCAATGTCATGACCTCGCGTGGTTGGACAGGAACTCAGTGACCGAGTTTGTGTAGAATCACGCGAGCTCTGCCAAACATTTTTTTTTCTATATTACGAAACGACCATAAAAACATTAAAATTATCTCCGATATGTTGTCGTCTCGGTCGGGAATTGAGAATGTGCCTCTAAAAGCTTGAGAGAATTTGGGAAAGTTTGAGAAAAAATAAGTTTCAGGTTAGAAAAAAATAGTTAAAAACAGTGTCAACAGATTTTTAAAAATGTGTGCCCAAATCATTTCAATGAATAAAATTGTGAAGGGATATATCCAAGGTTGTAAAAGACGGGAATCGGGCACGAGTCGGTTAAGCACCGCCTCACGATTAATCGGTGCGGCGGTGATTAATCGGCAATATATCGGAATAAATTAGGTTTTCTAAATTCAATATAATATAATTTTATATATTATATATATGTAAATACTTAAAACATATATAAAAATATATCTAAGCATAATTTTATCCCAATCATTTATATATCATAATCATATAATAAATATTTAATAATGAGTGTTAACCTCAAATTTAAATGTCTGCAAAATAAATTACAAGACAAGAAAAAATAGGAACAAATAAATATATTTTAATCAAAACGAAAATGGGTTACAATCTTTGTTGATTCCTCTGATTCTTCTCCTAGATTTAATCCAAGGGCCGAAGCTTGTTCTTGAATTGAGAGCTTGATTCCACCGTTGATTTGCGGAAGTAGATATGAATATCTAGAAATCGATTTGGGGATTTCTAGGTCTTGTGGATTTGGTGCCTTGATGAAGATGTAGAACCTCCGCGGTTGTTGTTCTTCGTCGTGGCAAGAGCTCAAGACTTGAGAGCTTTTGAGTGCTTGATGTACGCCTTGCTTGATGCTTCTGTACTCGTCCCCTTCTATATGTTTGAGACCTACTTTTATAGACTCGGTTTTAGGGTTTCTTGACTTGAAACTTGGACCGGTGGGCTTGACCACTTGCCACTTCACGTGGGCTAGATTTTATAAGCCCAAATAGCTAACCCAAATGAATAAGAATTTAGTACTTATTTTGAGTTAACTCACATCGCACATTTGCGGAGCCCAAATTTAGTGTGGACTTCGATATAAAGCCCAAACTCTTCACGGGCTTTGAATTGAGATTCAAATTAATAACCGATTTATTTGGATTATTAATTTGTAACTTAATCTCAAAAATTGATATAAGCCCAAATTTATTATGGACCTTTAATCGAGATCCGAATTAATAACCAATTTATTTAGGCTATTAATTCGTAATTTAATCTCAATTTTGATGTCAACAAATGCCCCCACTTCAAGACTCGACGGAGAACATGTTAAATGCTTGTAGAAGACGAGACTTGAAGTATTTTTTTTTTTTTTTATGCCATCATTGGAGAACTGAAGATCAAGCACTGCCAAAAAAGAAGCCCGTAAAATCTGCAAGGATCGTTCCACTTATATGTTTGGCATAGGTGGCCACATGTTTCTTAACCACAAAAAAAAAATATTAAATGGGCCCCTTTGATAATTTGCAGCAGCCACCACGCATCAAATTCTTCTTTTTTTTTCTTTTTTTTTTTTATTTTTTTTTATTTTTTTGTTTTTTCCAAAATTGCCGTGGATCCCACAAATTATGGTCTTTGACCAAGATCCTTCCAAATCTTTTCGTTTTTTTTCTTCTTGATTAACAAAATAAGAAAATTCCTCATGAAAGCAGTATCTCCCTCTCCGGTAAACGCAGTCGATTCTTTTTTCTTAATGCGCAGAAAAAAAATAAATCTTTTCCTTGATAATACTTGCAGGAGATTTTGGTAACCCACAGTCTTCATTAGCAAATTTTCCTTTTCAAAAGATTGTGTCCCTTCTAAAAAAATTGGAACATGGTAAATTTAAATTTCTCACGGACCATCACTTATTATAAGAGTAGGGATTTTATGGTTCTGCCAACATGCACAGAGAATTAGAATAATGAGTATGTGAATTTCTTCTTTTCTGGTAGTATTTCTGCTCGATGATAGGTTGGCACTTGAAATCATATCTCACGCCATTAACCACGGAGCTATGCCCTCAACATGTTCGGCAATCAACCAAAACAAATCTTCTCTATTTCTTTTTTTTTTTTTTTTTTATTTTCTTTTTTGCTTGCCGTTATTGATCACCACATATTTTATCTGCAGATAACAGCCGTCAAGGGATTTTAACAAACAATTTTCGGCTATTTCTCAAATGTCGAAACCATCACCACACAATTTTCGGCTACTTCTCAAAAGTCGAAACCATGACCAGCACCTGCAGAGGTTGGCAACGGCAGTACGTCTTCAATTGTTCGTCTTTTTTCACAATTCTCGCAAGTCCATTGAACAACAACAGCTAACCGTCGTCATCGTCATGGCTTGGTCGACCCTAGAATCCACAATTCCGATGACCTGGACAAGGACAGCTACTTTGTGCACTTGGAGTTTTTTTTTTTTTTTTTTATATCGTGATGCACGAAGACGAAGATGATTCACTCCATCTACATAGATGATGATGAGTCAGTCAGAAAGGACGGGATGCATCAGCACATTGATTTCTTCGGCAGAAATAGGCGGCTCAAAACAACATGCGAGCTTGGGGCCTCAGATCCATTTCCTGCAGAGCTGGCGCTGGCAATTAGAGACGTGCGACCTCAATGGATAGAGGAGTATTGCGTTGACGGCGAAGTTTTTTTCTTGCTTATCGAGTGGCAGCCGGCGGCGACATATGGAAGTGGAACAATTTCAAAAGACGACGGCGCACGATGACGCCTAGAGGGGCAAATATGGAGTGTATGTCGTGGTTCTATCGCCGGAGATTGAGATTACAAACATAGACACCCCAAGCATCACCGAAATTGACACGTCCAGGATGGGTTTTGAATATGCGCAAAGTGATGGACCTGATGGTGTGGAGGCGAATAGGATTTTCAGATTTATCATGAAGTCGGGGCAATACTTCCACAATTGCGACAACGACTTGTTACGGGCAGACCTATAGAGGGAAGGTGTGTTGCCGCTTGCATGATGTCACATACTGAGCTCCTCCAATAAGCTTCTGCTTTCCTGCTGCTCTTGATTCTTGGTGGAATTACCATTGGTTGCTAAAGACGGAATGGACTTCGGGATTCACCTCAGCTTGGTCTACAGCGATACTGTTGCTCCTCCTCCCATTTTTCTTCATTGGTTTCAGGCTTCTTACATAGGGACTATGCATCTTTTTTTTTTTTTTTTTTTTTGTACACAAATATTCTTCCTCTTCTTGCTTACTTTACTCCCAAGCGGATCCCATTTTTTTTTTTTTTTTTTTTGGTTTGACTGAACTTAGAATATGGATCTAAGCTGCCTACGTACCCTCCTCAAAGGGATCAAGTCATAACGTAGTTCAAGCGAACAACTTAGAACCTTTTTTTTTTTTTTTTTTTGGTTTGACTGAACTTAGAATATGGGTCTAAGTTGCCTATGTACCCTCTTTAAAGGGATCAAGTCATAACGTAGTTCAAGCGAACAACTTAGAACCTTTTTTTTTTTTTTTTTTTTTTTTTTGGTTTGACTGAACTTAGAATATGGGTCTAAGCTGCCTACGTACCCTCCTCAAAGGGATCAAGTCATAACGTAGTTCAAGCGAACAACTTAGAACCTTTTTTTTTTTTTTTTTTTGGTTTGACTGAACTTAGAATATGGGTCTAAGCTGCCTACGTACCCTCTTTAAAGGGATCAAGTCATAACGTAGTTCAAGCGAACATTTCACTTTAATTTGTCTTGTTCTCTTCTCCAAAATGAGATGTTTCTTCAAGGATAATGCGAGATTTGGATTCAACTCATCAACAACGCTTGCATAACATGAGCTAACATTGACTTCTACTTCATTTTCACTTTGAGCATCTTCGCATATAGGAACATGATGTTTGATAACGCATTGCTTCACCTTCACCGTTCCATTTATGGCAATAAGCAGGATCGATGAATCTTTTCGATTTGGTCGAAGTGGTAGAGGACTTTGAGCTTCACTTCTCAATTCCAATTCGTCTATTTTTTCATCACGGTCCCTTTTCCTTTGTTGTTGCCCTTTACGGCCGCCAAGACGTGTGAAAACAGATGTACCACTTGGAGACAGTCTATTATGGACATTGGAGACACAATTAGAAGGTCCAAGCCTTTCAAAGACAGAAGCTCGAGCAACAGGGGCACCAAGTCGATCAAAAACAGAAACACGATCGGTGCTTTTCTTTTGCTTTCCACCATCCTTTACGGTGATATGTTGGACGTTGACGCACTCTTCTTTCCTTGATACGCGTATCCTAACTGGTTCAATTGGCGTGAATCCCAAACCAACTCTAGGTTGATCAACATGGGAACCTTGTCTTCTCAATGTTCTTTGTGCTTCATTTAGTCCGTGGATCTTTTCTCTCGTTAACTCAGGTTTTAGTTCACCTAATCGTGATGAGCTAGAGAAGTTGTATCCACACTTGGTTAGGAGATTATATGCTTTTGGATTGAACTCTCCTTGAGCTCTTTGATGCTGAACGAGCGCGTATGGCGTTTTCTCACGAGCTAACGGGCTCAAGCAGATGATGGGCATAATCAACTCCCTCTTGATGACTTGACAATGACTCGATTCCACTTTACATGATTCTACATCACATGGCAATGAAATACAATCACTGAACAAAACTTGTCCTTCTTTTTGGCATGACGGAGGAACATATGGGAATACCGACGAATCAAATTTCTCTATGGACTTGTTGATTTTGCACGCCGGGGCTTCAATTATAGCGGCCAACTTCTCGAACTTCGCGCCACTATCATCCATAGGTGTGTCCTCAACTACCAAATTTTCTTGCGCCGAGTCTAAGTCCACATAAAGTTTAGCATCGGCAAAATGTGATTCCGCCTCAGTGAATGGTTTTGTATTAGCATCGACTTTCACTAACTCTCCATTTCTCGAGTATTTGAAGCATTGATGAAGGGTAGATGGAACAACTCCATTTTCGTGAAGCCATGGCCTTCCCAATAACAAGTGATAAGAGGTCCTTGCATCGATCACATGGAATAGTGTACTGGCGGTTAGTTCTCCAATCGTGAGATCTAATCGAACCATTCCAATTGCTCGTTGACCCTCTTGATTAAAGCCTTGAATAGTCAAACGACTACGAGTCAAGTCTTCAACTGCGATCCCCACTTGTTTCAAAGTAGATTTTGGCATGATATTGACCGCTGACCCTCCATCTATAAGCATGCGGTCGACCTTCTTCTCATGCAATAACCCGAGACAAAAAGTGGACGATTATGAGGCTTTGACCCTAGCAACAAATCTTCATCCGCAAACGTCATAGTTGTGCAACATGTAGCAAGTTTCTGACTCTTTTCTTCACGTGAAATGGCCGATAACCTTTTGTCTTTTGCTTGAAGAAAGTATTGCGGAAAGAATTCTTCCAAAGTTACTTGACTATGACGGGAACCTTTGAATGAACTTCTAGGTAAGGTACCATATGCTTTCGCATCCTCAATCCCGCTTTCATAGTGAGTGCATTTAGGTAGCTTTATTGGCTTCAATGAGTGAAGCTTCTCAGCACGCCGCCTTTGTTTTTGTCGATGCGTCACGAGGGTCCATTCACCATCATCATCAACTACATGTGTGGAATCTTCTTTGCATATGATTTCTCTCTCAAGAAGCAAAGATTTCACAAAGGTTGGCTCAAGGCTCCCGAATTGAAATTTCGACGATTCTTCTATAATAGAGGATAGAACTTGACGAGGACTCCGGGCATGAGCTATGCTAGCAACATTTGTGTTGACTACATCTTCGGTATCTATGATTATTTTTCCTTCTTGGGCCAATCTAAGGATCTTTTCCTTCACCACAAAGCATTTTTCTATAGGATGGCCGATAACTCTATGATACTTGCAGTATTTAGGGTCATTTACCTTTTCGGCCTCCTCGGGGCGTTTTGATTCAGGCAACTCTATCAATTTCTTTTCCAACAACGCATCAAAGATTTGCGAGACGTTAGAGTCCGGGAACGGGTATTCTTTTTCTTGCATTTCTTTCAATGTAGGTTGACGTCTATCATTGAACATACGTTGATTTTCCTCTATTTCGTCTCTCTTCTTCGATTGAATCTTCACACTACCTGCCTTGATGGCCATAGACTCTTCAGCAATCCTAGAGAATTTATCGCCTCTTCTCGAGTCTTTGTTTTCTATCCTTTGACTGTCCACGGTAAAATCGCTTTTATGGTTAGCGATGCTCAATTCCATATCGTGGGCACGAGTAGCTAATTCTTCAAAATTTCGGGGCTTAATTCCTTGAAGAATATAGAGAAGTCCTCAATGCATCCCTTGGATACACATCTCAATCGCTGACACTTCGGATAGCTTATCCTTGCAATTTAGACTTAGTGCACGCCAACGGTTGATGTAATCCACAACCGGTTCATCTTTCCACTGCTTCGCGTTGGTAAGCTCGATCATACTCACAGTACGACGCGTGCTGTAGAAGCGATTCAAGAATTCATGTTCCATCTCTTCCCAACTGTTGATGGACTCGGGTTCCAAATCGACATACCAATCGAAAGCATTTCCCTTGAGTGATCTTACGAATTGTTTCACCAAGAGATCGCCGTTAGTCCCCGCATTGTTGCAAGTTTCGATGAAATGAGCAATATGTTGCTTGGGGTTCCCCTTTCCGTCGAATTGTTGAAGTTTTGGGGTTTGGTACCCCGCTGGCATCCTCAATGCATCGATCCGCTTAGTGTACGGCTTTGAGTACATGGGTGAGACTTGAGATGGTCCGCCATATTGCGCTTTGATAGTATTGGCAATCATCTCTTGCAATTGTTGAATAGATAGCGTGGCAACAGACATCGAAGAATGAGTGGCACCTTGCACAAAGTCCGGCTTGGGATGTGCTTCTTCAACTTGCTTTGCCTTCTCGTCACGAAGCGGGTAGGATTCGTGCTTCGGGCTAAACTCCCCAACCTCTGACTGTTCCAACTTATCCATTAATTGAGCGATTTTCATGTCTTTATCTTCGACTACTTTTTGAAGATTGGCCACTGTTTGGGCCAAGTGCGCCAATTGCTCATCCACGGAAGTCGCATCAACCACCATAACCGGCAATGTGGTGAAGGCTTGAGATTTGGAGTCGATCTCTTCCGAGCCTGAAGAGCTTGAGCCGTTTGTCGTAGTTGTATTCTCGATCTTGCCCCCGGTGGATGATAAACCAACAACGGTGGCAATCTCGGTAGCCTTTTGAATCAAAGAGTTTTGGTTCTTTTTTGGAGCCATTGGATCGTTGAACACGTGGATATGCGCTTCGATGTAGGAGAGGAGATGAGAGGCAAAGTCGTCCCACTGGGCGTGCCAATTTGTTAACCTCAAATTTAAATGTCTGCAAAATAAATTACAAGACAAGAAAAAATAGGAACAAATAAATATATTTTAATCAAAACGAAAATGGGTTACAATCTTTGTTGATTCCTATGATTCTTCTCCTAGATTTAATCCAAGGGCCGAAGCTTGTTCTTGAATTGAGAGCTTGATTCCACCGTTGATTTGCGGAAGTAGATATGAATATCTAGAAATCGATTTGGGGATTTCTAAGTCTTGTGGATTTGGTGCCTTGATGAAGATGTAGAACCTCCGCGGTTGTTGTTCTTCATCGTGGCAAGAGCTCAAGACTTGAGAGCTTTTGAGTGCTTGATGTACGCCTTGCTTGATGCTTCTGTACTCGTCCCCTTCTATATGTTTGAGACCTACTTTTATAGACTCGGTTTTAGGGTTTCTTGACTTGAAACTTGGACCGGTGGGCTTGACCACTTGCCACTTCACGTGGGCTAGATTTTATAAGCCCAAATAGCTAACCCAAATGAATAAGAATTTAGTACTTATTTTGAGTTAACTCACATCGCACATTTGCGGAGCCCAAATTTAGTGTGGACTTCGATATAAAGCCCAAACTCTTCACGGGCTTTGAATTGAGATTCAAATTAATAACCGATTTATTTGGATTATTAATTTGTAACTTAATCTCAAAATTGATATAAGCCCAAATTTATTATGGACCTTTAATCGAGATCCGAATTAATAACCAATTTATTTAGGCTATTAATTCGTAATTTAATCTCAATTTTGATGTCAACAATGAGATCATAATGTAATAAAAATCCTTACAAAATAAAAATAAAACGAAAATCTTGTGCATCCAAAATTATACTTGAATATTGAAATCATATATTATTGGTCCTTTGAAAATAAAAATTAACATTTACAAAATAAAATAATACATATCCTCATTTTTTATCAAAAGCCCAACTATTTTTATTTAAGGAAAAAAAAACTGATTTTTGACCGACTTTTGTCACCAAAGTTTGACTCGCTTCCAATGTTTGATCGCCTCAAACCGCCTCGAACCACCTAAAACCGACTCACTGGCAAAAACCGATTTTCAAACATTGACACTAAAATCGTAAAAGTATTAGACCGCATCCGCCTCGAAGACTGATTAATCGGACGCCTGAACCGATTTTTAGAATATAGCTAGGTATATCTTAACGTCTCTTAACAGAATGCAAATAGAACCCTGAATAAAAGGCATAATTACAGCCTTTACAGATTTTTCGGTGTAAAATTTCACGCTCCAAAATTTGAAATCACACCGGGGATTTTGCGGGAAATTTTGAAATGGTAACAAAATTTATAATTTGAAAAAAAAAAAACTAAAAACTAATAAACCAGTGAGAACAAATGTCAAAATTGTCACACTCTAACTTTATAAACAAGACAAATATGAAGAAAGGTGGACCCGCAATACAAAAATTTTTTTGAAAGTGGACCTTTTTTTTATTTATTATTTTAAAAATCTCAATTAATGTTGAACAGAAGATGTTCCGAGTTGCCAATCCCTTTTGCCACTTGGATTGGTAAAATTAGGGGTGTTTCCAATAATTAGTTGGTTTATTCAACCATTTTTCTACCTATAATAATCTAAATATTTTTGTACATATATTTAGGATTTCAATATTGTAAACCTAAATTTGAATGTTGTGGGTAAGAACACGTTCTCTACACTTTTTTTTTAATGCAGGAACCCGCAGCCAATCATATAGGTGCACTGGGTAAACCTACACTCTCGTATAATAGCTTGCAAACCATACGAGAGATGTAAGCCTAGTGTGGTTTACATCTCTCGTATGGTTTGCAAGCTATTATACGAGAGTGTAGGTTTACCCAGTGCTCCTATATGGTTGGCTGCGGGTTCCTGCATTACCAAAAAAAAAAAAAAAAAAAAATTATTTAGTTAAGATAATATATAGCATGCAATATAATACATAAATTTGACTTTGAATTGTTCAACTAAATTTCTCTTTTATAATCTTATCTTCCTGTGTGTCTTTCTTATCACGTATTGAAAATTTATCTAATCTTGTGGAAGTCTCTTTTAACTTCCCTTGTTTATGAAGTCAAATAATCATATTACGCGTTATAAATTTTACTTCCTCCATTCTATTTTAATTGTTTTTCTAGAGAATTTTTTTTCATTTCAAAATAATTGTCACTTTAAGATTAAAGTATTTATTGTGTTTTCTCAACTATACCCTTCTTACTCTTAAGAGAATTAATGATTAAACATTTGATAAAAGTGGGTTTTTAGTCAATTTATTATGATTTTTCAAGAATCCATACACATTTATTAGTTTTCTTACTATATGTGAATTAACCCAAAAAGATAATTAAATGGAATAGAGGGAGTATATAATAAAGAAAAGTAAATAATGGATACTAAATAGTCATTCATCTAACAAAGTTTAAAATTAAATACTAAATTTAATTTTAAATCACCAAACCTTGTGCAATGTTTGGAATAAAATTTGGGAGTAATTTTACTTTATTTTGGGAAAATATACTTTGAGAGAATGAACGTAAAGTTATTTATTTTTTGAAATTACACAAAATACAGAGTAGCAGTCAAATCATGTTTAAACTTATTTGAATAAATGTATTTTAGAAGAAATATTTTAAAAATAAAGGAACGTTTATTTGTTTTTTAGGGAGACTATATTTTACTGTAGCAGTCAAATTTTTGTATTGCAGGCTCTAACAATCAAATCATGTATGAAGAGAAAGAAACATTAGAAATTGTTTTGAATTTTTTTTTGAAAAGCTAAATAAACACGATTTTTTGTCCGGAAAAAAGAATAAAAGTGAAACGAAAACAGATTCCAATACTACCTACATATCCCTACCGATTATATTATATTTCACGGTGAAGTATAATTAGATTTTTCATGGTGAACGAACAAGTCAAAATCAACAATTTGACTGATTTTTTTAGATAATATAATCACATGTTCCTTATAAAAATAAACCTACATGTTGGGCAAAAAATAAAGGATTTTCATATCATTTTTTAATATTAAAATTAAAAAAATTCAAGATTTCTACAAGTTGCTCATTTTTTTCCCATAACTTAATCCAAAAAAACTAAAAAAAAAAAAAAAGAAAGAAAAAAATATATGAAAACCAAAGGAAAACAGACAAGACTGCAACGAGGCGTGCCTAAATGCGGGATCTCTCTTCACCGTGAAAAAACAAATCAACGGTCAGGATTAATCCAACACTCCTTTATAATTATTTTGTTCTCCAATCTCCCCAAACACAAAGCACATCCATTAGTAGTATATATTCTGCTATCATACGGAACGGAACCTGAGTTCAGATATTTATGGCGCAGTGGACGTCAGCTTTCCGGTGGCTGGAGGCCAGCATCTCCCTCTCGGCGTCGCTTTTCCGGTGGCCGCCTCTCTTTGCTTCCTACTTGACGCCACCGCCGATCTGGAGCTGGAGCAGCACCCTCGACCCCGGGCGGTGGGCCCCACACCTGCGTCTTCCGGAGGTTGATGACGTCATCTGGTCCGTTGTCTCCGCCGTGGAGTCCGTCGCGCTTGTGTCCTTCCTCTGCTTCTTCTTCGTCTTCTGCGGCTGCACCATATGATGATAGTTAGTTGTTACGCACGCGCCGAATTGCGTGTGTTGCTATTTTGAATTTTCCGATTTATCTTCGAATTTTCCATATGTTGGGAGTAGGATCTGATGATTTGCGGCGGCGCGTGGAAAAAGCAGCGCGTGGAGTTCGGTGGGCTGGGTTTTTCAAAATTAAGAGGGGTGGTAGCTAATGATGACGTACTGGCGGCTTGACCTCCTTTGCGCGAGGCTGAGGGTAGGTTTGGCAATTGAAATTTTTGTCTGTTGTAAATTGTAATTTTTGTATTGTTTTTATCAATGTCATTCAAGCAAAAATCTCACATTTTAGGATAAGTTAAACTTTCATACTTCCCTCGAAATGGTTGTTTTGAGTTATATTTTGAGTGATATTGGTGAAGTTATTTAAATTATTTGGACCGAATCTTATATTCAAATTCAAATGCACTTTGAGGGTGCATTTGGATGGAGGGATTTGGGGGAGGGATTTAAAATCCATAACAACAAATCTCTTGAACTTGTTTGAATTGAGGGATTTGGAGATGGGTTTCAAATCCCCACCCCTCATTTTTAGTTATTTTTGGAGCAATATTGGTGGATTTCAAATGACTCCAAAATTAGAGTCATTTCAAATCCATTCCCCAAATCAAATTCCTCCCCAAATCCCTCTATCCAAATGGACCCTGATAGAATTTGTGTTTAGTATTAGACAAGGGCGTATTTGTGAACGCAACTAAAAAGTAGAGGGGCTTAGGATATAAGTTTTTAGTGGCAAAACTTATTAGAATTAAATGACAAGTTTAACTAAACATTTGCTACATATCTTTTTATAAAATTCATTCCTAAAATACCCTTCCACTCACAAATTCGAATTATGCATTAAGTAAAATTCGAATTATGCATTAAGTAAAATTCAAATTGCATTTATCATCTTTTTAGTTTGCATCTAATATTTTCATTTTTGATCTAATATTTTCATTTTTTTTTTACAGAAAATACGTTTTTTTTTCTTTCAACATTTTAGCATTTCTTACTTTATTTGTAACACAAATAAAATTCCTCTTTTCTATATAATACTGAAAATTACAAACAAATATGTTTTTAGTTTTTTTTTAATTTAATTTACGTATTTTTTTTTATTTTATTTGCTGTCAATACTGTAGTAGACTATGATATACTACGATATACTATAATATACTAGTGTAATATAATATATTGGTATACTATGATATACTACGGCGTACTATGCTTTCCTACAGCGTACTATTCAAAATCCTAGCAGCAAAACAAACTCGCGGCCGTCGCCAAACCCTAACAGCCGCCGCCAACTCCTATCAACAAAACCCTAGCAGTCAACCAAAATCCTAGCGTCGTAAAAAAACCCTACATTAATCAACCACCACCCACCGTCGATCTAATCTCAACCACCGTCTCCAATGGCCATCCCCACCATAACCATCACCTCTATAAACACGACCACTGCCGTCATTACCACCTCCGTTGCTCCCTTCTATATCCGCCCCCTGTGCCGCATCACCGCCGAGGTCTCCAAGAACCTCGAAATTTCCAAATCTTCCCATCCCCCCCTTCAGCCTTCTCTAACCCTCCGTGGCAGATCTGGATTGGGTCCTCCAATTTTGATGGCACCGAAATCCTCAGTTTGCAAAAATATGAGAGAAGTAGAGAAAGAGGTGAAAGTTGAAACGATTCAAAAGAAGAGAGACACGACCGGATCGGGGTGTTTGGGAAAAAAAGAGGGGAAAGAGATTAATGAGAGTAAAACCTAATTTATTATTATTTATATTAAGGGTATTTTCGAGTTAAACAAAAATAAAAGGACGTGGGTCAAATTTTATTTTGAACCAAGGATTTAGCTAATATATTTCATTTGAGGTTGTTATCCATTTCAAATTAGGTTTATGTTGAGGGACTTTTAGCATAGTACCCCCAAAGTAAAAAATAAAAATGATGTTTAGTAGTTCTAATATTCGATTATTTTCAATAGTTATTTTAAGGGTGGTTATATACGCAGGCGCCATTTTAGCGTACAAGCATTTTTTACCATAATTTTTTACCTTTTTACTTTAAGTTTTTCCCATTTTACATTTTTTTACCAAATCCTATAATCTTTTAAAAAGCGAATTTGAACATTCAATTCAACAAAAATTAGATATTCAACAATTTATGAAATGGATCCAACGCGTATAGACCCGGAGTTAATGTTTTCGTTTTTTCTCGAATCTTCAAGTACTCGTGTGATATACGAGTACTTGAAGAATTTTTTTTCTTGTGGTCGTGTGATTTTTACCATATATATATATATATATATATATATATATATATATATATATATATATATATATATATATATATATATATATATATTATTTTTTTTGTTCGTGTTAAATTACGCAAGCACCTTCTCAGTGGTCATGTGAATATATGCGAGACCTGAGTCGGTACCCGCGTAAAATCACGCGAGCACTATTTTAATTTTTTTTTAATAATGCATATTTTGCTTACTTTATTGATTTGAAAACAGAAAGTATACATAAATGTTGATGAACATACGGAAACATCCGAGTTACATGATTTCAGTCAGTTTTTCATAATTTCTACTACGTTTTAGAGTGAAGATGCACTGGTTGAGTGGGCGATGAACATGTCCGTCAGTCGTGATCATGAGATTAGACGTCAGTCTTTCCACGAAGGTAAACAATATCTGACGTGTAAAAGGGCCTATAAAGGACGAGGAAAAAATGTCGGTGTCGTAACAAGTCGGAAGTTTGGTTCAATGAAGTGCATGTGTCCTTTTGCCCTATTGGGTAAAGAGGGTTGTGATGGATTATGGCGTCTTACCATAAAAAAATGGCAATCATAATCATAATTATAATCCTCATAAATATCAACAAGGAATACGTTCATTAAGTCGATTGACTCAAGAGCAACGAGAAGTTACAAACTTACTGAAAAACAGTCACGTGAAATCGAAGGAAATTTTGAATCACTTGAGACAGACTAATCCGAATACGTCTGCGGCTTGTTAAATTGGTGGTGTATGAGTTTGAAAAATATAACTGATGAGGCCCAGTTGGTCAAATAAGATATGGGCTTTATAAGTAGGGGCTTTGGGGTTCCGTGGCCCGAAACACTACCTTCTCTCAACTGCCAAAAAAAAAAGGTGTCGGAGGGTATGTTTTCGGCGTTGGCACTCCGATGGTCAAGTTAGTCGAAATGTAATAATCATAGTAAAGGAATGTAATTATTTATTTATTAAATAATAATAATAATAATAATAATAATAATAATAATAATAATAATAATAATAATAATAATAATAATAATAATAATAATAATAATAATAATAATAATAATAATAATAATAATAATAATAATAATAATAATAATAATAATAATAATAATAATAATAATAATAATAATAATAATAATAATAATAATAATAATAATAATAATAATAATAATAATAATAATAATAATAATAATAATAATAATAATAATAATAATAATAATAATAATAATAATAATAATAATAATAATAATAATAATAATAATAATAATAATAATAATAATAATAATAATAATAATAATAATAATAATAATAATAATAATAATAATAATAATAATAATAATAATAATAATAATAATAATAAATAAATAAATGAATAAATAAATTTTTTTTCTAATATTAATTTTCAGTTCTTTTTTTCAAAATCAATAAATTTTCAAAATCAATAAATTTCAGAATCAATTACAATATTCTTTATATCGACTAAAATATTTTTAAAATTTTTATTTTATTTTATTTATTTTTAAATTTGCAGTTTTTTGTTATATTTTTCTCTTCTCTTTATAATGAACTACAAAATTACTGAAATCAGTTATGCTGATTCTTTATTTTTCAAATGATGAAGTGAATCCATTGGTACGTATTCCATTTCATCTGATTGATGGAAAATGATAGTAGATCCGCATTGAATTTGATCCAAATCAAATCCACAAGTCGGGGTCCATTTCGAAACTAATTTATTTTGTATCAAACCATAAGTGAACCGATTCAAATCCGATAATATCCAACAAACGTTGTGCATGCCTAGATTAATATTGGCATGATTTTTGTCAATTGGAATCCATTGATATGAAATATATTCCATAATATTTCTTGAATTACCTTTTCGGACATACTCAATTAACATTGTTTCGGAGAGTACCGCACAATGCATTTTCAGTATACTTAGGTCCCGTTTGGTTCGTGATATAAAATTGGTCAAAATAATAATAAATAATCTTGTGAAAACCCAATTGTATTGTTAAGCCGAAAAATTATTGGGTTTACCAAACAACAAATAAAATCCAATTATTTAATCAATCATGTATAATCTCCACAACCAAACGAGACCTTAACAATATGCATATTAACGATCAAATGATCATAAAAGGATTAATGTAATTATAGAAAAACACAAAACATGCCAACATTACAAGTAAGACCACCGACATAACAAATCCATGAACAACCTTATTAGTGTTCTTGCTTAGGTTGTTTCCTTAACATGTGATTGATCTTCAGGGTATCGGTTAGAGCATAAGCCGATGTAAGAGATGCCTTCAGTATGCTCAAACCCTTCAAAAACAAATGAACTCTCCTCAAGTGAACATAATAAATGAAACAAACATCGACAAATGAAAGTTAAATCATCGCTCACCGTGCACATTTTTGGTCCTTTAACAACATTAACATAATTTCGGTCACCTTGCGCGTAAATTGTAACAGGTTGATTAATTTCCAAAATCGGAATAGGTCTATCAAACAGTTTTAATATCGGGAGTCGATAGATACTTGTCGTCAATAAGATTAGTTACGCTTTTCATGACTCAATAATATTCCGGTTCGGAGTTTGGTTTGATTGAGTTACCTTCTCTTTTGTTGAGTATAATGTCGGTTAGTGGAGTCCACGACAGAAACGACCAATTCAACAAATCTAACCTAAGGCAGACAAGGAATATTAAAAATCAAAACATACATTATAGCATTCATCAATTTAAAGGTCCTCAAAAAAAAAAAAAAAAAATCAAGACATACACTAAATTGATTTATTGCAGTTACTACCCCACATTGCTGGAAAGTACCTCATATTATTTTATAGACAAAACCAACCCTATGATTCAATATTTTTAGCACACAACCACCTAAACATGTTACTAATTGCTAAATACAAATTTAAATCATAGGGGGCTTTTTGCCAATAAATTGACACCCGATAGTTTTTTAGTAATTCGATACAGCACAAGGGTACTATTTGCAATAAACTCTACACTAACTAACCTCATTGAATCCAAAAGTCATATTCATTAGCTCACCACCATCAGTATTTGTAATGCCAAGATTTCTGAGAGAGTGCACTGTGGGTACTGCCACATTAATTAGCAAATCATAGGAGATAAAGAAATAAACTGTGTTAATCCTAAAAACTCCATTATCACCATCTTCTTGAAACTTCTCGGTACAAACTTCTTTCTTCATCGTTTTCCCACATCGGCAGCATCTACTCTACCATCTATTATTATCACAGTGCATGCATATATTTGACCATCTAAAATATCGGCAAAACCAGTCTTGACAAGGATAGTACTTTGTGTCACTAATATATCAAGTTTCAGTTTACGACGTTCCGCATCGAAGGAGCTTACTGGATTGAGTAGCATCTCTTTAGCAGCCTCTGTTTCGAAATGATCAATGTCCATATTTGCTAAGCCGTTGTGGGGTCGGTGTAGAAGGTCGACCGTCCGTTTCCCATGAAGCATGCATTATTTTAAGGGAATATTGCACATTGCCTCCTATAAATTTCTACAATTCTCACTTTAACCCCTCAATATTTTAAAAAGTGAATGTCCCCTTTAAAAAAATGTTATTCTTGTTGCATATTGCACCGATTGCGCAATTCCGATGGATTTTGTTGCACATTGGCCCTTTAAATGTTATTGTTGCTGCAAGTTGCCCCTTAAAAATATTATTTTTTTGCACATTGCCTCTTTAAAATATTATTTTTGTTTCATGATGCCCATCAAAAATTAGTTTTTAGGGAAAAATGGGGTAAACTCCATAACTATGTGTTATGGAAAACCTACATCAAACCCCCATGTGTTATTTTTATTTCGTAGAATCCCCTGTGTTTTATTTTTTATTACATGAAATCTCTTATTCATTTAACAATTAACACCGTTAACTATTAAGGGGAATTAATGCAAGTTTTTCATAAGTCAAGGGGATTTGGTGCATATTATTTACAATAAAAGTGAAATTTATGAAAAAAAATATTTATTTATTTAGAATTTGACTTTCTTTTATAAATATTTATATCAAAACTGAATTCAAATTTTCGTATTATTTGTAATCTTTTGACATATAATACATCCAAGCTAAATTGTATAAATATATAACAATTTAATTTTTGTTGTAAATCGCCCTAATGGTATTGCTCTTCGGTTTGATGATTGTGGAAAATAAACTACGACAACAATAATAAAAGATGAAGAGAGAATGCAAAGACAAAAATCCGTAGAGAGATTAATGAGGGTGTAAATATGGGGGAGGGAGACTTCCATTATATAGGTGAAAAACCACCGGGAGTTACAAGAGAAGTTACAAAATAAGTTACTCTACCACTAACACATAATGGGAAGACATGGGGTAGGTTAGTGATCTAGTGGGGAGTTGGGTGGTTATGTTAGGAAAACCCACACACACATATTATTTACAACACTCCTTCTTGGGGATTCCTATCAAAACCACTATTGTGCATTTCATGTTGCCTCATTAAAACCTTCCGAGTAATAAAACCCCAGTTGGAAAAAACAACCTCGGTTAGGAAAAAGAGTACAACGCACAATCTTTCCAATCAGCATATATTGCCTCGTTAAAACCTTAGCGGGTAACCAAAAACCCTGTGGGAAAATAAATCCCGCAAAAAGGAAAAAGAGTACAACAGGGCATCTAGGTATCTTCTGGATACTGAGTACCTACAGAGTACTCCCCCTCAAGTTAACTCCCCTGATCTCTATAAGGGAGTGAGCTCAGATAATCTAGGTAGGCCAATAGCCTTAACATGCTTTTCAAAAGTGACTTTAGGTAATGACTTAGTAAATAAATCAGCGCAATTATCCTGACTTCTGATCTGCTGGATCATTATTTGTTTGAGCTCTTGTTGTTGCTGATTGAAGAAAAACTTTGGAGCTATATGCTTGGTGTTGTCACCTTTAATGAAGCCGTCTTCATTTGTTCAATGCATGCTGCATTATCCTCGAATATGACCGTAGGATCTTCTGTGGTAGCCAATCCACAGGAATCTCGAATATGCCCATTCATGGCTCTAAGCCAAGTACATTCACGCACTGCCTCATAAAGTGCTAAAATCTCTGCATGATTCGATGAGGTGGCAACTAAGGTCTGTTTTGTAGACCTCCAAGACACAGCTGTGTTCCCAATGGTAAACACATATCCAGTTTGGGAACGAGCTTTGTGTGGGTCTGACAGATACCCAGCGTCAGCATAACCCACAAGCTTTGCATCCTTTAATGATGCATAGGGATAGAACAAACCCATGTCTATTGAACCCTTAAGGTAACGAAATACGTCCTTTACACCATTCCAATGGCGGCGTGTTGGTGCTGAGCTAAACCTTGCTAGCAAATTTACCGCAAATGCGATATCAGGTCGAGTACATTGAGCTAAGTACAATAATGCGCCTATTGCACTTAGGTACGGCACTTCAGGTGCTAACACTTCTTCGTCCTCCTTCACAGGACGGAACGGATCCTTCGACCTATCCAATGATCGGACTACCATAGGCGTGCTCGATGGTTTCGCTTTATCCATATTAAAGCGTCTTTACATCTTCCGGATGTAGTTCGATTGATGAACCAAAATTCCATCAGCACGGTGTACTATCTCAAGTCCGAGACAGAAATTAGTCCTACCGAGATCTTTCATCTCAAACTCATGTTTTAGGAGTTGGGCTGTTTCACGGACTTCTTCATGAGTCCCAATCAAATTCATATCATCAACATAAACTGCTACAACAGCAAACCCAGAACATGTTTTCTTAATAAACACGCAAGGACAAATATCATTGTTCACGTATCCCCTTCCGAGCAAGTATTCACTTAGGCGATTATACCACATTCTTCCAGATTGTTTCAAGCCATAAAGTGATCGTCTCAACCTAACTGAGATCGTGTTCCGTGGTCTGGAACTAATTGCTTCGGGTAATCGAAGTCCTTCAGGAACTTTCATATATATATTTGTATCTAGATCCCCATATAGATAAGCTGTGACCACATCCATGAGCTGCACAGTCAGTTCCTCGGATACAACCAAACTGACTAGATATCTGAATGTAATAACATCCATAACAGGAGAATATGTCTCCTCAAAGTCAATCCCAGGTCGCTGAGAAAATCCTTGTGCTACGAGACGAGCCTTATATCTCACAATCTCGTTTTTCTCATTTCTTTTCCTTATGAATACCCATTTATATCCCACGGGTATAACTCCAGGAGGTGTAGGAGCTACCGGCCCAAACACTCCCCTTTTTACCAATGAGTCAAACTCAGCCTGGATTGCTTTTTCCCAATTCGGCCAATCATCCCTCTGTTTACATTCATCAATTGTTCGAGGCTCAATATCATCACTCGATATAATTTCAGTAGCTACTGTGTAAGCAAACACATCATTGATGATTATTTCATCCCGATGCCAAACCTCATTCATGCATGAATAACTAACCGAGATTTCTCTATTCTCGGGAATGGATACTGTTGGCACCAAATTTCCGTTTGTGAAGATTGAAGAAATCCGCCATACGTGGAAATTAAAGATTGGCAAAGATTTGTTTTCCATGTTTATTTTGGAATTAATTAGAGTCCTATTCTTGTAATATTTTTATTAGGACTTAGATTTATTTCCATGTATTATATTCTAGTTAGGTATCTTTTGTACTTATCTATAATAGAAGTAGAAATCGACTAGGATTCTATTACCTAGTTAATCGATTTCTTAGGGCTCAAGTTAGGTTTAGGGTGGTGGAT
Source organism: Erythranthe guttata (assembly GCF_056151865.1). NCBI lineage: Eukaryota > Viridiplantae > Streptophyta > Magnoliopsida > Lamiales > Phrymaceae > Erythranthe > Erythranthe guttata. The sequence continues at coordinate 6,462,380 of NC_142534.1, read as the reverse complement.
TTCGTGCCTATATAAGGCCCTCAACCTCATATGAGTCCTATGGAGCTTTAAAAAGAAAAATCCCAGCATAAAGGCTTTGAAGGGTGCAGCCCGTGCTGCAGCCCTGTCGGCACATCAGGTGCGGCAACAGAACAGGTTTCTTCTACCAGGCCATAAAGAAGATCGGCGTTTTGGGAGAAGTGCTTAAAAGATTTCGGGAGAGGTCGATCCGCCGTTTGAAGGAAGTTCAACATTGGAGGAAGTCCAAGAGTGCGGAGGAGGAATTGCTTTGATTATCAACAAGTTCGAGTCGTGTGCAAGAACGGCGTATCACATAAAGAGGGAGTCTTTAGTGTTTTATTAAGTCCTATTAATGTCACTTAAATCTGAACTAGTTTTGCAAGTCCTCGTGGATGTAGGGTACATTTGTATCCGAACCACATTAAATTGTTGTGTTCTTTATTCTGCTTTTCGTAGATTTATTACTGTGACAACACAACAATTCTGTTACGTCACCTAATGTCGTAACATGTAGTCTGTCTCAACAGATGAGTGGACTTTGATAGGCATTCAAATTCAACAATTGGCATCAGAGCGGGTCACTAGATATACTTAGTGTCCGATTTTGGGTTTTGATTTGTTTACTTTGCTTATTGGATGACGTGTGTTCACAAGGAAGGTTGAGACGGAAGTCTGTCACGGCATTCACCCAATTCCGCTGCGTTGTAACGTGCCCCGTGATGGGACACTCTGATAGAAGACCAAGACGGGTGAAGAAAAGTGATATCTTTGTTGCAGGGGGAGTAAATCTCATCTGCAGGGGGAGTTCTTGTTAAACATGGATTCTAACCAATCTATGCCAAAAGGGGAGATTGTTGGCACCAAATTTCCGTTTGTGAAGATTGAAGAAATCCGCCATACGTGGAAATTAAAGATTGGCAAAGATTTGTTTTCCATGTTTATTTTGGAATTAATTAGAGTCCTATTCTTGTAATATTTTTATTAGGACTTAGATTTATTTCCATGCATTATATTCTAGTTAGGTATCTTTTGTACTTATCTATAATAGAAGTAGAAATCGACTAGGATTCTATTACCTAGTTAATCGATTTCTTAGGGCTCAAGTTAGGTTTAGGGTGGTGGATTTCGTGCCTATATAAGGCCCTCAACCTCATATGAGTCCTATGGAGCTTTAAAAAGAAAAATCCCAGCATAAAGGCTTTGAAGGGTGCAACTCGTGCTGCAGCCTTGTCGGCACATCAGGTGCGGCAACAGAACAGGTTTCTTCTACCAGGCCATAAAGAAGATCGGCGTTTCGGGAGAAGTGCTTAAAAGATCTCGGGAGAGGTCGATCCGCCGTTTGAAGGAAGTTCAACATTGGAGGAAGTCCAAGAGTGCGGAGGAGGAATTGCTTTGATTATCAACAAGTTCGAGTCGTGTGCAAGAACGGCGTATCACATAAAGAGGGAGTCTTTAGTGTTTTATTAAGTCCTATTAATGTACACTTAAATCTGAACTAGTTTTGCAAGTCCTCGTGGATGTAGGGTACATTTGTATCCGAACCACATTAAATTGTTGTGTTCTTTATTCTGCTTTTTGTAGATTTATTACTGTGACAACACAACAATTCTGTTACGTCACCTAATGTCGTAACATGTAGTCTGTCTCAACAGATGAGTGGACTTTGATAGACATTCAAATTCAACATATACTAATGTCGAGGCGTCCCCCGATTTCGTCTCCAAGACGGATCCATAGTCTGGAACTATTTCATGAGATGGATCGGGTGGGATCCCATTATTTCTATTGCTAACCTCATTCAACTGTTGGGCATTCATCCGCTTCCGGGGATGAGAATCCTTTGATCCAATTGGTCTCCCCCTCTTCTGGGCAGGGACTGATGGCCTTCCCACGTTTTGCCCTTCTGGGACATCTATCCTTGCATGCACGTTTGCAGCTGGTATATGAGATCTCGTCACTTTTTCTAAGTCAGAGAATGAGTCTGGCATATTATTGGCTATTTTCTGTAGATCTATGAGTCTACGTACTTCAAACTCTCTGACTGAAGTAGGGGGATCATGATGAGACACAGTGGGGTCATTCCATACAACTTCACGCCGTTCTTCAAGAACGTTAGTGTGAACGTTCTTTCCTCCCCCTAACGGCGGGAAGACGGTCTCATCAAAGTGACAGTCCGCGAATCGAGCGGTAAAGAGATCGCCTGTCAAGGGTTCTAAATATCGTATTATAGATGGTGATAAACATAAATGCCCAATCTACGTTGAGGTCCCATCTTGGTCCGTTGTGGCGGAGCAATCGGCACATAAACTGCACACCCAAATGTGCGTAAATGAGAACCGTTTGGTGTACTTCCGGACACCAACTGTAACGCAGAATATGGTTGGGTTGCAGTGGGCCTCAATCGTAATAACATAGTTGCGTGCAATATTGCATAGCCCCAAGCAGAGATTGGAAGTTTGGTGCGCATTACCAAAGTTCGTGCAATCCTCTGTAAATTCTTAATAAATGCCTCTGCAAGGCCATTTTGGGTATGAACATGCGCTACAGGATGTTCTATGTCAATACCTAAAGACATGCAATATTCGTCGAAAGACCGCGACGTAAACTCTGCAGCATTATCCAGTCGAATAGACTTAATGGGATAATCTGGATAGTGTGTTCTCATCTTATTAGTTGAGAGAGGAGTTTAGCATAAGCAGCATTCCTCGTAGACAACAAATCGACCTGTGACCACTTAGTCGAAGCATCAACCATCACCAAAAAATATTTAAAAGGTCCACATGGTGGTGAGATGGGGCCACATATATCTCCTTGGATTCGTTCCAAGAAACCAAGAGAATCTTTACTAGTTTGTGCATAAGCTGGCATAGGATCAAGTTTTCCGATAGAACATGGTACACATATCTTATCATTGTGTACAAGATCCTTATTTGTTAGTGGATGCCCAATAGATGTGTTAATAATTCGGCGCATCACACTTTGACCCGGATGTCCCAGTCGGTCATGCCACAGAAAATATTTACTCGGATCACTAGACTTCGAGCAATCGACAAGGTGCGCTTCTGGCACTCGAATTTTGGTCCTATATAACCCTATCGAAAGTCCCTCTAATTTTTCCAAGGTACGCTTCTGGCCGTACACGTTAGAGGTGATTTTCATCAGTTGTTTCAACATGATAACCATTGGCTCGAATATCTTTAAAACTCAGCAGCGTTCTACTGGAACGTGGAGAATAAAGAGCTTCTCTAATGGTCAGAATTGTGCCATGAGGTAACATAATATGGGCATTACCATAACCATCTATTATACTAGATGTGCCTGATATAGTAGTCAAAGAAGTCTTACTAGACATGAAACTAACAAAATATGACTTATCCCTAAGGATAGTGTGCGTTGTCGCACTATCTGCCAGACATTCATCCCCACATGCCATGTCTAGAAAGATAAATAAATCTAATCATATATTCCGCAATTGAAAATACTTTAATAAAATCCAAACAAGATAAATCTATCGAGTACCATAAAAACTGAATTAAAACATAACCACATAAAATATAGTCCAGAAAATAAAACACAAACATAATCCAAATACGAAATTGGTTCATAAGCATGACCAAATAAACAACATACTTAAAACTGATAAACTAGAAACATAAAAGAACATAATGTCTAAACTCATAAAATAACATTCTAATCATATTCCAAACTGGGTCATTGGGTCAGATGTGCCCAGATTTGGGAGTCGAGCAATGGGCTCCTCATTGAGAACGTCTATCTCAACCAGGTTGGTCTCCGGTGGTGCATTGTTATTTACACCACCAACCATAACGTTCCTCGCACGACAGGTGCGTGACCAATGCCCAGTTCCACCACACCTATGGCATGTATCTCTATTCTGATTTTGATTCTGATTCGGGGCTCTATTCTGCTGCGCACCTCTAGGTCGAGCATTGTTACCTCCTCTTGGCATATTCCCCATTTGCCCATACTGTGGGGGACCATTAGGGGGGCAATTTTTTTTTTGGTGTAGTTTTAAAGTGTAGTTTTTAAAATGGGGTTGTTTCGGGGTGGGTAACCGAATAGGGGTTGAACGCCACCCACCACGGCGGCACCGGCAGGAGACGCCAGCTCCAACGGCGTCTCCATAGAAGATGCCACCGGTGGTGGCGTCTTCACTTTAAAATATTAATATTTTAATATTATAATATTATAATATTATAATATTATAATATTATAATATTATAATATTTTAATATTTTTAATATTTATATTAATATTATTAATATTTTCTGATTTTAATTTTTTTTACAAAATAAAACATTAATGTTAGTATTATTTATTACATTTTATATATTTTCTCCATTAGTGTTAAATTAATCATTGCTTATATTTATCTAATTAACACAATAAAATAGTGTACAATCTTAAAAACATGTAGACAAAAACAAAAGGAGTTCTAGAAAATAAAATAGTTATATAAAATAAATAGGTCAAATAAAAGAGTTATATAAAATAAATAAGTCCAAAATGAGTACAAAGACAAAATGAGTACAAGAAAATAAAATTGGCACTATGAAGTCAATGCCATATATAAATATATATATATATATATATATATATATATATATATATATATATATATATATATATATATATATATATATATATTATTTACATTTGCTTGTTATTTTATATTTTTTTTTCAAATTACTCAAAAAACCAATCATACATATTTTACAAAAATCAATAAACAACACTCTTGATTTTTTTTATTAAGGTATTTGAAGAAATTAACACAAAATAGATACATATATCTAAAATTTAATCAAATTATAATAAATCAATCCAAAATATGATCATTAAAGTTACACCAGAAAATATAATTTCATACTTCAAACTGCCACTATTAATTGGTCAAATTTTGCGGTACCATTTATACCCTTCCAGTTAGTACATTCTATTGAATTTTATAAAAAAAAATATTAATTTATTGGAAAACAAAAATGCAAAAAATGATAAGATTGTACACTATTTTATTGTATGATTAGATAAATATAAGCAATGATTAATTTAACACTAATAGTGAAAATATATAAAATGTAATAAATAATACTAACATTAATGTTTTATTTTGTAAAAAAAATTAAAAATCAGAAAATATTAAAAATATTAATATAAATATTTAAAATATTATAATATTATAATATTAGAATATTATAATATTATAATATTATAATATTATAATATTATAATATTATAATATTATAATATTATAATATTAATATTTAAAGAGAAGACGCCACCACCGGTGGCATCTTCTACGGAGACGCCGTTGGAGCTGGCGTCTCCTGCCGGTGCCGCCGTGGTGGGTGGCGTTCAACCCCAATTCGGTTACCCACCCCAAAACAACACCATTTTAAAAACTACACTTTAAAACTACACCAAAAAAAAAATTGCCCCGACCATTAGGTGGCCTACTATAAGGACCATGTTCGTTCCTATTACCCCGTCCCCTCACTCGACGATTGAACCCCCGGCCTCTGCCTCCTCCACGGTTGTTTTTGTTGACCAAATTTGCTTCTGGCAAAGGTTGAGGATTTCGATTGACCAAATTTGCTTCTGGCAAAGGTCGAGTACCAACTGGTCGAGCCTGGTTGTTCTTCAAAAGAAGATCAAGGTTCTTCTCGGCAAGGAGCAGAACGGTGACCAACTCTGAAAACTGAATATAGTTCTTGGCTCTGTACTGTTGAGACAGTATCATATGTGAGGCAGGGAATGTAGAGTACGTCTTCTCCAGAATCTCAGCATCAGTTAGTTTCTCTCCACAAAACTCCAGGGTGGATTTGATGCGACATACTTCAGAGTTATACTCGTTAACGGTTTTGAAGTCCATAAACCGTAAGTGAATCCATTTGTTTCTTGCTTCAGGCAAGAGGATTGTCTTTTGGTGATCAAATCGACTAGCCAGGGCATCCCATAGTATTTGGGGATCCTCAATCGATGAGTAGTACAAACGGAGGACCTCATCTAGGTGCCTCCTAATCAGAATCATGGCTTCAGCCTTCTGGGCTTCGTTAAGCAGATTTTCTTTAACAATAGCCATCCTCAGTTTCTTACTAGTGAGATGGATCTTAACATCCATTGTCCAACTCACGTAGTTCTCACCAGATACATTCAAAGGGGTGAAATCAAGTTTGCTCAAATGTTCCATCTTGAAAGTTGATAAAATTCAGATACTACAGATAGGATTATACGTTCTACGAAAGTAGATCACCGTCTCACAAACGAACCACGCTCACAATTCCTCGAAGTATTCTAGTCCCACGAATAATTGTTCTTCCACGATCACTGCGAGCAATTCGTGCTGATAACGTGTTGTAAATCGCCCTAATGGTATTGCTCTTCGGTTTGATGATTGTGGAAAATAAACTATGACAACAATAATAAAAGATGAAGAGAGAATGCAAAGACAAAAATCCGTAGAGAGATTAATGAGGGTGTAAATATGGGGGAGGGAGACTTCCATTATATAGGTGAAAAACCACCGGGAGTTACAAGGGAAGTTACAAAATAAGTTACTCTACCACTAACACATAATGGGAAGACATGGGGTAGGTTAGTGATCTAGTGGGGAGTTGGGTGGTTATGTTAGGAAACCCCACACACACATATTATTTACAACAATTTTCATATTATAAATATATAGTTTTAGGAACATATTATTTTTAAATACATTAATAAATTAAGATTTTATCCAAAATTGAAAATTTCCAAAATTTTATTTACTTTTAGTTTTGATGTAATTTTTTTTTTTTAAATCTAATAAAATTTATAAAAATGAGAAAAATAAAATGTTCTAAATTAAAAAAAATAATTGGAAATGGAAAAAAAATGAAGGCCCCTTCTTTTTCTTTATATGTTGATAAATTTGACAGAAACAATTCAAGTTTTAAAAACCGCAATTTGAGTTGCAAAAAGTATGCACATGATTTAAACAGTTTGTAATCTAGGAGGTTGAAATCTTTGAGACAAAATACATTTCAAAAAGCTGGGACATAAATCAAAAAAGATGGCAAACAGCTCCCATTTTTCACCCAAAACATCTTCAAAATTAGTCAATGTCTTCCTCCTGGGTTACTTGAGGTGTGTGTGGAGTTCTCTGCGCATCACTTCTTTCCTAGATATACAAGAAATCAAGAATTGAGAGTCAAAATAGAGGGAATTTTACACAATAAAATGAACACAGAGATTTAATGCATGTTATTTTAATTTTACACAATAAAATGAACACAGATAGATTTAATGCATGTTATTTTCCCTTAACACGGGAGCTATATGTAGTTTACCCCTTAAAAAATAGTATGTTTTTTTTTTATGAGTAAATTCAAGTCCATTACGAGGGAAGATAGGGGATGGGGACTCGAATTCTAGACCTTTTTTTCCCAATTGGAAAGGTTATGTATCAACTCTCCTAATGAGGGTTGGTAAAAAATAGTACAACAAATTAAATTGACTAGTGGGTAATAACTTGCTACTAAGAACAGATTTGAATATTAGGCTAAAAAAGCTTCGCGAGGTGCTTAGCTAGAAAATCCATCATGCCACCAAACATAGTACATATGTAAAAAGAAACAAATAAACGAACCTTCACCAGGTTCCTTTAATACTTGAGCGATAAGAACATCTACTAAAGCGGAATCCGACACAAGAGAAGCTTTCAATATGCTCAAAGCCTACACCAAACAAAAACAAGAGATCTCGTTATATCAACATGTACAATAACCGAACATACTTAAAGTGAATACTCGCAGTATGACATTTACCTCTTCCAAACCAATCTCGAGCTCAAGTTCTTTGACATCACATGAAGGGATTTTCAGATGCTCGAGAATGGGTCCGATAGACGAGCTAATACAATCTATCACCATTAAATGAGGTGATACTATGTACATTTGATCTTGTCCCTTAATATAGCATCCCTCACCTTTGGGGTCCTTAACGCACATCCAATAACCTTTTTCTACACATGTGTTCGACGGACCCGTAACCGTATGACTTTCAAAGTAATATATACTAGGCGTGGTTTGTTCGGTGAGAGGGAAGATCTGATATTTGGAGACATATTTGGGAGGAAGCTCCGGTTTGATCAGCCTATTTCTTGTACATGGACTTGCCATATATTTCTCATCTATCAATTCTATTATGCTTCTATACAAATTGTCGATGTTCCTAAGTGACGTGTTGCCGTCCAAAAGGTACTCAACTGCTCCCAAAGGGATGGTGAGCAAACTAAACAGGAAGTCGATAAAATCTCTTCCGGCTTTATAAAACAAAAACTCATTGGTTGATTTTTGTACAACGGCTTTCACAATCATCCTCTTGGAATTCGATTTCGATCCTTCCTTAATCCGATGATGTAAGTCGTTCCCCCTTACAGTTGCCATTTCATTTGTTTGATGGAGAATAAGGTCTGTAAGTGGAGTCTTGGAGAGTAGAGATCCCTTGAGCAATTCCACAATCTCAAGGACAAGAAAAACAATAAATAAGACATAGACAAAAGATTTCAAGAAAGACGAGTTTATAAACATAAAGATAATAAATAAAAGGGTTAAATACAAAAACACCGATGTACTATGGACTTTGTATCATGTAAACCACTGTACTACACATAAATACAAAAACCCCCTACTATTACATTTTGTTTCCAAAATCTGACGAAAATACCCCCGTTAAAGCCTATAAATATATTGGTTTGTTTGAGCCATTTTCCACTATATTTTTTTTTTAACATTTTCAGTCAATTTTAATTGGGAAATTTCAGTATTTTTTTTTTACAAACATCTAATTACTTATATTTATTTTTTGAATAAAACATTTTTGTCATTTTGAATTTTTTTCATTTTTTTCTTAAATGTCTTGCGGTAGTTCAAATCTCAACAATCGTAGAATTGTAAAGATATTTGTAATCTTAAGATATTTGTAATCTCAACAATCATAGAATTGTAATGAAGAAACTCAAAATGACAAAAATAAAAGGTTTCAATCAAAAAATAAAAAAAAAATCTATATAAATACCAAAATTTCGAAGTAAAATTAACTGAAAATGTTAAAAAATAGTGAAAAATGGTTCAAACAAACAGATATATATATATATATATATATATATATATATATATATATATATATATATATATATATATATATATATATATATATATATATATATATATATATATATATATATATATATATATATATATATATATATATATATATATATATGAGTATTTTCGTCATATTTTGGGAAAGAAATGTAACTATCGGGGGGTTTTTGCATTTATGTTTATGTGTAGTACAGAGGGTATATGATACAAAATCCATAGTAGATGAGTGTTTTTGTATTTAAACCTAATTAAAACAAATACCTCATTGAACCCCACAGTCACGGACCTTAGCTCGGCCCCTTTTGAGATTGTAATGCCAAGATTTACGAGGGTTTGTATGACGGATCCAGGCACATTAGGAGCCATGAGCAGATCATCTGTTACTAGAAAAGAAACTTGTTTTTCTGTAAAAACTCCACCACCACCACCACCACCACCACCACCACCGGCGCAATCGTCGGTTTCTACTACTACATGACTCATCGGTCTGCTTAACAGTTTCCCACAATCGCATTTCATAGTATCGTAGTACATGCTCACATTGGGAAACCTGTGTCTCGTACAATCCGTGTCTGCGCATCTGAAGTATTTGATTGGCTGAGTATCAGAGATGTCGAGTTTGCGGGATTCGAATTCGAAGGAGGTTCTTGGATTCAGAAGCATCTGCTTACCACCCTCCGTACAGAAATTGTCGCTGCTGAGTTGCTCTAAGCGATCGTACAATTTGGTTACTAATCCAAACTGAGGTTCTGCTGCGTAGTGCTTCTTCAGAACTCTAACAATTGCACCCAGTGGTAGAGTCAGGAAGCTCAACAAAACGTCGGCGAAATCACTTTCGACCTCGGCGAAAAGTACTTTGGTTTTCTCTTCATTTATCATCACTTTCAAACAGAACTTGGCTTCTTTACCATCTGACATTCTTTTCGTTTGGTTTACACTACAAAAAAAAAAAAACACACACACAAAATTATCAAGAAAAATTTTGAAATTTACCTGCTCAAAATTAAATAGAAATTAAAGAATGTTTGGTACCACAAAGCCACGGCGGCGGACAAACCTTTGGAAAGGAATTTGAAGAGGATGGAAAGTTTTGGAGTATGGAAGAGAGAGACTGCAGTTGGAGTATTGCAGGAGACTTCTCCATTTTTTTTTGTCATTGGGAACTTGAATAGTCATATAGCTTCCCATCTCATATCAATGGCTGGCTTGTTTGTGCATTGGAAACTGGAGGAAAGGTCAGATCACCTCTCCTTGTAGACTACCAAAGTTCAACCGTCTTTGCAAAACTCATTATTATTAGAAACTGGAATGCTATTCATGGTCCAACTTTTACTGATTTATAGTGCGATTTATTTCATTTTTAACTTTCCTTAAAAAAACTCAAATTCGTCCGCTATTCCGTGTGTTATATTACGAAATTCACTCAATAATTTCGTGTATTCTTACACGAAATATAAGTGTTTATTGTTGTAGAACATGAAGGACGAAACTGTTGGATTGAAAACATTCTCAGTGACAAAAAACACGAAATTACACATTACATTTCGTGGATTTTTCCACGAAATATAAGGTAATGTTTCGTGAAATGTAGTACGAAATTACTAATTGATTTGTTTTTTTTTTAATTTAACCAATTTATTTTAGACACTCAAATAAATAAAATACATTAACATAAATATTCTTAAACTGAAGTAAAAAAAAACAAATTGACATAAAAATTCAAATACAAATACAAATTGAACTAAAATTCAAATACAACTACAAATTGATCTAAAATTCAAATACAAATATAAATTGAACTAGAATTCAAATACAACTACAAATTGAACTACCGATCAGACTTTAATTGTTCGTACAAGAGTAGTCGGGGTTTGAACATTTTGAGTAAGTGCCTCAGGTTTTTAGCTCTATGATCTACCCATGCCGGATGGATTGGTGGTAGAGGACTATTCACGACCAAATTAACAAACATGAAATGATTGTTGTGCAATGTCACAACAATCATACATGATAAGTGACCACTGTCAAACATAGAAAGGTAAGTCATACTCCCTACTTGGGTCAAAAGTACCACTAATGCACTGTATTTGGTAGCAATGTTCAATCCCATTTCATTCATGTCCATCCAATAAGCTTGAGGACAAGGCCCTGAGGTCCAGTCACACTTGTGTATGACCTCAATGTATCCAGTACTGCCAAACATCGTCGTGTACACATTAGCATGCTCGTATAACTCAATAAGCAACTCCCCTCTCACTTGCGGCCATCTTTCTCGATCCTCGTACACGGCTTGAGCAACGCACCGGTACCCACAGTCGCCATCCGCCATCACGTTAACATAATCTTGAATGAGACGGACCATAAATCTGGGCACGAAAGAATAAAAGTCGATTCCTTCATGTGCAGGTATTGTAGGCGCAACAGATTCTTGTGTGGGAATACGAGAACCACGACCTTTCATCTTCAATTGAGGCGTTCCATCAGTGCTTCTCTCAACCTTTGCTTTAGGAATCTTTGCACCAGATGAGGTTTGGCGACCCTTGGAACCACAAGACGACTTAACTGTCTCCTCACCCATATGATACTGCCATATGGAAGGGTCTCTCTTTGTCGAGTTATTCTTTGGTCGTCCTTTGGTCTTAACAAATGATGTCTCGGACAGATGGGACGTAGACGGATAAACGATGCCACGCAATGAGGCCACGGGATTTATCTTACTCGTGTAATTCATCTTCTTAAAATTGAAATTCAGGTCATCAATCTGTCTATCAACAATCTCCTCGCGGTTTACTTGATACTCGGGTAGCTCCGAAGGCTCAACTGCCATGGTACTCCAGAATGGATGCAAGTCTGAAATGACGAACGTGTCATTATCTTCCATTTTCTGCATAATTTTGCACGCGCATGGGAGCCCATGAGTATTCCAAAGATAGTGTGTGCAAATACTCGGATCTTGCATCGTCGGGGACTCCATCTCTTGATCCAATTTCTCTAATGCCAGATGCGTAACATAACAAATCAAACCCTGAAAAAACAGCCATGCTGCAGTATGCTTCCTTATCTGGGATGATAACGAAAAATCGCACTTCAGCTGACTAATTTGGATATAAATTTGGTCCCGAAGTTTGCCTTGCACATTATCCAGACCTCCGGTCGAAGCATTTAACCAACCCTTCGCAGAAGAATGAGCACTCTCCACCCTATCCAATTACAACAACAATCAAAGTATACAACGACAATCAAATTACAAAATAAATATTATGTTTATATAATATATTTTAATCATTTAAATAACTAAAACATGTAATACCTATTGGTGCTCGTGTTGCCAAAATGATACACATCGTGATTATAGGCTCGAACAAACTCCTCCTTGTATATCAACCACGTATCATTCAAATACTGTATCAGTCTAGGATATCCTCCATACCGTCGAACAATTTCATTGTAATTGTAATGATACTCTTCTTCGGTTTCTGATTTCACCAGCTTAGCCCACAACACACGTCGGAATATTAAACCTTGGTCTTTGTTGCCTCCCATAAATTTCGTCGCATTTGCCTCAACATTTCTGTTTATATGGAATATACACAACATATTATACGAAACTGGGAAGACATTTGGCAGTTCTTTCAAAAGACCCAGCTCCCTGTCTGTCAAGATCGCATCAGGTTCGACACCATCTAGAAACTCTTTCAAACAATTCAATGTTCACTCGTAGGTGTCTGTATCTTCATGCGACATAAATGCAACAACAATCGTAAAATTCCTCCCAACTGGAGTTATCCCAATTATTTCTAAAAGAGGCATTCCATACCTACAACAATGTTGTTTTTGTTAGAATAGGTTACCAACAAGCCAACTTGTGGCTGTGGTCTTTCCATTTATTATTGTAATAAACAAACTTTTTTCGTATTAATGATAAAACACCTTGGCATTCTATATATTTGTCCCTTTGTCACAAGCATAGATATAGTCCTTACAGTAATTACAAGTACGAGTAATTGATCGTTATGATCGTGAGATATTTACTTTGGTATTTTAACTGTTAAACGTGTTCCTAGTCGAAGGGTTACGCCACCAATGAGGATATCGGCCTTTCTCATTAAGAGACTAGCACTTGGTGTATGTGTATTGTATCTCATCAGTAAACGGTATTGTGATATCGGCATGCATAAGTGGGTGCTCGTAAGTTGACGAGTTCACTGAACTCCCTCACCCTAGAAATCTCTAAGTGGTTCCCAATAATCGAGTAGAGATATCTATGGTATAGTTGTACACCATTAGTCCTTATGACCTAGACATCACCGTGACTTCACTAGAGGACCAGCTGTATCGTGACCTGTCCCTCAGTTCCACCGAGGACCATCCCAAGGGCCAGTGTTCATGCAGTCCGAAATCTAGTGGGAGGTATGTGCATTGTAGTCGGGGATTCGATCGTTAGAATAGTCTTGGATGTCCTGTGTGTTCTCATAGTTTGTAATCTCTCTAAGTCTCTGGCCAGAGCTGACTAAGTGATGATTAGAGAATTCGATTCTCTAAACCATGCACGTAACGATTACAACACTTAGAACGATCGCACACTCATTGAACTACTAAGGAGGTCTCGATGAACCAATGCCTCTAGTTCAATCGGGACATATGAATCGAAGGGATCGTACTATACGCTAACTATATCAAAAGGTTCTTGCAAGCACTTCATTTGTATCTAGGGAATCATGACGCGTAGTTGCCAGACGCCAATCTTGATTCGTTGGGTGATTAAGGTGAAACGAGCTTCATCTTAATCGTAACTCTGAGGGACGAGTTTTGACCACAAACGGTTGTGGGCCCACGGCTAGCTTACACCAGAACCATCGAGGGTCACACTGCTCGTGCACATGAGATCTTTGAATAAACGGTCAGAGATAAAAATGGTTTATCTTTGCATGATTATAAGTCAATATGATTGGGTCCAACATTCGTAATTTGGAATTATGAATGAGAATAAGAAAAGGAAAAGAATAGGCGAACATCTTAGTGGACTTTCTAAATCGGGAAGTTTCCAAATTTAGAAAGTGCACTGAATTAGGGTTTCCACTTTTAGAAAGTTGGAAATCGAGAGTTGGCACTCGTAATGACGAGGACATTATAATGATTCCGAAAATGTAATCATTACAATTTTCCGATCATTGAATTGAGAGAAACGAGCGAATAAAAGACTAACGAACTTAAGCTGTTGGGCCCGGTCCAACTTAAGCTCGTTAGGGCTTTTATGCAAGACACTATAAATACTTGATTTATAGGTCTTGCACACACGATAGAGAACTCGAAACCCTTACCCTATCCGCTCTCTCAATCGACCATCTTCTCACGCGGCCACCACCGCCGTCGCCGCCGCCAACTCGCCGGAATCGGCCATCTCTTGGCCGATCCTATTGGTAGATCTTTTTCCTTTTATTCTTTCCATTTTATTCTAACTATTTCGTGTCTAGTGCCACGTTTTAGTAGATCGGAGTATACGAGGTGAAATCCGAGAGGAGGAAGATCGAAGAATCGAGGAGCAGCCCCTGAGCCGACGACGCACGCGCCTCCACGCGCCGCCCGAAGACAGCGCGTGAATCACACGCGCCACCGTAGCTCGGATCATCGCCGCTGCCGCTTCTCCGTTGCTCCCCCGGATTGCACGGATTGGTTTCCGTGGCAATCTAGCTTTGCTTAGTACGCCTACCTCACGCTTCAAGAGGTATTTTCGAATCCGGTATTCATTTGATAATGATTTAATTAGATTAAAATTACGCATGTTCGTCTTAGTAGTTCGTTTCATGAATTTGTATGTTTTGTATGTTTACATGAAATTCATGATTTATTGCGAGCATACTATTTGATTTAAACGCGAGCATGCTAGTTGATTTAAATTCGATTAAGTAATTAAGCTTGTATGTTGTTTTTAATTTCGCTGGAAGCGCAAAGGTACGCAATTAATTGTTTTCAATTATCGGGCATGTGTTAAGTGATTTAAATTTGTTTAAATCGCATAAATTTTTTGTTTTCCGCTGCGTACACATGTCTGATACCCAATAGTTGCGACAAACGAAAGCATGGTTGTTCACACGTTTCTCAATGAAGGATTTGGGAGAAGCATCTTACGTATTAGGAATATAGAGATAGAGCAAAAAAGATGCTTGGCTTATCCCAAAGCCTGTACATAGACACCGTTATGAAACGGTTTAGCATGGAAGAATCCAAGAAGGGATTCTTGCCAATGTCCCATGCGGGTTCGTCTCTCGAAATCTATGTGTCCTCAGACACCTAGTGAAATCGAGGAGATGAAAAGGACACCTTATGCTTCTGCCATGGGAAACATAATGTATGGCATGTTATGTACGAGACCCGATATTGCGTATACTGTGAGTGTCACAAGCCGATATCAGTCTAACCTCGGTCCAGCTCACTGGAAGGCCGTAAAGGATATCCTCAAGTACTTAGGAAGGACTAAGGATATATTTTTGGTCTATGGGGGTGCCGAGTTGAAATTAGAGGGCTTACCCTATCCGCTCATCTCTCTCTCCCGCGGCCACCACCGCCGCCGCCGCCATCAAGTCGCCGGAATCGGGCTCCCCTTGGCTTATTGTCTTGGTAGTTCTTTTCTGTTTTCGTTTCTTCCGTTTATTCTAACTATTGCGTGTCTAGTGCCGCGTTTTAGTAGATCAAAGTATACGAGGTGAAATCTAAGAGGAGGAAGATCGAAGAATCGAAGAATCGAGGAGCAACTCCGAGCCAATGACACACGCGCTCCAACGCGCCGCCCGAAGACAGCGCGAGTTCCTCACGCGCCGCCGTTCCTCACGAAGTCGCCGCCGCGCTTCGCTGTCGCCGCTCCCGGATTGCACGGATTGGTTTCTGTGGAAATCTTGCTTCGTTTCGTGCGCCTACCTCACGCTTCAAGAGGTAAAGTTTTGAATTCGTATTCGTTCGAAATTAATTTAATTATATTAAATTATGCATGATCGTTTTCGTACTATGTTTTATGAATTTGTATGTTTTAAGTGATTACATGAAATTCATGATTTAGTGCGAGCACATTAATTGATTTAATGCGAGCATGCTAATTGATTTAATGTCGATTAAATAATTCGCATGTATGTTGTTTTTAATTTCGCTGGAAGCGCAAAGGTACGCAATTAATTGTGTATAATTATCGGGCATGTGATTATGTGATTTAAATTTGTTTAAATTCGCATAAAATTTTTGTTTTCCGCTGCGTACACGTGTCTGATTCCCAACATTTTTTACATATTTAAACAATACAATACATTAAAACACAATAATCATAATTTAAACAATCGTAATTTTTACTTACTTATTGGTTTTGTATGTGCAGTCCATCAATATAACATACGGGAACAACCGTAGTAACTTAATAGATTCGGGACATGCAAACATAACATCTGTAATTGTGTTGCTCGTTTCACTATCGACGCGATGCCAATATCGATACTCGCCTTGTTGAAAGTTATGCATCATAAACTGAATAACAGTCATGCCCTCCATTTCCTCAGATTTAATCTTGGCCAACTCATTGTAAACATGCTTCATAGAGGTTTGTATCTTCGGATCATCTTTTCTTAATCTATCCATGATTAGCATTGGCTTCACGTGAGAATTTCTCAATTCTTTAATTCTTGCTTTCTGTTGTGGAGTTATACGACTAGTCGTACCTTGTCCGTGAGGAAACAAAACCGGAGGATGAGTATGCCTGCCATCGCTGACAGTCAACCGCCATAATTCATCAAACCTTGACTTTTTGCCAATCAATTTGAACGGACAACCACATTTTTATGCTCCAGTGTTTCTAGGATCTTCCACATCGATATTCATTTGTCGGCCATGTACGTATTTGTCACACGTCAAGTACTGTGCATTCTCCCTTCTAGACTGACAAATCAAACGGTGACAATGACTAACTGCAGTTGATTTGGAGTTTGGCCCACTTGATTAATTCTTCCCTACTATCGAACACAATATCAACTTGGAAGAAGTGAGAGAAATCTTCATATTCGTTTCGCTCCAAAACCGAAGGATCAAAATACAGATTGTCTTCATATGGCTGCGTAAATAAAAAAAAAGTTAGATACTTGCACAAAAAAATAAAATAAAAAAATAACTAGGGATTTCGTGTAAAAGTACACGAAGTAAGTATATACATTTCGTGTAGTAATGTACAAAACGCATAACAAAACAGTTTACTGCAGTTTCGTGTTGTTTTACACGAAATAATAGCTATAATTTCGTAGTGTTTTATACGAAATTACTGGAAAACACGAATATGGTGTTAATTTCGTACAAAACACCACGAAACAACTTGAATAATTTCGTGATATTCTACACGAAACGACTGAAAATCGAAACAAATCAGACAAAAACGTAATTTTTTACCTCATTTACGGGATCGATGTTGGCCATCTTGATAATTGTTGGGTTTTAACTGATTTCTACGAAAAGAAATCACGATCTACAAAAGTCGATATATTTGGAGGTTGAGAGGATTTTGAAAAGGTTAAAGGGTTTCTGACAAATGAATTATTACACACTGTATTGGAAAAAAATGCACTATGAATAGTAAGCCCCTTATTAGAAATCGTATCAACAAGGGTCATTTATACAAATGGTGTAACAGTGTAAACACGGTTAACAAAAATAGTGTATTTTTTTTTTATAATTTACAAAAGTTGTTTAAAACTCCACTAAAAGAGGCGATTTTTGGACAAAAGCTGACAAAAGAATTTTCCTAGCAGTAATATGCATTTCTAATATATATATATATATATATATATATATATATGCACAAATTTGTTTCGGTGGTAGTTTTTCATCGATCCGAAAGTTCGCCTCACGCTTCAAGAGGTAATTTTCGAACCCGTTTTTAATTGGTGTTAATTTAATATGATTAAATTAAATATTTATATTTGTAGTATGTTTTTCATGAATGTTGTTGTGTAATTGTCAATGCATGATTCGTGATTTACTACGAGCATGATATGTGATTTAATTAGCGAATTAATAATATGCATGTTGCTTTAATTTTCGCTGGAAGTATTTAGGTACGCAAAACATACTACAAATATAAATATTTAATTAATTGTGAAAGACGCCACAATCAATTGTGAAAGATTGGTTGATAAGTCGGGATGAATGCACGGAATCCTTTGATATGTTCGAAAAGTTCTTAAAGAGATAGAGAGAATAATCTCAAAATACGATGCACAATCCGTCTATAATAATAAGTCATATTGGCAACCTATTTATAAGTCCTAAAAAGACACTTTTTTTCACTAGGAAAAAGACTCCTACGTAAACTATAATAAGAAAACTAATAATTAAGCTAATTCTAACCATAAAACAACTCTAAACTAATAAAAACATAATAAATCATAACTAAAAACGTTCAAAATAAATTAAATAACTACTTCAACTCGACTTCTCGAGCACCATTCTAAACTCGCGTTGACATTTTGGTTTATACATGCAGAAACTTCAAGCTCGATTTCGATACTGTTCCACTTCGAATCACTCTTAGCTCTAAACATGAAAGTTGTAGATCTTTGAGTTATCTTTCCGAAGGTGTCTTAGCAACATTCACTGGATGTCGGAGAGAGTTATATTCCGAATGGTAAAGCTACCAGAAACATGCGAGAATTTTGGGATGCAGGATTTGGCTTGTCCAATGAATTTCCCTCTTCATTTTCTTCCAATTCCACACTATGGAATCTTCAAAGGTCTGATTCAAATCTTTATGATTCAAGGCCAACTTGAATAACTTCTGCAAACTCGTACGCTTTCGTTTCTTCAAATTCTTCATCTTTGAGCTTGTCAGGATCGTAATTTTCCCCATCCTTGAAAGGATTTGTCCCCGAATCCGGACAAATATCAAAAGGAGCATATAGAAACCATCTTTCACGATCACCCTTCAACAATTGTGGCTCATATTGTCTAGAATAGTCCAAAGCTAATACACTCAACTTTGTCACCGAAGTATAGATAGTCACATTAGTACAACCAACTCCATCAATAATTAAACTGGAAGATACACATTCATGGCACTAAATAGGAACAAGATAATCTTCGTGTATTGCATAACCAACTTCATCAACATGCAAATTTGGACTTTGCACTCCGATTAGCTCGGCATTAACTTTGATGCATGGTTGGTTTGTATCATCCTCAACCTCTTTAAAAGGATTTGCCCTCGAATCCGAATCTTCTTTTCTTTTAACTAGTGGCACGAGTTTGCATTTTTCTTCCCCCTTGGACTCGAGGTCATGACTCTCATTTACCTCTTCCACAACTATCGTATCAACAATTTCCAAATTTTCTTGAGTGTTCTCGTCATCAAAAGCTTTACAAGTATCATCATTTCCATGTGATGGTAAAGACTCACCCTTTCTCTTCAATTCCTCGTAGACCAACCACAAATTCATGAACGGCTTGTTCAAACACTCACAAGCGACATAACCGAAATCCAAACACCAAAAACATTTAATATCATAAGTTGTGAGAGACTGTAAATTTGAGTTACCTCATTCTTTCGTCTCGAATTGAATCTCGGTTTTGAATTGCTCTCTTTTGGGTTTTTGTAATGGTTCTCCCGTTTGGCTTGCTGAAGGTCTCCTATGTGATTTCCAACTCGATGAACTTCTTTCTTCTAACATAGTAGCTCTCCTCAACCTTTTCAATTGTATTTCCCTAAAATATTGTGAAGGAACAAACCTCCTTTTGATAATTGCCTTCACAAACTCCCAATCTTCAATTGGTAGTTTGCCACAACGGCGCATAGTTAAGACAAATGGGTCCCACCAAATAATTGAATAGTCAATGAACGCTTCAACGGCAAGTTTCACCTTCTTCTTTATAGAATAGTCATGACAATCGAATACGAGCTCAACATTTCCTTCCCATTGAACGTACGAATAATGTTCACTCTTACCTTGGAAATATGGTATTTTCAAGTTGATTGAACAGAAGTTTTGATCTAATCCATCTCTTTCTTGACCACAATATCCTTGACTCAGTCTATGCAATCTGGACTCGTCCCGTAATCTCCCTCCTTGATGTGTAAGCGATCACACCGAAACTTCCATCATCATAAAACTTTATCAAGGTGGGGCATAACAGGTTGGTGAAAGTCACATCTTACGTGTTGCTCTCGAACATGTCGAACATTGGCGCAGTTCATTAATTTGATCATGGAGTCTCTCAAACACCATATGTAGGGGCTGGAAGCGTTTCTCCAATGTCGACATACTAATTTGCTCCATCCTTTCTCATTTACAACCCTTCCCGGACATAGTCAAAGAAAACATTTCCTTGCATATCCTTTTTAATGACACTTACAAAACATACCTTAGACTCTAAGCAACTGACAACAAAGAAGAAAACATCGATTTTTTTTTTGGTTTGAGGACTCGAAAGAACACAATTGAAGAGAAGATGAAAAGAAACTACAAGACTCAAGAAAGACAGACGAAAACAACATAGACAACGATGACACGAACAAAGGCAACGATACACAAACAATATGAGGCCAATGTGCAATTTTGATGAAATTAGAATTTAATAGATGGAAGTGATTTAAATTATCTCATGAGGGATATAAAATTAAGGAATAATTTTTTTTTGCAAAACTGTTTTTGGTCGAGACATATGTGCATTTAAGTCCACGTCCTTAGGATTATATACAATTCGCCCATTTCAATAACCGGGCCAAAACTTTAAAATATATTTGTAGGCTTGTACATGAAAAAAAAAATGATATCATTAGTGAAATTTCGATATCACCCTGGCCTAGGGGTGGTAAACGAATTGAGCCGACTCGTAAGCTTGATGAGCCGGCTCGAAAAAAACTCGAGCTCAAGCTCGAACTTTTTGACGAGTCGAGCTCGAGTTTTTTTTAGTTTTTCGTGAGCTCACGAACCGACTCGCATGCCTTATTTTTCTATTTTTATGTATTAATTTTTTTTAAATAATGTATAATTATAAAATATTATAGAAATAATATAAAAAGAACATGTAAATATTAGAAGATATATATAATTACAGTTTATTGTTTATTTTGTAATTTTATTATTATAATCTAAATAGTATTTAATAATAATAATAAAAAGGGTAAATTACACACACCCCCTGAGGTAAGCTTAAATAACTGTAAGGTCCCTGTGGTATCGATAATTACACTCAGCCCCCTGAAACGTAGTCAGAAACTCTAATGGGATAATGAATTGGATACGTTATTCCGATAGGGTTCTAACGGACTATTGGTTTCAGAATGTGGTGGAGACAACAAAGAGCTATGGGTGATTTAAGAAATGTTCGGGAATGTTCGGGGAGCCATGTCACCCCATATCTCTTTGTTGTCTTCACCACTTTCTGAAACCAATAGTCCGTTAGAACCCTATCGGAATAACGTATCCAATTCATTATCCCATTAGAGTTTCTGACTACGTTTCAGGGGGCTACGTGTAATTATCGATACCACAGGGACTTTACAGTTATTTAAGCTTACCTCAGGGGGGTGTGTGTAATTTACCCTAATAAAAAAAAAAAACTCAAAATGAGCTCGAGCTCGACAAAATGGACGCGAGCTCGAGCTCGAGCTAAAAACGAAATTTGACGAGCTCAAGTCCGACAATATAACTCGAGCCTGCCAAAACAAGCGAGCTCGGCTCGTTATTATGGGTACAGAGAACTAGAGGGGAACAAAAGTAATTATTGAATAAGTCAGGGGTCTTAAACCCTAAATTTAACCGAGAACTCTGAACAAAAACTTCTACAGATTTTCGCTAAATACAAGTACTCTTTTGCACTGACTACCAACAGCGTAGAATCTAACATACAAACGCAGAAGCAGCATAAAGAAGGGATTGAAGTGAATATGCATATTCTTCGTAGAAATCTACTGCAGAGATTTACCTCCAATTTCTTCAATCAAGTTCGTACTTTCCCCATTTTTCCTTCTCCGCATATGTACGATTTTTACGGAATCATTACTTCTTCTACGCTTGTTGATATTCCGATTTTTTTTTTTTTTTTTTTTATTTCATAATACGGACGATTCAATTGAGTAATCAGTAGTTTGAAGTGACGAAATCTTCTCTGTAGTTGCATTTTCAATTTTTGTAGTTAGCATTTTGATGGAGAGAGAAGATGTGTGGTTATTTGAATTTAATTAATACACAATTTCTAGGGTATTGTTTGGCATAAAGTTTGAATCATCTTAATTATATATTGGATCTTTCTTCTTATGCATTACAGGAGAAACCCCTCTTTAGTATTTTACATTTTTGATGGAGTGATTGTGATTTTGTTTCATGTTCTTATATACATTGTTAAGTGAAATATATTAAAATTCTTTCGACATATTTCCGGTTAGGTAGCAAAGGCGAGAAAATTATCTAGTAGAACAGTTGTTGATGTGGGGCAACCGACCTCCAGCACTCATCCTCAGGTATCGTCTCTCGAATACTCGTGTGTCATTTCACTATCATGATTATTATTTATTTTCGGATGAAGAAGTTGTTTAATCTTTCCATTTTAATCTATTTTTTTAGTTATTAAAGGAAGGGGAGATTACCCCTGGCATAAGCAGTGATGAGTATCTATGGAGACGGAAGAAGTTGTTGGAACTTCTTCCGGAGAATTCTTTGGCGATTATTGCATCTGCCCCTGTGAAGATGATGAACGATGTTGTGCCTTACACTTTTCGACAAGACGCCGATTATCTCTATATAACTGGCTGTCAACAGCCGGGTGGCGTTGCTGTCTTGGGCCATAACTGCGGGTTATGCATGTTCATGCCAGAAGCGAGTCCCCATGTAAGCCGAATATTATTATTTGTCCGCCTGTGGTTAAGTTAGTTTAGATTAATTTCTAGTGAAATAAAATATTTCAGGAAATATAATGGTATGTATTGTTGTAACTATTTTTTTTCTCAGTAAAATTACTTAACCCCTTTTAACATAAGGGAATGCAGTCGTAATTTCCGACGGATAGAATTGCAAATTATTTCAATTTATTGGAAAAGATTTCTTGTCTATGAATAACAGCTATTTCTATCACTCCACCGTAAAAACAAGAATTTGCACTTGAATTAGCAGTTGATGAATCTGTTTCAGGATATTATTTGGCAAGGTGAGGTTGCTGGAGTTGATGCAGCTCTAGGCACATTCGAGGCTGATGAAGCGTACCCGATAAGTGCTTTGGATAAGGTGAATTGAACTCTTCTCTTTGGTTTCATTTGGATGATCATTTTTTAGGGAGGGATTTAAATCCAAAATAGAAAATCCATGGAGCTGGTTTGGATTGAGTCATTTTACAATGTATTTGAAATCCTTAGCTCTAATTTGAAGTTATTTTTTAAGCAAATGTGGTGGATTTCAAATGCCTCCCATTTGAAATCCTTAGCTCTAATTATACTTTTTACTCTTATTATCAATCATACAGTACCATCATGTGTGTGTGTGTGTGTGTGTGTGTGTGTGTGTGTGTGTGTGTGTGTGTGTAATAGAAGAGAGAACTACATAAATTGAGCCAATCAAAACCTATCAATTTAGATGAATAAAATATTCAACAATCTTAAGGTGGTGCAGTATTCGGAATCCATTGAATTTTAAATGTGATCTTGATTTCATAAGTCTCATTAATTCATGGTCTATCGACTGTCAGTGGAAAATACGAGTTCGTTTTGCTTCTTTTTATTCACGTGGTTAATTTTTTTCAACTATTATTTTGCAGATCCTCTCAAGCATGATAAAAAACTCAGACAAATTATTCCATAATGTGAATACAGCAAATTCTTCTTATACGGAGTTGGTGCCTTTTCAACGAGCAGCCTCCGATGGCAAAGTGAATGACTTTTCAGTTTATAGTCATGACGCACGGTGGATCAAATCTGAAGCTGAGCTTAATTTGATGAGAAACTCTGCGTCTATAGCTTGTCAGGTACTAATGCTAAAGTTAGGAGTTTGTAGTCAATTATTCAACCACTCGGATTATACCTTGTGACTATCTTAACTTTGATATAATGATAATTCAGTTTACTGCAATAAAACCATCAGTCAGTACTGAATCGCTCTATCTTAATTGATTCTTTATTTTAAAGATCCTCTGTTAATTATGTTCAGCTGGTATTAAGAAAAGAATATATTTATATAAGCATGTTTTTAATGTCAAAATGACAAACATAATGTATTGCTATCAATAATTCGTATGCAATTTGAAAATGGTGATTATGGGAAGATTTATGAACGATAATAGTTTAATTTGTGCTAATACTTAGACCACATGCTCAAAGTATATGATAGTCCGTAGTTTTCATTATGTTAATATATTTAAATTCTGACATGTTGTATTGTTGGATAGTCTCTTCTGCAGACGATGTTGCATTCAAAATTATTTCCTAATGAGGGTTTGTTGTCAGCCCAGTTTGAATACGAATGCAAAATGAGAGGTGCCCAAAGAATGGCGTAAGTTTTTTTTTTTTTTTTTTAATTTTATTTTATATATCCTTGTAGAAGTTGGCCATAAGCAGAAGATGACCGTATATTCTCACATGCCAAGGTTTTAATTTTGATTGTATAGGTTCAATCCTGTGGTTGGTGGTGGTCGTAATGGCAGTGTCATACATTATGCTAGAAATGATCAGACAGTGAGTGATATTTAATTATTTATGTCTGATTTTTCCATGTTTATAACGATGTAAGTAAAAGCTGTAATAACTTGTTTAACAGATTGAGGATGGGGACCTGGTTCTAATGGATGTAGGATGTGAGTTTCATGGTTATGTTAGTGATCTTACTCGTACATGGTCGCCCTGCGGAAGATTTTCGTCAGTTCAGGTAGTTATGTTTCTTGTTGTCGACTTGCCACAAACTCTTAAGTGGATAAAACAGAAAAACTCGTATGCTATTTTCTTTTTGTTACAATAGGATTTTTCTGTCTTTGGTTGACCGATTATTTGCTGGATTAGAAATACGAGATGCTACGTTCGCCGATATAGATGATTTCTTCAGAAAGCAATGGTCTATGATACAGATCTAGAGAATCTTTATTGCACATTTAAACACGTTGCCGATAAATAAGTAACTTAAATTCTCGTCCAAAATGAAGTCTCAGGAATTTCGAATCGAGCTAGAGAGTAAAAAAATCTATTTGAAACATATTGCAGGAAGAACTTTATCACCTTATATTGGAAACAAACGAAGAATGTTTGAGACTCTGCAAACCAGGCACGACCATTCGGGAGATACACAACTATTCGGTAAAAAAACTGATCTAACTACCTCTTTATTGTATTCTCGATCTTTTTAGATCAATGGATTGATCATATATTATTGTGGTTTTGGGTAGGTAAACAAGATGCGGAAAGGATTCAAAGAGCTCGGAATATTGAAAAGAGATACTCCTCAGCATTACCAGTTCTTGAACCCAACCAGCATAGGTTTGTTTCTACTATTTCATCCACTTTTAGAAACTAAGGGTCCATTTGGATGGGGGGATTTGGGGAGGGATTTGATTTGGGGAATGGATTTGAAATGACTCCAATTTTGGAGTCATTTGAAATCCATCACTATTGCTCCAAAATCAACTAAAAAGGAGGGGTGGGGATTTGAAATCCATCTCCAAATCCCTCAATCCAAACAAGTCCGAGGGATTTGTTATTATGGATTTGAAATCCCTCCCCCAAATCCCTTCATCCAAATGCACCCTAATATTTGTTTTCAGATAAAATGGTTGCCAACAATTCATAGTTACAGTACAACCTCAATAAATTAATACTCGGATAAGTTAACAACCTCGCTTAAATCATAATTTCTTGCAGTCCCGACTCGGTAAAAACGTACTAAATTTTTCGTTCGATAATATAATATCTTGCTAAATTAATAGAATTTTGCCGGTCCCGACTGTATTAATTTATAGTTTAACTGTATTTGTTTTCAAGGTCACTATCTTGGAATGGATGTCCATGATTGCTCCAAAATCAACTACGATCGCCCGCTGAAACCCGGTGTTGTAAGTTTCACATAGTAAAAATATTTTTGGATTTTTACGTCATTCACTTAATAAAATATTTTGGTTTAAAATTTTATGTTTTGAATTTATTAACATTTTGGTTTAAAACTCATTATCTTTCATGCGATGTTTATAAGCACAACGTATTTCAATCTGCTATCTTTTTGGGAACCCATTTCCTAAGTTTGTTTTATTTATTAGTTGGTTTATTTGCCATTGCAACTGTGCTATTTCCATCGAGAAATTTGTATTTTGAGGTTAATAGTTGCTATATGTGTATTTCTTATGTAACTTTTGCAATGGGCAGGTAATCACAATTGAACCGGGGGTTTACATACCTTCAAATTCTGATGCTCCCGATAGGTACGTTTGTTGCTTTACCAAATTGATCCCTTCGGTTGACTTGCTTCTATTTTTTTTTTTTATTTTTTTTTTTCGGAGTTAGAGCTCTCTTTCTATCTATATGTCCATACGAATCATTATAACTCAAGTAGAGCATGAAATATATGCAGGTATCGAGGCATTGGGATCAGAATTGAAGACGAAGTTCTCATCACAGAGTCGGGATATGAGGTAATTACTTCATATCATGTTACCGTAAATATTACTCCCTCTGTTCCAAATTAACTATCGCTTTGGGGATTTTTTTTCTTGTTCCATATTATCTGTCACTTTAGAATTTCAATAATGCACTAGTTACCATTTTCTCAATTGTGCCCTTATCACTCTTAAGTAGTTGAGAGATAATTAATGGAAATAATAGTTAAAAACAAGGGTATTTCAGTCACACTATATACTTTTTTTCCTTCCTAAAATGCATGCATATTTTATTAGTTTTCTTATTATGTGCGCAAAAACCCAAAACGACACTTATTTCGGAACGGAGAGAGTACTTACTATTCTATTGCAACTTTCTAAAATCTATATACACAAATATCGATAAATTTTATTTATTCGAAATGTTATTCATGAGTAGGTACTTACCGGCTCAGTGCCGAAAGAAATTAAGCACATGGAATCATTGCTCAACAATTTGTGTAACGGGATGGGGACGGAGACTCAAAACACCGTGAGAACGGCTTTTAGTTGAGCACTTTCTATAATTTAATATTCAATTGGAAAATGGCAACCAAGCTATATTTTCCAATTTCGAAATTGCTTTTTGTTATGCATTCTTGGCCCAGAAGCTCTCTAGCCCTGCTCCTGCATTTGTTACTGTACCATTTTTTCTATTCTGCAAGTATTTTTCAGGTTATTTATTTATTTATTTATTTTATAATTCATAAAGTACTCTTGATATGATTAAATTTTGCTGCCATCAGTGGCTGCATGTGTAAATAATGCCCTTTAGATTTTTAACCATTACCAGAATGGTCTTTGTATTGCTTTTTTTTTTTTTTTTAATTCAATTTGGGGCTGGACACTAATCTCATAAGATACTTGTTTTTTCATATATATATATATATATATATATATATATATATATATATATATATATATGTTTCCTTCGATTTTCTTTTCCCTCTATGAATGCTGAAATTTTATCGATACGAAAAATAGTGTACAACTCGGTATGAAGCTTGTGAGAGTGCGACTCGTTTGCCAGAGCATCTGCAACATGGTTTTGTTAACTGAAGATACGAGTTACTATCCCTTCCAGCTCCTTAAAATTTCCAGATACCCACCTAGTACGCGAGAATGCTTTTTGTTTCTTCACCTAAATTCTAGTATACTAGTTATTGTTATCATGGGTTTTAACGTTAATATTTAATCTAAAATTGTCCAATCTTTTTGGGCAAATTATGAGAAACCCCTGATGTAAGCTTTAATTACGAATTTTCCTAATGTTTGCGTGATTATGAAAATTCCCCTAAGGTATGTTGTCGTCTAAGTCTTACACGGTCCCTCTACAGTGTTACTTTTTACGGGATATTTTTGATTATGTGGAATATTCCTCTGAAAATGTTATTTTTGTCGTTGGTGGTAATTGTAAGCATATTAATTACTTAGGGGTAAATTGGAATATTATTTAAAAATCCATAGTTATTCTTAATTTTAAGGCTACAATGTATTTCTTCATTTTATAATTATTAAAAATAGAAAATTATATAAAAAAGGATTAAACATATCTTGTAACACTAAAAGTTTTTATTTGTTTTGTTTATATTTTTATAATTTTTATTCAATAAAATCAATTTTATATATTTTGAAAATATTCTCGTATTTCTTATTTGAAGTTACAAATATTTGTATTATTACAAAAATTATATATTCAATATAAATAAACCATTAGAAAAAGAATAAAAAAATTGCAACTCATTGCGATTAGAGAAAGTATTGCTTTTATTTATTTCTTCTAAGGGATATTAGGATAATTGTCAATATATTATTTTTTCGTCAAAAGTAACACCGTAGGAGGCCTATGTAACATGAGAAAGATTTTTGTAATTAGGCTTTACCTTAAGCTTCTTTTGATAATTTGCTCAATCATTTTGGACCGTATTCTTGTTAAGGGTGTTTTCAATTCGAAATCAGTTTGTTTTGCAGTCCCCTTTAAAACTTATTAACCAGCTTAAGTTGTGAAGAAAATGCAAAACTTGAAAAGATTATAGAAAAAGTTACAAATGACCTTGAGCTATGTCTGAATTTCAAATATCCCCTCTTCTTTATTACGTTGACCGATCAATAAAATAAACATAAAAAATAAAAAAATAATAATATTGATGTAGTTGACAGTATATTAATGTGTTTATACTAACTAGTAATTCACCCGTGCGATGCACGGAACCAATCTTTTTTAAAAATTATTTTGGATAAAATAAAACGAACGAAAACTTTGAACAATTGACATACATGTAAATAATACCAAAAAAAATGTTTTATTGAATCAAAATATACATTTGTTTGTGATTCAAATTCGCTGAAAATCTTTTTGCGAACACAACATTTCTCGTAAAGTTAGTTATATCGTCCGATTCTGAATTGATGAATATATTTATCTCAAATCTACTTTTAACTCTGGACATTGCGGCGTACAATTGCCTATGCCACCCTAATATTGACACTAATATTACACTAACAACAACTTCTACTACTAATACTAAAACCAACATTGATAATACTAATACCAATACAAATATTAATACTAAAATTAACACTAATAATACAAATATTAATATTAATCTTAATATTAATACGATTATTAATACTAATACTCTAATACTAACATTAATATCAACACTACTATTAACCAACACTCATTATGAGAGTTGGTACCTAGCATTTACCACGGTAAAGGTCAAGCGTTCGAGTCCCCCCCTCCCCTACTTCCCCCTGTAGTGGACTTGAATTTACTCAAAAATAAAAAATAAAAAAAATCATCACTGATATTAATAATAATACCATTAATACTAATACTAATATTAAAACTAATGTTCATGCTAATACGCCAAGACAAATATGAATTCGAATACTAATAATGATAATAATAATGATAAGAATACTGATATTGATATTGATACTGATACTAATACACATACTAATACTATTATTAATACTAATACCAATACTCATACAAATATTGATACTGATACTCATACTCATACTCATATTGATGTTGTTATTGATAATGATACTAATACTGATAGTGATACTGATACTAATAACTAATACTGATACTAATATTAATACTGATATTGATACTAATATTGATACTGGATTAATACTAATAATCTAATACTAATATTAATATCAACACTACTATTAATAATAATACGCCAATTATAATACGAATATTTAATGTTTAAACTAATACGCCAATACTAATACTAATATTAATACTAATACTCATACTAATACTAATATTAATACTAATACTAATACTAATACTAAGACTAATGCTAATACTAATGTTAATATGACTTCGAATACTAATAATAATACTAATAATGATAATAATAATAATAATAATAATAATAATAATAATAATAATAATAATAATAATAATAATAATAATAATAATAATAATAATGATAATAACACTGATATTGATATTGATACTGATATTGATATTGATACTGATTGTGATACTGCTACGGATATTAATATTGATCCTAATATTAATACACATTCTGATACACATACACATATTGATATTGATATTGATACTGACACTAATACTATTATTAATACTAATACCAATACTAATACCAATATTCATACCAATACTCATACAAATATTGATACATATATTGATACATATATTGATACTGATACTGATACTGATACTGATACTGATACTGATGCTGATACTGATACTCATTCATACTCATACTCATACTAGCTCATACTCATAATGATACTGATGTGATTGATAATGATACTAATATTGATAGTGATACGCATACTAATACTGATATTAATACTAATACTAATACTGAAACTAATACTAATATCATACTAATGCTAATACTAATATTTATACTAATACTAATACTAATATTAATACTAAAACTAATATTAATACTAATATTAATATTAATATTAATATTAATATTAATATCTTATATATAAAAGAAAGAAACGATAGGGCAACTCTAAGAAACCCTAATGTCATATTTGTAATTTTTTTTCAATTTTTATCAAATTTTTATCTCCTTAATATTATTTTAAATATTATTTTCGAATTTTATCATATTTGTATCCCCTAAATATTATTTTAAATATTATTTTTTATTTTTATCAGATTTTTGTCTCCTAAATATTATTTTTTATTTTTATCAAATTTTTATCTCCTAAATATTATTATAAATCATATTTTTTTTTATTTTATCAAACTTATATCTCCTAACTATAATTTTAAATATAATTTTCAACTTTTTTCTGAGACACCTAACTTAATCAAACTATTAATTGGAAATGATCTTATATGCGCTAAAGATTATTTATGTAGAAACATACCTAAACATCTTTATAATACAATTCATCAGTTTGGTCAATATACGTTTGAAGCAATCAAGGAAACCTATATGGTTCAATATAATACCGAGGAGTGGTATGAATGTGGAATTGTAGTTATTATGGAATGATTTTAATCATATTTTATCTCCTAAATATTATTCTAATTATTATTTTCATATTTTATCAACTTTTATCTCATTAACATTATTTCAAATATTATTTTCAATTTGTTATCAAATTTTTATCTCCTAACTATTATTTTAAATTTTATTTTCGATTTTTATCAGATTTTTATTTCCTAAATATTATTTTTTGATTTTTTTATCAAATTTTTATCTCCTAAATATTATTTTAAATATTATTATCGATTTTCATCAAATTCTCCTAGATATTATTCATAATAATCTGATTTTCGATTTGTACAGAAAAGGGTAAATAAATCTGATTTTCATCCCTAGCGGATCTTATGACATCGTTTTACAGAATGTCTGCAACATTTGAATTTTATTTCTTCCCTACCTAAGGCTTCTTCTTTTGGTAACCCGAGTTTAGATTTTGTTTCTTATCTTCTTCTTCATCGTATTGACTGTGTGCCAATTAGTTTACATCTTTTTCCATCATGGCTTATAGGTAATTTGAATATGTTAAATTATGTGTTTCATTAATTTATACCAAAGTTTTCAAATTTTATGTATAACAATTATTTCATTTTATATGTTATTGGACATGTTATTAAAAGAGATGATTTGACAAAATTAACCAAATGCAATTTGTTGTCCCGTGCATCGCACGGGTACAATTACTAGTTGATATTAATACTAATACTAATACTAATACTAATACTAATATTAATATTGATACTAATACTGATATTAATATTAATACTAATATTAATACTAATACTAATACTAATACATACTAATACTAATACTGATGCTCATAGTGATACTAATATTGATGCTCATACTCATACTAATACTAATACCAATACTAATACTAATACTAATACTAATACTAATACTAATACTAATACTAATACTAATACTAATACTAATACTAATACTAATACTAATACTAATACTAATACTAATATTAATATTGATACTGATACTGATATTGATATTGATACTGATATTGATACTATTAATGTTACTGATACTGATATTATACTGATACTTATACTGATATTGATACTAATACTGATACTGATACTGGTATTTATACCCATACTTATAATCATACCCATACTCATATGAACCCATACTCATACTCATACTCATACTCATACTCATATTCATACTCATACTAATACTCATACTCATAGTGATATTGATACTTTTATTAATACTAATACTATTATTGATATTGATATAATAATACTAATACTAATACTGATACTGATACTGATACTCATACGTAAGTAATGTTGACATAATTATAAATTAAACGTTTAAATTTAATATTTTTGCCGCATAATGAAATTAGTGATTATTTGTTTACTGTTAGTTGAAAAAAAATATTATTATTTGAAACAAATTAAAAGAAGATACATAAAACATGTGTCAAATGTATGTACTACTACTTGTCAAAAATATAGTTTCCATTTAAACTTAATATAGAATCATATCAATTAATATTCATTATTAATTTATTTTTGTCTCTAATTATTATTCTCAGTATATGATAAACAATAAAAATAAGTTTACGATTTATATACTTAAACATAAATGAAATAGCAAAAGGAAAAGAAAAAAGAAGATTGACACATGTAATACAAAGTAAATAGCAAATTATGAAACAAAAATCTGGAAATACAACTATCAATATATAATGGTTATCGAGAAAATATGTGGGTATCTTTAAATATTTTATTTGATCTAGAAAAAATATGTCGGTATCATCTATATGTAACATTTATATTGACCATTTAATATAGCAGATTACACACACACACACACACACACACACACACACACACACACACACACACACACACACACACACACACACTGAGTATTTAAAATAGACTAATTGATTACATAGTATAAGGTATCGTTATACGTATCCAAAAATAGTGTATAAATATTAACCAACCAAGTAAATAAATATTAATTAATATTCATATTAACTAACTAATGACAGAAAAAATCAATGCCAATGTGATTTATAATTCTTGTTTTATACAAAAAGTAATGGCAAAGAATAATTTTATTATGACTTTTGTAGATAACTGGATTAATTTCGAAGAATATATTGCGGTCTGCGGTAAAAGTTAATAGGCAATATATATTGTTAGATCTTGAATCCTTGTACATGTCAGATAATAAGTCCTCGTTATGAGTAGTATTACACGTTAAACCGTATGGCTCGATTATGCTATATCAATCAACCAATAAACACTGCACTAAATAAATAAACAAACAATTACAATGATACCATTAAACAATATGGGAGAATGAGACATAAATATATAAAACACGAGAACAAAAAATATTCGATAAGCATAAAACACATAAACATACATTTGTAACATCAATCCACTCGTCCATAGTTCTTTATATCTGCATCAGTATAAGACCGGGTAAAAATGAACATAAATATAAAGAACGAAAATAAAAGGACAAAATGAAAGAGAAAAAAAAAAATATAAACTGAGTCGTGATGTGAATGAATTCGCATGGTGTGGATGAATGAGGTAGTATGAGGGTTTTATAGGTGTATTTAGGGACAAAAAAAAATTATTTTTTAAAGATGGCAAAACAAATCGTTAATATTAATCGAACATAACATTCCTGGTATTTTATATAACATCTTTAATTCAACGGCTGAAAAAATGAAGGAAACAACAAAGTAAATAGGAAAATCGTTACAATATAGCAAATGACTAATCTATTACAATAAATGAAAAAACAAATAAGCATAATTGTACCCAATCATATGGTGCTAAAATAAGAAAACAATTGCATGTTAATAATAAAAAGGAAAAAAACGTTAATTTATTATTATTATTATTATTATTATTATTATTATTATTATTATTATTATTATTATTATTATTATTATTATTATTATTATTATTATTATTATTATTATTATTATTATTATTATTGTTATTATTATTATTATTTCTTTTTTCGAGAAGATAAAGGAAAACTAATTAAAAAATAAGAGAAATGGGGCTTGAGAGAACGGAACTGAAAAAAAAGAATGAGAAAAAATAGAAGAAATTAGAGAGAAGATATGGCAATGAAAAAATTGAAACATAAGGGAAAATAGTATATAAGATGTTAGACGTTGTGTAACACATCCGGTAGTTTTAAAACATTGATCTATATAAAAAATCAATCATTAAGCATACATATACATGAGTGTTATATTATGTGTAGATTAATAATTAAGATCGCTCGGTATATTTTAGCGGATGTACCATCTATAAAATCGAAAAAATAGAGAATATAGAAAAAAAATGAAGAAATATGGAAGCATGACGACATAATATAAATAATTTAGTTCCAGTAAGAGGTAGAACAGAGAATTTGAGAATCCATTATGTATGACAGTATGGTATAACATAATTTTGAAAGCTACATACAAATTCTTACTAATAAAAACATGTAAAAATAATTTAAGATGAGTCGTTGTTATGAAAAACAACATAGCCAAAAGAAATACTAATATTAAAGTTACATCATGAAGATTGAATGAAATCAAGAAAAACGATTATTGATTAATTTTCCTCTATAACTTAGTAGATAAGGTTTGGACAGTTAACAGTCTAGCCTCTTAAAAGAATGGATATAATTTTGGCAACAATCACCATGGTTTATGATACCGAATCTTCCACTAAAATTTAACAAAAATAATTATTTGATGTAACCATATATTAAGATGGATTTAGTTATATGTTAACATAAAAGATATAAAATATCGAATTAATTTGAAAAAAAATCAATATTCAATGATAAGATGTAAACATATGTATTAAAGACAACAATTGTTATAATAATAATGTACAGCCAAATGGAATAATATATGATTAGAAAAGTAAAAAATATACATAATAACCTAATGAAAATCAAAATAAAATGAGGAAATCATAGAATGGCGTATACCATTTGATTTATCATCCGAAATATCTTTTACAGTTACTGTAACTCATATCTGTAAAACATAAACAAAACAAAGTTAGAATGGTATGTATGCAAAAATTGAATTATTATGTGTGCATAAAACAACTAAATAAAAAATCAAACCGTAAATTAATTTGTATAGTAATCGATATGAAATAAAAAAGAAAAAAGGAAAAAAAACTAAAACCTAATTTCAACATATATTAAAAAAATGCTAGAAATAATTACTATTCAGCAGTTTTAACGAAAGGGTTACTCAAATACTACAAAGACAATTGAAAAAATAAATCAAATTAATTTTTGTTAAACATATATTAAGAAAAATGGCAAATAAATCAAATTAATTTTTTTTAAACATATATTAAGAAAAATGGCAAAGGTGAATCAACCACTGTAGTAGTAATGTGATGATGATGCAAAAAAAATTCAAATCTCATCTCGGTATTTGCAAAACTGTAAAAAGAAATGATAAAACAATAATTAAAAAGTACTGAAGCGAACTAAGACAAAGGAGTACGAAAAAAATAAGTCAACGCGAAATAAAAAATAAATTTTCACTTTTTATATCATACATTGAATTAAAATTCCCCAAGTGTGAGACGATCATATTAGTTTCTCGACCTTGATCATTTATCTGCAAGGGTGAAACATGATCAAATCTTCATCAAAATAACACCTTTTTAAAGTAAAGTACATAATACAGGAAATAACAAAGTAACGAATGTAGAATAAAGAAAAAAGAACATTACACGAATAAACAAATATAAAAACGGAACGGATACGAACAATGATGAGATTGAAGGCGTCGGATGCCCATTTTATAGCTCGAGTGGAAATTATATATAAGGAAAATAATATTATAATTAATGCAAGATTGCTGTAAAGGAAGGAAGGGGATTTGAATTTCAAAAATAGATAAATTTATTTGTTATGTTATCCCACGTATTATGTGGTTAATGGTAAATAAAAGTCAAGGATTTTCTTTAACTATACCAATATAAATAGATATAATTGTTTGATATCTTTGCTGGTAATTTAAAATAAATGAAAATGAGAAATGAGTGACCATATATATTTACTCGGAGAAAAAAAAAAGAGAGAGATAAATGGATATATGGTTTCCTTATTGGTAAGATTTGAATGATCATTTGTATAATTAAGCAGAGCTGGATTAATGGTAATACTACCTAATTTCCAAAAAAATTGTGGAATGTAAATGAAATGTACTGATGACATGTTTTTTGCTATTTTTCCCACCAATCAAATTGACAAATGGGATGAAATTCGGGATATATAACATAATAAAATTGACAAATGTCAATAAATTGATAGTGAAATTCATCTTTTATATATTATATAAATATATATCAGAAAAATGTGGGGAAAAATGGAAATAAAAAATGAAAATAAAATCAAATACAAAAGAATGATAAATCGAGTTTTATTTACAAAATAGTGAAAATAAATAAATAAATATAATACAATTTATTGAAATAAAATCATAAAAAATAACATAAAATCATAATTTTGTTAAAAATGTAAAGTTAATCAAATTTGGTGGAAGTATATATATAAATTATGGAATAAAAATGTGTAATATATTGAGCATTAAAATATATGGAAAACACAAATAAGAATCGGTTTTGTGGAGATGATAATTAAATTCAATGGAATGTATAATACAAAAGGCATGTAAACCAAAATAAAATAAAAAAATAAAATTAGGATCAAATTTGAAGATGTAAAAACTTCAACTGTCTATTCCCCTTTATATATTATATATATATATATATATATATATATATATATATATATATATATAGATAATTAATTTTAAATTGAAATCTGAAAATAAAAAAAAAATCAAAATATAATAATGTATTTCAAATTTTTTTAATTTCAGATTAAAATAATAAATTTTAATTTGAAATCTGAAAATTAAAAAAAAATCAAAATATAATAATGTATTCCGAAAAAATTCAATTTCAGATTAAAATAATCGATTTTAATTTGAAATCTGGAAATTAAAAAAATCAAAATATAATAATGTATTCATACAATCGTCGTCTTAATATAATAATGTATTTATAAAAAATAAATTTTATAAATTAATCGAGTATAATTCTTTGAACGTATAATAGAAATACGCAATTTTAAATTATTATTAACAAAAAATATTGTATATTTATTAAACAATACAATATAAAAATCAAACATTTTTGTCAATAATTTTTATTATTGAATGGATATTCGAATATTCCAAAATATCGAAAATTTAAAAAAATAAAGATACAACCGTATTCCTTTATTTTGATATTTGAATATTAAAAAAAATTCTGAAAATTATTTGAATATTCTTAAAAAATTGAGTATCATGAATTTTTCAATAAATGTATTTTGAAATACTGAAAATATAAATAAGATATTTTTTATTCCGAATTTATAAAATATTAACTTTGGAAACGATATATATACATGTGGTAATTGTTTAAGTGGGTGTATAAATTTTAAATAGGAAATAACTTAAATACATACCAAAATAAAATTGACAACTCACCAATTGAAGAATCCACATCAATTGAACTCCAACTAAACAATTTTGATAAATGACATCATCATTTGCCATATGTCAATCATTGAGGGCATAGATCCTCTTTTTATATTATATATAGATTTTACTCTCTACCACAATAATATGACTGCAAAAAAAAACAGTCAATGCCGATGTCCGACGGCGGAAAAAAGAGCTCATAAAAAATAAGTTTGAAAAAAAAAAGTCAAAATTAAATTTTTGTGGTCAAAATTGATGAAATTGGAGTGAATTAGATTTCGAGTTTAAAGGGTTAGTGACTTGGTGGTAATTTTGTCATAAATATTAAGTTTACATTTGCTTAATAATACATGTTAAAAAAATGGCTTATTAGCAAAAAGAAGTAAAATACCTAAACCTAGATTAATAAAGATGAGGTTTTTATGCATAAGTCCCCAACCAAGCATGTTTATTATTCTAGGTTTAGGGGACATATCTATTTCACAAATAAGCCCATCCCTTTAATATTTATTATAGGGTAAATTACACACACCCCCCTGAGGTAAGCTTAAATAACTGTAAGGTCCCTGTGGTATCGATAATTACACTCACCCCCCTGAAACGTAGTCAGAAACTCTAATGGGATAATGAATTGGATACGTTATTCCGTTAGGGTTCTAACGGACTATTGGTTTCAGAAAGTGGTGGAGACAACAAAGAGCTATGGGTGATTTAAGAAATTTTCGGGAATGTTCGGGAAGCCATGTCACCCCATAGCTCTTTGTTGTCTCCACCACTTTCTGAAACCAATAGTCCGTTAGAACCCTATCGGAATAACGTATCCAATTCATTATCCCATTAGAGTTTCTGACTACGTTTCAGGGGGCTAAGTGTAATTATCGATACCACAGGGACCTTACAGTAATTTAAGCTTACCTCAGGGGGTGTGTGTAATTTACCCTTTATTATAACTAAAGAAAACATTCATGTATATCCCAATATTACCCTCAACCATTTATACCCAATTCTTAATTGTAACCCCATTATTTTTCAATTTTTTCCACAAAAATCCAATTTTGACCACAAAAATTCAATTTTGACTTTTTTTTGGAGCATAATTTAATATGCTCCATTTTCATCTTTAATTTAATTTAATCTTAATTTGACCCCAATTTTCACAAATTATTCAATTTTGACCCAAAATTTTTTTTTTTCAAAATTTTTTTTTCAAAAAAAAGTTTTTTGCCGCCGGATTCCGGATTTTGACTTTTCAACTTTTTTTCTTTTTTTTTTTTTTTCTTCCGGATTTTTTCGGAAGCATATTTTAATATGCTCCAATTTCATCCTTTAACTTAATTTAATCTCAATTTGACCCCAAATTTCACAAATTATTCAATTTTGACCCAAAACTTTTTTTTTTCACAAACATTTTTTTTTCAAAATTTTTCTTTTTGCCGCCGGATTCCGGCGTTGACTTTTTTTTTTTCTCTTTCGGATTTTTTCGCCGGTTTCAATTTTGACTTTTTTTGGAGCATATTTTAATATGCTCCAATTTCATCCTTTAACTTATTTTAATCTCAATTTGACCCCAAATTTCACAAATTATTCAATTTTGACCCAAAACTTTTTTTTTTCAAAACAAAAAAAAATTTGCCGCCGGATTCTAGCGTCGATTTTTTTTTTTTTTCTTCATTTCTTCCGGATTTTTTCGCCGGTTACCGGCGGTCTCCGGCGTTGACTTTTTTATGTGTTTTTTTAAGTTTTTTTTTTTTGTTTGGTTTGTTTTGTTTTTCCACGTCCGCCGCTAAACGTTGATCGTAATTGTGTGCTGTCACTGACAGTAAATTAACGTAATTATACTGTCAATGATAGTTAATTGACGTAATTGTACTGCCGTTGACATTACATTTATGTAATTGTGCTGCCGTTGACAGTAAATTAATGTAATATTATTATTTTTTATTTTTTATTGTTTTTTTTATTTTGTTTGATTTGTTGACAAGTCAACGTAATTATATTACTGTCGTTGACAGTAAAATAACTGTAAACACAATAATATTACTGTCAACAACATCAATATTATTATTTTTTTTGGGTTTTTGTTTTGTTTGAGTTATTCACGGAGTAACGTAATAATATTACTGTCTATTATTGCAATATTACTGTAAACACAATAATATTACTGTGGTTGACGGTAATATTACTGTTGTTATAGTAATATTGGTGTCAACCACATCAATATTATTATTTTGTTTGGATTTTTTGTTTGTTTGAGTTATTCACGGATTAACGTAATAATATTACTGTCTATTATTGTAATATTATTGTGGTTGACAGTAATATTACTGTTGCTATAGTAATATTACTGTCACTCACAGTAATATTAATTCTTTTGGTTTTTTTTATTATGTTTACATTTGTTGAACGGTCAACATAGTAATATTACTTTATTACACAATAATAATGAGTTTTGGTGTGTTAATATTAATGTGCTAGAGATTAATATAGAAATATTACTGTGTTAAACTATAGTTTAGTTAATTTTACTGTGTTTAACAGTAAGATAGTTAATATTACTGTCAATCACAGCAATATTGCTGTTTAAACGGAAAAAAAAAAGTTACAGAAAAAAAAAAGAAAAAAATATATATATATATTAAAAAGTCAACGCCGGAGATCGGCGTTGACCGCCGGTCAACACCGGAATTCGGCGAAAAAATCCGGAAGAAAGAAAGAAAAAAAAGGTTGAAAAAGTCAACGCCGGAATCCGTGAAATTTGGGGTCGAAATTGAATAATTTGTGAAATTTGGGGTCAAATTGAGGTTAAATTAAGTTACGAATGAAATTGGAGCATATTAAAGTATGAGGGGTTATTTTAGTCATTTACAAAAATCTGGACCATGTGAGGACTTATTGGTAAATGAGTTTTTTGTCTTGATCTCTTTATAAATAAATACCCATTGATGGGCTTATTTGTAAAGTCCCCAATAAAGATTGCCGATCAGCGATCACCGAACTTCTCAAAAAAAATCTTAAAAAAATTAGAGTAACAACTAAATCACCCCAAATATTTAGTTCATCCTCCATTTATCGGCGCTCCAAACAAAAAGTTGTTCCCTCGTGCATCAAAGTGCATTCTAATTACACACCTTAAGGTACAAAAAAAAATTTGTTCGGCACATCTTACCCTCTTCTTGTTAAGTGTAGTTATTAATTATTAGGTAAAATGTTAAATTCTCAATTGAGTTCGGTTCAAGGCCATTTATAAGGTCAATTTTTCTCTCTCTTTTTTTTTTTTTTTTAAATAAATAATAGCCTTATATGATGCTATTTAATTGAGGGCATTTTATATCATCGATTTATGTTAGTTGGTAGTTGCTAGATTAATAATCCTACCCCTCCCCCATAAATATTATTTCAATTATTTTTTGTACTAAAAGAAATTGGTTGACTAGATTTGAGATGACTCACCTTCTCCATCACCTCCACATAAATTGGTAGTACCACTCTCCCAACTACCCAAGATAAATTACTTTTTTGGTTTTTAGTTCTCCTCCCAACAACTTCTATCCCTCCTTAAATTATCGGCTGCAGAATTTAATTCAATTTTTGTCACACTTTTATTTACTGTTTGCCCAATCTTTTTGTTCCAATAAGATCTCGTTTGGTTGTCAAGGTAATATTAAACAATCTAATAAAACAATAATATATATAGAAAGAAAGTCGACCTGACAAGTTATTGGAGATACCAAACATCAAATAAAGTCTAATTATTTAGTTAATAATGGCTAATTTCCCTGACCAGACGAGATCTAAGTATATATGTTGCCATTTTACCGTAGGTGCAACGAAATTCTTATCCTTACCCATCTGGTGAAATTAAAGTCATTAATTTTGAGTTGGTTGGCCTAGAAACCTTAGCTATTAAGTAAATTCATTGCCTATATATACATAACACCGACAAGAAAAATAGTGCTCGGACTTAATTCGAATTGAATAAGTATGAACTATCTCTGTAAAAAAGTGTAAATGAGTCGAGTTCGAGATAAACTCAATTTAATTGGAAGGTCCGGGTCGTAATCAGATATTAAATATGATATTTTTCAAAATTGTCGAGTATGATTAATTGAATAGACTCCTCAAGCAACGTCCTGATGTTTACTTTAAACACATGGAATTTTTTGGGGTAAATGAATTTGCATTGAGAACGACTCTTCCAACTCTTTCTCTAATTATTTAATTATTAATTAAATAATTTATTTATTTTATTTAAGGAATGAATACTCATCTCTATTTATAGTAGGCCATGAACTTTTGACATAATCAATTAACACTAGGTAAGTGAGAGATTCAATTAACTCTTTATATTGTAATTGATATTGAATTATTGTTTGATTGATTAAGCCTTAAAAGATGCAATTTGAATCACCAAAATATCAATATTTTACTTTAATATTCTCAAAGTACTCTCTTGAGTGCCAAATATGTAATTTGTTGTGATGTTACATTTTAGTTTCTAACACTTAAATAATAAAATTAGTTTTATTTGTAAGTATTTTACTTACAAATATAAAGAGTAAAATACCAATACCACTTAGGCTAAAACCGCATGGTAAATATGTTACTTAACATCGAAATTTCATATACAAATAAAAGGATAAATTGATAAGTGAAAATGTAGTACTACTACACAAATGAGTGATATATGACAAAATTTTTCTCATAGATAGTACTACGAGTTTCATTCGACTAATAACTTAATTAATTCTTCGTAGTGAAATTAGGCAAGAGTTTAATTCGACTAATAACTTAATCAATTCTTCGTAGTGAAATTAGGCAAGCGATACATACTGTATTTTCTGAGTGATGTATTTTGTATATTTGCCACGTGAGCTATTTCTTAAACAACTTCATTTCCTAAAACATTAATTTAATGTACTAGTTTTATTAAGCATATAATTTTCGCCACTAGTTTTGGATCAAAGTTTGAAAATTCCAAATATTGTATATACAATTCCGATTTCCTTTTTTTTTTAAAAAAAAAATTGAAAATCAATATTTCTGAAATGTGACTACTAAAAAATAATTCTATATTGAGATTCATAATCAGCAGAAATCAGAACAACACATATACCTTAATTTCATTTTCCAAACAATTAGTTCTAGTTTGATTCTCACTTGTCTACCATTTCATCAACAAGGCATCATAATAGTGCATCATACTGCATTAATATGAGTCATTGTTTATTTTAGGTTTAGCTAAAGACATTTATATTGTGTTTATCTTAAAAACTATTCTTTTATAATCTAGGTTCATTTTTTTTAAGTGGAATATAAATTTATCTTTCTCTACGTTACTACAATATTTCTTTTTTATTTGAAAAACATTTCAAGTTAATTTGAATAAATAAATAATGTAAATTGATTTAAAAAAAAAATAATAAACCATTTCCATGTTTCAAATGGAAGCAAAAGCATTTATATGGGGAGACACTAAAATATTGCAACAAACACAAAAAAATGAGTATTCCGTGTCTCAATTTAATGCTATTTTGTTGGAACTTGCCCAAAAATACTAAACCACAAAAGGGCAAGTTCGTAATAAACACCAAACTCAAAGGGCATATCCCCAAACCTCTACCTATATATTAATCACCACCTCCATCACCTCCTTCCCCACATCTCTCTTACATCCAAAAAAAAAACACAGTTCACAAACCTTAAAAAAAAAAAAGAAAAAAAAGATGTCTGCAATAACAGATGAGATAAGAGCGAGTGCTTCAGAAATGTACCACGGCGATGAAATCTGCCAAGAGAAATCGAAGTGGCTGCTCACGGAAATGGGTCTGCCGAACGGGCTTCTGCCATTGAAGGATATCGAGGAGTGCGGCTACGTCAAGGAAACCGGGTTCGTTTGGCTCAAGCAGAAGAAGAAGTGCGACCACAGGTTCGTTAAGATCAACCGCCCGGTTCAGTACGCCACCGAGGTCACCGCCTACGTCGAGCCGAACCGGATCAAGAAGCTAACCGGCGTCAAGACCAAGGAGCTCCTCCTGTGGGTCACTCTCTCCGATATCTCCGTCGACGATCCGCCCACCGGAAAGATCACCTTCAAGACTCCGACCGGGCTTTTCCGGACTTTTCCGGTGGAGGCCTTCCAGCTTGAGGAGGAGCCGGCGAAGGTGGAGGCGGCGGCGCCGCCCGCGGCGGTCAAGGAGGAGGTTAAGGTCGGTGCGGCCGCTGTTGAGGTGAAGGAGGTGTAGGGTAATTAAATGCTGGATTATTATTATTAATTATTATTATTATTATATAATCACAAAAGAATGGGATTAATTTGGTAATCACTTGTGATTATCTAATTAGTCTATCTATGTTATCTTTTATTAATCCTTTGTTTAATTTTATTTTTCTATCTTAAAGTATGGTATCGATTAAGTTTCATTTTATGAATTTCCAAATGTTTGTCAAGACTATAACAATATAATTAGGGTCCATTTGATATACACTCTTAATATGAAAAATATATACGGATAGATCCACCCCTAAAATTCTTTCTTTGAGATAACCCCTGGAGAGGCAAAAGTACTATGGTGCCCTTATATCTAATTTTTGTTCAACTGCACTCAGCATTTTTGCTAACTGCATTCAGCATTATGGTCAACTGCAATTAGCATTCAGACCTGCATTTATCACATTCTCAGATTTTTTTAATAAAAAAATATAAATGTTTATTTTATTATTATTTTTATATATACCTGTGTTGTATTTTTTATTTTTTTATTTTTTTATTTTTTTTTATTTTTTTAATTTTTTAAAATTGATTAATTTTTTGTAATTTTTAATTTTAATATTTTTTTAAAAATTTTTAATTTTAATATTTTTTAAAAATTTTAAATTTTAATATTTTTTTAAAAATTTTAAATTTTTAAATTTTAAATTTTTAA
Organism: Erythranthe guttata; assembly: GCF_056151865.1. NCBI lineage: Eukaryota > Viridiplantae > Streptophyta > Magnoliopsida > Lamiales > Phrymaceae > Erythranthe > Erythranthe guttata. The sequence goes on along the minus strand of NC_142534.1, from coordinate 6,417,607 downwards.
TCTTGTTTCAATTTTTTGATAAATTTACTGTATTGAAATTGAGTAGACATGACTCTTGTATATATATTACATATGATTATATAAAAAAAACTTCATCTACACCAAAAGTAAAAATTCACAATTTAATCTTGATATTATAAATCAATTAATACCCAACAAAAAATTGGAAAAACACAATCATCAACATCACTGTACATCAGAAAAAACACATAACTTATATAGCTTATATATAACAATATATTACTACGAGTTACTACACGTGACTATATATGACTACACATGACTATATATGACTACATGTATATGACTACACGTGACTATATATGACTACACATGACTATATATGACTACACATGTATATGACTACACGTGACTATATATGACTACACATGACTATATATGACTACATGTATATGACTACACGTGACTATATATGACTACATGTCTATGACTATACGTGACTATATATGACTACATGTATATGACTACACGTGACTATATATGACTACTATGTGACTATATATGACTACATGTATATGACCACATGTGACTTATAGTCAGATATAGTGTAGTTTGTATTTATAGCTTCAAATCCTACTTTTCAACACAACAACAATTTCAATCTATCGATTGCAAAAGAACTGCACCATGTCCTCTCGGCAAAAACTTATTGCATAGAAGTTGTTCGAACACCAAGACCTGTGACAAAAAAATCAAGTTCACCTTAAAAATTGAAGTTATAAATCAACTCATAACAACAAAATACGGATTGAAAAAACACAATCACATGCACATGTTACTACATATTACTATATATTCCATTTTAGAGGGATGGGGCAATTTGTTCCAAGCACCCCATCTTAAATTAACTCCTCCACTGTTGTATTTCATACATAATTCACCTCAAAACCAAATCCAATATCTTTCTCACCATTTAAATAAAAAAAGAAATTTTGAAATACAATTAACGGAAATGATTTAAAAATTAACGGAAAATTATTAAGACATTATCAGATGCTAATCAATTTTGTTGACTAATCACATTCCTATACAGATGGCCTCCCAAAGCCATAATTGACTTTGTCAAAAAAATCAAAATTACCAATCTCAAAGTTAGTATCTGTATAAAAGTATTTTTTTTGATTTGCCTGCTCAAACTGAAGGCAAGAGCAAAACTGCCAGGGGTTTCGTAAACGACGTCGTCGAGTTTTGTGCAATCTAAATCTAAGAATTGCTGGGATTAATATATGTGAACCACCGGAAAAAAAGTTTTTCCGTTTCAGAATCCAAATTTAATTGTGAGATAAAGGATATTAATTAATACAAAATTATACATTTTCCTAGTAAAAACTTACCTTTCGAATTGCTTTTGTTCGGCTTCCGATGACCCAATATTTTGAACTAAACCCAAATTTGAGAAGTCACAAATCCGCACAAATCAAAAACAGAATCAAGTTCGATAAATCCTAACTTCACCAATAACCAAAACAAAAACAAAAAAACACACACAAACACATAGTGAACTGATGAAAATTGAAAAATTGAAAAAATGAAGAAATAATTCACTTATTGAGGAACACCAGGAGGAGAAGCAGTGGTGTAAGAGATATCCAATTCGAAGTTGGTGAAGGGATCCGAGCCAAAACACACACCCAGTAGCAAACCAACGCAAATCAAATACAGCTGACGAAAAACCTCCATTAACGAATTGAGCACATTAATTAAAAATTAACAAAAAAACAAATCAGTGTGTTTTTTATCAAGACGGTGGCGGAGCTGCGGCGCAAGACGAACGGCGGTGGCGGAGCAGCGGCGGACGTCGGTGGCAAAGCAGCGGCGCAAGACGGTGGCGGAGCGGCGGTGGGCATCAGTGGCGAGCGGCGCAGGCGGTGGGGGAGCAGATCTGGCTGCAGAGGGTTTGTCGAGAGAGAGAGTTAGAGAGAGAGATGAAGAGAGAAGGGGGCCGAAGTTGTAACGGGTAGGCTGATACGTGTGGAAGGCTGGGGCTAGGGTTTTAATTAAAATTAAAAGGGTAAAACAGGTACTTCAAGTTGTATAGAGGGGTCTCACTAATTAAGTTCAGAATTTAGGTTTTTAACTAGGGGAGAAATATTTATTGGGCCTCCTCATATATATTTTGAAAACTAGGGGGTTATCACTCATTTCCCCATATAATTAATCTCTCTTCGCTTTTTTAATAGAATTACATTCTTAATAAAATTGAATAATCTTCTAATTAATCTTGTTATGGCAACTAAATGAGTTTCATATGATTAAAAATTCTGAATTGCAATTTGACTTTTAATTTGAAGTTTGACTCTTGATTTAAAGTTATCAAATATCGAGAATCATGATTGTTTTTCTTCACTAAAATGTTCGAAGACTTGTCATTATCAAAAAAAAAAAAAAAAAAAGAGACTAGGGTAAATACAGCCACCACTCGATAGAAGGGTTGGTACCTGAATTATTTAATGGTTAATTGCTACATGTGAAAGAAGAAAAAATTAATAATGGAGAAGTTCTGCAATGGCGAAGTCGATTAAGGGGATAATTGGAGAAGAATGAACTAATTGAAGAACTAAAATTTCAATTGCCTAAATTAAAATGACTTTATTAATTTAATTTTATTGCTATAATCATAATTTTATAATTAACTAATTAAATCGTTTAGTGCTACATGTCAAAATCTTAAATAAACAGATAAAATTCATAGTGTAGCATAAAATAGACCCAGATGTCTGTAGAATAAAAGTTTATGATGGTTATGATGATAAATAGTTAGATCACCTTGAATAGTGGAACAACACTGAGTTGAGAGAGCAAATTAAAGTGGATCACTAGGTCACGAGTTGGGTGGTCCTGAGGTTCCTGCGAATATAACACACGTGAATTAAGACGGGGTTGATCCGGCGAAAACCCCTCCGACACTCAACTCTGATTTACGGATTGTGGAGATTGTAGGGACTGTATGGAACCGTAAAGAATTTAATTTGTGTTATCTTAATTAAATGTTATATATATATAGTAAATTCAAGTCCATATTACAATGGTAAGTAGAGGAGGGGGGACTCGAATCCTAAACCTTTACCCTATTGGGAAATGCTATGTACCAACTCTCCTAACGATGGTTGGTTATATATATTTTTACTTTATATGCTATTTTTGCTAACAAAATTTTTAAAAGTAAAAATAAAAATAAAAATAAAAGTGTGGGCCCTTAACCTATAGCTCACCATCATATAAAATTAATGTTTTCTCATCGGCTATAACTTAGCGAATATTTTAAGACATGAATAATATAAAATAGGGGAAATTAGCTAGATACCTTTTATTCTAGACTTATATAGGTGAAGATCCAATTTGTTAGATGAATATAGGTGTAGCTCCCTTGACTCAAAAAATTAATATAAATTAAATAATTTTACAAGTTATTAGACATAAATACCCTTAAATTATTAATTGTTTTATATGGAATTAGTTTTTTGGGATAATTAGTAAAAACCCCCCAATTCATTTACTTATATTAAGGTGGATATAGCCTCATTTTCATTATTAGTGAGAACCCCCTTAATTATTTTATTAAATTAATATTAATACAATTATTAAGTGTTATACCTATATTATCCTTAATTTTCCAACTCTTATATTTACAAACCCTAGTCATAGTTGCAGCAACAAACTGCCGTTCTCAAATCCCACAAACCGCCGTTCTCAAATCTCCATCATCTTTTCTCTTCTTTTCTGGAACCGAAACTCACTCGGCTCGATGGCGGCAGCGGTGAAGATGACGAAGGTGGCGCTACATCTCAACTATGACAAGGAAGACCCCTTTCTCTTCTTTCTCGAATTGGGAATCTGACGGATGTGGGGCAAGGAGAGGACGAAGCCGGCTCCAGATCTCGACAACTACAAGGCAACGCCGCCGAATTTAGGACGGACGGCGGCCTTCCGGTCTCCCCCCCTTCCGTTCTGAGGGATGAGCAGATCTGCTGGTATTTTTTTTTTTCTTTTTTTATTCTTTCGATTTTTGGAAGCATCCTGGAATCCTCGTCGGAAGACCGCCTCCACCACCGCTGTAATGGAATAGATTGACCTCGAGGAGGAGGTATTGTTTGGGAGGCTGGTTTGTTGAAATTATGTTCGTGTTACTCAAAAAGATATAGTTGTTTTCGTTACGGACTTACGGTTGTAGTTGGTTTCAATAATAGTCGTTTTTGTTGGAATTTGGGTGTGTTTTTTTGCTTTTGCTTTTGCTTTTGTGGATTTCAATAATTTGTAGTTGATTCAATATAGTTGTTTTCGTATAGCAATATAGTTGTTTTTGCACAACAATATTATTGTTTTCATTACTTTTTAGTTTGTTTGAATAAATCGTTCATTTAACAAATAGTTGTTTTGGAGATCATGTTTTAATCAAATAATTAGTTAATCTTACAATGGAAATATTATAATATATAATTAATTTAATAAATTGTGAAACTGATGTATCATTGTTTTAATACCAATTGTTTTAATAATGTCGTTTATAATAGTCGTTTTAATAATAGTCATTTTATTGGCATATAGTTGTTTTAGCTGAAAACTAAAATAATATAGAAAAGGAATATTTAAAGAAAAATATTAAAAAAAATATAAAAAAAAAAGTTTTTTTTTTTAAAAAAATATTATTTTTTAAAGAAGAAATAAATAAAAAAACGAAAATTAAAATTAAAATATAAAAAATAAAAAAACATATCAAACTAGTGGATAATGAGTAGTGAATAGTGGGAGGGTAAATTTGAGAATACAAAAAGAATGGGTTTCTCACTAATAAAGGAAAATGAGCTGGACCTATCCTTATTAAAATAATGTTAGAGGGGGTTCTCACTAATAGTCCATAGTTTTTTACGCAAAGAAGTGAGAAAACAAATCCCACATATCACACTATCTTCCTTCCATAAATTTCTTTCTCTCTCTCCTCCCTTCTCTCTTCTCTTCTCACGTATCTCTCTCTCTCTCTCTCTCTCTCTCTCTCTCTCTCTCTCTCTTCTCTCTCTCTCTCTCTCTCTCTCTCTCTCTCTCTCTCTCTCTCTCTCTCATCGTCTCACATATTTTTTCTTCTCTCCCTCCTTTCTCTTTTCACGATTTTTTTTCCTCTCTTCTTTCTCCTCTCTACTCTTTCACGTTCTCTCTCTCCCTCCTTATACTCTCTTTGATTTTTCCGATGGAATACATAGCGAAACAAAAGAGAGTTTCTTTACATTATGAGATTATATGTTGGTGAAAGAGTTAATAGCCGACAACAAACAACTCATTGCTTACAAAAAGTTAGCTCTTTACTTCTCCCTCTCTGTATTTATTTGTAGTGATTTTATAATTTTTGTTTGTGTTTTCTAATTGATTTTTCTCCAGCAAAAAAAAAAAAAAAAATTTGCAATGGCAAAATAAATTTGAAGCATATAACAGAAAACTGCAAATTGCAATCCATAACAGTTGATTTTTTGCAAACTGCAAATCGCAATTTTAGACATTGGAAGATTTTGTTGTTGTTTTTTACATTTGTATTATGTTTATTATTTTTATTAATGTTGTTGTTGCGTTTGAATTTAGATGGTTTGGATCATATTTTCAGTGTGGTGTTCGCAATTAGATGAAGTAGTTTGTTGTTTGCATTTGGTCGATTCATAGGTAGTCTACTGTTTGCACATAAATAATGCAAATTATATTTTTCTGTTTGTTGTTTGCAATTTGGTGAAATCATTGTGGAAGTTTTTTTGAGAGTCTGCGTTTTTCAGCAAATAATTTCTTTTACGACGTGATGTTGTCCTTTTATTTAAAATTGAGAGCAAGATTTTTTGGGGAATTTGATTTGATAGAGAGATATTTGGGGGATTTAATTTGATAGATATATTTTGGGGTGGTTCGATTTGGATTAGTTAAGGGTATTTTTGCCATGATAAATACAATTAATTTATTAAAAAATAGGATTTTTGACTAGGATTTATTCCCATAAAATTTAACATAGAGGGACCTATAGCAAATTGCCCCTATAAAATATCCACTTACAACTTGTGGACTAAGTCTAACTACTTGTGGACCAAGTTTAAAAACTTGTGGGTAAAGACTCTACTAGAAACGTGTCTTGTTTTCTATTGTTGCTAGCATGACAATGCTTGTAGTAATTCTTGTATAAATAGATGTTTGAGTTTTCAATAATAAAATCATCAACTTTCTTCATCATCTCTCAAAAGCTCACAATACTACTCAATATTAATATTATAATATAAGTGTACTTTACAGTTTGATATAATCAGTATTACGCACTACAGTTTACTTCATATACATATATATATACATATTTATTATTGTATTATATTTCATATTTCATAACACGTTATCAGCACGAGCTTTCGCTCTACAAAATTATAGGTTTGTAAATTTAAATTTCTTTATGTTGTACTATTTTCTACTTATTTTATTTTACGATGGCCGGAATCGAAAAACAAAAATTTCAAATCATTGATGTTACCGGCAGTAACTTTTTATCCTGGTGCTTAGATATCAAATTACACCTCCAAGGGCTAGATCTTGTAAAAGCCTTGGATTGTGTAGATATCAAGGAGGCAAACAGGAAAGATGAGGCAAATGCTATGATTTTTATCCGCCATCATCTTTCCGAGGATTTGAAAGACGAATATGTACAACTTGAAAGGCCATCAGAAATATGGCAAAAACTCAAAGAAAGGTTTTATCACACAAAAACCGTGATTCTCCCACAGGCCCAATATAATTGGCTGCACCTAAGGCTGCAGGACTTCAAATCAGTTGCCGACTATAATTCGGCACTGTTTAAACTTGAGTCCTGATTAGCCTTGTGTGGAGTTAAAATATCCGAATATGATAAATTGGAAAAAACTTTTTGCACTATGCATGCCTCGAACTTTGTGCTCCAACAGCAATATAGGCAGCGCCAGTTTAAAACATATTCGAAGTTGATCTCTGTACTCCTCACAGCAGAAAAAACAAATGAACGGCTGTTGAAAAATCATGATTTGCGACCATGTGGGTCCCAAGCTGTGCCTGAAGCACATGCTAATCAAAATAGAAATATGGGCCGATTTAGAAGTCGTGGGCGTAGATTCTAGCGTGGTGCGCGCAGAGGCGGTGGACGTGGTCCCCCTCAAAATGCCCGAAATAATGACCGAGGTGGATATGAATATCCCTGTCGAAATAATAATACGGTCTGGCAGATACAACCATTTCAGGCAAAACGCAATAAAGGCGAAATGCCCGCGGAAAAAATTCCAGAAAATATGTGTATTAGATGTGGAATGACTGGACACTGGGCCAAAGTTTGCAGAACTGCCCAACATCTAGTAAATCTTTACCAGGATTCAAAAGGAAACAAAGGAAAAAATGTCCAGGAACATGTCCTAAGGTAGAAATGCCACTTGTTGTTCTTGAAGCCAGCACATCTCGGAGCATGCTTGATCAAGATCTTGCTCAAGATAGAGCCTCTCTTGAGTTATCAGATTTCTTTACAGATCTTGATCCTCTTGTGTAAATTGCCAAATGAGCATCTCTTTTGAGTTATTTTGTACTCACTGTGTATACTTTGTATATCTCTCTCTCGAATGATGTAGTACCCGAGATTGAGCTATTTTTCCTTTTGATGTATCCATGTACATATCTCCCTTGGGAGTTGTTCCCAAGGTCGAGCTGATATTTTGATTATGTATAAAACTATGAGTTTGTTATCATTTGTGAACTATACTACGATTCAATATTAGTTTTATGTTATTTAATTCAGGCAAACATGGAGAACATCGACAAAAGAGAAAATTGCCTACTCGATAGTGCAACTACACACCCAATATTCAATAACAAAATATATTTCTCGAGTGTGACTTTGTGCAAGGCACAATTTAAAACCATAGCAGGTTCCGCGGAAATAATAGATGGCTCCTGGAACGCAATAATTGTGTTGCCTAATGGTACCACTCTGCATATTGAAAATGCATTGATATCCGGTAGATCAAATAAGAATGTACTGAGTTTTAAAGATGTGAGACGTAATGGATATCATTTAGAGACACTAGTCGAAAATACTGTGGAGTGTCTATGCGTCACATCATATGTTATGGACAAAAGAATTGTTCATGAAAAACTCGAAGCGACAGCTTCTGGAGTGTATTGTTTCCAAATTCGAGCTTTCGAATCCTATGCCACTATGCCATGGAAACTTGTTAATCCCAATATACACGGATTATGGCATGATCGGCTGGGTCACCCAGGAACAACTATGATGCGTAGGATTGCACAAGATACCAAAGGACATCCATTAAAAGATACAAAGATCTTAATGTCTAATGAATATTTTTGTGAATCATATTCACAAGGAAAGCTCATTACAAAACCTTCTATTGAAAATATAGGTTATGAATCACCGTCATTTTTACAACGCATTCATGGTGATATTTGTGGACCAATACACCCTGCAAGTGGACCATTTCGATATTTTATGGTTTTAATAGACGCATCTTGCAGATGGTCCCATGTATGCTTATTATCTACGCGAAATGTTGCATTTGCGCGTTTGCTTGCACAAATTATTAAACTCCGAGCACATTTCCCTAATTATCCCATAAAAAATATAAGGATGGATCATGCCGGAGAATTTACATCAAAAAGTTTTGATGAGTATTGTGCAGCACTGGGAATAAATGTCGAGCACCCAGTAGCATACTTTCACACTCAAAATGTACTGGCAGAATCTCTGATTAAATGTGTCCAAATAATTGCTTGTACTTTGCTGATGAGATCTAAACTCACTAATGCAACATGGGGCCATTCAGTATTGCATGCATCAGCACTGATTAAATTACGCCCCACTGATTATCATATGCATTCCCCTATGCAATGTGCATTAAGTTTTGAGCCCGATATTTCGCACATTTGCACATTTGGTTGTGCTGTGCAAATGCCAATTCCTCCTCCTCAGAGGACTAAAATGAGCCCCCAACGCCGACTTGGCATATACGTTGGGTTTAATTCACCATCGATTATTAGGTTCTTGGAACCAATGACGGGTGATTTATTTACCGCTAGATTTGTAGATTGTCATTTTGATGAGACATTATTTATACCGATTGGTAAGGATATTCAGAATATCCGTGATAATGATAAACAAAAACCAATTGAGAATCTCACATGGTGTGAACAACATTTATCTCATCTCGACCCACGTACCTCTGAATGTGAAAATGAGATCCATAGAATCATTCATTTACAAAATATTTCCAATAGGCTTCTTGATGCATTTAATGATGCTAATAAAGCCACGAAATCTTATATTCCAGCTGTGAATGTGCCAGCAAGGATCGATGTTCCTGAAGAACATGCAAAAATGAATGATGATCCCCCACGACAAAAACGGGGTAGACCTATTGGATCAAAGGACATTGTTCCTAGAAAAGGAAAGGGGAAAATCGATGAAACCTCGAACCAAGTGGTTCCTAGTGGGAATGCTCCAGATGAATCTATTGAGCCTGCTATCGAAAAAGCGATATCAAATTGCGGGAATACCGTGAATCCCATAAGTTATTGCAATGAAATGTGGGATAGAAATGAGATAATCATCGATAATATTTTTGCATTCTCGGTTGCACAAGAAATTATGTACGATGATTATGATAGTGAACCGCGTTCCATAATGGAATGCCGCCAAAGAAACGATTGGCATAAATGGGAGGAAACAATAAAATCTGAATTGGCTTCCCTAGAAAAACGAAAAGTATTCGGGCAAATTGTTCAAACTCCGGATAATGTAAAGCCCGTTGGGTATAAATGGGTATTTGTCCGTGAGAGAAACGAAAACAATGAAATTGTACGATATAAAGCCCGCCTTGTAGCTCAAGGCTTTTCCTAGCGGCCTGGTATTGATTATGATGAGACGTATTCACCAGTGATGGATACGATCACTTTTCGTTTCCTTATAAATATGGTCGTCCAAGAGGGACTGGATATGTGTCTAATGGACGTTGTAATAGCCTATCTATACGGTTCACTAGATTCAAATATTTATATGAAAATTCCCGATGCATTTAAAATGCCAAACTCTGGCGCTCCTCGTGAGCTGCACTCAATTAAATTACAAAGATCATTGTATAGTCTAAAGCAATCCGGCCGCATGTGGTATCATAGATTGAGTGAATACCTTATTAGGGAAGGTTATAAAAATGATCCTATTTGCCCATGCGTTTTTATTAAACAATCAGAAACCGGATTTGCTATTATTGCAGTTTATGTAGATGACATGAACCTCATTGGCACTCATGAAGAGTTGGCCAATGCTGTTGAATATTTAAAGAAAGAGTTTGAGGTCAAGGACCTTGGAAAAACCAAACTTTGTCTTGGTATTGAGCTTGAGCATAAAAATAACGGCATACTTATACACCAATCTGCATATACTAAACGAGTGCTCAAAAGGTTTAATATGGAAAATTCTAACTCATTGAGCACCTCTATGGTTGTGCGCAATTTAGATCCTGAAAATGATCCGTTCCGACCTAAAGAATTTAATGAAGAGATACTTGGCCTAGAAGTGCCGTATCTTAATGCTATCGGAGCATTGATGTATCTAGCACAATGCACTCGACCTGATATCGCTTTTGCGCTAAATGTGCTTGCGCGATACAGTTCTGAGCCTACACGGAGACACTGGAATGGTGTTAAACATATTTTTCGATATCTCCATGGTACTACAGATATGGGATTATTTTATTCGAAAAATGCAATTAACCAAGGGTTAGTTGGTTATGCCGACGCGAGATATAGATCTGATCCCCACAAAGCTCGCTCACAAACTGGATATTTGTTTTGTTACAATGGTGCATGTATATCTTGGCGATCTACCAAACAGACGTTTGTAGCCACCTCCTCAAATCATTATGAAATAATATCACTTTATGAGGCTGGCAGAGAATGTATTTCGTTAAGATCAGTCATATCACATATACGAAATTCCTGCCAATTAAATCCAGTTACAAATACGCCCACTATCATTTATGAAGATAATGCTGCTTGTATAACACAAACGAGGTGGATATATAAAGGGTGAAGAGGACCAAACACATATCACCAAAGTTCTTTCATACACACGAGCTTTAGAAGAATGGAGAAATTGATGTCCAACAAATTCGCTCATGTGACAATCTTGCTGATTTATTTACAAAGTCCTTACCGACTTCTACATTTGAGAAATTGGTACACAATATTGGAATGCGAAGAGCCAATATGAAGCAAGATTGATGGCCCATCTCAGAAGCTATATGCTCATTTCAGGGGGAGCAATGGTGCGCTGCACTCTTTTTCCCTTATGACTGGTTTTGTCCTACAGGGTTTTCCAGCAAAAGTTTTTAACGAGGCAGCTTATGCACTCAACTTGGATTCGAGTCATGCATTTTTTCCCTTCTAATCGATTTTGTCCCGTTGAGTTTTCCGACTTAAGATTTTTAACGAGGCAGCCTATGCAACATACTTAGTCCAAGGGGGAGTATTATAATATCCACTTACAACTTGTGGACTAAGTCTAACTACTTGTGGACCAAGTTTAAAGACTTGTGGGTAAAGACTCTACTAGATACGTGTCTTGTTTTCTATTGTTGCTAGCATGCCAATGCTTGTAGTAATTCATGTATAAATAGATGTTTGGGTTTTCAATAATAAAATCATCAACTTTCTTCGGCATCTCTCAAAAGCTCACAATACTACTCAATATTAATATTATAATATAAGTGTTATTTACAGTTTGATATATATAATCAGTATTACGCACTACAGTTTACTTCATATACATATATATACATATTTATTAATGTATTATATTTCATATTTCATAACAAAATAAAACTTCTAAAACATATAGAAAATAAGTTTTGCTCAAATTTGTTGATATTGTATATTGAGAGAGAAATAACTGAATGTTGTATATGGATTCGATAAAATATAAACTTTGTGACATGATAGAACATCGTGAGTTTTCTAAAATAAAATATTTGTTTTAGAATTTTAGTTTGTTTTAATCAAAAAAAAGTTTACGAATAATCAATCTTGTTATAAATTTGTATCAACATATTATTAGTTTTTATTTTAAAGTACATTTAGACTCCTGGGTGATTAAATACTGGTTTTTTTTTTTTTTTCTTTTTAAGTAAATTCAAGTTCATTACAAGGGGAAGTAGGGGAGGGGGGACTCGAACCCTAGACGGTTACCCTATTGGTAAAGGTTAGATACCAACTCCTAATGAGGATTGGTGATTAAATACTGACTTCGCTACTGTACATAATTATAGAGTTCACTTTAAAAGTAAAAAAATAAAACATTAAAATTGGCTTTACAATAAATATTTACAAACACAAACACTCAAATTTATTTACCCCAATCTTAATTGTAGTATAAAACGTTCTACCCCAAGCCCCTCAAATTTGAAGCCATGTGGATCATTGATAATACCTTTTTTGACACTGTGACCAAATTGTTGGAATTAACCTATGGGTGGCGTCCTCCCTTCCCAACTGCAAGCCAAAATTACCAATGTAAAAAAAAAAAAAAAACTCTACTAGGGTTTATTCCACTTTGGAAATTGTCACGAAAATATTTAAAGATCTCAAATATCATATTCATTATCTCCAAAAAGATATCCAATGCTTTGATAACCTGAGATTCAATAAAGAGCTTGATGTGGTATGATTCCACGTCACGTTTTGCAATTCTTCCCTCGCACTTCTTGATTCCTCGCGTGGGCACTACCTGCATCACAAAAAGTCGTTAGGGCGCCGGGATTGGTCCCGGCGAAAACCCTCCGACGCTCAAGTCAGCTTTGTATGATAGAAGAATTGAGAGACTACAAGAGACTGCTCGGGAGTTATGAATTGCGTACCTTTAATTGTGAGGTTTCCGGGTATTTATATGGAGATATATATTCTCATGGTCCTAAGCCACTTAATATGAGTCAACTTGGGCCTAACTGTTTAGATCATGCCAGTTTAGGCCTTAGCCGACTTGGGCTTGTACTATTATCTTTAGTCGATTTGGGCTTGGTTTGTGTGCCTCTATGGGCTTGTAGAATGGGCCTTTGGGCGTGGACCCATCATAAGCCCCCCACTCTCAATCGAATCTCGGGTAGCGAGAATTGATGGAGAGTAGTTAGTGCGTGTAGTCATGTTAGGGACATTTGTGATTTAGTTAGTCGATTTGACAGCTCGTAGTGGAAGCAACTTGGCGATTGATGAAAATTGTTGTAGGGCATTTCGCGATGTCGTTGACAAATTGGTAGCTCATGAGGCGGTGAGTTGCTCAACGATTAGTAGAAATGGCGGTTGCATGCCATTGACAAATAATTAACAAGTGAGACCGTGGTCCACTCAAAAATTTATAGTGACAGTTGACAGCTTGCCCTATCATTAACAAGTAGGCATCGTGAGGTCGTGTCGGCTCAATGATTAGTAGAAATGACAGCCGATTGACATGACATCGCCAAGTTGGCAGATCAATAATTAGTAGAAGTGAAATTTGATGGCTTGTCTTGCCATTGGCAAGTAGGCAGCTCATAATGTCGTGGGCGACTCAACGATTAATCAAGTGGCGATTGATGGCTTGCCAACTCGTGAGACACTTCATTTTCAAGTTGGCAGATCTGGAGGAGTCGTGTGTATGTGCACAATTCGTGATATCATGATTGATGTTAAACGGATTATATAGAGCTCTGCAAGAGTCGTGTGTCTAATAGCAATTCATAAAATCGTGAATGATGGTGTTGCCCCGGAATGACAAGTAATAATAGAGAGTGGTGCATTCCTGTATTGACAGTCAAGACCTCAAGATAATTCTCGAACCTGAAATAAATATTCGAGAATAAAAATAATCCCTCGACAATCATATTAAATTGGGAGAAACGAAGAGTTTCCTCGATAAAAAACACATGTTCACGAGGAATTTCCTGCATAAAAAACACATGTTTGGGCACCAAATTATCAACGAAAAAGCATAAGATTGGGTGTACAAGGTCTTTGATCAAGCCAATTAGATATGGACTATAGGATGCCATCTCAAAGTTTTTCAAGTTCTTAACTAAGCCACCAGAGGACAGACTGCGAGTTGCTAGCTTAGAGTGTACCGACTTGGAATGAGACAAATCAAGGGTGTCTTCTTGGAAGGGGACAACCTGAAATAAGACAATTAATTAGAGGTAACAACTTTTTGGGTGGCAGCTTACAAGCCAATCAGCGGCAAGATGGCTCAAGATGTGTCGTCTTGGAAGGACATGGTCATACTATCTTTGAAGATGACAACTAATTAGAGGTGACGTCTTAGAGTGAGAGCGTTCAAGGTATGCCGTTTTGAAAAGATCACTAGCCGTGGTAACCATAGACGTCGACTTATATGGAAGTTGTCTATTGCGAGGTGGCGAATTTGGGGGATGCAACCTGCAATATGATTATTTATGAGTTGGTGAGTTTCGTAACGTTATTTGTTTCGCCCACAAGGTGCCATCTTGGACGGATACTGCAAAGTGGAAGGTAACGGCTTTTTGTCTTCACATAGTGGCGGTTTGTGGGTGCAGATACAAGACTTGTCGATTTTGCGTCGGATCTTGAATGATGACAACTCAAAGGATGCCGCCTTGGGTATGGTAATTAAAAAATTTCCACCTTGGGTGACGGTTGTTTAAAAGATGTCATTTTGGGTGATGACAAAGGTGTTGGATGAAGATGATTCAAAAAGTACCCAGCTTGAGTGACAACAGTTCAAACAATACCACATGGGGAGATGACAAATTAAAAAATGTTGTCAATGGGAATAAAATTTCAAAATGTGTCAACCTGCATAGAGATATAATCATATATCACAATTTCGTGATGGTGATCCGCGAGGTGGTTGCTCGTAAAACGACTGCTTCCAAGGTTGGGTGACGGCAATTCAAACGATACCGCATGGGGAGACGACAACTCAAAAAATGATGTCAATGGTGATGAAATTTCAAAAGATGTCAACCTGCAAAGAGATGTAACCATATATCATAATTTCGAGATGGTGCTTCGCAAGGTGGTGGCTCGTGTGCCAAAGTGGCATTTTTGGGCCGCATTGGTGGGTAGAAACGGTGCATAGTGCCGGCTTGGACGGCGGTTGCTTTGTTCATCGCATTTTGATAATGACATGTCAAAAGGTAACCTGCAAAGAGATGTAACCATATATCATAATTCAGAGATGGTGCTTCTCAAGGTGGTTGCTCGTGTGCCAAAGTGGCGTTTTTGGGCCGCATTGGCGGGTAGAAACTGTGTATAGTGCCGGCTTGGACGGCGGCTGCTTTATGGATGCCAGTGACTTCAGTAATGACAACTCAAAAGTGACAACCTGCAAACATATAAAAAATTGTTGAAAGTGACAACCTGCAAACATATAACAAATTGTTGAATGGCTGGAGTGCATAAAGAACTTGATCAATGAGGAGCCGGTGGCGACGAAATGGCGTGCCATTGGAGGACTTGTCAATGTGATCAATAAATCTCCACAAATTTGAGTTGACGCTTGTTCCGGAGGGACCATGGACCTTTTCAGGACTGAGCTTGATGTCTACACTGACTTTCAGGTTGAGCCTACAATCTCTCTGCCGACTTTTATGGAGTGTTTAACTTTCTTTAAGGCTCTTTTCTTTTCTTTCCAAGTTGCATTTTGAAGTGATACTTCTTTTGTTCTTCCGCCGTTGCCAACGTCATCTGTTCTCTATTAGTGCAACTTCATTCTCAATGACCAGGTAGTGTTTTCCCACAGACGGCGCCAAAATGATGTGGTAGGATTCCACGTCACGTTTTGCAATTCTTCCCTCGCACTTCTTGATTCCTCGTGTGGGCACTACCTGCATCACAAAAAGTCGTAGGGCGCCGGGATTGGTCCCGGCGAAAACCCTCCGACGCTCAAGTCAGCTTTGTATGATAGAAGAATTGAGAGACGACAAGAGACTGCTCGGGAGTTATGAATTGCGTACCTTTAATTGTGAGGTTTCCGGGTATTTATATGGAGATATATATTCTCATGGGCCTAAGCCACTTAATATGAGTCAACTTGGGCCTAACTGTTTAGATCATGCCAGTTTAGGCCTTAGCCGACTTGGGCTTGTACTATTATCTTTAGTCGATTTGAGCTTGGTTTGTGTGCCTCTATGGGCTTGTAGAATGGGCCTTTGGGCGTGGACCCATCAGAGCTGTAAACTAAACAAGGAGCAATTTTATTTGGAAACAAAAGGCAAAGAACAAATGACTTGTTGATGAAGATGCTAAAATCTAGATTTTTTCACCTGAGTACCACAAGTATTTACGCTAAGTCTAAGATTTCTTCTATTAAAGGTATTGATAATGTTATGCAGTTTGATCATGATCAGATTGATAATTGTTTTATTGAGTTCTATGCATGGCTCTCTCTTTATTTATGATTACAACCTCCAACACGTTTTCCGATTTTCAATGGATCTGAATGGATTGTTTTCTAACTTCTTTTGTACTAAGGATTGTATTGGGATTACTAAAGTTACTTCTATTGAATGTATCAAAAAACAATGTTTTCCTTTACTTGTTTCAAAAGCTTTGGATATAGTCGAATGTAATCTCATTATTTTAATCATGTCTAACACTGGCTTTCCTAGCACTTTCTTAGATTTGATTATGCAATGTATTTCCACTTATAAGATCTCTTTCTTGATCAATGGTTCTCCAGTGACACTGTTGCAACCTTCAAAAGGAATTAGTCAAGGGAACTCTCTATTTCCTTTTCTTTTTGTTATCTATATGGGCATTTATCTAAACTTTTAACTTCTGAAGAAAGTCATAATCACTTTAAAGGCATCAATGTCTTTAGAACTAGGTCATCTATTTCTCACCTCTTATTTGTAACATTTTGAAGGGGCACCAAGGAGGATGCCATATGCATCAAAAATATTCTCTCCACCTTGTCTCTTTGGTCTATCCAACAAGCAAACTCTGATAAAACCCTTATCAGAGTATCCAACAAGCAATTATGCTCCAAGAATTTTTTTTATTTTTTAATTTTTTTTAAATCCAAGATAAGATTGATATCTTGAATATTTTGAGTTTTAAAGAGTGTAACCACAAGTCTAAGCAACTTGGTTTCTCTTTTTGTCATCTTAAATCCAAGAGTGCTTCCTTTGAAGATCTCATTGCAGATTGTCTTCTAAAGTTTGTGGTTGGTGGGAAGAAAAACTCTCGAGTTGGTAGAGGTGTGCTTATCAAGGATATTATTGCCCAATCCATTCCAACCTATCAAATGTCTGTCTTTCTTATCCCTCACTCTATTTGCTCTAAGCTTGATGCTTTGATGAGGAAATTCTGGTTGGGGAAAAGTTCTAATGGAAATTCCATAATGCTTAAATATTGGGAATCCATCTATCTTTCTAAACAAAGTGGGGATCTTGGATTTAGAATAATGAGAGATTTTACCTCAGTTCTTGTCTAAACTGGCTTGAATTATGACCATCAGCAATGATACTCTTTGGACCAAAATTCTCAAATTCAAATAACTTCTTGGCCAATCCTTCTTTCACTGTCACTCCCCATCTTTTTGTTCCTCTTGGATATGAAAAATCATCCATAAGCCAAAATATCAATTCCCAAGGAAGCTTGTTTCATTATTTCTGCTGACTCCAATGTTCTCATTGTTTCATTATTCCTCCCTCTAACTTTGTTTGCCCTCCCTTTTTACATTTTGTTAAAGATATTTTCTCTCCTGGATCTCTATTTTGGAATCTTGATCTGCTTAACTCACTCTTTCCTGATGAAATTTGAATGAAATCATAAAAATCCATATTGATCCTGTGACTAAACCCGAAACACTTTTTTAATCCCGTCCAAGTTAGGGAGATTTGCAACAAAAAAAATGCTTACTTGACTGCTCAGAAACCTAGATTATATACTCCTCTTTCACATAAATCTTTCATTTGGAAAGCCTTATGGCATTCTACTCCATAACTGTCATAAACTCCTCTTGTGGCGTATTCATCATGATCGATTGATCACGCTCAAGCTGTTGGGAATTGACATGCATAACGAAGTGAAAATTAAAAAAAAAATCTATCATGATGTTTATATGAATTTAAATTCATCTATAAGCACAATCAAGTGGCATTCGAATACAATAACATGAAAATTAAACTAATCAAATAACAATTCTCCTATTCTCAACCTATCTTCTCTAATTTCTTTCATAACAAATTCGCTATATGTTTTTTTCTTTAATCTCCCCCTTATATGGAGTCGTTTGTAATCTACATATGGAAACCATCTACTTTGACCAAACATCATCAAGAGAGTTGGTACTTAATATCTTTTTTTTTCTTTTTTTTTTTTTGAGTAAATTTAAGTCATTTACAAGGGGAAGTAGGCGATAGGGGGACTCGAACCCTACGCCTTTTACCCTACTGATAAGGCTAGGTACCAACTCTCCTGATGAGGATTAGTAGAGTTGGTACTTAACCTCTACTATTAGTAGATGTCTAGGGTTTGAATCCAACCTCCCTCCCAACCTCTAGTTTGTAACAGGGCATATACATACAAACAAGCACACATTCATATTGGTGTGTGTAAAATTAACAACGGTAAAAACCACCCGGTGTAACCTCCACATGGTGTAGCATAGAAATAACCTTGTAACACGATATAAATTTCTAAAAAAATAGAAATTACTTTGGCTTCACTAAATAAAACTGAATCGCATACATTTAAGCCGAAAAACAAAAACTTAAATTTTACTGATAACTAGATTTTTGGTCCGTGCGATGCACGAGATTGGTGTAAAATTAATGCGCAGTAAAGTTCAATTTAAACGATAAAATTGAGTTTTCAGTTCATTTTGATGTTTGCTATATGTATTGATGATAATCCCTCGTCCATAAACTATTTTTGCCATATTTACTAATTTAACTTTATGTTTTTTTATCTAATATGGTTGTATATTTATCTTATTTCAGTTAAGGTAGAAGTTTGACGAATCTTCTTCTTTATCACCCATAATATGCGTCTGTAAACTGTAAATCAATGATGCCATTAAACCTCATGATTTACCATGAGCAATTTAATAATATAAGATAAGAACCAAATGTTTTTCTAAATAACTAAATAATTTTCCCATAAAATTAAAACGATAATTTTAGTGTGGAAAGATACGTATACGTAGGGCCAAAAAATGAGGATACTTAATAAATTTATTAAACTTGATTATAAATGAAATAAACCAATAAATTTAATTAATTAAATAAATAACAATTGTATTTATCAAATGAGCGGGAATAATTTCTTATGGCTTACCAGGAGCAACCTTAATTTTATTAATAATATAACATAAAAACCAAATATTTTCTAAATTATTATATAATATTTCCATAAAAATAATATTAAGTAAAATGAAAATTTTAGTGGAACAAATACGTAAAAAAATCTGGATAGTTAATGGATTTATTAAACGTGATTAGATAAAATAAAATAAAAATAAAAATAATTAATTAAGTAAATTACAATTAAATTATCAAATGAGCGGGGAAAACTTCCTAGAATTTACCAAGAACAACCTCACTTTTATTAATAAGAAATAAAATAATCTCATCATTTTGGACTTTGGCATATGGCAACCCTCCCTTGGTTATGCAGCTATACTAGCATTTCGTTCTACTCAGGGATAGTGACAATCATCATGTGCTGCACCCATAATTAAATTAATAAACAAATGTTAAATTAGAGATAACAAGAAGGTCAATTATCTAAATTCAATAAAATAAAATAAAACAAAATGAGTTGCTTAATCAATCCTTATGGAAAAATTCTACAAAAAAAAAAAAAAATTGCCACCATAAATACCAAATTACACTAAAATTAATAAAATTAAATTACCGTCAGTCGGAATGATGAATATTTGGCTTAGTTTTGATTTTTTCTTTAAAAAGTTTGATTTTTAAAATAATTGTTTTGGAAAAAGAAAAATTTCGTTAATTACAAAACAAGGTAAAAAAATAAAACTTAAATTACTTACATTGGTCATATATTGTTTTAGCGCCAATATCAAGGTTGCAAACTCCGGTGGCTCTGTAGACGAGATCGAGCGCATAAGATGCATGACTAACAATCGCATCCGGTTCAAAACAAGGACCATTTGGCTTAATCGCTGAGCAATCATACTTCCCACAAGCATAGTCTATAAATCCTTGCATTTTTTCACGTGTCGCGCTAGGGTTCGTAAAATTTGCCACACAAAAGTATTTTACCTGTTTGTTTGTTTTTTTTTTTTTTTTTTTTTTTTTTTTTTTTTAAATAACCAAAGATAATTAGTATAAATTAAAGAAAAAAAAAGGAACGAAAACATTTTATTTCTAGTTATTAAAAAAAATGCTAAAGCATATGAAATTTAATTTTACTTGTTTCTGGTCGATTAATTCGACTTTTTGATTGAGAGTGTGTGTTGTTGGAACACCATCACAAATATATAGAACACAGCTTGAAAGGACAATGATAGTAAACAAAGAGAGAGTGTTGCTTGACATGAATTTTTGTATGTTTTTTTATGAGTACATTCTGCCTAAATTCGTTGAGTTTATATATAGTTGAAATATTGGATTGAAACCTACATCTTGTTACGTTAATTAACATGGATTTTGTTAATTAAGCATCTGTGTATGGAAAATTAATGATTATGATATACACAGGATATACAGAGTTTTAATGATAATAGATTTTGTTGCCTTAATTCACATTCCAGGAGATGGATAGTTGATACTTGCCTAAATCCTAATTCTATTGATTTATATCATAAAAATTGTATAATACATACTAAAATTTTAGAATATAATTTTTTTGGGGTTTTTTTAGGTTTTTATGCATAAGTTCTTGAACAACCATCTTTTTTATTTTAAGTTTAGGGGTTATATCTTTTTCGTCAATAAATTCATCCCTTTAATATGCATTATGAATAAATGTATTAAAGTATTGATAAAATTACCCCCAACCCTTTAGACCCAATTCCTAATTGTAACCCCAAATTAACTTCAATTTCATTAATTTTGACCATAATAATCCAATTTTGATTTTTTTTTTTTATTTGTTTTTTCTATTTTTTCTGCCGCTGATTCCCGGTGTTGACTTATTTTTTTCCGCCGCTGGTTTCCGATGCTGACTGCCAGACTCTGCCGGTGTTGACAAAAGACTCATCAACTAATGCTTGCTCTCACTATTTTCAAGTTCTTCATAACACTAGTTTTCTTCGCCACAACCATAACCTTCATCACGCTCACCTCATTGTTGCTCAATTTTCATATTCCCATTAATAATTTTTGCAGCTCGGTTGACGCCGCTCCCGCCTTCAGCGTCACCAAAATCGACAACTTATGCGACGATGAAGACGATGACGTCAGTCTCACATAAATCTCTCCAATTTCTCAGCCACCTTAAATCCTTTGTGCTATGTTGGACGACGAATTGTTTGAATTTAATGTTAGTTGGTTATGGGCGGCGAATTATCTGAATCTGGCCTGGGTTACTTTGTCATGGTGTAGCGGCTGCGGTGTAGTGGTGTTGGGTGGCTGCTGGCGAAACATGAGATGGGCTGGGTTCTTCATGGGGCTGGGTTCTTCATGGTGGTGTAGCAGTTGCGGTGTGGTGGTGTTGGGTGGCTGCTGGTGGCGGAACAGAAGAAGGTGGGTGGGGAAGGTGCGACGAGAAGAAGATTACTAATTATTTTATTTTTTGCTTTTCTTTTTTGAGATATATTGAATTCATATTTTTGCATTCTGTTTATTTACATTATTAAACAATAACGCAAATATTTTTGGAACTACGCAAGTTGAATATATTGCATTAAAAACTATAATTTGTAAATGAAAAAAAAAAATAAAACAAACAAATAAAAACTTTCAGGGAAAAATATACTTTGCACCTTTAAAAAAATTCTAATGTGTGGAAAAGATGATTTAATGCATATACCCCTAAGTGGATAAATAAATTTGATTTCCGGTCAAAAATACCCCAGAATTCTAATTTTGAAGCATAGTGCTAATGTGACACAATTTTGATGGGGATAAGTCTTTTTTTCGGCTTATTAGGGGGGAAAGTGCAAATTGTAAGTTTTTTAAGTGGGCGAAGTGCATTTTTTCCTTAACGTAATAATATTCATGTCTATTATTGTAATATTACTATAAACACAATAATATTACTGTCGTTACAGTAATATTACTGTGGTTAACAGTAATATTACTGCCAAACACATCAATATTAATTCTTTTGGCTTTTTATTATGTTTGTCTTTGTTGAATGGTCAATATATTAATATTACTCTATTACACAATAATATTGATTTTTGTTATGTTAATATAACTGTGCTAGAGAGTAATAAAGCAATATTATTGTGTTAAACTATAATATAGTTAATATCACAGTGTTAAACACTAATGTAGTTAATATGACTGTTAACTACAGCAGGATTACTGTTTAAACGGGCCAAAAAATATTGAAGAATTTTTTTTAAAGCATCAATAAATAAATCGAAAAAGTCAACGCCGACAGTCAACGCAGGAAACCAGCCGGAAAAAAAAAAAAAAATCAGCGCCGGAGATCGGTGATCAACGTCGGCGGCAAAATTGTACTCAAACTTGGATTTTTGGTCAAAATTGAATAATTGGTGAAATTTGGGTCAAATTGAGGTTAAATGATGAAATTGCAACATATTAAAATGTGAGGGGATATTTTAGTACACCTCTGGACAAAATCTGAATTTTTTTATACAAAGAGTTTTTTATCTAGACGTCTTTATGAATAAATAGCTCATGATATACTTATTTATAGTAGACCATTTTTTCTATGGATTTCTAAATAGATCTAAATCTAAAAAAATGAAATTCATGGCACAGAGAACTACCATGGAGATCCAATCACATAAAATGCTAATGGTGTTTTTTAGTTGGTGGGAGCCGAACATCAGGTGATAGATGGTAACTAGAATATTATATCGGAATCATAATGATGATCCCGTTTATTTATGTGTCAATCGTTAAGTATTTTTTTACAGTTTTTTACGGATGATCTTCTTGTGCTTTTATTTTTCCTTTCAATTTTGACACACTCGGTTAAGTTTGACAGAAAAAACTAACGGAAGCTACCGCCCATCAACCACGAGCTGACATTAAAAGTATAAGGGGGTCATCTTCAAAAACTTGTAACCACATGGGAGTTAAGTGGCTATTTACCCAATATTTTTCTCATGAATTAATTTTGTTTTATAGGTAAAATTTGAAAGAGAGGGATTTGGGGGAATTTGATTTGATAGAGAAATTTCGGGGAATTTTATTTAATTTGATTAAGGATGTTTTTTGCATAATAAATATTATTAATTTTAAAATAATGAAAATTATTACTTGAATATATTCATATAAATCATAATATAGAGGGACTTATAACAAATTATCCATAAATTTAGAAAGATGTAATGTGATTTGAAGAACTAAAGCAAAACAACAAATAAAACTTAGGAATGGTAAAATTACGTTTTAAACATTAGAAATAACATATTAGTATATATAATGCTTCATAATAAAGAATTAATAATAAATAATAAATCTCATTCAACGCTTCACTACTCATCGATTTGCTTCACCCTATTCCACTCACGGATACTGACATTGGCCATAAGCTGCATGCATAACAATAATTGCAAATTTTAAACAATATATATATATATATATATATATATATATATATATATATATATATATATATATATATATATCGTGTATAAATATATATTGTAGAGAGAGAACTTACATGGGTTAATAGTTGTTAGATAACCAATTTCCAAATTGCACTTTCCAGTGATTTTATATAATAAATCAAGAACAAAAGATGCATGATCTACTAAATTGTTGGGAAGATAACATGGACCGATTGGGCTAATGGCCCCACATCCATAAGCTCCGCAAACATAGTCTATAAATCCTTGCAGCTTCTCGGCTGGCGCATATTGTTGCGCCATACAAAAGTCGCTAGGCTTTATTAATCAAGTAAAAGGAATTTTCAATCATAATGTTAAATGATTATTTGTGCAAATTAACAAAATATATATATTTGAAAAGAGAGAGAGAGAGAGAGAGAGATTTAAATACATAAACTTACAACGTTGTTGATTCCATTAACATGGTATGCAAATGCATCGTAACATAGGAATCCAATGAGGGTGAAGGAGATGATCAGAAAATAAGAGAAAACGTTGTTTGCCATGAGTATTATATATTTATATACTGCTTCAAAATTTATAGGTTTTTGTGTATTATTTTCGTTTTTCGTACGTAGTAATATATATGTTATTGCAACAGCCAACCTCTTTGGCATTTCTATATATACATAATTGAATGACAATTTACACAAGGTAATTAAGAAGATCTTACTTGATCATATATGCATGCATGAAAGATTTCTGCATGTTTCTCTAATTAATATGATTTCGGAAAACATTGTAATCGGGTTATAAATGTTGAGACATGCCATTATTCAATAACATAATTAACTAATACAAGAAATTTTATTATAGAAAAATATAATATCTCAACAATTTCCTTATCGTTGTTTATCAAAATTCCTTTTTATTGACAAAATATGAAAAGGGATTTTTGTGAGGATCGGAGATCTCTAACTAATTATCTTTATGGTTTGTCTAGGGTGAGATAACCTGTGTTCTAAACTTATATGAGATATGCATTAATCCTCATTAATAATTTTGTAAAGTGTGGCCCAATTTTATTTGATGAATAATCGTAAAAAATGCAATCATTAGGGATAGAAATTGAGACATCTTAATTCATTCAACACTCCTAACCATCCAAACACATTAACTTATTAAGATATATTTAACAATAATTATATATATCGGTAAAACAGAATATAAAATGATAATAAATGTGAGTATTTAAATACTGTTAAATAAAATATTAATTGCGACATTCATTATTATTAAATAATGTTAAATAAATTATTAACAAATTTAATATAGTAAAGTTTGAAAAATATAAAGAATTGCGTTTCAATACCCCCAAACATCTATCATTAATTATATAATATTAAAAATAGGGTCTATTAGATATAACCCCCTTAAACATTCAAATAATAGGGGTAGACCCAAATTTAAATTTGCCATTTTGATAAAAGCCCAAGCTTTTCGTAATTACATAATTACCCTCAATCAAATCCCACAAATTCCGTTACTTTACCTTTTGAAATAATATCAAATCCCTTCTTATTTTCCCGTTAAAACACTATCACCCCAAAACCCACTATCAAATAAACTGCAAAAACCTCCCAGAACCACTTCCCGGTACGGCCGATCGAAGGGGAAGAAATCTGCACTGCCGTGAAACGACGATTTTCGTGGACTCCGAGCAAGCCGCCGTAGGTACGTCTTCGCCGGTCGCTGCATCGCTATCGTCCCTCGATTTGTTCATATGTTTTGGCTAAATCGACTATCATGTTTGTATAATTGCAGATCTGTTATAATCGCATACCGAATTCGAGCACTAAATCATTGATATTGCAACAATTGATGGGCAGGACATCCACCAGAAGTTGGCCGCCGTCGCCGTCGCCGTCACTGCTCCAATCTAGGGTTACTCAAATCTAGGATTACTCAAATCTAGGGTTTTGATAATTCTTCGGCCCATAGTTGATTAACGAGATGCATAGTCGAATTACATCTGTATTAATATACTATCCCATATCATTTAATAGACTATCCCACTGGTATAATTTTACTATGAATCTCGTTAATCGACTATGGGCCGAAAAATCATCAAAACCCTAGATTTGAGAAGTGACGGCGGCGGATTTGTGTTTGAAAATTAATAAACTATCTCATATCTTTTAATAGACTATCCCATGTATCTAATTCGACTATGGGTTTAGTTAATTGACTATTGGAAAAATAATAATATATATGGAAACTGAATAATATGTTTGTTTGAAATACTAATCAATTAGGGTAATTTTCCTTATTATATGAAAACGATTAGGGTAAATAATAATATATATGAAAAAATAATATATATGGAAACTGAATAATATGTTTGTTTGAAATACTAATCAATTAGGGTAATTTTCCTTATATCATGTAATAGACTATCTTATTGATCTAATTCGACTATGGATCTCGTTAATCGACTATGGATCCGGTATTATTCAACCACATAGTATATTAATAAATTAAATATAGTACATTAATCTGCTATGATAGTATATTACGGTTATAGTAGTGATATGAAATTGTGTTACAAACAATATACCACTGAAATGACAAGAACATTGAGAACAACACCAACGTAAAGTATTCCACATAACCAATAAAATAGTACATTAATAATCTCATAATTTCAATCTAGGGTTTTGATAAAATACATAAAACACATCATAACACAATCAAACCAATATGTCGAGTTAAAAAACTCTAGTACATTAATAATCTCATAATAGTATAATAAAATGATAATGGTAGTATCATACGGTATTCATAATAGTATACTACTGTATTACAACGGTTTAACACTTAACCGAAGTTACCGAGCCATTACATCGTAAACACCTCTTTATAGCAATCAACCCACCAAACCTCAACAAAATCCGTATGAAATTCGCCATCGAAAAAACCTAAAATCATGAAACAAAATTAAAAATGCAGAATACTAAAAAATGATTAAATAGACTGCAAATACATTTGAATGATAATACATTAATATCATCAAAAATAAACTTAAAATGCAAAATCCATACGCTAAATTAAAAAAGACTACGAACTATATTTTAATGTACTACCTAGCACACTTAAATCGGCTGTTATAAACAAATAAACCAACTATCGATCGGGATAAAAACATGAACTCGACCACAACGGACAATTATTCCGATTATTGCATAAACCAACTACGAAGCTCATATAAAACAACTCTGGTCCGATCTGCGTGAACCATCCTCTTCTAACTCTGTCAATCCTCTTCCAAACAAACATCATCGGCCAAAAAAAAACGATATATATATATGACGGAATAATTTTGTTAAAAAACGTTCTACTTAATAGAATCAAGTATCAACACAACTCTTAAAAATTTCTAACCACCGTACACGACAATCATGGACATTGAGCAAAAAATAAAAACGAATAACGCATTCATACCCGCTTAACAACGTCCAACAACAAACGCTCAAAAATCGATCCTATTTCCACGACGGTGCAGAAATCTTCAAATACGATAAAACCCGCTGGAACGATGCAGAGAATCTTCAAAAAATATTGTACACGATTTGATATAGCGGCCAATGATCTCACGTAAATTTATTCCGTGATTTTAGGCAACGTATCAACAAATCTCAAATCACGTATTAAAGGAAATAAATGCCGTTTAATAATAAAACAGGGGTATTAAAGGGAAATTATATAATATATTTTGCCAAGTTGGCAAAATTGGGTGTATCTCAAAAAGGGGAAAAAAAATTGGATCTACCTCATTAGAAAATATGAATAAGGGGGTTTTCCCTAATAAACCCTTAAAAATATTAACAAACTCCACCATTTAAAAATGTAAAGAATACTCAATTAAATATAAACAAATGCATAACTTAATCTAATCTCACTTATGTTATAAATCGAAAGTGTGACAAAAATCCAAATAAAAAATAAAATAATATGTTTATTTAGAAAAAATAAATTATAACTCATTCCAATTAGTAGTTTTCTTACTTTAAAATAAAATTATATACTCCAAATACTATATTGTGAATTTTATTTTAAGATAATTTTAATAAAATAGCAAGATTTGAATTGATTAAGCTCAAATTCTTTCAATTAGTAAACATTATTCTAATATGTGAATCGATTGCTTAACTATTGACAAAACGTATTACATAGTTGATTTAACTATTTATAACTACTGTCTAATATCTTTTTAATTCAATTTTATCATAAAAATTAATAAATTTAATTTCCAACACATGTAAGAATCAAATCGTAAATCGTAATATTTTATCAAAGCCTAACATTTGAACCAATTAAGCTCTAGTTCTTTCAATTCGTAAACATTATTCAAATATTTGAATCGATTAAACTCGCTCAACTATCGACAAGAACGTCATAAAATCAAATTAATTATTATTAAGTAAAGTGTAATATATTTTTAATTCAATATTATCATAAAAAATCAAAAAATAATTCCTAAAATACGTAACAATCAAATCATAAGATTAATTAAAGCGTAAGATTTGAATCAATTAAGTGCAAGTCCTTTTAATTTGTAAATATTATTCAAAATTTTCAATCGATCAAGTTCAACCATTGACAAGAACGTATTAATCGATTTAACTATTTATAACTAAAGTCTAAGATCCTTATAATTCAATTTTAACAAAAAAAAAATAATGACTTTAATTCGTAAAATTGTAATAATCAAATCGTAAATCGTAAGATTCAATCTAACCATGAACCGATTAAATCTTAGGATTTTTACAAATTAAATTTTATTATTTTTTATGATAAAATTCAATAAAAAAATAATCCTAAACTTTAACTATACATAGTTCGATTAATACACTATTGTAAATTGTTGAGTTTTACCGATTCAAATATTTGAATATTATCTACGAATTGAAATGACTTGAGCTTAATCGATTCAAATATTTGAATATTGTTTTCGAATTGAAAACACATGAGTTTAATAGATTCAAATGTTAAGATTTAATTAAATCTTATAATTTACGATTCAATTCAAACTTCAAATTCTTTCGAAATTCATTTTTAAATTACACGATTTGATCAGTATTTCCTTAGATTTTTAAAATATATTATATATAAATGTGTTAGTATTGGATATTTTTAATATATAGTAATAATTATATGATAATTAATAATTTATTTAACATTATTTCTATAAGTTTTATAATCATTATACATTGTAGCTTTGTGATATATATGCGCATTGTTTGTTTATTGCCACTAATGTATGTGTTGTGTCTCAATGGTAAATATTCTTGTATATCTTACAATGGTCACAAGTTCAAATTCTGCATGATGCAATTTCTGATTGGTGGTTTAATTATTTTTACGGACAATGATTAATGATTTAATTGACTTTACAAATTAAAATTCAGCAATAAATAGATTTAAAATTTATAAAAATATAAGGGGTACAAAAGACATTTCGCATATTATTTATGTTTTTGAATATTAATTATTTGTAATAAGGGCGTTTTGGACAATGACAAATCGTTAAAAAATCAATTATGTTGTTGTGAAACGTGACGCGATTTAAGAGGCATATCTCATATAAGCTGCTGGGATCTCATATATCCTAGAAAAACCCTCATCTTTATTACTCTGGGTTTATCTGTTATATTTCTTTTGCCAATAAGCCATCTATTTAATATGACTTATAAATAAAGACAAACTTAATGTATATCACAAAATTACCCAAATCCTTTAAACACAATTCGTAATTGTAACCCCAATTTAACTTCAACTAGTACTTCACCCGTGCGTTGCACGGAAGTCAATTTCAAAATGAGAAAAATAATATTGTGTAAGCAACTATCCGTTTGTAACAAATCTAATTCCAGTAAAATAACATGTTAAAGAAAATCAAGAAAATATATATTTTTATCTTTTGATTCATAGTTTTAACGTATGAAATTAAATTAAATGTTAAAAAATATACAATATGAAGATTAAGTGATATCATTTAAAACATATGGTGCAACTCTATTTAATGGAATGTAATCTACTATAATATGTGAATCTTATGCAAAATAACTGACTTGAAAACAAATACGATAGCAGGTAACTAACACAATAGAGATTCAAATAACCTTCAAGTTTATCTCTAACGGTGTCTAATCAGTGATGTACATTACTCAAAACAATACACCCTATAATATTCCAAAAGAGATAAGATGTATACACCACAACCTTGACATAATGATGTATTGAATAGAAAAGGAAGAATACCACATCTTACTAATAGTATTAATTATTACTAATAATAATACTAATACCAATATTAATTATAATCATAATCCTCATCCAAATATAAATCATAATACTAATCATAATCCTTTTTCGTATAAATGATAAAACACATTGGCATTCTATATCTTTGTCCCTTTGTCACAAGCATAGATATAGTCCTTACAGTTATTACAAGTACTAGTAATTGATCGTTAGGATCGTGAGATATTCACTTAAGTATTTTAACTGTTAAACGTGTTCCTAGTCGAAGGGTTACGCCACCAATGAGGATATCGGCCTTTCCCATTAAGAGACTAGCACTTAGTGTATGTGTACTGTATCTCATCAGTAAACGGTATTGTGATATCGGCATGCATAAGTGGGTGCTCGTAAGTTGACGAGTTCACTGAACTCCCTCACCCTAGAAATCTCTAAGTGGTTCCCAATAATCGAATAGAGATATCGATGGTATAGTTGTACACCATTAGTCCTTATGACCTAGACATCACTGTTACTTCACTAGAGGACCAGCTGTATCGTGACCTGTCCCTGAGTTCCACCGAGGACCACCTCAAAGGCCAGTATTCGTGCAGTCCGAAATCTAGTGGGAGGTATGTGCATTGTAGTCGGGGATTCGATCTCTAGAATAGTCTTGGATGTCCTGTGTGTTCTGATAATTTGTAATCAATCTAAGTCTCTAGCCAGAGCTGACTAAGTGATGATTAGAGAATTGGATTCTCTAAGTCATGCACGTAACGATTACAACACTTAGAACGACCGCACAGTCATTGAACTACTAAGGAGGTCTCGATGAACCAATGCCTCTAGTTCAATTGGCACATATGAATCGAAGGGATCGTACTGTACGCGAACTATATCTGAAGGTTCTTGTAGGCACTTCATTTGTATCTAGGGAATCATGACGCGTAGTTGCTAGACGCCAATCTTGATTCGTTTGGTGATTAAGGTGAAACGAGTTTCATCTTAATCGTAACTCTAAGGGGCGAGTTTTGACCACAAAGGGTTGTGGGCCCACGGCTAGCTTACACCTGAACCATCGAGGGTCACACTGCCCGTGCACATGAGATCTTTGAATAAACGGTCAAAGGTAAAAATGGTTTATCCTTGCATGATTGGAAGTCAATATGATTGGGTCCAACATTCGTCATTTGAAATTATGAATGAGAATAAGAAAAGGAAAAGAATAGGCGAACATCTTAGTGGACTTTCTAAATCGGGAAGTTTCCAAATTTAGAAAGTGCACTGAATTAGGGTGTCCACTTTTGGAAAGTTGGAAATTGAGAATTGGCACTCATAATGAAGAGGACATTATAAGGATTCCGAAAATGTAAATGTTACAATTTTCCGATCATCGAATTGAGAGAGACGAGCAAGTAAAAGAACTAACGAACTTAAGCTGTTGGGCCCGGTCCAACTTAAGCCCGTTAGGGTTTTATGCAAGACGCTATAAATACATGATTTATAGGTTTTGCACAACACACAACTAAAAACACCAAACCCTAGCCGCTCCACTCTCTCTATCCGCCATCCTCTCCCGCGGCCACCACCGCCGTCGCTGCCGCCATCTCGCCGGAATCGGCTACCCGTTGGCCGATCCTTTTGGTATTTCTTTCCTTCTTTCTGTTCTTCCGTTTTTCTAACTATTACGTGTCTAGTGCTACGTATTTATTAGATCAAAGTATACGAGATGAAATCCGAGAGAAGAAAGATCGAAGATCGAAGAATCGATGAGCACCTGCCGAGCCGACGCGCCGCCCGAAGTCAGCGCTTGAACCACACGCGCCGCCGTAGCTCTGATCTTCGCCGATGCTGCATCGCCGTTGCTGCCCCAGATTGGACGGATTGGTTTCCGTGGCAATCTAGCTTTTTTTTCGTGCGCCTACCTCACGCTTCAAGAGGTAAAACTTCGAATCCAATGTCTTTAGATTCGGTTCTATTTAAATTGAATATACATGTTCGTTTTAGTATGAAACTCAATTTGATTTTATGTGAATACATGAAATTGTTTTATTATTGCGAGCATGTTTATTTGATTTATACGCGAGCATGCTAGTTGATTTAATTTCGATTAAGTAATTTAGCATGTATGTTGTTTTAATTTCGCTGGAAGCGCAAAGGTATGCAATTAATTGTTTTTAATTATCGGACATGTGTTTATGTGTTTTAAATTCGTTTAAATCGCACAAAATTTTTGTTTTCCGCTGCGTACACGTGTCTGATTCCCAACAATACTAATACTAATACTAATACTGAAACTAATACTAATACTAATGTTCATATTAATACTAATACTAATACTGATACTAATACTAATACTAGGTTTTTTGGCACTTTGCACCCTTAAATTACATCATTTTGGCACTTTGCATCCTTAAATTGCAAAATTGGCAGATTGCACCCTTTAAACATAAATTGTTTGACACTTTGCACCCCAGATCACTTTTGGCTTAGAAAAACTTACCTACAACTTGTTGGGAAACCTGGAAGATGGGCATGTAGATTTATATGCCTATAAATTCAGTAATTCTAGGTTGTAACAGTTTGTTTAGATGAAACAGGATTTTAGTTACAACTGTAAATCTTGTGTTAACACAGTTATACTCTACTTAAAGCAAATAAACATAACACAAGAATTAATGTGGTTCAGACACAATTGTGCCCTACATCCACGTGGACCTACAAACACGATTTCACTAGTTCAGATTTATAGTGTACATTAATAGGACTTAATAAAAACACTAAAGACTCCCTCTTTATGTAATATGCCGTTCTTGTACACAACTCGAAGTCCGTGTTTCTTCCAACAGCAGCTCCACACCGCGTGCCTAGAACTCCTTTCTGGCCTGAACTCCCTTCAGTGACGCGGTTGATCTCTCTCGAGATCTATACAGCAGATCTGTATAAGTTGACACATCCAACGATGGCACAGCTCTGTTCAGCAGAACGTTTCAGCGATTCTTCAAAGTTATGGAGTGATTTTCCTCACCATAAAAGTGTCACGGTCTTTGTGAGGTGAGGAGCCTTATCTAGGCGTGAGATCGGCCTTCAAAGACCTGTCTTCCAAAGGAACCGAATAACTAGGAAACAGAATCCTAGTCAATATCTAGTTCTAATCTAGATAACTATAACATATTCCTAACAGGAGTAAAGTACAAGGAAATAAATCTAAGTCTTAGAGAATTACAAAGGTAGGACTCTAAATTTCCAAAATAAACATGGGAACAAATCTTTCGCCAATCTTTACTTCCCAAGTGAGGCGAATTTCTTTATCGGTAGAAATCTGGCGCCATCAATCTCCTCATTTGGCATAGATTTGGTCAGAACCCATGTTTAACAAGAACTTCCCCTGCAGACAAGACGAAAAAGAATGACTCCCCCTGCATCACATACTGTTAGCACAATAGTAGTTGCTACATAAAACTTTTCCTGCAGTGAGAAGTATTAGCATCACATCAGTGAAACAAATAAGTGAGTGATAGTACATCACTGCAACAAAATTTTAACTCAAAAATAATTATCAATGCAGATAAAGAGATAACCAAATAAAAAGTCTAAAATGCAGAAATAAAAAAACAATACTAGCTATTACAGACCAAAAGTAATAGCTGATAGTTTAAGATGAAAGAAAATAAAATGCAAAAGCACAAATAAATCTCCGCTTTAATAGCTAAAGCCAGAGAATATATCATCCTCATCACGAGAGCTGGGCAGAGGAGTGAGGAGGGATGCCTTCTTTTTGCCTTTGTCTTTGGTCTTGGTTGAAGCCGCAGGAGTTAGAGTTGTTGCTACTCCCCCTTTCTGACCAGAATGTGCCAAAGTCCTAAGCAGCTGGTCCTGAATAGACGCAAATCCCTGAGCTAGCTGAGCCTGAATAGACTCCTGAAAACGGGTGAGCTCATCCTTGGTGACCACATCAACTGGCGGCGGAACAGACGCAGATACAATGGGAGCCTTCTTCGCACTTGGGACCGTCTGAACAACAGAAGGATCAACATGAGGCAGATCAGCAAAATGTTCAGAAAGGACCTTACCATGGATAGTGATTGGACAGCCAGGAGGATCCAACAGAGTGGCATCACGAGTGAGCATACCTTGTTTGATCAAAAGCTGATAGATCAGAGAAGGAAACGGCAGATTCTCACGTTCGGTTCGAGAATTGGCTAACACACCAATTTGATTGAAAATCAAATCACCAATATTGATTTTATGGTCATGAGTGATGCACCATAAAAACTCAGCTTGGGTGGGATTGAGAGTGGCATTGTGAGTAGTGGGAAACCAGTTGGAAATGCCTATCTTAAACAAGACCGAATACAGCTGAGTCAGCTTAGAGACATGAAATGCAGACTTCGGACCGGGCCATTTTTTCAACACTTTGGCAGTGAGAACAGAAGCCAGAGTGTCTTTTGAAACAGAGGGTTTGGAAGAACCTTCGTTTGGACATTTATAGAACTCATTGATCAAGGCAGGAGTGACAGAATAAAAGGAACCACGCACAAACACTTTCCTATACCCCCGAGACCCCACAACAGAAAAGCGATCAGAGAGATTGGCATAAATCTCAACAATGACAGACCGTTCATAGGGTTGGTCACTCACAATAGTGCCGAGCAAACCTTGGGATTTTAGGAGACGAAAAATCCCAAAAAGAGGTAAAACAACCCTAGACAATACACGCTCAGGAGAACACACACGCTTACTCATACTATCCCAGTTTTCTTTAGCAAGAGCAGAATAGAAAAGGGATGAGAAACAGTTACCGGCAGAGAGTTGAGAGCCCATAGATGAATCAGAGGATTCAGAACGTAAAGGGTCATCCTCGGGAATGGGCGCAGAAGAAGAGGATTGATGACCCTCAGACTCGGAGGGAGGAATGGAGACAGATGAGCCGTCGTGTTTTCGATTAGAATGCTGGAGTTGAGCAGGGAACACAACGGAGCGGGTGGCAATCTCTGGATCTGAGGGCAGATCCGAATTCTCTTGTGGAGTTTCAGAAATGGTATCACCTTCAAGGTCAGCTACTCCTGCATCAACAGGATCAGGCACATCACTTGTCTTGAGACTCGGTGAGGGTGATGCCACGGGACTAGAGCTAGGATCCAGATCTGTAACAACGGGAACAGGAGAGACTTCCGGGTTAGTAGTGCGAAATTTCTTGGAGGATTTTCTGGACTTCTTTTCAGCAGGCGAGGTAGAGGGAGTGTGGCGTCGTTTCTTGGAGCCCTCAGCAGATCGATTTTTGCCCATGGTGAATAGTGAACACAGAGAGAAACGAGAGAAAGAACGGCGGTAGAAAAGAGAGAAGGGTGAGAATGAAGTGAGAGAAGGAAACCCTAGAAGGGGCAGATATTTAAGGCACAAGAACCGAGAAAATAGGCTGAAAAAGATAGGACTCTTCAAATACCCGATATTATCAAATCAAAAAAAGATCCCACAAAATCCTTGACCAATAACAACCAAGATATTCTCCACACGGAACATCAGAAAATTGAGGGGGCAGCTGACATGGTCATAGCCACGTGGCCAGAGACAACTAGGAACCAATAAATTCACAAAGCCCATATTTAATAAAAAATAAATTAAAAGTTTTAAAAAAAAATCACATCTTTTAAGGAAAAGAAATTCAAGAAGATCACAAGATCAAAAGTTGAAGGCTTGGTTTTCATGGATTAATTTGATGATCTTAAAGAAAATCATAATAGAAGGCCACCGAGCAAACTCTTGGATGCACGATATAACTATAACCCCATGACCATACTCAAGAAATCATAAATTAGGTAATTTTATTAGGGTTATGAATGCGTATGCGATTAGCACACCAATTCGATCGTCGACTTCAAGGAGAATTTCGCTAATATCTGCTTGAATATCATCCCAATTTTTTTTTTTTTTTTTGATATGATGTTCAAGCAAACATTAGGAGGGCAACCTCATTAAGAATCCACATAGCTTTAAATAGAATTCAGGAATGCATATGCGGTAGCATAATTCTTCTAATAGAGGTATGATCTTTGAGATGAATGGGGTCATAGACATTGATCACTCCCGATAGAGGGGGCAGCACACTTCTATCATGGCTAACTGTGGAACAAAAAATTAATACATAAAAACTAACACACAACAATTAGTCAAAATGAAAAATCCCATCATAACTATTCCAAAAACAGTGATGTCACATTTGCAGGTGACACATATAATGTCCGATTAAAATTACAAGTGCAATCCGGACATAAACGCTAATTGCACTATGACTAAAAAAATTCAGTTTTGCACATGGCAAATTCCAAGCGCTTTACGCAAGGAATCAAACCTAAGGAAATCAAGAGGCTTTGTGAAAATATCAGCTAGTTGATTGTCTGTGGACACATAATCTATAGTCACACGTTTCTGCTCAACTAATTCCCTGATGAAATGATGTCGAAGATCTATGTGTTTGGTTCGAGAATGCTGGACAGGGTTTTTTGAGATATTTATAGTACTTTCCTTATCACAGAAGATATGCAAGAGTTTTTCATGAAAGCCATAGTCATGTAACATATGTTGCATCCAAAGAAGTTGAGTGCAACAACTACATGCCGCTATGTACTCAGACTCAGCAGTTGATAAAGAGATGCAGTTTTGTTTCTTACTGTACCAAGATACTAAGTTGTTACCCATGTAGAAACAGCCTCCTGTAGTACTTTTTCTGTCATCCACATCTCCTGCCCAGTCAGCATCACTGTATCCTGCAAGACAAGTATTAGTATCTTTGGAGTACCATATCCCTAGTTCAAGAGTTCCACTCACGTATCGTATGATGCGTTTGACTGCACTTAAGTGACTTTCTTTAGGATTTGATTGGTACCTAGCACATACTCCTACACTGAAACAGATGTCAGGTCTACTAGCAGTAAGATAAAGTAAACTTCCAATCATACTCCTATATAATGTGGGATCCACGTTTGTGGCGTCACAATCGCGTCCCAACTTTTCAGTAGGACTCATTGGAGTTTTTAGAGGCTTCGCATTATCTAACCCAAATTTACTTACCAGATTCTTGGCATACTTGCTTTGTGTGATGAAAATTCCATCCTTCATCTGCTTTATCTGCAAGCCAACAAAGTATGTTCTCCAACCATACTCATTTCAAATTATTTTGACATTTGAGAAATAAATTCATCTTTCTTGTGGTCAGAAGTAGACCCAAAGACAATATCGTCTACATAGATTTGGGCTAAAAGGATTTTGTTTTTTAAATTTTTGACAAATAGTGTTTTATCTACCCCACCTCTTATGTATCATTTTTCAACTAAAAAGGTCGTAAGTCGCTCAAACCAAGTCCGAGGAGCTTGTTTGAGACCATATAGAGCCTTTTTAAGTTTATAAACATGTTGAGGTTTGAGTGGATCTTGAAATCCTTTTGGTTGTTCAACATTCACTTCTTCATTTAAAAGGCCATTTAAAAACGCATTCTTTACATCCATTTGAAAAGGTTTGAACTTTAAAGCACAAGCTACCGAGAGCAAAAGTCGTATTGACTCAAGTCGTGCTACCGGAGCGAATGTTTCATCGAAATCTACTCCTTCGATTTGGGTGTATCCTTGAGCAACAAGACGGGCTTTGTTGCGAGTTATATTACCAAGTTCGTCCGTTTTGTTTTTGAACACCCATTTAGTACCTATAACGTTTACCTGGTCGGGTCATGGAACAAGTTCCCACACTTCATGTCGAGTGAACTGTTCAAGTTCTTCTTGCATAGCTTGTACCCAATACTCATCAAGAATCGCTTCTTTGATGTTCTTTGGTTCTATAGTAGAAGTATAGAAACATACCTGACCATTTCTTGGTAATCAACTTTGGGCTTATTTCGATTTGTCATACCTTCATCAATTTCTCCTATCACCTGTTCAGAAGGATGATTTTTTACAACTTGTTTTGATGGCTTTTTTCTTTTTTTTGTGCTTTCCTTCACCGCTGTCACTTCTTCTGTGCTGACTTCTCGAGTGTGTACTGGTACAATGGTTTCTCCAGGACTAGACTCTTCCTCATCCATTCCTGCAGATAAGACTTCATTAAAACTTACATTACAGTCATTGTACGTTCATTATAAATGCGATAAGCTCTGCTGTTTAGAGAGTAACCAAGAAAAGTACATTTATCTCCTCTTGCAGAGAACTTACCGAGTTGTTCTCTATCATTCAAGATGTAACATTCACACCCAAAGACATGAAAGTAACTTAAGTTGGGTTTCTTAGCTTTCCACACTTCATATGGAGTTTTCTTGGTACCTGGTCTGAGATGTACATGGTTTATGGTGTAACAGGCAGTGCTCATAGGTTCAGCCCAGAACTTTGTGGCCACTCTTGCTGAGATAAGCATTACGCGAGTCATTTCTTGGAGAGTTCTGTCCTTTCTTTCTACCACACCATTCTGTTGTGGTGTCTTGGGTGCTGAGAATTCGTGTGAGATGCCATGTTTATCACAAAATTTTGTGAATGAAGAGTTTTCAAACTCTCTTCCATGATCGCTTCGAATTCTTCCAATATTACTGAATTTTTCAATTCTCATTTTTTTGCACAGAGTTTTGAACTCATAAAAGGTGTCTGACTTTTCCCTAATGAAACGTACACAAGTGAACCTTGAGAAATCATCAACACAAACTAGTACATACCTTTTTCCACCAATGCTCTCGGTCTGCATTGGTCCCATTAAATCCATGTGAATGAGATCCAAGGTCCTGCTAGTCCCTGCATGATCTGTGTTCTTGTGAGATGTTCGTACTTGTTTTCCCAAAGGACAGTCACCACATGACTCAGGTGTGTCAGTCTTCAATTGTGGTACCCCTTTCACGCATCCTGCATTAACAAGACGGATTAGATCATGAAAATTTAGGTGACCTAGTTTTCGATGCCAGAGATCAGTGAGGTCAGAAGAAGTGTGACGACATTGATCCGATTTATCAATCTGATCAATTTTGTAGCAATTATCCGATGACCTGTATCCAGTTAGAACACAATTTTTGTTTTCATCAAATACTTCACACTTACGCTTTGTGAACAATACGGAGTCGTATAGGTCACACAACTGACTCACACTCAGAAGATTTGATTTCAAACCTTCCACATACAGAACATTGTTCAGGTTTGGCAATCCTCCAACATTCAAGTCCCCTTTTCCTTTTACATAAGCCTTATTTCCATCTCCAAAAGTAACCTGTCCACTAGACATGTTATGCATGACAAGAAATTCCTTTCACCTGTCATGTGTTTGGAGCATCCACTGTCAAAATACCAAGAGTTAGTAGCACATGCATTTAAAGATAAAATAGCTGACCAGCAGTTAGTACTATCCTTTGTCATCCATTTTTTATAAGATTTTTTACTTCGGGGGTAACTAACCCACGCAGCGGAATTGGATGTCTGATACGCTAACTGTTTATTTATCAGTTTCCATCTTTTAAAGCATTTAGGCCTGACATGTCCTACTTTGTGGCAGAAGTGAGAGATAGGAATAAACTTAGTAGGAAGGGTTTGGGTAGTCACATGTAAAGGGGTGGGATTGACGAATCTAATTTTCTGGTTTGAACCAGTGTTAGCATTAGATTGTCCATCAGTATACCCCAAACCAATTTTTTTGGGATTAGAAGGATGAGCATTTATGATTTCATCTAGTCTGTTTGAGGGAAGAAATGCAGTGCAATTTAAATTACTGACAGAAGCCTCAAACATTATGCCAACAGGTGGTGAAGCATCTTGGTGATCATCAGAATGTATTCTTGGAAAAATATTTTTCCTGATTCCTTTTGCTCTTTCACCATCATAATCCTGCCAATACTTCAACAAATCTTTGAGATTGTCGATGTCTCTTTGTGCGAAGTCCTGTTCCACTTCAGAGACTTCAATCTCCATCTCAAGTTCATCAATCATGTCATTCAGTTTTGTTATAACTCATTTGTTCTCTTCCTCTCGTTCTTTGATTCTTTCTTTCAGGAGTTTATTTTCATTACTAACTTCATGACATTGTTTCAAGAGATCATCCAATTGTTGTTGAATTTGTTGGATGGAATCTTCACCTTCATCTTCTGATTTTTCATTCCCTGTGGACAGAAAAGGTATATTTAGATTTTCGTAATTTTCATTTTCCTGTGTGACATACCTGAGATGTGGCGGTTCTGTGCATGTGATGTCTTCGAGTGTGTCTTCTGTGATTCTGCAAGTTCCACAGAAGTCATTGTTTGTATCATCGTCACTAGCTTCACTCTCATCATCAGACTCTGAGTTGTCATCACTCCAGGTTGTGGGAAGTGATTTTCCTTGTTTTTTTCAGAGTGTTAGAGATATGACCATAACCATGGCACTCTCTACATCGAATTCCCTTTTCGACTTCTGGCTTATCTGAAGAGGTCCTGGGATTTCTCTCAGAGTTTGTAGGATGTCCATTTCTCTTCATGAATTTTCCGAAGTTTTTTGCAAGAAAGGACATGGATTTTGTGAGCTTGACTTCAAGTGCTGTCATAGGGACAATAGGCACAGATGTTGTCGTGTCCGATACAGTTTACAGAGCAATTTTTCTCTCATTGTTCATTTTGCTGATGTTCAACTTGTTTTCAAAAGTTTGTAGATTTCCAATTAGATCTTCAAGTCGCAATGAGTCCACATCACTGGCTTCCTCTATGGCAGTAATCTTGTACGCAAATCGGTCTGCCATGGATCTGAGTACTTTTCGTACAAGTTTAACTTCAGGATAGGTTTCTCCGAGGCCATGAGCTTCATTTGATATGTCACACAATTTGGAGTTAAATTCGCTCACAGCCTCATTTTCTTCCATTCGAAGATCTTCGCAATGGGTGGCAAGCATTTGAAGTTTGGATAGTCTAACTGAAGCAGTTCCCTCGTAAGCTATTTGGAGTTTCTCCCATGCTTCTTTAGCACACTCAAACGCCGAGATTATCTTGAATTGATTGATATCAATTCCATTGAATATAGCATTCAAGGCTTTGGAATTCATATTTGCTGCAATTTGTTCGGCTTTGCTCCAATCTTTGTCATGCTTCTCAGTTTCAATCCCTTTCTCATCTGTGGCAACGGGTCGCTTCCATCCAATTAACACTGTTCGCCATGCGTCTTCATCCATTGACTTTATGAACATCTTCATCTTAGTTTTCCAATAGCAGTAGTTGGTTCCCGTGAGCAGTGGTGGGCGAGTAGTGGAACCTCCTTCCATATGAGAACTCATAGTACCTATGAACAATAAATGGCAAATAAATCAAATTCCCAAAATCACACACCATGTATATCTAGTGAGAGGCTCTGATACCAATTGTAGATTTATATGCCTATAAATTCAGTAATTCTATGTTGTAACAGTTTGTTTAGATGAAACATGATTTTAGTTACAACTGTAAATCTTGTGTTAACACAGTTATACTCTACTTAAAGCAAATAAACAGAACACAAGAATTAATGTGGTTCAGACACAATTGTGCCCTACATCCACGTGGACCAAACACGATTTCACTAGTTCAGATTTATAGTGTACATTAAAAGGACTTAATAAAAACACTAAAGACTCCCTCTTTATGTAATATGCTGTTCTTGTACACAACTCGAACTCCGTGTTTCTTCCAGCAACAGCTCCACACCGCGTGCCTAGAACTCCTTTCTGGCCTGAACTCCCTTCAGTGACGCGGTTGATCTCTCGAGAGATCTATACAGCAGATCTGTATAAGTTGACACATCCAACGATGGCACAGTTCTGTTTAGCAGAACGTCTATGGAGTGATTTTTCTCACCATAAAAGTGTCACGGTCTTTGTGAGGTGAGGAGCCTTATATAGGCGTGAGATCGGCCTTCAAGACCTGTCTTCCAAAGGAACCGAATAACTAGAAAACAAAATCCTAGTCAATATCTAGTTCTAATTTAGATAACTATAAAAGATTCCTAACAAGAGTAAAGTACAAGGAAATAAATCTAAGTCCTAAAGAATTACAAAGGTAGGACTCTAAATTTCCAAAATAAACATGGGAACAAATCTTTCGCCAATCTTTACTTCCCAAATGAGGCGGATTTCTTTATCGGTAGAAATATTGCACCAACGGGACAAATTCATAATTTTCTTATTTTCTATCCTCTTCCCTTAGTTCGTAATCACAGTTCCACCAGTTTTATCTTTCGTCCCTTCAATAAAAAAATCCTAAAATATTTTTAGCCATTTCTTTCAATGGTACATTGGTATAAACACTAAACAATAATAGTGAATCACTTTTTTTTCTTTTGAGTATGAAAAATAATGTAACTGGAAATTTTAGGCCGAGCCCTCAAAATTTTTTTTTTTTTGAATAGTCAAATGACAAAATAAGGCTACTGAGAGGTTTATTTGATGGTAGAAAGGTGGTGCCTATTAGTTTTCATGATGGAAGGATTTTTGTGCTCCCATTGAATAGTTTGGATCTGCAAAATTATTAAAAAAAAATAGCGTTACCATGTAATAGAACTTGATTTTTGAAGGTGTGTTATCGAACTCTTGTCTATATATTCTGACCATTCTCGAGTTTTATTTTAGAATTTACATATCATGGCAAATAGAAATGGCTAAGAAGAATTTAGGATTTTTTTGATTAATAGGACAAAATATAAAAATGGCGGAACGATGATTAAGAATTGTGGGAAGATGATATATAATAAGAGAATTGCGAATTTTCCCATCTTTCAGGTTTCAACAAGTTGCAGGTAATTTTTCTAAGCCAAAAGTGATTTGGGGTGCAAAGTGCCAAACAAGTTATGTTTAAAGGGTGCAATCTGTCAATCTTGGAATTTAAGGGTGCAAAGTGCCAAAATGGTGTAATTCAAGGGTGCAAAGTGCCAAAAACCCCATCTTCTTTCTTTCACTTACCGGGGACAAAATTACAAAAGAATGATGCCCAACATATGTGTAGCTGAAAGTGAGATAAGGAAATTTTCTTCTTTTTTCATCCAAAAAACAAAACAAAAAGAAAAGCCTCAACAACCCTAGATAGATACTGCAAGAACTGAACCGAAAAGCAAATTCCTTCTCGAAGGTCTGCAAATTGAAGTGCCCCGTCATGAAGAAAAGAAGGAGCTGTTTATTATGTGATTGGGATTGTGATGATAAGTTTTTGGGGGTAATTAGTGAGAGGTTCTAATATTTAAAATTTATCGGAATATTTATAAGGGGTCATTTTAGGGACACCTCATATGCAAATTATATAGCGTAAATTTCACTTTTCTCTTGTATTTTGCCTCGATATTATTTTATCTATCTCTACTTTTGATTGCATCAATATAAGCTCCTGCACTTGAAAATTTGTCTCAATGTGGCCCTGGATGTTAGTTGTCAGACAATTGACATTAACACTGTTTGATCTAAACTCTGAAATCACAAAACGCCATATTTCCCAGCCACAATTTATTTTTTATTTTTTATTTTTTTAATTTTTGTAATAATTATTTAAACTGGGAATGGTGGTTTTTTTTGTAATTTTCTGACTTGGATCAAACGGTGTTAAGGTCAAAGGTCTGAAAAGTGAAAACTAACGGCGAGAGCAACATCGAGACATTTTTTCAGGT
Organism: Erythranthe guttata; assembly: GCF_056151865.1. Classification (NCBI taxonomy): domain Eukaryota; kingdom Viridiplantae; phylum Streptophyta; class Magnoliopsida; order Lamiales; family Phrymaceae; genus Erythranthe; species Erythranthe guttata. Next base: position 6,373,966 of record NC_142534.1, on the reverse strand, counting down.
TTAAGGGGGTAAATCGATGCAATCGGGAGTAGAAGGGCGTAAGGTGATATTTAGCCAGAGTACAAAAGGGGGAGTGGAATTTACTCAATTATATATAACTAACCACCTACGAGAATACACCATAGTGCAAATCCACTCCATTTTTATAACTAGATTTTTGGCACGTGCGATGCAGGGGATCGAAGTAAAATTAATACAAAGTAAAGTTCAGTTTAAACGATAAAATTGAAGTTTCAATTCATTTTGATGTTTTTCTATATGCATTGATGATAATTCCCATCCTTAAACTTGTTTTGCCTATTTATTAATTTAATTTTATGTTTTTGATGTAATATAGTTGTATATTTATCTTATCTCAGTTAATGTAAAAGTTTGACGAATCTTCTTCTTTATTATCCATAACAGGCCTTAGTAAATTTGCTATAAATCAATGATGCCATTAAATCTCAAGAGTTTATCAGGAGCAACTTTACTTTTATAATAAGATAACAACCAAATATTTTTCTAAACAATTAAATAATTTTTCCAAAAAAATTAATATTAAGTAAAAGGAAAATTTTAGTGGGAAAAGATACGGAGATTTGGGGCCAAAAAGTTTAGATACTTAACGGTTTTATTAAAATTAATATATTAAATATAATAAAATAATTAAATTAATTAAATAAGTAAATGACAATTATAACTATCAAACGAGCGGAAAAAAATTTCTAGGCTTTACCAGAAGCAATCTTACTTTATTAATAAGATAATTTGGCATACCCCTTGGGGCAATTTGATGTGCATGTCCTTTTAAATCATTTTTAAACCCTAACCAACTCATATCGGTCTCTCTCTTCATCTCCCAACTCCCAGATCCGAACCCCGCGCCCCTAGGTCTGTAACCGACAATGTTGCTTCACGGAGTCATAACTCTCTCTCCTGTGGTCAAAATTTGATGGTTTAACTACCGTTAGATTCCTCTCGTCGAACTCTTTCTTCTGATGGTGAATTCATTCAGTTTGGAGCATTGAATCTGTTTCTGCAAAAAAAAAAATATGTCGGTGCGTATTTCAACGACGGTGGGTCTTTCCGGAGGAGTAATTTGTGTTCCGGCAGTCAAAATTTGACGGGCTACCCACCATAGGATTCCTCTTATCGAGATCTGTATTTTATGGCAATTTCGTTCATTTTTTTTACTGTATATTTTGTTTCTATAATTTTTTTTCATTTGCGAGCGCGGAACCTTGAGTGGTTGGCGGTGGCTTGAATTTTTGTAGGAGGGGCTTAGGGTAAAGAGTCATTGGCGGTTGGTCTAAAATTCGTAGCATTTCGTAGCTATGGGATCTCTCTCTCTCTCTCTCTCTCTCTCTCTCTCTCTCTCTCTCTCTCTCTCTCTCTCTCTTAGTGGTTGTTGATTTTTTAGTGTTTTGATGTTTCTTCAATTTTTGTTGATTTGCAATAAAAAAAAAAAATTTGTTTTGATTTTGCAATTGCAGCGCAATGGAAGCCATTGATCCTCTCCTTGAAGGTGTCAAAAAAATTGGTTGAAGTTACGTATGCTTCAAGTTACAGTATTATGCAGACTGTATATATTACTGTACATTACTATACATTACTAGTTACATATAGTAGTAACATGTGGTCACATATGCATATATTTATGTATTTTCGATTTTTATTTGTTGGTTATGAGCTGATGTATAATATAAATATTGAACTTGTAATTTTTTGTTGTTGGGGTTTATGTATTTCTTTTGTATAAGCCAATATTCGTGTGTGTACACAATTGTCGACTAAAACTTTGGCGTAAAAAGAAAGAACATAATTACGAATGACTATAGTTTACTACTGTTACATGTAGTTATTTTCAGTACAATAAACATATCGATTTAAAAAAAAGTTAAAAGTTTTTTTTAAATATTGAAAATTAATAAATAAAATATATAAATAAAAAATAATAAATTAAACAAACATGTATTTAAAAAAAAAAGTAAATAATAAATAAATCAGTGAAAATGCTAAATGCAGGCCAGAAATGTTGAATGCAGTTTGGCCGAAAATTGCATATAAGGGCATTATAGTACTTTCGCCTCTCCAGGGGAGGTATGCAAAATGATGATTTTGGCTTGGATTTATCCCTAGTTTATTAGGCCCCTAGAGGTGTATATAAAATAAGCCCTATTTATAATCGACATCGGAATAGTTTAACTAGTGAGATTATAGTTGACTTCGGATTTTTATAGTTGACATTGGAAAAATTAGTTGACTATCCAATTTTTATAGTTGACTCTGGAAACATTATAGTTGACTACCAAAATATTACATTTGGAATTGAAAATTTGTGCGTTTTACTGTGTTATTGCTTCAAAGTTTTTTTACTAAACAATATAGCTGATTGGAACCATTTGTTATATATGTGGTTTGTGTCGTCTTCTTCACCATTTTTGAAATGGTTTCATTGCTTCAATATTTTTGTCTTTCGTTTTGATGTGATTTTACGAGAAATACAATAGATTAGGGTTTGTTTGCAGGGGGGACTAATGTGTGTGTAGTAGCAACATTAGAGGCGAAAATGAGAAAGATTTCCCTGGGATTTGGGGAAGATCTTGGGTGATTTGGATCGAGCATGAACTGCGGGATAATTGGAGCGTATTTATGAGTTTACTTTAATAAATTGAGGAGGCGTTTTGTTTCAAATAGAAAATATGAGGATATTTTCGGGTTGTGAAAAAGTGAGGGGTTCCAACTATTAAAATTAATGTTTTTTAAACCGGACCAGACATCGAACCGGACAGCTAACTGGGTCACGGTCGGACCGGTTCAATCGGGGTTCAACCGGGTTTTTAATTTTTTTATAATTTAATTATTTATATTAAAAGTAATTATTATATTTTTAAATTATTTATGATTATGATCAATACAAAATATTTATCTAAAGACAATAATTCTATTTATTAATCCCCAATAAAATTTAAAAATACACCAAAAAGCACAAATTATAGAAATTACATAAAATTTAAAAATAAATCAAATTTTGAAACATAAAAGCATAAACCCTACATTGATATAACACTTCCACCGTCAACTCCCCTTTCTCACATCCTCTTCCTCTATTTTTTTTTTAAATTTCCTTTCTTCCTCCACTCGCCCATGGCACTACCACATCACTGCCAATTTCCTGTCAAGCTTTGGACAGACCCAGGGAAGAGGTAATCGATTTTCTACTTATCATTCTTTTTTTTTCCCTTTGTATTGATGAAAAAACGGGTTTTTTTCTGGTTCCGAGTCGATGGTTCAACCGTGGGTTTTCCGGTTCTTCATCACCTGACCCGATTTTTAGGCATTTTTGGGTTTTTACATCCAACCGGACCGGACTTGGTGGCGGTTCGCGGTTGAACTGGTCGGACCGGCCGGTTCGGTCCGGGTTTCAAAACATTGATTAAAATAATATAAGGTGTTTAGTTTTAATTTTTTTTTTCAAGTGAGGGGCTATGCCTCATTAACCCTAGAATTAAACACAATTGATTTTAAAGACTTTCGTATACATTTAAATCCGAGTTTTAATTAGTGAGGCCCATGTAATTCTTATATCCAAGATGAGATTAGTCAATATAAGATAATTCTTCTTATAAAATAATATCTATTATTTTATAGAGGTCTAAAGATATAGGTTCCAGGTGACAAATTTTTTTAGAATTAAACACAAAATTTATTAGAATTAAACGACAAACTCATCTAAACCTTCACTTCACGTCCTTTATAAATTTCGTTCCAAAAATGCCCTCCACACACAACAAATGAAATATGCACCAAGTAATATTTAAATCGTATTTATCATTATTTTATTCTAAATTTTACATTTTTATTTTGCATATAATATTTGTTTTTACGTAGAACACGATTTTTTTTATTTTTCATTTAAGTATTTTTCAGTATTATAAAGAAAAAAAAAAATTCCTTGTTTTCTACATAATATTGAAATCTATTTTAGTCACCTATAGACACCCGTAGAAACTCGTAGTAATCGTAGTAACCCATAGCCATTTGTACCGCCTTAGAAATTTGTAGTAATCGTAGTAACTCATACTCATTTGTACTGCAATTTCAAAACCCTAACTCCCTTTGAACCCTAGCTGCTAGCCAACCATAGACAACCATGGACACCCACGTAATCCATAGTCATCCAAAAATAAAAATCTAAATCCGCAAAACCGTCACCATAGCCGCCGCCACCTCCATATTCATCGCCTCCCGGCCCTTCCCTATCTCTATAACCACCTCCACGGTAACTGCGACCACCACCGCCCATAACTACCTACACCATACCCACGGCCTCCATAACCACTGCCACTCACCATAGCCGCCTCCATAACAACCCCTACCATATGCACCCCCGCCATTCACCATGATCGCCTCCATAACAACCCCACGTTACCCGCCGCCTCCATGACCACCCTCACTGCCACCATAGCCACCCACCATAACTGGGAGACAAAATAGAGAGACATGTAGAGAGAAAGAGAAAGAATAAGAGAAAATAAACAGATCTGGGTTGGAGAGACGTAGTAAAAAATAATAGGAATGACAGACATATTATATTTTGAAATAGGGATGTATTTATAAAAAGGTAAATGAGGGATGACCCTCTCAATATACAAAATAATAGAGTTCAGGTCCCTTTTATAATTGGACCTTTATAAAGAAATCCTAAATTGATATTATGAATTGTTAGACCCCGGCCTTATTGTTATTCTCTTTTTACCCTTTCCTTTTAATATTTTTCTTCTTCTTTTCTCCATCTTTTTCTCTCTCCATTATTTTTGTGATTTTGTCTTTCTCTTTCTTCCCCCTTTTTCTCTACGCTTTCTATTTCATTCTCTCATTTCCTATCAGCATCACGTCTCTCTCTCTCTCTCTCTCTCTCTCTCTCTCTCTCTCTCTCTCTCTCTCTCTCTCTCTCTCTCTCTCTCTCTCTCTCTCTCTCTCTCTCTCTCTCTCTCTCTCTCATGTCCTTCTTCCTCTTTCTCTATAACTGTCTCCTTCAATTTCCTTTTTTTTTCCCTTCTTTTTCTCTTCTTTGTACCTCCTTTCTCTCATTCTTCGCCATCTCATTTTTCGTTCATCGAAAAGAGTCTACTTTCGACTATATGAATCACATGTTATGATTTTATCGCCAGAGTTGAGGTTTTTTTCGTCGCGGTTCTATTTAGAATATCCAAATCTCGATCTTAAATTGGATATGAATATACTTAACTGATGAAGAAATTATAGATGAGTACAGATTGCTGGGGTGGGGCTCGACCTCTGAACCGTTGCCCGTCTTATAGGAATCACAAGTTATCACAAAAATACAGAAGTTAAGGACAAAGGGAATCTGCCGAAGGTAATGCAGTCAAGCCGTCAAGCTGGCAGTGAGAGGTTCGAATATTTATAGTTGACATCGAAATAATTAACCAGTGAGAAACTATAGTTGATTTCGAGCATGAATCGCGGGATAATTGTAGTGAATTTATTAGTTTCCTTTAATAAATTGAGGAGGGGGTTTGCTTCAAATAGAAAATATAAGGGTATTTTCGGTTTGTAAAAAAATGAGGGGGTTCCAACTATTAAAAATAATATGGGGTGTTTAGTTCTAATTTTATTTCAAACGAGGGGGTATGCCTCATTAACCCTTTAAAAAATTAGTTTGGGGTTATATTTAGTTCTAATTAAGTTTGCTACGAGGGGCCCATGCATATTAACCCCTATTTTATAAGATGCTTGTTATCAAATTTTGAATTTTTATGGTTATTTAATAGTGTTTGATGTTTGGTTTTCTTAACATCAACCAAATTACTTAAAATGACCGAATTACCTTTGTTATTGTACATAGTTTTTCCTTCTATTTTTTAATATTTATATTTGGGTTCTTTAAAAATAAGCCCATCAATGGTTCAGATTTTTGTAAAAGACTAAAATAGCCCCCTCATACTTTAATATGCTCCAATTTCATTCTTTAATTTAATTTAACCTAAATTTGACCCAAAACACATTTTTATGGACAATTTCGTCCGTCACCTCCGTTAACCGCCGATCTCCGGAGTTGGCTTTTTTTTTCTTCCTGATTTTTCCGCCGGTTTCCGGCGTTGACTCTTTTTTTCTTCCTGATTTTTCCGCCACCGGTTCTCGGCGTTGACCGGCGTTGACTTTTTCGATTTCTTTTCTTTCTTTATGTAACATCTTTTTTTCCCGTTTGAACAACAATATTGTTGTGATTGACAGTAATATTAACTATAATACTGTTAAACACAGTAAAATTAACTATACTATAGTTTAACACAGTAATTTGTTATATTAATCTCTAGAACAATAATATGAACACAACAAAACTCATTATTATTGTGTAATAGAGTAATATTACTACATTGACCCTGCAAAAAATGTAAACATAATAAAAAGCAAAAGAATTAATATTACTGTGAGTGACAGTAATATTACTATAACAACAGTAATATTACCGTCAACCACAATAATATTATTGTGTTTACAGTAATATTACAATGATAGACAGTAATATTATTACATTACTCCGTGAATAACTCAAACAAAACAAAAAATCCAAGAAACATAATAATATTGATGTGGTTGACAGTAATATTATTGTGGTAACAGTTATTTTACTGTCAATGACAGTAATATAATTACGTTGACTTGTCAACAAATCAAACAAAATTAAAAAAAAATAACAAAAAATATAATAATAATAATAATACGTTAATTTACTGTCAACGGCAGTACAAATTACATAAATGTATTGTCAACGGCAATTCAATTACGTTAATATACTGTCAGTGACAGCATAATTACGTTAATTTACTGTCAATAACAGTATAATTACCGTTAATGACAGCACAATTACAGTCAATGTTTAGCGGCGGACGTAAAAAAAACAAAAAAAAACTAAAAAACACTAAAACAAAGTCAACGTCGGAGACCGACGGCGGAGAAAACAGACGAGAAAAAAAAAAGTCAATGCCAAAATCCGGCAGCGGAAAAAACAGACTAGCAAAAAAAATCGAAAAGTCAAACGCCGGAGACCGGCGGAAAAAAAATTTTGAAAAAAAAAAACAAAATTGGATTTTTCTGGTAAAAAATGATTAAATTGGGTTACAATTAAGAATTGAACTTAAATGGTTGGGGATAATTTTGTCATATACATGAATTTTTCCTTTATTTATAATAAATATTAAATAGATGGGCTTATTGGTGAAAGAAATATAGCCCCTAAACCTAGAATAATAAAGATGATTGGTTAGGAACTTATGCACAAAAACCCCTTAATATTTTGTTATTTTTTATTTTTCAAATTTTTTTCCTCTAGTTTTTCGAATTATTTTTTGAATTTTTTTTTCGAAGATTTTTTATATTAATTTTCTTTGTTGAATATTTTTTAGTTTTTTCGATTTTTTTTATATTAATTAGTTTAAAAAAATAATTGAATATGTTATTATGATAAAAGAGATTTCAAGTAATTAAAAAAAACAAATTCATTAATAAATAATCCTACATGCATGAATTAATTCTATTTTTATAAAATTTAGTGTATGCATATATGTGATAAAATGCTCACTTATATTTATCATGCTAGAATCAAAATAATTTTTCAATTTCGAAAATTACTTGTTTTGACATAACTTGTTTATAAAAATCATTAATCACATAAGGAATTCGTTATGCATAAATTATTCTAAATTATCATCTAATAAATTTGCATTTAGAGATGGTAAAATAAAATACTAACATTTCTATCGAAAATGTGGGATATTACAAATGCGGACGTTTTCTAAGGAACATCATAACATATGTTTGGATTCTGAAATGCATTCTCATATTCATCCTCACATTCGTCTTCATTATTCTACCAAATTATAAAAAGGCTTAATCTCAAAAAGGCCCATGACAAGGGCACTTAATTAAAAGAGGGACATCCAACTTTTTTGTCTTTCAAATAAATCCAGCTCATTCAAACTTATTTCCAAATAAGGAAAATCCTTTTATGTATACCAAAATTACCATCAATTCATTGAAACCCAATTCAACTTCAATTTCATGATTTACACCCCAATTTAGCCCAATTTGACAAAGTAACCAATTTTAACCATAATTTCAATTTTGACCCGCCACCACCGGAGACCGCCGGTCTCCGGCGTTGATTTTTTTTTTTTCAAGAAAACTTTTTTTTCCTGAATTTTTTTTTCCGGTAGGTCAACCGCCGTTGACCGCCGGGTCTCCTACGTTGACTTTATTTTTTTCTTAAAAAAAACTATTTTAATTAATATTACTGTCTTGGCTGCTAAATTACTGTCTCCAACATTTATTTAACTATCGCAGACTGTAATTTAACTGTAAATTAACTTTTTTTTCTTCTTCATTTTTTTTAAATTAATAGTACCGTCTTGGCTGCTAAATAACTGTCTCCAGCAGTTATTTAACTGTCGGAGACAGTAATTTAACTTTTAATTGATTTTTTTTCTTTAAAAAATATTTTAATTAATATAATAGTCTTGCCTGCTAAATTACTGTCTCCAACAGTTATTTAACTATCAGAGACAATAACTTAACTGTTAATTGACTTTTTTTTAATTGTTTTAATTAATATTATTGTCTTGACTGCTAAATTACTGTCTCCAACAGTAATTTAACTGTTAATTGACATTTTTTCCTTAAATAAATATTTTAATTACTATTACTGTCTTCGTTGCTAAATTACTGTCTTCAACAGTTATTTAGCTGTCGGAGACAGTAATTTAACTGTTAATTTACTTATTATTATGGGCAAATGGCAAAAAGGCCCATCACATGGGACTTAAATGCATTTTGGTCCACAAAAAAAACAGTCTCTCAATTAAGCCCATCCCCATGTCTTTAGTCTAAAATACCCTCAATAATATAATTCTTATCAATTCCACCCATTATGCTCTAACTTCCTTAATATTACACATTGACCCCGGATTTAGACAAATATATCACATTAACCCCCAACACTTTTTTTTTTCAGAAATAAATTTTTTTCTGAAATGTTCTTATCAATTTTTTTTTTTTTTTTTTGAAATTTTTTTTTCTCCTGAAATATTTTTCCGGCCGGTCAACCACCGTTGACCGCCGGTCTCCGGCTGACTTTTTTTTTTTTTTTTGAATTGTTTTTCTTAGAAAAAAAATATTTTCATTAATATTACTGTCTTGGCTACTAAATTACTGTCTCAGACAGTAATATTACTGTTTGGGACAGTAATATTATGAATATTATTTTTCCGAACAGTAATATTATTAATATTATTGTCTAAGACAGTTAAATTAATGTTGGAGACAGTAATTTAACATCCAAAGCAGTAATATTAATTAAAATAATTTTTTTAAGGAAAAAAAAAGTCAATTAACAGTTAAATTAATGTCTCCGACAGTTAAATAACTACCGGAGACAGTAATTTAGCAACGAATACAGTAATATTAATTAAATATATTTTTTTTAAGAATTAAAAGTCAATTAACAGTTAAATTACTATCTCCGACAGTTAAATAACTGCTGGAGGTTAGCAACGAATACAATAATATTAATTAAAATATTTTTGAAGAAAAAAAAACAAAAGAGTAAATTAACAGTTAAATTTTTGTCTCCGACAGTTAAATAACTGCCGGAGACAGTAATTTAGCAGCCAAGACAGTAATATTAATTAAAGTATTTTTTTTAAGAAAAAAAAAAGTATAAAAAAAAAAGTCAACGTCGGAGACCCGGTGGTCAACGGCAGTTGACCGGCCGGAAAAAAAAATTGAGGAAAAAACAATTTTCAAAAAAAAAAAAAAAAAAAGTCAACGCTGGTCAACGGCGACGACCGGCGGTCTCCGGTGGTGGCGGGTCAAAGTTGAGGTCAAAATTGAAATTAGGGTTAAAATTGGTTAATTGATTAAATTGGGGTGTAAATCATGAAATTGGAGTTAAATTGGGTTTTAATGAATTGGGTGTAATTTTGGTATATATAAAAGGATTTTCCTTATTTGCAAATAAGTTTGAATGTGCTGGATTTATTTGAAAGACAAAAAAGTTGGATGTCCCTCTTTTAATTAAGTGCCATTGTCATGGGCCTATTTGCCATTACCCCTATTATTATTATTTATTTTTTTAATTTTGTTTTTTGTTAAAAAAATTATTTTAATTAATATTACTGTCTTGGCTGCTAAATTACTGTCTCCGACAATAATATTACTGTTTGGGACAGTAATATTAGTAATATTACTGTTCGCAAATATAATATTCATAATATTACTGTCCCAAACAGTAATATTACTGCCTCAGACAATAATTTAGCAGCCAAGACAGTATAATTAAAATATTTTTTTAAGAAAAAAAAGAAGTCAACACCGGAGACCGGCGGTTAATGGTGGTTGACAAGTGGGAAAAAAAATTTAGAAAAAAAAAATTTCAAAAAAAAAACAAAAAAAAAAAAAGTCAACGCCAGAATATGGCCGGAAAAAAAAATTCAGAAAAAAATTATTTTCTAAAAAAAAATATTTTTTCAAAAAATTATTATTTTGGATGTTAATGTGATATATTTGTTTAAATCCGGGGTCAATGCGTAATATTAAGGAAGTTATAGCATTATGGATGGAATTGATAAGAATTATATTATGGAGGGTATTTTAGTTTAAAGACATAGAGATGAGTTTATTTGAAAGACTATTTTTTTTGTGGACCAATGTGCATTTAAGTCCCCTGCGATAATTATTATATTTACACAAAGCAATATAATTCAAAAAATAATAATAATAACATGAAACAGCAGGGGTTTGTGCTGTACAGGACGAAACCCCTGGTGTTTCATGTTGTGTAGCACGATACACTACCTTTTTTTTTCTTCATAGTTTCGTGCTTTGTAGCACGAAATCCTCCGTTTTTTTGAAATTTTTTGAGGTTATGTGGAACGATGTACAAAGTCCCCTTAATTGTATTTTTTCTTCTTGTTTTCTTGTTCGTTTTACCTCATAATCGTATTCCGGATCGGCCATTGAAGTTTTTATTGTTGCTTGGCACTAAATTTGTGAAACGAGCTTTAGACTCCAAGATTTCGGAATTTTTGAGTTGAGAGAGTTGTCGAGTTTTTTAGAAAATTTGAAAAGTGAGAAATGAGACTACCACTGCAAAAGTGCCGCTGCAATTAGCATTTCAGAAAAAAAAATAAGGGTAAATTACACCTTCACCCCTGAGGTATGATAAAATAACTTTAAGGTCCATGTGGTATTGGTAATTACAATCACACGACCCACACAACTGTAACAATTACCGGAGCCAAAATTTTATGTCATGGGAACCGATATGCACTATATTTGTTTTTCGCAGGGCAATTAATGCTAACATAGACGAAAATTTATAAATTTTATGTTAAATAATAAGGATTTAAGAAATGTTGGGAGAGCCATGTCACCCTATAACTCTACGTTTTCTCCAGCACTATCTGAAACTAATAGTCCGTTAAAACCCTAAAGGTAGACATGACCACGGTTTGGTTCGGTTCCGATTTTGGAGGAACCGTAACCGAACCGAATATTTCTGGTTCTTTACGGTTCGGTTCCGGTTCGGGTCTAACCGTAGAACCGGCCGGTTCTTAATAATATTTTTTTTTTGTAATTTTTTTCTTAATTTTGTATTTTCTGTTATTATATTTAATTTAAAACGATATGTAAAAAATACTTTAAAAAACAGTTAATGTTTTTTGAAAAAACATTGGAAAGAATACTTCAAAAAAATATATTTTGTTTAAAAAAACTTAATTTAAAAAAAAATACTTAAAGAAAATATTTTTGTACTTTTAAAAAATTTGAATAAATTACTTTTAAAAGAATACTTGAAGGAATTGCTTTTAAAAATAACTTTTGCACTTCTAAAAAAAAATCGTATTTTAGTACTCCCTCCGTTCCTAAATATGTGTCGTTTTTCACATTGGCACAAATCTTAAGAATCTCAATAAATATATTTTGATTTAAGGAAAATAGATATTAATTGACCAAAATACCCTTGTTTATTAATTAATGCAGGAAGAGTGCTATAGAGTTAATACGGGTAAAATTGAAAAATAAGCAATTAATGCAACATTGGAATTGTAAAGTGACAGATAATATGGAACAAAAAAATTCTCAAAAGAGACAGATATTATAGAACAGAGCGAGTATTAAAAATTAAAAAAAGAAAAGGAAAGAAATTGAAAGGGCTTAAATAAAGGAAAAGGAAAGAATTAGTTGTAGTTATAATTAATATTTAATTTTTTTTTTCTAAAAACAGGTTAGACCGGTTTTAACTGCGGTTCTAACCAGCGGTTAGCGGTTACAAGAATGGGGAACCAGAACCGAACCGATTTTTCCGGTTCCGGTTTTGGTCAAACTGGTTTTGGTTCGTGTTCTGGTCAAACCGGTTCCGGTTTGCTTAAAAAATAGTTGACTCCGGTTCATCTCCAGTTTCGGTTCCCGTTCTAACCGAACCAGTGGTCATGTCTACACTAAAGGAATAACACATCCAATGCATTATTCCTTTAAAGTTTCTAACAATGTTTCAGGGGTGATTGTAATTACCGATACCGCAGGGACTTTAAGGTTATTTTAGCATACCTCAAGGGGTGTAGGTGTAATTTACCCAAAAATAATTATGATTAGTGTATTTTTTATTTTTTATTAAGAGTATTATAAAGGATGAAATATATATATATATATATATATATATGGATTATTTACCCAAAAAATAATTATGATTAGTGTTTTTTTATTTTCCATTAAGAGTATTATAAAGGAGGGATATATATATATATATATATATATATATATATATATATATATATATATATATATATATATATATATATATATATATATATATATATATTATTTTGTAGACCTCTCTCATTTCTAATTCTAAATTATATAAAAATAACTACCAAGTGAATTACACTCTAGGGGAAAATATTTTGACCTATCCCCTGGGCCACCCTGAAGTCTCTACAATACCCTTTTAAAATCAGTTTTAAACACTACCCCAATACATGTCGGTCTCTCTCTTCCTCTCCCAAATTCAAAATCCCGCCTCCACAAACCTCCCACCGGCGAAATTGCTTCCCGGAGTCATAACTCTCTCGTCGGTGATCGGAATTCGATGGTTTAACTACCGTTGAATTCCTCTCGTCGAGCTCTTTCTTTTGGTGGTGATTTTATTCAGTTTGGAGCGTTGGATCTATTTATGTAATTTTTTTTCATTCGACGAAGGTGGTCTTGCTGGAGGTGTATTTTGTGTTCCACCAGTCGAAATTTGACGGCCTACCCACCGTTGGATTCCTCTCGTCGAGATCTATATTTTGATGGTAATTTCGTTATTTTTATGATTTCAGATTTATTTCTATATTTTTTGCATTTGTGGGCGCGCGGAACCCTAGGTGGTTATTAACGGCAGCTAGGGTTTTGGTAGGAGGCGAGGGGGGTGAGGAGTCACTGTCTGTTTGATTTAAAATCTGTAGCATTTCCCATCAATAACATTTCTCTCTATCTCTATATATCTTAGTGTTTGTTGATTTTTGAGTATTTTGATGTTTCTTCAAATTTTGTTGATTTGCAATATTAAAGTTTTTTTTTTGTTTGATTTTGCAATTGCAGCTTAAATGAAAGCCATTGATCCTCTCCTTGAAGGTGTCAAAAAATTGGTTGAAGTTTCATCTGCTTCAAGTTATAGTGTTCAACAGACTGTATACATTATTACTATACATTACTAAACATATAGTAGTAACATGTAGTTACATAAGAATATATTTATGTATTTGCGATTTGTATTTTATTAGTTTTGAGGTGATTTATAATAAAAATATTGGAATTTGTAAATTTTTGTTGGGGTTTATGAATTTCTTTGGTATAAGCCAGTATTTGTGTGTGTGTACAATTGATCGACTAAAAATATGGGGCAAAAAGACGAACATAACTACGAATTACTATAGATACTGCAGTAACATGTAGTTAATTTCACTACACTAAACATATTGTTTTGAAAATTAAAAAAAAAATTAAAATTTATTTTTTTAAAATACAAAAGAATTAAAAGAATTAAAAAAAAATATATATATATATATATATATAATATAAATTTAACAAACAAGTTTATTATTATTAAAAAAAAAAAAAAATAAATAAATAATAATAAATAAATCAGCGAAAATGATAAATACAGGTCCATAAATGCCAAAAATGCAGTTTAGCTTGGGCTTGGGCTTAACCTAATTTATTTGGTGGTTGGGTATGTAAAATAACCCCCTATATATATAAAGGTTTGTATTCTATTTTCCCATTTCCACACGCGGCGACAGTAGTAGGACCGGTGAACGGCGGCGGAGAGGTGAACGGATGCCGGAGAGGTGAACGGCGGCGGAGAGGTGAACGGATGCCGGAGAGGTGAACGGCGGCCGGAGAGGTGAACGGCGGTTACAAGATGAAGGCACCACTTCTTATGAATTCAATTGGAAGTGTTTCTCGAAGTATTTCTGGTTAGTTTCTTTTGTTTTTTTTGCTGATGCATAAGCGTTAGTTAGTGAATTCGTATTAAATTTTTTCATTTGTTATTTGGATGTTGCAATTCATGAAATCTGTAAATTATCTTCCCTAATTAGTAATTAGTATTGAGTGCCAGGTGTTTGATAAAATGTCCAAGCCTAATTTTCTGCTTGATTTTTTGTCCCCTTATATATAGTGCAGTGTACATAAACCTTCAAAGGTAATGAGAAATGCTTAAGTTTTCCTGTTTATTGTTTACTGCTTTGAGAAATGCTTAAGTTTTTTCTAATAGTAACTTTCTAGATTATGTTTGGATTTTAACTTTTTAATTTGCTTTTATATAAGATGATGCGAATTCGCCGCATGATGTGTCTAGCAGTGAAAATGGCAACGATCGCTAGGATTAGTATGTTTGTGTATTTATTCGTCTTTCCATTTTCACTTTTTCTTCCTTAAGATTTATCTATGTAGATTATGTTTACATGAATGTAATTTATTGTCATTTTATCCAGGGGTATGATTGACTTTCAAAATGGAAATAGTGGACTACACGGATCTATGATTAAATGCCTGGGATGTTGTTGTTGCTGTTGTCCAGGAAGGGGTATACACTTCTCTATAATTTTTTTTTTCTTAAATATCCTTAAGATTATACCCGTGTATATGTGTATGTATATGAATTTTAGTCTATGTTGTGTGTGTATTTTTCAGCGAGCCCAAAAGCCGATGCTGGTTCCGTTCTAGGGGATGATGATCGTCAAGAATGTAAGTTTTACATTTAGTATGTATGTTTGAAAGGTCCTTTGTTTAAGCCCTAAAATCATTAGATATATTGAACTTAGATTACTGGATAAGCACAAGACTCACCACATCATATAGTTTTGCCCGAACAACCACAACTTTAACAACAAATATGATCTACTGCAGTTCATGCCCATAGCTTCTCTTTACGTTTATTGTACAACCCGTGAGCTGGAAGAGCCTTCTTTTCACCACTTAACAAGATTAAACTTAGCCGTTAGGAGCTACTAATCTCAACGCCATGTCACTATTATACTTTTTCCTCTGCATGAGAAAACTCTACTGTGTCTATAAATATTAGAAATAGACAGATTCGTCGATTAAGAAGCCAAACACAAATGTCGCCCCTACTTCGATAACAAATGCAAATAGCAGCAGCCCAAGTAGCAAGTATAGATACTTCTGTGATGATAGTACAACACCACATGCGGTCCCCGCCCCCAGCATGACGACAAATAGAGCAATGCACTGAATGACAAACAAATCAATACCATCGCATCGCTTATCCAACTCTATTTCTTCCTTCATAATATTCGTTCTCCTCCTCTCAAATGCCTCGATTTTCAACTGATTATCAGTAGTAACGCACCCAGTAACGCACCCAGTAATTGATGTTTGCACATGGATGCCTTACTACAAATAATCAGTTGAAAGTCGAGGCATTTGAGAGAAGGAAGACGAATATTATGAAAGAAGAAATAGAGTTGGATAAGCGATGCGATGGTATTGATTTGTTTATCATTCAGTGCATTGCTCTATTTGTTGTCATGCTGGGGGCGGGGACCGCATGTGGTGTTGTACTATCATCACGGTACTATCTATACTTGCTACTTGGGTTGCTGCTATTTGCATTTGTTATCGAAGTAGGGGCGACATCTGTGTTTGCCTTCTTAATCGACGAATCTGTCTATTTTTAATATTTATAGGCACAGTAGAGTTTCTCATGCACAGGAAAAAAATACAATAGTGACATGGCATTGAGATTAGTAGCTTATAACGGCTAAGTTTAATCCTTGTTAAGTGGTGAAAAGAAGGCTCTTCCAGCTAAGAGGTTGTACAATAAACGTAAAGAGAAGTTATGGGCACGAACTGCAGTAGATCATATTTGTTGCTAAACTTGTGGTTGTCGCCGATTGGATTGCATTCTTGGCGGTCTGCGGTCGAGCAGTGGATCATACGAGAGAGACCACTTTGGAATTCTGGTCATGTGTGCAGTTGCGAGTGTGGCCTATATGCTAGCTATTGGTCTATTTTATGCACACAGGTAAAATTTCTCTTATCTTACTCCGATTAATATTTTCTTTTATAGTTTTTAATTGTATAATTATTCTTATTTTAATGCTTTGCAGATGAAAAAAGACCTATGAGAGCTATATAGTCGCATTATATGTTTGCAGACAGGTGCTGCTTCTGACTTGATCTAGGTGTTACTGTGTTTACGACTTATATGTTTGCTATTTGATATGGGTGCAAAATGCTTTTTCAATTTTTGAGGGTGAGATATTCCAAAATGATCGTATGTTACGGTGCAAACGCAATTTAGTCCTTTTGTAAAATACCATATACTCTTTGTTTTATGCTTGTACGAGTTTGTGATTGTTAGTTTTTTTTGAGTGCTTGGGCGAATTGGTTGATATGTGGTTTTGTATGTGCTAGTACTGGATTGTCGTGTTTTTTCCAATAATACATCCTAATCATATGTTTTTTTTTAATTATTGGATATGATTTTCTGCTTTTAGTTGAACAATTACATTGTTGAGTTTTTTCTTGTCAAGATTCTTGTGTATCACATCAATTTTAGACGTGATTCCGTTTGATATTGAAGTTGAATATGATTCTCAAAAAGAGGATTCATAAGTAAGATTTAGTTACCTAATCAATGTCATGTTAACTGAATTCTTTGGATTCAGTAAATAATTGGAATGAAATGTAGAAAAAATATATGTATTTCAAAATAAGTATAAATATTTGCAAAATGTTTCCCGTCTTAATAACTCAATATCCACTGCCCAGACGTAAATGATACCCGTTGCACGTCATGTTCTGGGATTTGGTATTTTTGTAATTCTGAAGTAATATGGAAATTATTCTTGCACAAATGTTGTGAAATTTAGGCTTTAAAGACCCTACAAGTTTATGGTTAATCACGGGTGAATCGGCCTGCAACTCTTACTGTTACTTATGGGTGAATTGACCCGCAGATTCAATAAGACTTGCATGATCAAAAGGCACTGTGCATTCATTACGACTTTGCGAAGTATTATTTTCTATCTGTCTGGATTTCATTATTTGATTGAATAGAAAGTTTGTGTTCCATGTAGGTTAAAGGATGCTTAGTACTTGTTTCAGTAACGACGTAAACTTTCATTACCTTGCAGAGAAAATGGGTCTTTCTTTCACCGAGCTTTTCAGTTACCGTTTGACGAGGATATGCGAATGAATTCTTATGGGAGAGCTCTTGTATAAACTCAAATTGGGAGAAATAGTGACAATCATTCCTATAATCGGTACGCCTTTTTTCTATATCATGTTTTCTCTGTATTGTTATGCAATGTTATGAAGATAAGTGTTTGTGTGCGTGTTTGTGGTAGAGAAAGTTGACGGAAATTATATCTTTTTTGCTCGCCGCTAAAGTCCGAGAAATTTGAACAATTGCTTTGTTGTTAATTTTAAATTTTTTTCTGTTTTGAAATCAGATTCAAAAGGCATTTTTGTCTTGCCTATGTGTATAAGTCCTTTTGCGTTTGTATTTTCAGTTTGGATGTATCCTGACTAAATTCTCACAATTATCTGTGGCAGGTTGAAAAATTCATTCATATAAATAAGGGCTAACTTGATCTTTTGAGAACACACAACAACATATTGGGAGTGTAAATAAGGGCCAACTTGATCTTTGGATAGCTGCTCTTGTCCGCATTATGGGATCTTGATTCTTTTTTCCGTTTCTTTTTTCTTGGAAAGTTGACTTTTGTCTCGTTGATTCTGTAATAGTTTAGGCAAATTCTGTTGTTGTTTCAAACTTTTTTCATTATTTATTAATTATACTTTACACTACTATGTTGATAGGACTAGACCATCATCTAGATAAAACCGGTCCTCAGATTTCGAGGACCATAAGCATTGAATGTGTGAACTTTATTATCACTCTAAGAGCTAAGAAGTTTGTTTGATAGGTTTAAAAATCAAATGTTGCTCATATTTAAATACTACACATCTTCCTAATGCATAGCGAAAATGATTTAATCATATGGTAGAGAGTGACTCAGTGAATGTTCTAGATACGTTTTCCAATGTAAGTACAATAAATATATTTGTAGAACATTTTTATCTACGAAAGTTGTTTACAAAATAGACGGATCGTGACACTCAATCTCCTTTCATAATATTTACAATAATAAATTATTATAATTTTTTTTTGGCGAACACCTTATATATATTCAATAATATTCAAATAAATGTATTTTAAAACCAAGTCAAACATTAAAACCAAGTCTAATTTTGATGAATTTTGCGGATATATAAATGATTATAGGAGTATTGCTCTTTTAGCATTTTGTCAAATAAAATCATTAGTTACATACTTGTAACTAATTTAAATTAACAATAAACGAAAAAATCTACTTTATGTGTATATTAATCTTAGGAGAACCATGATGAAAGATAGACGTTTCTACAAATAAATTTCGGAATTTAACTTCTCTTATTTTAAACTCTATATAGATATGATTACATTGCCAAAAAAAAAAAAAAAAAAAAAATTGCGGCCCTTTGATGTTAGGATCGCTAAGAGCATCTCTAGTCGAACCCCCTAAACCCACTTTTCCAATTAATCCCTAAAATTTTGGGAAAAATAATGCTCTAGTGGGTTATTATAAAGGGATTATTTGTCAAAAGCCCTCTATTACACAAGTCTAATTACAGTAGATCCACTTTTTTTAGAACTTTTTGAGATAAATCCATTTTTGTATTAAATAATAAAAAATAATAAATTATCACTATTATACCCCTAACTTAAAAGTAACGTATGTTTTATGATTGGAAATAAAAAAAATTAAAAATAATTTGTAATATCTTTTCCTATTTTATCGTAACAACACATCCTCATATAATTCCACGATTGTGCCCCTTAATTACAGAGAAACCGTTTCAAAGCAATCTGTATTATTTCCACACATCCTCTACCGATCCAATTTCTTAGGGTTGAAAATAAATATACGTATTCTTCTTTTTTTCCTCCTCCGTCGTCATCGCGTCACTCATACCCACCAATCTCTGTGTAGCTCAAACAACCACCTCTGCTTCCGCCTCCCGCCGCACGAGGCCTCACCGCAAAAGCCAACAGTCCTCCAAAAAAATCATCAAAATCTCCCACGAAGGCATTCGTTCGGCACATCAAATACATAAACTTTGTGAAACATAGGAAACCAAATTAATTGGCGAGCAACAAGAAAATTGCCATGGACTCACAATTTTTTTCGAATTTAGGGTTTCTTTTTTTATTATCTGAGAGGGCACTTTGATCAAAGTATCAGCCCTCTTTCTGTGTTGGTGAAACTATGTGTTTCTTTCTGTTCTTTTAAATGATTTGGGGAAAACGATCATCGAATTATTGGTTTTGCTATTTTTAGTGTGTTTCTTGGTAATTATTTTCAGGTGAAGGATAAATCGATAAAGCGATGGTCTGATCGAATGAATTTTGATTCGCTCATAAAGTACGTTTGGTTGAAGTGGCACGCGATCAATGGACGTAATTTCTGGTTAACATATAAGTCCGACGTTTATGATGGATGCATCACGGTAATTTGACATCAATGTTGTTCATTATGCGTGAGAGTGGTGTTGGGCGTGTCGAAGTAACCGTAAAGGAGCAGGAAGATGCGGATGCCCGTTCAGGTGATCGTATCCAAACGCAAGTTGTGTAGCCGATAGTAACATTGGTCGAATACGGCAAGACATTGTTGAGCGCATAATGGGCTAACTTAATTAAACATGAAGGCGAAGAATTTGCTGGTGGCGCCGATGAGTTTAGGAAGTCGTTTATCAAGTTTTCGGTGGAGATTGAGTTTGAATACGTGTATTTGAAGAACGAGACATGCACGGTTATGGCTGATTGTCGATTTAAGGATGAAAACCAATGCTTGTGGAGGATACATGCGTCTGTATTAACAAGTATGTTGTCGTAGTAGACCCGTTTTGGGAGTAATAATGCAATTTTCGAATTTGATTTCATTCGCAACAATGTCCTTATTTTTTCAAGAAAAATAAATTGAATTCGATCTTACGCTGCATTTATTATGTGTCCCTACACACGTCATTCCATATGTAAGCACGTAATTTCGTTGTAATTTGAATTTCTAGTGTAAACCAGTTCATGTATTTCGGAACAGAATGCAAAACACAATAACGCAAATAGTGGTTTTTACTCTTTTGACTCTTTTTTTTTTTGCATTAGTCACACAAAACAAGAACAATATTGTTTGTTAGCAGACATGTTCTACACTTAATATTGTTTGTCAGTCATCTCATAATACACAACAATTCTTTGTTCGATTAGTGTGCAGTTTACATTCCAACTACTTACTACACATATAGCCATATGTGCAGTAACAACCACATATAGCCATTATCAACTACTTACTGCACAAATATCCACCACAAACAACCACATAGAGCCATTACCAAAAACCACATACAATAGTTACCAAAAATCACTGTACTAACACCAAACATATATCCACTACCGAAAATCACAACACTATTTTTCATAATCCCCAAGAATAGACAATGATATAAATAACAAAACCACCACACAGGGTGGAAACCACATAACATTATTACTATCTATTTTACATAAACAAACAGTATATAATAATTTAGAATGCAAATTTATTGAAAAAACTCCACAATGCAAACTAAATGTACTGCATTCCTTACAATCTGCTTACACAATGACCAAAAAGTTGCAAAATAAAGAAATACGGTAAATAAACTGCACGTCCATATGTCATAATGTTTAACGATAAATAAAGTGTATCTAAAAAAATTCATAACAAAAAATCTAAAAAAAAAAAAAAACAACCACAAAATCCATTCCAATATATTACGCATTTTCATCTATTACGTCGAATATATAATTTATTTTTGCGCCATTCAAGTAAAGTCTCGAAGATCTCTATTCTCATGCTGGGAATGTCCTTCACACCTTGTGATTTTGTAATAATTTTATTTTGGAAGTACTGCTTCACGATGTAGCACACAACTACCCCACAGTTGACACTATCACTCTTTTGTTGGGGAGCATCGGTCATTAAAACCACTTCTTCGTCGTACGGGAGATCTAGATTGTGATATCTTCCCGTCTTATCTACGACAACTTTCTGTTTAAAGATTACAAATTTCAGGTCAAACCACATAACTATCCCAAAACCATATAAATATACCAAAACCATAAAACCATATACACTGCTTATAACTCCCCAAACAACAAAACATTTACTTCATATGGATAAAAACCATATAAACTATTTATGGCTCCCTAAACCACAAAACACTCATTGCCTAAGGATCAACCACATAACTTATACTACTTATGATTTTCATCTATTAAAAGGATAAAAACCACATTACATAATTTGTCAAAACCACATAATATGTGTTGCCAATATCATATAACATATATTGTAGAATTCAAACTCACAAGAACAATTGCACATATTAATTACTGCATGTACCCCCCAAAAACCACTAACATGTACTATGTATGGCTAAAACCCACATATACTGTGTATGGCTCCCAAAACCACATAACATTTATTTAAATGCATAATGATAAAAACCACTTAAGAAATTATGCATAAGATTTTTATCTATTAAAAGGATAAAAAACACATAACATTCAGACTACATAACCGCATATGATTATATTATACCACATATTCTTACAAACCTCGCCAAACCACATAACTTAGATTATAAATTCACACAATATAAAACTGATAACCACACTGCACTTCACAATCTGAACACCACACATATTTTTAATCCACCGTTTAATTTTCATGTATAAATACAACTCCAATAACCAAGTAGTAGTTTCTTTATACGACATAGTTCAAAACTTAGCATAAAGGGTTCAAACATTGCATATCCTCAAACAAAAAAAAAAAAACAAGAAACTATAAAACCACGCATATCCATTAAAAACCACATTCCCTGTATAGGTCCAACATATTAATATTCGTAGTAAAAAAATGATACACAAAACCTACACATTGGTTTGTGCTTAAACATGCATATCACAAAACGAGTAATAATGAGTATTTTTACAACAACCAAGCATAAGTTAACGACATATATATATCGATTACTGAATTCATAACTCACCAGGATCTAATTCCATAATGTTATGCCCTGATTTTCGATATTCTTCTTCCTGTAATTGTTTGCCCATTTAGAGAAACACATGTAGAATAAAATTAAGAACATTCTTGTAAATTACTTACAATATTCAAAAAGTCGATTTAACACAAAAAAAACAAAATACCGTAATCACTTACTCTTCGCTGTTGATTTTTGAACCATCTTGCAGAGACACAAATCAAGAATAATTGGGTTTTCGTAAATGAAAAAAATATGGTTTTAACCTCTAATTACTGTCTTCCCCAAGAACGGTATCCATTGTTGGATGGGCTTTGTGAAAGCGGGACGAAGAAGACGACGATGTTGGAGTGGATTACGGGCGTGATTTGGGGCAGAATAATGAGGATTTTTCGCTTTTGTAATCTGGGTGGGTTTGCATATATCGACCGATTTTTTATTTTAAATTAATATACTAATTAGTTGGGGTATATAGGGTAATTTGGTTTGGTTGGATTTATGTCAAATATCAATTCCTAAAATTGGATTTATCAAGAAGTCAAATTGCAATGGAGGGTGTTTATCAAATAGCCCTTATTATAAAACCCCTATAATTTCCTTTAACCATTGGGATACCCTATCACACACCCCACAATTGGGGAGTTCTTTAGGAGAGAGAAAATGGTGACTAGGAGTGAGAAAAAATGGTGGAGTTTTATAAATGGTAATTAATTGACAATATTAATTATTTATTGTTTTATAAATTGTAATTAAATAGAAATATATATTTTTCTAATAATAATTATTTCTTTAATTTTTTTAAATAGTAATTAATTGTAATAAATATCAGAAAATTAAATATACATTAATCATGATAAAAAAATATTTATGATTATAAAAAAATTAATTGACATAAATATTTATGATTATAAAAAAATTATGCATCTTACAATATGATAAAAATTTTAATGACTGAAATAATATGTTATTTAAATTTAAATTGATAAAGTATCTTGTAAAAATATTATAATTAAGTATAAAAGAAATATTATATTTAATTAATGAATATTTTATTATAATTTTAATATATGAGGATAAGTTTTAGGGAATATTAATACTCACCACTAGAGTAACTTTTATTTTAGGGGGATAAAAGTGAGTTATTTTTTTAGGGATTGGATAAATTGATGATGTGTCATATGGGTCGTCCCACTATTTAGGGGGTGATTTTGGGGTAAATGACTAGAGATGCTCTAAGTGCCCGCATTTTCGGCTTGCTCGAGGGCCGGCTCATCCGCCCCTCCCAGAAAAAAAAAATTAAAAAAAAAACATAATAAGGAAAAGGTACACCGTGTGATAGTTGCATCGTCTACTAATAGTAAACATGAGTGCTCATGATGTGGGAAAATGTGAGATGTAACACCCTGCATTTTCGGTAAAATATTAGTATTTTATTTTACCAGCCCTATGTGCAAATTTATGAAATTAAGATTTAGAATAATTCTTGCATGATTAATAATTATGTGAAAATTATGTGATTATGTGAAATATGTGATTATGTGAATTATATGATTACGTGAATTATGTGCTTATGAAATATTTTGAGATATTATGCCGAAATAAATATTTCTCGAACTTGTAAAATAAAATATTTTCCATGAACTAAGATTTTATTCTTGCATATGAATTTAAGTGAGCATTTTATCTTATTTATGCATGCACTAAATTCTAGAAAATAAAATTTACTCATGCATTTTAGGATTATTAATTACTAGTGGAGAAAATTTGAAAATTTTCCCCTCATTTTCTTCAATTTTCGGCCACTAGACACACACACACACACACACACACACACATGATTTAAAAATTGTATGTTAATTAGGAATAGACATGCATTAGAATGCTTGTACTTTGAGCATTAGAGTAAATACCAAAAGCCTAGTCTTCCTACTCACTAGCTAGGCATACCTTTTTCACTCTCACACTCCACTTTAGCAAGACCAAATGTCACTCTTCTTCTTCCTTTCTTCTTCATTTTCGGCAGCCCCAAACCACCACCATAGCCACCACTTTCTCAAGCTTAAGCCACCCAAGAACCACCACCATACCTCTTCCAGAATATTGCAAAATCACTCCCACAAAAATATGTATTTCCCTTTCTTCTCCATTGGCTTTGAACTCTCCAAAAACTCTATAAATACCTCCAATATCCAAGATCAAAATACACTCTCAAATTCTAATCTCACTATCTATAAGTTTTTGGTCGCCTTCTATTTCAATAAGAGGAGAATTTTCGACCAATGCTAAGTAAGCCATTCTTCCTCTTCTTTCTTCATTTTCTTCCGAAAAGAGCTAAGCTCTTCTTCATCCAAATTCTTCTTGTTCTTCTTCTTCTTATTTTCTTAAGATATAATCTAACTATTTATCTCTTCTTGTATTAGAGAGAAAAGAGCGAACAAATCCTTCCCCTAGAGAGTAGAGGTGAGAATTCTTGAATTCTTGCTCAAACATGCAACACCACTAGTATTTTCGGTTTTCAAGTGATATATTTGTTGATTCTTCCATAATATGTGGTAATATTGCTTAGATGATGATTGCATGTTAGTATTTTGAAAAGATAAGTTTGTTCTTGAAGTCCTATGTTTTTCGAAAATTTGGGGAAAATTGCTTAAAACTCTTATTTGGTTTAATTAGTAGCTTGCATGTGTTAATCTAGTGTTTGGTTGTTGATTTGTGAAAAGAAATTGAATTTTTGGCTTAACTATGAAACTTTCGAATTTTTGGGGTAAAAATGCATAAATTGCTTATTTGGTTTATTTGGTATCTTGCATGTGTTGATCTAGTGTTTGATTATTTAAGGCCTTGCATGTTAAGATATAATGATTGATTGTTGATCTAAGGTCTTGCATGTTAAGATCTAGTGATTGATTGTTGATTTAAGGTCTTGCATGTTAAGATCTAGTGTTTTATATGAAGATTGATAAAAGATTAAGAATTTGTACTAAGCTTGATTAAAAGACTCTTGCATGTGAAGATCTAGTGGAATTACTAGAATAAAATGTAAAGATGAAAGTCTTGAACTTTCTTCTTGTAAAATGTTAGATTAATGCACTCTTGATTATAGATTGTCTTTGCATGTTAAGATTTCGGTTATTTCTTGTATTTGATTATGGATTATATTTTGATGCCTAAATGACTATGTGAAACTTTATTTGTGTCTTGCTATGTGATCTTGCTTGTTTATGTGTTGATCATTGGGCGTGAGGATGAGAAAGGGGTAAGTAGATGGGTGCATGTGTGGTTGCATAAGTGTCATGATTTTAAAAGGTAAAAATAAGTTGGAAAATCTTTCGAGGTTACGGTAAATAACTGGGGTACGACGAGTCGGTACCGTAGGGCCTAGGGGTGGTTTGATTCCACGTAGATAGACGGATTCGTAAAATATGAGGTTATTTATCGGGAACTTAGATTGATTCTTCTAAAGGGATTACCGATGATTTTTCATGTCATGCATGTCTCATTATGGTGTTGAAGATATAGGTGAAAATCTCACTCTATGGTCTTGGGATGATATGGTTATAAATGTGAGAGATTCCCACTCTATAATCTTCAATACGTGTCATGGCACATGGTTATAAAGGTAGGATATTCTCACTCTATTGTCTTGGGATCATAGGGTTATAAAAGTGGGAATTTATCTCACTCTATGCACTTGACAAAACTATGACGAATAACTCCGACGAAAAGGGAAGTATGTGATTGCTTTAATTTATGTTGCATGTATATATATAATAAAAATATATGTATATCTATGTATGCTCTATGTGTTATGTGCATTCAATAATACTTCAAGATTCTTGCATTAGGTCCATCATACCTAGTTATTTTCTAGTCTTGCATGTCAAATGTATTTGTGTTAATTGATTGATTAAGGTTTAGTATAGTGTGACCTCTCTCCCTCTGATTTAAAATAAAAATTTTGACGTAAATTTATATTCACAATAATCATTTTTAAAAGTCTTCCGTTGAGATTACATATAATAAGAGTAATCGTGAGAGCGGTGTTACAACTTGGATGGTATCAGAGCAACGATCCCGGAAATCTCCATATGACCTAAAGATCATCACGATTCTCAAAGAACGACTTCCACTGAGCACTTGGGCAGGTATATGTGTTATGTGAAATCTTTATGACTAATGTGAATTGTTTCTATATGTTTAAGTATTAAAATGTCGGGAGCAAGAACTCGAGCTCAAAATGACTCGAGCTCAAAATGCCGCTAACGACCCTCACAATCAATCTCGTACCATCCAAGACCTCACCGCCCTCGTCCGAGAACAAAATGAACAAATCAACCGCCTTGTTAACCTCCAAAACCAAAACCCTCCTCCACCTCCCCCACCTCGAAATACAGCCCCACAAGCCATCTACGAGAGATTCTTGAAAATGCATCCTACCGAATTCAACGACGGCCCTAATCCAACTGTTGGCGAAGAATGGATCAAATCTCTCGAGGTCATATTCGAGTACATGGTGATGAACGACAGCAACCGAATCCATTGCGCACTATTCTTGTTGAAGAACGAAGCCTGAAATTGGTGGGAAGGCGCAAAAAGTGGGATCGATCTAGCAAATACCACTTGGGAAGCTGTTTGTGGTAATACCTACACGCAAGTGCACGTATCGTACAAGTAATAAAGTGAATTTTTAAGCCCAAGTATCGATCCCACAGAGAATATTTAATTACTTAAATCTAGACGCTAAATCCTAGCAATTATTATCAAGCCCACCCTACACAGTCGAAAAATAATTAATAAACTCAATTAAACTAAAGCAATTAAAACAAATTAAAAAGGCAAAACAAGAAAGCAATTTAGAACGAAGATTTAATCAGAGAAAGCAAGCCTAGGATTTTATTCTTCCCCCATGTGATTATTACTCCCATAATTCCTTCAATTATGCAAGTAATTAACTCGAATCATTAACCTGAGAAGCTAAATTAATCATAACCCGCTTCCGCGTGTATTACGATTCTAATACTCTAGATTCAATTAATGTATTCCTACGCAATTAATTCTAGAACACAACATTAAGCATAAATCTCAATAATGGCTACTTAAGAGATTAACTATATTCCTATGTTAATACCACAAAGTTTCTTCTACCACAGTTCTAATTATTAACCCAATCTTCCGATTCATGCGATTAACAATAACATAAAAGCACATAAAGTGGCCAGTTTAATGAACTTAATAAAACAAGTAGAAGAAACAATCCGGAATTAAAACTTGCATAAAATCATAGAATTGGGTTCATAAATCCCACATAGGGTTCGAAATAAAATCCTATAAATAAAAGAGTTAGCTACTCATGATTAAAGTAAAAACAAAATAATAATTCATGAAAAGATAAACTATGCTTGTAATCTTCGAATTCTCCGTCTTCGTTATTGCTTTGTTGCTCTTGAAATTGCGTAAAATATTGATGCCCAATTGTGTGCTTGACTTGGTCTTATATAGAGTGGAAAACTTGGAGAAGAAGGTAGTTTCCGTGTGCAATTAGAATACCTTTCTTGCGCTTCTACGTCTTCTCGGACGGCCGTCTAGGATTTTGTACTAAAACTCGGACGGCGGTCTCAAAAGCACAGACTGCCTCTGTTTCTCGGACGGCCATCTGAGATTTAAGTGTATTTCTCAGACGGCCGTCGGGGCTATAATTCTTCAAATTTTCGACGTCTTCACTTTTCGCCCATATTTTCTCCAAAATTGCAGTTTTGACCCTTTATTTATCCAATTCATCAATTTGTACCTAAAACACAATAAATTAACATTTTAAGCACCAATTATCAATAAAATACACCAAAAGTTCCAATTAAAAGGTACGATTAAGTGTAAAAATATACATTTAACACACCCCCAAACTTGAACTTTTGCTTGTCCTCAAGCAAAATCTAGCAACTTGCAAATAACTCAACTACCACATCTCATTACCTAGATTAATGATCAACTTCACGTTTTCAGAACTTTTAATTATAATGACAATTTTTAGGCATTCGCAAGGTCAAAATTCAAAAGCACTTAGTCACTTACCATTGCCAAAAACCACAAATAATTCAATTGCTTTAAGCATACAATATTTGTAAATTGAAGATAGAAAAAAATTATGTTTACATGCACATGTTTGACTCCAAATGCTCACTAAATTCTTCTACTCTACTTATACCAAATATTAAGCTATTGGGATCATTAGGGCTTTTTGGCTTTCAATTGTTAGGCTATTTGGATCGAGGTAGGAAATATGGGTATATATATGTGGCTATGCTTCTTGAATTGATGTGATTACGCCAAAATTTGAAAGATAGGCGTTTGAAACAATGAATTCACCTTTAAGAACTTTAATAAAATCGATTCTTAAGAGTTCAAAAGTCTCCACTTTTGCTCTTAAGCCAGTGGATCGAGCTATCAAAAACAATTCAACAACTAATCCTTTCTTCTCCCTTCTGGTCTCTTCTTCTTCTTCTTCTTTTTTTCTTTTGAATAAGAAGAAGGACCTTATAAAATTTTCAACCCGAACTCCAAGGAGTGATTTTTCAAGAATCTCCATCTATTCTACCTTATACACATTGGCTGAAAGAAAGAACACCTTTTCTGCGAGGCTCAAATCAAGGTTCTAAGGATAATTTTGATAAAAATGTCGGCTTGAAAGGTTCAAACGGTTCAAAGGAGGCCTAAATCATATCTCAAATTACTCACTACTCAATACTTCGTATCATAAATGTCCTATGGTGAGTTCTAAAACCGAACATAGCATGATCTAACACAAATTAATTTCAAATTTAAAATACAAAATACTCAATCAAAGAATGCACAAAGTGTGATTCCTAGCAATAATTCGTTTCTAAGTTCCGTTGAATCGAAAGCTAAATGACTATGTGATGCCTAAATGAATGTGAAACTTTATTTGTGTCTTGCTATGTGATCTTGCTTGTTTATGTGTTGATCATTGGGTGTGAGGATGAGAAAAGGGTAAGTAGATGGGTGCATGTGTGGTTGCATAAGTGTCATGACTTTTAAAAGGTAAAAATATGTTGGAAAATCTTTCGAGGTTACGGTAAATAACCGGGGTACGACGAATCGGTACCGTAGGGCCTAGCGTAAAATATGAGGTTATTTATCAGGAACTTAGATCGATTCTTCCAAAGGGATTACCGATGATTTTTCATGTCATGCATGTCTCTTTCAACATCAAGGCTCAAAAAGAGAGACTTCACAACCCACGCCTCTTTCAACATCAAGCTACTCAGAGGTGGCATCCGTCACGACAGTAAACGCTATAACCATGGAAGAGCAAATTGCAACTTTAACAAAGGCCATCGAGGGACTCGCAAAGCATGTTCAACATCGTGATTCTCAAATTGTCAAGTTGATCAACAAGATGCACAAAGCCGATGCTAATCAAGCTGTGGGGAATCAGATAGAGGATCAAGATGAAGTCGATACATTCACAAAGCAACAACCCGTTAAAATCGAGAAGGCTCGAGCTCAAGAACTTCAAGTTTCTTCCAAAGGGTTGATTCATGTAATTCAAGTGACGTTGATCAGTGGAACCATCAAAGACAGGTTGGAAGGAAGCTCCAAGTCGCCATCAACCTATGTCAAGTCATACATGCAAAGGATTGATGATCTAAAGATACCAATGGGCTACATACCTCCAAAGTTTCAACAATTTGACGGCAAAAGAAACCCCAAGAAACATGTGTCACATTTCGTTGAGACTTGCGATGATGCCGAGACGTATGGAGATCGCCTTGTTAAGCAATTCGTCCAATAGCTCAAAGACAATGCGTTTGATTGGTACATTGATTTAGGGGCAAACTCCATTGATAGTTGGAAGCACTTACATGAATAATTTCTCAACCGTTTTTACAACACTTAAAGAACAGTCAGCATAATTGAGCTCACCAATTCCCGCCAATGGAGAAGGAAACTGTCATCGACTACATCAACCGTTGGAGAAAAAAATGAGTCTTAATTGCAAGGATTGACTGCCTGAGACATCAACTATTGAACTGTGCATCCAAGGAATGCAACGGGGACTCCGATATATCCTTCAAGGACTTCAACCTAAATTTTTTGAAGAGTTGGCCACTCGAGCACATGATACGGAATTGAGCATACTTGCAAATCAAATTGAAGAAACATCATTCCAAAAGCCGTACCAGCTCAAAGAAGTGCATCTTGAAGAAGAACAAGAAAATCTTGAGATGGGGGCAAGTCTTTGGAAGAAACAACACCCTGCGCAATATGACAAGTCAAATAAAATGAACTACTCCTTGACACGAGCTTAAAACGTCTACATGTCCAATGAAGTACTCCTTCACACGAGTTTAAAATGTCTACATGTCCAAATCGAATAAAGTACTCCTTAACACGAGTTTAAAAGGTCTACATGTCCAAAGCAAATGAAGTACTCCTTGACACGAGTTTAAAAGGTCTACAGTCCAATGGAGTACTCTTTGACACGAGCTCAAAAGGTCTACACGTCCAAATCGAATGAAGTACTCCTTTACACGAGTTTAAAAGATCTACATGTCCAAATCAAATGAAGTACTCCTTGACACGAGTTTAAAAGGTCTACAAGTTCAAATCAAGTCAATGCTCCTCGATACGAGCTTAAAATATCTATATATCCAAATCAAGTCAAGACTCCTCGATACGAGGTTAAACTATCATATGTCCAAATCCAAATCAAGTCAAGGCTCCTCGATACGAGCATAAACTATCTGTATATCTAAATCAAGTCAAGGATCCTCGATACGAGTATAAACTATCATATGTCCAAATCAAGTCAAGGCTCCTCGATACGAGCATAAACTATTTATATATCCAAATCAAATCAAGGCTCATTGATACGAGCATAAACTATCTTATGCCCAAGTCAAAATCAAGAATCCTTGATACGAGCATAAACTATCTACAACATCAAGTAAAACGCTCATTCAGCACGAGCTTAAACTGCAAATGTTTCTCCATGCCCACATGAGTATAAAACGTGCACGACATCCCTCAAAAGGATAAATTTTGACCTACGTTATGACTTGATCACTTTATATGGTAGAATTTCTCTAAGTTCAGTCATGATTTCAAAAACTGCACGTGTTTTGCAAGATCAAACTGCAATTGAAGTTGAACATTATCGAGACTCATTCACTCGACGACGCATTGTTCGTGAACAAGTCTCGAGGGGGCATTTGTAGACACATAAAATTAATTAATTGGTTAATAAAATTAGCCAGCTAAATTGTGTCTAAATTAAATTATATCTTGTCTTGCAAGACAAGTCAAGGAGATAAATATCAATTAATTATTGGCCAATAGGATTATTTCTTCTCTTTCAAGTTATAGGAAATAAATATCAAATTAAAGAGAGTCAATCAAATCATGCCACGTCATCAAAGAAGGTTGTCAAGGACTCTTATTCTACCACTATAAATAGGGACCCTCCTTACACAATTGAAGACACAACTCAAGAAGGAGAAAAATCGTAGGAGAAAATTCTCTCTACAATATTCAAGTCTTCTTCATCAAATTCAAGGCAAGAACATCAAATCGAGGAACAAATCAAGATTGAAGGAAGATTGAATGGCCAAATCCATCAAAAACTCCAAGATCTTCAAATCAAAGTTCGTCCAAATCCATCAAGAACTCCAAGATCTTCAAATCAAAGTTCGTCAAAGTTCAGCGTTCGATCCGAGATTCAAGTCGCAAGACCCTCGAAAAAATGTTATTGAAATTCAAAATCCTATCCGGAGAAGATCAAGTCAACGACCCGTCTCCAAAATTCAAAGTCAAACATATAACATTCAAGAATCAGAATAATATATTAATGTTTGTAACCCGCAATATTTTATTTTAATTCAATAAAATTATCTTTGTGCAAGTATTTCTTGTTTGTTAAATTCGTAGATAAAAATTTGTTGTTACAAACTTATTTGCACAGCTTAGTTAAAATAAACTGAAGGAAAAAAACTTAAATCTCTGGTTTGTACATCACCACCACCATTACCATCTGCCATTATCAAACAATTCTTCATATTTTTTATTTTTGATTTTTTGATTTCCATAATTATTAGCTTACAACGAAGGACAAGGTGAGTAATCAAAATTGTATGTGTGTGTGATACGATCCTCACAAGCACCGAGTCGAAGAATTGGAAGAAGCGAAAGCGTACAAGTTTAAAGAGTTTGTTCGTGTTGAAATTGAAGAATAAAGGCTTGAATCAGGCCTTTGAAGATTCCTTGGTTTGGAATTGGAAGAAAAGAAAACGCAAATTCGTTGGACAAGTCGAATTTCGTGCATCCCGAAAGTCCCGTATGATTATGGCAGACTTTACCATTTGGCTTATAACTCTCTCATATGACGTCCAATTTAGGTGATTCAAATTCTATGGAAAGCCAACTGGAAGTTCTACAACTTTTATGTTTTGAGAGGAGAGAGATTCAAAGCGTAACAGTGTCGTAATTGAGCATGAAGTTCATGCACGTGCACAGCCAATTGTCTACGCGAGATTAGGAGGGTGATCGAGAAGCCAACTTGAAGATCAAGTTATCTAATTGATTTATGCACGTTTTAATTTAGGATTTAGTATGTTTTTATTATTTTAGAGTCTTTTATGGTTAGGATTTGCTTATTTATTTATTTGCTTATTATAGTTTAGGTAGGAGTCTTTTTCCTTGTGAAAAATGAGTATTTTTAGATCTTATAAATAGGTTGCCAATTTGGCCTATTTTATTAGACGAATTTTGATGATTTAATTGAGAATATTCTCTATGGTTCTTTAAGAACTCTTCGAACATATCGGTGGATTCCGTTTGTTCACCTGACTTATCAATCGATCTTTCACAATCGACTGTGGCATCTTCACATACCAAGGTTCTTGCCTCTTTATAGGCAACGGGTCGCGGTTCCACCTCTTTGAATTTTTGTTTTTGGATGTTTTCGATCTTGCTTCCGCGTAATAGGGTCTCGTAACAAGTTCTACGCGGTTCGTATTAGTTGGTAACCAGAGCCAACATCCAAAACAGGTTTCACCTATCTTTATCTTTATTTTTTAGTCAGTCTTGTTCGTGTCATCGTAGTTTTCTTTTGTCTTTTGTCGAGTCTTCTAGTCCTCTTTTCTCTTATTCTTCGTTATGTTGTTTAGAGTTAAAAATAAAAATAAATCTAATTTTTGGTTATTTGTTTTGAGTTTCTTAGAGTATAAGTTAGGTTTTGTCTAGAGTCCTTGCAAAAAAAAAATCGAATTTTTTTTTTTTGTTTAGATTTCTTTTGAGCCAAGTTATGGTTTGTTCGTGTCAAAAAAAAAAAGAAAAAAAAAATGTCGAATTTTGTTCTTGTTTAGAGTTCCTTACAGCCTAAGTTAGGGTTTATTAGTGTCAAAAAAAAATTGTATTGATCATGTCCGAGAAGGCCGGTTATAAAGGAGAAAGAATTGAGCAGCGTAGGATGTCGCCAATGGATAAACGCTTCCAGGAACTCCAAGATCGGATGGAAGGAATTATTACCCAACTAAAGGAACTAAACAAAGACCAACATGTTCGAGGGTCATACCTACGACGTGATGTTCACCAACCGGTTCTACCTCATCGTGATAAAGAGGTTTATGGTAATGTAAGATATGGTGTGACTGCTGCAACACCAAGAGATGTTTATTTGCTGCGAGGGGCTCAGTTCGATCGACCAAGACGAGGTCATTCCGATGATTACGAGCGAGAGTTAGATGATTATCCTAGATCAAGTAAGTACTCATTTCATTCATCCTATGCTACTGAGTTAAAAGAAAGGAGATTGCCGAGTAGAAAATCACGGTGGAGCTCTTCATCAAACCGAGATAGGGAATCAATACCGAGAGAGGCCACGTTCGATCCTCCATATGAGACTAAAGAAAGAGGTTATTATTCTACTCAATCTCGTTCAATTCATGATACTAAATGTTTTTTGTGTTTGGGTTTTGGTCATGTCGCTTCAGATTGTTTGGATAAGCCATTCATGAATTTGCGGTCGGACTACGAAAAAATTGAAGAGAAAGGGTGATTCTTTATCGTCACTTGGAAAGGAAGCTTTTGAGAATCAGAACATGGTAGCCGATTTAGCAAGTGATAAAACACTGATTGAGGAAAAGTCAAGTGAGGATGTTGAGGTCGAGTCCAAGGTGGAAGAAAATTGCAAACCCGCGCCACCAAACGAAGAAAATGAAGGTTTGGATTCGAGGGCGAATCCTTTTGAAGAGGTGGAGAATGATACGATCCAGCAATGCATTGAAGTTAAGGAGGATGATACAATCCAGCCTTGTAACCAAATTAATGTCGAGCTAACTGGAGTGCAAACTCCAATTGTGCATCCCGATGAAGATGGTGATGCAATACGCGAAGATTATCTCGCTCCTATTCAGTGCCATGAAGGTGTATATTCAAGTGTAATTATTGATGGAGTAGGTTGTACTAATTATACTTGAGTGGGAATGTTGAGTATATTAACTTTGGATTATTCTATACCATATGAGCTACAGCTGGTTCAAGATGATCGTGAGGGATGGCTTCTATATGCTTCTTTTTATATTTGTCCGGATTCGAGGACGAATCCTTTTAAAGAGGGGGAGTATGATACGATCCTCACAAGCACCAAGTCGAAGAATTGGAAGAAGCGAAAGCGTACAAGTTTAAAGAGTTTGTTCGTGTTGGAATTGAAGAATAAAGGCTTGAATCAGGCCTTTGAAGATTCCACGGTTTGGAATTGGAAGAAAAGAAAACGTAAATTTGTTGGACAAGTCGAATTTCATGCATCCCGAAAGTCCCGTATGATTCTGGCATACTTTACCATTTGGCTAATAACTCTCTCATATGACGTCCAATTTAGGTGATTCAAATTGCTATAGAAAGTCAACTGGAAGTTCTACAACTTTTATGTTTTGAGAGGAGAGAGATTCAAAGCGTAACAGTGTCGTAATTGAGCATGAAGTTCATGCACCTGCACAGCCAATTGTCTACGCGAGATTAGGAGGGTGATCGAGAAGCTGACTTGAAGATAAAGTTATCTAATTTATTTATGCACGTTTTAATTTAGGATTTATTATGTTTTCATTATTTTAGAGTTTTTTATGGTTATGATTTGCTTATTTATTTATTTGCTTATTATATTTTAGGTAGGAGTCATTTTCCTTGTGAAAAAAGAGTCTTTTTAGATCTTATAAATAGGTTGCCAATTTGGCCTATTTTATTAGACGAATTTTGATGATTTAATTGAGAATATTCTCTTTGGTTCTTTAAGAACTCTTCGAACATATAGGTGGATTATGTTTGATGATTGTGGCGTCTTCACATACCAAGGTTCTTGCCTCTTTATAGGCAACGGGTCGCGGTTCCACCCCTTTGAATCTTTGTTTTTTGATGTTTTCGATCTTGCTTCCGCGTAAGGTATTAGGGTCTCGTAACAAGTTCTACGGGGTTCGTATCAGTGTGGTTGTGTATGTGTATATGTTGTGTGTCATTATGTGTGTGTGCCTAGAGCTTCGCCGATAGCAGCGGCTGAGAACATGGATGAAACAGATTTGATGGATTAAAGCAGGGTTGAACGGATCTGACGAAATATAACGATAGTAATTAAACGAGACGAAGAACAAATGACTTTTTAGCAAATTGCCAAAATCCACCTATCCTTATTTGAAAGATAATTAATGCCAATTTTATTTATAACCAAACACCCTTCATTGGGATTTTAATTCTTGATAAATCCTTTATTTATAACTGATATTTGAGATAAATCCACTGGGCCTAAAAAACATATATGTCCCCACTAATTATTAATTAGTATAATTATTTAATTTTAAAAAAAATTATACAAATATCTACACCCAAAATCTTCTCCAAAAATTATTCCCCTCATCACGCCAATTCAGTTTTTTTTTCTTTTCTTTTTTATTTTGTTTAATGGTTTTCTTTATTTCGATTAGAAGAAATTTTTTTAATTATTTTTTATTTTTATTTTTTTCGGTTTATTATTTTAAATTATTTTTTTTCTTATTTATATTTTTCATGTTTTTTATTTTAAGTTAAAAAAATGTTTTTATTTTTATTTTCGTTTTTTCATGGTTTTTCTTTTTCTTAATTTTAATTTTTTTCTTAAATGGTTTTTTTTTTTTATTTTCTTTCTAGTTTTTTTAAATAAAAACCACTCTGTATAAACATGAAAACCATTCTGTATAAACAACTATATAAACATGAAATTCACTCTGTATAACAACGATATAACATGAAAACCACTATGTATAAAAACTGTATAAACTTGAAAACCACTCTGTATAACAACTATGTCAACATAAAAACCACTCTGTATATACAGTTATATAAAAATCTGTACAAAAATTATTGAAAACCACTATAATATTGTTGAAAACCACTATAAATTTATCAAAGACAAAGCCTGACATTATGAAAACCACTCCGTATAAATAGCTATATAAACATGAAAACCACTCTGTATAAAACAGCTATATAAACATGAAAACCACTTTATATACACAACTATATAAACATCGAAAATCACTATGAATTCTAAAAGGAAAACATCAAAAATTCTGCGAAAAAAAAGTTATAAAACCACTATAAAGAACACCATCTTCTCTCCAATGAACCCTAGAGCATAGTCCGTGTAATCATCTTCTTCTTGTTATTTGAAATGTTTTGAAAATCACTCTGTATAAACCGCTATATAAACATGAAAATCACTTTGTATAAAACAACTATAAAAACATGAAAATCACTATGTACACACAATTATATTAACATGAAAACCACTATGTATAAACAACCATTTAAACATTGAAAACCACTCTGTATACACAACTATATAAACATGGAATTAAAAATTCGTATTAAATCCACAAGTGGTTTTGAATCCACAAGTAGTTTTAAATCTACAATTGCTAGATGGATCACAAAACGTGTATATGGAAATGTGGTCACTGAGGTTTTTATGTGCCAAAATATATTATTGATCAATTCCATAAATTTTATGTGTAAGATCCAAAAAAACAACATATTCATACAATTACACCAGTATAAAGTACTATTGTGCATATCCATATAACACACTATCTTGGGAATGGTAATTACAACAATGTATTATTAAAATCACTAATTATCTTGACTCGAATAATTACAGTAATATATTATCAAAATCATTAATTTCAAATATGAAAGCAACTTAGAAAATTACATGTGTTCTACTTAATAAGGTCTACTACCAAAACATAATTACTAATCCAATTTTTTTTTTTAATAAATCCAGAAAATTAACAAAATTAAACAATAACAAACATATTCATCTATCTATAAATCAACTATCAAAGTAATTGTCTACTGAAAATACGATACTGAAATCCAGTCACAAATTATGTGAAAACCACTCTGTGGCAAGCATATGTGAACAAGCATACTCCAAAATCAACTATAGAAAGAAAAAAAAAACAGTTAAGAAAAAATAACCAAGAGTTGAAGATTAAGGAAATCATAACTTATAAAGTGATACCAAAAAGAAAACAAAAAGAGATAAAATTTTGTAATTATAACATAATTAATTATAACATCTTTAATTGAAAAGGCACTAGGGTTTATAATTTGGGGCCTTAAGATATAGGTCCTTGGTAACAAAACTTATTAGAACTAAATAACAAGTCCAATAAAACATTTGCTTCACATCCTTTATAAAATTCATTCCAAAAATACCCTTCCACTCACAAATTAGAAATTTGCATTTAGTAAATTCAAATTGCATTTATCATTTTATTTGTTCTGCATTTAATAGTTTCATATTGGCGTTTTCTTTTATTTCTTCATTTTAATATTTATACACTATTATGAAACAAATCTTTTTTCTTTATTTTTCACATAATATTGAAAATTACAACAACAAAACATGCTAATTTTTTAATCCAATATACATATTTTCAATTTTTCTGCAGTAGACTGTGGTATACTACGGGATGCTATAGTGTACTACAATGTACAATATACTATGCTTTACTATGGTTTACTATGACGTACTATCAAACCCTAGCCGCCAACAAATTGGCCAGCCCTAGCAGTCCAACGCAGTCGCCGCCGCCAAACCCTAGCGGTCGTAGAACAGTCACCGTCGAGCCGTTCTTGCCGTGTACGCAACTAAGCCCAATCCCCACAACTAGCCCTAGGCACCGCTCAAAATACAACGAATAGATCTAAGCCGATACACATCTCGCAAACCCTTCCCTGATGCAATCCCACTTCCACCATCCAAGACGAGCCTGGGACATCGGCGCCGCTGCCAAACCCTAGCGGTCGTAGACCAGTCACCATCGAGCCGTTCTTACTGTGTGCGCAACCAAACCCACACATACCATGAATTAATCCCCACAACCAGCCCTAGCCACCGATCAAAAAGCAACGAAAAGATCTAAACCGACACACATCTCGCCAACCCTTTTCTGATGCAATCGCCACTTCCACCGTCCAAGGCGAGCCTGTGACATCGCCGCCGCCGCGCAAAGACATCTGAATTAGCCACCAGGCCACCGTCGATTGCAGATTTATTGCTCCGCTATAAACTTTAAAAAAATCAGATCTACTAATTAAAGAGAAAGAAAAAGAAAGCAAAAGAAAGAAAAGAACAGGAGTGAATGAGAAATATTGGGGTAGGGAAAAATGATAGAGAAAGAGAGAGAAATTGTGAGAGAGGGAGAAGAGGAGAAGTTGGGCGACGGAGAAAGCAATAGAGAAAGGGGAAGAAAGTGAGAAATAATAGAAGTGATTTTTTTATTAGTTATGTATTAAGGGTAGTTTTGGGTTTAAAAAATTTAAAAGGATGTCTATTAATTTTTGTTTAGAACTAAGGATTTAATTAAAATTTTCTAGTTGAGCTTGTCTCCTACATCTAATTAGGTTTGGTTTGAGGGGTGTCATGCATATTACCCCTTATAATTTTGTATTGGCCCCATTTTCCAATTCATAGAACAAAAAGAGATAGAATTTTGAAAAACCAATAAATAAATTGATGAACTTACGGACGACAGGTCATTACTAATGGAGTCTTAATCCCTGTTTTCAAATCATAGAAAATCCTAATTAGCGCACGATTGCTGAAGGAGAAAGACCACATCCGTTGCTTTGGTTTTTTACCACCGCACATAGATTGCACGATGAGCGGTGCAGAGAGAGGAAGGGGGCGACTGCGATGGAGAGTGAAGAGATGGCGCGGCGGAGAGAGGTGTGGGAGAAATCGAGAAAAATAAATAGACGAGAGATGAAATAGGTTGGATGAGTTTGTGAATTTGGGTGGAGATTATAATTATAAATTAATATCAAATAATAGGTATATGGTAAATAGGAAGAGGGTATAATAGTGAAATTATATTATTTTTTATTAATTAAAAATATTTTGGATTTATCTTAAAAATGCGATTTCTTTTTGGACTCTGGGAGGAGTGTCGAGTTTTGTCAAATAACCCCTTTTATTTATTTAAGCGGACATTAAAGTGAGAAATAAGTGGGGTATTAAAATAAAAATAGGCGGCCCGGCCCACATAAGAATAACCGGGTATGCTATCGACTCACCGATCCGACGCCCACCCCTCTCTCTGTTGAAGAAGTGACGAAGCAAATCTTCTAGGTTGCCGCCATCGAGGGTTTTTAAACACTCACTCTACACTCAAAACTCAAAACTACTCAACAACTATTTAATGCCGGTAAAAATTGAAGCTTAATTGAAAACAACAGTTCCGGCGCCGCTAAAAGTTCTCCGGCGACAGTGACCGCCACGTGGTAACGACGGCGGACGGTGCGATTCGTGAGAGAGGAACTCGTTTCCAAATAGGAAATTTGTTGTCCAATTCTATTGAAATTTCAGAATCGGCGGCCTAAATTCGCTTCGGAGAAGGGTTTCGGTGATCGTTCAGACATTTTTGAACTTGAATTTGGGGTTTAAATTATTGAAATGGCGAACAGCAAGTACGAGTATGTAAAATCATTTGAGGTGGAGGATGAGATCATGTTGCCCAATATCATCATTGTTCGTATCGACGGCCGTAATTTCTGCAGGTA
Source organism: Erythranthe guttata (assembly GCF_056151865.1). NCBI lineage: Eukaryota > Viridiplantae > Streptophyta > Magnoliopsida > Lamiales > Phrymaceae > Erythranthe > Erythranthe guttata. The sequence continues at coordinate 6,333,148 of NC_142534.1, read as the reverse complement.
ATTAAATCCATTTTCATCCTAATTTATTTGACTCACATTTTTAAATTTCATCTGACCTTTTTTTTTTTTTTGTTGGATTAGATTTTCTAAATTTCACGAGTTTGAGAAACCAAACGATATGAAAGCATTGGAATTGATGAATTTGTGTGCCGACGCCGTCTTAGAGAAGTTCCCAGATATTATATTCTCTTATGGCTTCAGTGATGAGTACAGGTAAAAAAATAATCTTATCTTAAATTAATCAACTAAATTATGTGTCTTTTAGGTTTGCTGTATGATATTTTGTTGTATTTGCAGTTTCGTATTAAAAAAAACGACAAAATTTTACCAGCGCCGTTCCAGGTTCGTGTTCCGTTTATTACAATTTCCACAATTTTTTTTCCGGAACAGGCAGTGTCGTACATATAAATTATAAATTGTAATAATTCGATTACAATTGATTCATAGCACTTGGTTACAGCTGCCTTTATTTACCAGTTACCGGTTTTTAATGGTGTTTGCTACGACACGAAACTTTCAAACACTTATTTATAAGAATACATTTTGTCACTTTAATACTATATTACCCAAGGAGTTCCACGGGGTGATATCTTAATTGTAATCCTATTAGTTAGATTGTTAGGCCTCGTTTGGTTGCCAAGATAAAATTAGTCAAGATAAGATTAAATAATTGAATGAAAATCCAATTATTTTATCGGACCCCGGCACGTCTAACAAAAAAGTTCTCTAAAAGGCAAGATAAGACATGATAACATAATATTTGTGGGTTGACCTGACAAGTAAAGAAAAATAGATAACTAGTGTTTAAAATGTAAATAAGTGTTTTTTAAAGATTTATTTTAATCTTTAAAAAAATTATAGAACTGATAAATTTATTAGCATGACGTCAAATTGTATTTCTTTGCAGCAAGATACACTCCCTCATTGTATCTTTCTTCACATCTGTTTACGTCAACAAGTGGAAAGCACAATTCCCTCAAAAGGACTTAAGATATGCCCCTTCGTTTCGATCACGAGTTATTGGCTGTGCTTCAATCGAGGTTCTTCAATCGTATCTTTTATGGAGACAATCTGAGTGTAAGCTAGTTTTCGACTATTTCCCCTGATGCATCTAATTTTTATCTTGTATGGAGATAATCTCGGTGTATCTAATCAATGTGTTAAATCTCTAAATCTTCATTTGTCGGGTACATAGGATTAGAATTACTCTGTTGTAGTCTGTACATTGTATAACGAGTAATGGCCATTTATCTTCTACATTGAAGAAACTGTTTAAAATTCGTTTTAAATTGAGAAATTGAAACTCGTTATTCTTTTGGCAGGTCACTTAAATAACCAGTACGACACTTGTTTCTGGCAGCTGATTAAGAGTGGAAAGCCTGAAAACGAAGCGGAAGAAATGCTGAAGGTAAATTTGTATTCTTTGAACATGCTATTTGTCTATCTACTTACCTTCTAATTACATTGAAGAGTTTTTAGGATGAAATTCTATGTACATCGATCGCCTTGATGATCTGCTCTGCAATAAACTGCAAATCAGCAGTCCTTGATTTGAGAGGAAAACTCTAGTTTTATTTACACTACATATCGTCCATATACACAATGTGAAATGAAATGTACAATTTCTATTCTCTTTCAAGACGTGCTCTTGTTTATTTTGCCTATACGTTTCTTTGAGATCATTATTTTGCAGCCGCTGAAAATAACTCGTTGTTGATGTTTTTAGGGCTCTCTGAAGCAAGACAGAAATGAATTACTCTACCAGAGTTTTAACATCAATTACAAGAAAGACATCCCGGAAATATTTCGCCAAGGGACTTGTTCTCTGAGAACAGTAGGCTTTATTTTTTTTTTTTTTTTAATGTTACTCATTATCGCCGAAAATAGGGGTAGCTTCACATTTCGTCTAAGCTGATTGATTATGGTTATCAAGTGGTTAATATAACATTAACTATGTTAAATATCTCGTTGTTGTGAGTAGGTTGAAGATATAGTGAAGTACAAAGAGGATGGCAGTGCAGTAAAAAGATGCAAGAGGAAGTTCACAAGAGTTTATTCAGAAAATATTGCTTCTAGAAGGTTCTGGAACAACCAGTTGTGTCTTGTGAAGGAGTTGGGTCAATTTACTGAAGATTTAAGCAAAACCAAATCCGAGTATGTAAAGTCTTTCCAACACGAGAGCCGGTTGATGCCGTCCACTTGGATTGTTGTTCGAATCGATGGTTGCCATTTTCACAGGTAAATATCCAAATCTAATATTGCAAATAATTTGTTTTGTGCCGACGCAGATTAATGTTGTTTTCATATTACTAATATCAATCCGTTGGTTTGCAATTTTCGGGGAATTTATGGTAGCTTTTCCGATGTTCATCAATTTGAGAAGCCAAACGATGCACAAGCTCTAAATCTAATGAATTCATGCGCCGCCGCTGTATTGGAGGAGTTTAAGGATATTGTTTTTGCGTATGGGGTTAGTGACGAGTACAGGTAATAAAACTACATTTCACATTTTAATTAAGTTCAATTTCTTGAATTGTATGTCTTAAAAGTTATTTGGTTCTTTCAGCTTTGTTTTGGACAAAGGGTCTACTCTCTCTGAAAGTCATGCCAGGTATCTCCTCTACAACATCATTTTATTAACATTAGTCACACACGCACGCACAAACAATACACATATGTGTGTATATATATATATATATATATATATATATATATATATATATATATATATATATATATATACATACATATACATATATGCATATGATGCTTCGTTTTATTCAATAGTTGATGAGACCAACTTAGAAATTCTAAAAATCACTTGCAGTATTATCCTTTTGCCACATGCAGTTGTTTTTGTTGAATAAGATATTAGTTTCTGCTTTACAAACATTTTTTTTATCGTGCTTCAGTGGAATAGTTTCGGGAGTTGTGTCTTTGTTCTCTTCGATGTACACTATGAAATGGAAAGATTTTTTCCCGCATAAAGAGATGACTTGCCCAGCATATTTCGATGGTCGTGCTGTTTGCTACCCTTCCTCTGAGATTCTTCGAGATTATCTCGCATGGAGACAAGTTGATTGTGAGTTTCTTTCATTTTTCTTCTTTTTGGTACACAACTTATGTCCTAAATTTAATGTATCAGTTTTGTAACTACAGAACTCTCGTTTGCAGGCCACATAAATAATCAGTACAATACTTGTTTTTGGATGCTCGTAAAATCAGGAAAGAGCAAGAGTGATGCACAAAATTACTTGAAGGTGCTTTTCTTACTCGTTTTGTACGTCTTTTCAGTCTGTATAGCATAATCGAGCTTGTTTTACTTGAGATAACTATACGAGCATAAACAAATTTTTGTAGTGATGGAATAATTAATTAATTAATTCCCCCTGCTCCATGACATTGTTTTTATGTGCCTTCTTCTGATACTTGTGGGACAAGTATTTTTTTTATTTTTTTTTTCTTAATGTGCAAGGAGTATTACAAATAAGTCATTTATTAGTTTATTCCGAATACCTAGTTATTTCCAGTTGTATATTATAATTTACGAGTTTTCAGGGTACTCAAACTCGGGAGAAAAATGAACTTTTGGATCAGCTCTCTGGTATTGTCAATTATTACAACACATTACCACCCATTTTCTGCCATGGATCGTCTATTTACTGGGACAAGGTTAAGTTCTCCCCCCTCTCTCGCCCACCATTTATTACAAAGAAAAACGAAATTAACAATAGAGCATATTAATTTATTTTTTTTGTTTTTCAATTATGATTTTACGTGTATAGATCTTCAAAACGCTTGTTTGAACATTTTGTATTTCATGCTGCTTTTTACTCGGCGTCTTCAAATACTTCTAATATTTCCAAAACTGATATCTTCTCTGTTTTTTTTTTTTTTTTGGTTCTTCTAGTCAATCCAGATTTGGTGTCTCAAATTATGCTTTATGGCCTAAAATGCGAAAGAGTTGTTTTTCGAAGCGTCTCATAGTCATTCTAATACATTTTTTCTAGGCTAAAGTTTTGGAATCTATGTATGCAGGAGGTAAATATGGTGGACGATGAAGAAGGTGCTGCTATTAAATCACACAAGATAGTTGTTGTGAAGCATTGCAATATAATTGAGACAAGCTTTTGGGAAGCGCACCCTGAAATACTCGATGAAAAGCGCTAATTGCTTTAAACAATAATTTCATTACCCCTCTCATTGGTAGTGTAGTACAATATATACCTTTCTCATAGTTAAGAGTAGTTACTAGGTTTTAGTTATGCATTCATGAATGTAGTATAGGTGCCAGTATTGGTTCATGCTTCACAGATTTGTGCCAAGAAATGTATCACGCAAGAGACGAGATTTCCGAAGAAGGTAATCATCTAATCTCAATATTTGTTCGATTCTCTTCTATTGACCCGTTAAATTTTCCGATATTGCTTCTTTCTGATTTGGAAGTAAGTATTTCCGATATTTTCCGATGTTGCAGAAACCCGGGGGATTTAAAGCTATGTGGGAAACGTGGAAAGTGTTTCGAAATGATGGTTTTTGGTGTATTCCATCCTACTCTAAGTAGATTTTTATCATTTATTCACATACAAAAACACACATCCATGTTTCTGTCTAGATGTAAGATATTGGTGTAACATAAATGATTAAATTTCATTAATTTATGAGGATTATTCTGCTTGCCCCAATTTATGTAAAACCTTGAGATCAAATTATTGACTATGAACTAATTACATTTTCTCGAATATATCTCTCTTCAATCGTCATCTTTAGGGGTGGTTTTGATACGGTTACCGAATATTTTGTTCAATACCGTGTACCAATCGTATCTTCCGGTGTTTGAAAAGTCTATACCGCAATACCGATACCGTATCAATAATTGCGGTATACCGTTACTTTTGGTACGGTATAGTCAGTATGTGGCCATTTTGTTGATAAACTTGGATGATATAATAATTAAGATGAATGCTAAATAAATGCATAAACAAATTAAGCAAAATCTAATGGAATATCCATTATGCAACCGTATTAGAATATAATTTTGCTTTAGATAACTTAACAAATACGAGGCAAAGAGTATTTCAACAATAAGAGATAGTTGGACATTAATGGATAATTTTTTTTTGTTGTGGAGCGATTGTTTCGGCACTGTCACTGAAGTCAATTATACGCGATAGGAGAATTCAAAGAATGTAAGAAGTTGTTTGGGAGATGAATTGTGCACCTTGAATTAAGAAGGTCTTCTGGGTTTCTATGGACAAACAACTTTGCATAGAGATCTAAGTCTTTTAATCTCCAATTTGGGTGTTATTATTTGTAGTTGGGGCCAACATAGACTTGAGGAAGCTCCAGTTAGTGTTATTAACTTGCATCAATTTGATATGATTGCTTACGTTTCGGCCAATTTATACTTGTATTATTAATCTGAGTCAACTTAACTTTGATAATAATAATGAGGTCAACTTCAATCCCATCGATTTGTGCCTCTTTGGGATATATCGATACGGGCCTTTGGGCTTTTGACCATCAAATTTCAATAGGCGCCGGAGATAGGATGGCAATGCGGCGGGTATGGGGTGGGTTTAGCAATCCCCATTCCTGCCCCGCTATGAAAATCCCCATCTCCATCCCGTCAAAAATCCCCACGGGTATTAAAAGAATCCCCATATCCGTCCCATAAAATCCTTACGGGTATCGAGGCGGGTTAAAATCCCCGTCTATTTTTTTTTTCTTTTTTTTTTAATAAATAAATATGCAGTTTACTTATAATTTAAAGATTTATTTCAACAAATAAATAAATATTTAATTATAATACTAATATTTAATTATATAATGGAAACCTAAAAATCCCCATTTTTAACTAATATTTAATATATTACTACTATTTAATTATTTATAGTTAATATAATAATTACAAAATATATATTATATATATAAATAATGTGGTGCGGGTACGGGGACGGGTACGGGGCGGGTCTACGGGACGGGTATAGGCAAACCCATCCCCGTACCCGTACCCGGTCAAAAAAAAAAAAATTCAATCCCCATACCCGCCCCATTTTTTTTCGGGGCGGGGATCCATCGGGGCGGGTCAAATTGCCATCTCTAGGTGGAGATATGCAAGCCCACAATTTTTTTTTATCAAGACCACCAACATAATATACTAATATATTCTTAATGAAATTCAAGAACAAATTAAAAACAAAAAACATAAAAAAATCTCATTTACTTTATACAATACCAAATAAATACATAAACACAAAAATCCACCCATTATTTCAGAACTTAAAATTCTCCTTCTTCACAAACCTACCAAGAACCCTACACATCAAAACAACTAAATACGCACCAAACATTGACAATGGAGTTGGAAAGAGTTGGTAAACAAGAAGATAGTGGTTTATGAGGGTGGAGAACACAATGAGGTATGGTTTAACCGTTTATTTTAGCTTATGTGTCCTTTTATTGTTGGAAAACACTAGGCGGCATGCCTAGGGATGGCAGCGGAGCGGGTACCCTCGAAAAAGTGCAATATCAGAACCATTACCATTTAATATAGCTCAAACCATGACCATACCAAACTCTTTTAAAAAGTTAATGGAAATACCATAACCATTACCACGAATATTATCCGGGTATCCACGGGTACCCATTTACCATTTAAATTATGGTAATAAAAAATAATTTTAGGTCCGATAACGTTTAATAACTCTCAGGGAAGAGGGAAAAAGAAAAAGAAAAGAAAACAAAAGTAAATTATACAAATATATCCTCCATAAATTATTCAATACTTTTGTTAACCACAAAATATAATAAATACGAGACAAGAAAAATAGGGAACAAATAAATTTATTAATCAAAACGAAAGCGGATTACAATCTCCGTAATTCCCCTGATTCTTCTCCCCTATTCTAGTTTTGATTCAAGGGCTTAAAAGTTTGTTCTTGAATCGAACATATGATTTCATATCACGAACATCTCGAATTTAAATATGTTATGAATTCGAGGAATCGAATATATATGATTTCATATCACGAACACCACGAATTCAAATATGTTATGAATTCGAGGCGGAGGCTCGAGACGTGAGCTTGAGAGCTAGATATGTGTCTGTGTGAGTCTGATTTTTTAGATGCACCAAAGATCTTCTTTTATAGGTACAAGCTAGGGTTAGGGTTTCTCGACTTGTAGAGTGGGCCAGACATTTTAAAGCTCAAATATATTATGGACTTTAATTTGAGACATAAATTAATAACCGATTTATTTTGGTTATTAATTAGTAATTTATCTCAAAATTTCGATGTCTACAAATGCCCCCCCACTTCTAGTCTCGGCGAAGAACATGTCGAGTAACTATGAGACGAGACTTGAAGTACTTAATTTTTTTTTTTCTTCAAATCCCATTTCTTCAAATTTTGGGGTTCATTTGTAATTTCGCCCTTTTGATTGGCTCGCCCAAACGTAGTTTATATGGGCTTTCTGAATTTGAGGCGCAAATGACATTTCTTTCTTTTCCACAATTGCAATTTTGAAGACTTGGCTAACAATTGGATTCAGCTTCCTCTTCGGCCATCACTATCGAGAAAGAAAATCTTTCCTTAAAAATATCCTTGCCAATACTACGACTCTTCGTAGCAATTTTGCTATTAGAATCACAAATTTCCGATTGGGGGCTTGGGGGCTTGATTTGATGCTCCCACAATTTAAATCCTTGTTAGGAATATAAAGGATATAATTATAATCCCCATATTCCAGCAAATAAATCTTGTTTTCTCCAATCGATTTATGGAACTTTCGGTAGCCTTCTTTTGTGACAAGAAAAGTCTCCTTTAATTTTCTTTACCGACACAACATCAATATTTGGACTGCAAAGAAGGGTTGAATGGACGATTGGACGTGCACTTTGACATCGGAAGAAGAGATGAGGGGGGAAGATTGTCCCACTGGGCGTGCCAATTTGTAAACAACAAATTTTCGAGACAAGAAAATAGGGAACAAATAATTTAATAATCAAAACGATGTGGATAACAATCTCCGTAATTCCCCTGATTCTTCTCTCCTATTCTAATTTTGATTCAAGGGCTTAAAAGCTTGTTCTTGAATCGAACATATGATTTCCTATCACAAACATCTCGAATTTAAATATGTTATGAATTCGAGGAATCGAATATATGATTTCCTATCACGAACATCTCGAATTCAAATATGTTATGAATTCGAGGTGGGGGCTCGAGACGTGAGCTCGATATGTGTCTTTGTGATTCTCCTTTTGCATGAACCGAATGCCTTATTTTATAGGCACAAACTAGGGTTAGGGTTTATCGACTTGCAGAGTGGGCCCGACATTTTAAAGCCCAAATATATTATGGACTTTAATTTTGAGACCTAATTAATAACCGATTTATTTTGGTTATTGATTAGTAATTTATCTCAAAATTTTGATGTCTACAAATGCCCCCACTTCTAGTCTCGGCGAAGAACATGTTGCATATTTGTGAGACGAGACTTGAAGTACGTCATTTGTTGGCTTCAAAATCCCTTTCCTCCATTTTTTTTTGGGGTTTATTCGGAATATCCACTACTTTTGTGTACTTAATTGAGAACTCCACCATTTTTGGTTCTTACTTTGGCACGCATCGGGGATGTTTGGTTTTATTTCCAAAACCAATTTCCAGTTCTATACTATTCATAAAACCGAGATCATGTTTGTTTCACAATTTTATTCAGAAAATCCCATTTTTTCCTATCAAATTTCTATTGAAAATACACTATTCATACTTTTTTCAATTTTCAAACCTACTAAAACCTACTACTAACCTATATATTTTATTCCATCAACTCATTTCTCTCTCCTCATTAATATTCACACTCTCTCTCCTCTCATTTCTCTCTCCTCATTAATATCTACACTCTCTTTCCTCTCAATTTACTACTACTAAAAATATAAATAATAATAATAATAATAATAATAATAATAATAATAATAATAATAATAATAATAATAATAATAATAATAATAATAATAATAATAATAATAATAATAATAATAATAATAATAATAATAATAATAATGATAATAATGATGATAATAATAATAATAATAATAATAATAATAATAATAATAATAATAATAATAATAATAATAATAATAATAATAATAATAATAATAATAATAATAATAATAATAATAATAATAATAATAATGATAATAATAATAATAAGGGTAAATTACAAACACCCCCCTGAGGTATGATCAAATTACAAAAACACCCCTCTTGTTTGGATAATTACAACCACCCCCTCAACTCCTCAAATTAAGTGGAATCTTCGAGATTAAATGGAATATTATCGTTTGTGTACCCGTTTTATCCCATTCAAACTCTACATTATGAAGCAAGTTGATCATAATATGTGATTTTTAGCTTGTATATATTAGTTTGTGGTGCATCGGAAACTGTATGTTTACACAAAACGAGTACAAACTAGAGCACATTCCACGGAATCTAGATGATTATGTTGAATTTGGCACAATAAGGGTGGAGATGTAAGAAAAAATCATAGTTGAGGGGGTAGATGTAATTATCCAAACAAGAGGGTTTTTTTTGTAATTTGACCATACCACAGGAGGGTGTTTGTAATTTACCCTAATAATAATAATAATAATAATAATATTGTTATTGTTATTAAAAATAATATTCATTGTAGAAGTAGTAATAATAATAATAATGGTAATAGTAATAATAATACTAATAAATAATAAAATAATAATAATAATTATAATAATATAAGAATAATAATAATAATAATAATAATAATAATAATAATAATAATAATAATAATAATAATAATTATTATTATTATTATTATTATTATTATTATTATTATTATTATTATTATTATTATTATTATTATTATAATTATAATAATCATCATCATCATCACTATCACTATCATCATCATCAATCATTATATTCTACTTTTGCACGTACTTTTGTAGAGAAAATTCACCACAACCAAACATATTCTCATTTCTACACATACATAAAACTAAAAATACACCTTCATCCAAACATATTCCCATTTTCTACACAAAAACCAATAATCTACTTTTTCCATCAGAAATTTTGAAAACTAGAAATTCATTTTGGAAACATAACCAAACATCCCCGATTCGTTTTCCTTTCCTTTCGGATTTCAATCTGAAGCGTCTACCATAGGAACTTAATTGCAATTTTTCCTTTAGGGCCCAATTGCAATTTATTAGTCTTCTCAATTTGCAACCATCCTTGCCTCCATTGTCACCAGATGCTTGGTGGCACTAGTCAAATTTATTTGGCCTTCATTGCTTTGCTGGCATCCCACCGTTAAACATGGACCTGGAGCATCCAATTCATGGTGGGCCTTCAACTCGGCTAACTTTGGAGTGGTGTTGGAGATACATGGGTCGCAGAGTAGGCAATTGAAGCTAACTTGCGTGGATTGCCATGGACGGCCGGCGACGATGTGCAGACAACATTCAAATGCGATGCGGCGTCTTCTCCGAATAGGTTACAGAGAATTGTTGGCAGAGGCGAACCGTGGCCATGGCTGATGACCACTAGTGGACGAGGCTTGACCGAAATCAGGAGGTGCGACACTTCCGATGGCGGCGGCATATTTGGACGAGTGGGGCTGTATCGGGTAGAAATTGATAACATCGACGAGTTCTTTTGATGGTGATGTGGCGTTTGTCGGCGAGCATATCCGAGGGCTTCCTCAATTTGATCTGGTGGAAGAAATTATTGGTCGCAACTGTCGCTACCATGGGTGTTGTGGCTGAAAAAAAAATGAAACTTTGTTGTTGTTTTTTTTTTAATTCCCGTCCATATTCACCACGAGCAGTCCAGATTCACCACGAGCAGCAATGATTTCTTAGCCGCTCTATTGGATGGTTGAACGGACATGAATTTTGACATCGGAGGAAGAGATGAGGGGCGGAAATGGTCCCACCGAGCGTGCCAATTTATTATCAAACGAAAGCGGATTACAATCTCCGTAATTCCCTTGATTCTTCTCTCCTATTCTAATTTGATTCAAGGGCTTAAAAGCTTGTTCTTGAATCGAACATATGATTTCATATCACGAACATCTCGAATTTAAATATGTTATGAATTCGAGGAATCGAATATATATGATTTCCTATCACGAACACCACGAATTCAAATATGTTATGAATTCGAGGCGGAGGCTCGAGACGTGAGCTTGAGAGCTCGATATGTGTCTGTGTGAGTCTGATTTTTTAGATGCACCAAAGATCTTCTTTTATAGGCACAAGCTAGGGTTAGGGTTTCTCGACTTGTAGAGTGGGCCAGACATTTTAAAGCCCAAATATATTATGGACTTTAATTTGAGACCTAAATTAATAACCGATTTATTTTGGTTATTAATTAGTAATTTATCTCAAAATTTCGATGTCTACAACTTTATTTAAAATTTTGCCAGATTATTTTTTGTATTCATATATTAAATGGTCGGGTATCCATGACCGTAAAGGTAAAACTAGAACCATACCAAAACCATAACGGTTTTCTTTTCTTTTACCAAAACCATTACCAAACCCTAATCGTTTTGGTAACGGGTTTTAAACGAAGCGGATACCCGCGGATAGCTAGCGATTCGGGTTTTTTTTGCCATCCCTAGACATGCCGGGGTTGGCCCGACAATTATCCTCCGACGCTTAAATTAGAAAACTATCACAATATAAACACTTTAAGGGTGCAAAGTACCAATTATGATAGTTGGGGTTGTCTAGGGTCCGAGAGGGGTTGTACTACTCGGACCCAAACGATTTAATCTGGTGCGTAGAAAATATTTAGTAAAAATTTATAGTCGTTGATTTAAAGTACGAACTAGTACGATCCAGTACGAACCTATGAAATTATAAATTAAAGTACGAACCCAGTAAAAATAGATCGTACAAAGGTCGTACTCCATCGTACTTCATGTAAAATTACTTTATTAACCTTACATTGTTAAACCACAGAATTAAAAGTAGGGTTAACTGTACTTTGCCCCTAACTTTGGTCATTTTTGCACTTTGCCCCCCAAATAAAAAAAAAAATTCCACGATCTACCTCGACTAACTAATTTAGCCCAATTTCACCAATTAACCATTTTTTTACCATAATTTCAATTTTGACCCCAATTTTGACTCGCCACCACCGGAGACCGCCAGAGACCCACGGTCTCCGGCGTTAAATCATTTTTTTTTCAAAACTTTTTTTTTGTCCGAAATTCTTTTCCGGTAGCTCAATCGCAGGGTCTCCGGCTTTTTTTTTCTTTCTAAAAAAGACTATTTTAACTAATATTAATGTATTGGCTGTTAAATTATTGTCTTCAACAGTTATTTAACTGTCGGAGAGAGTAATTTAATGTTAATTAACCTTTATTTTCTTAAAAAAAATATATTAATTAATATTACTATCTTGACTGCTAAATTACTGTCTCCACAGTTATTTAACTGTCGGAGACAGTAATTTAACTGTTAATTGACTTTTTTTTCTTAAAAATAATATTTTAATTAATATTACTGTCTTGGCTACAGTAATTTAGCTTTCGGATACAATAATTTAACTGTTAATTGACTTTTTTTTTTAAATTTTGTTTTTTCTTTAAAAAAATATTTTAATTAATATTACTGTCTTGGCTCAAAATTACTGTCTCCAACAGTAATTTAACTGTCTGAGACAATAATATTACTGTATTAATTAATTTTATCGTCTTGGCCTGCATTATTGTTGTCTTCGACTGTAATATTATTGTCTTTGACCGTAATATTACTGTCTCAAGCAATAATGTCACTGTTTGGGACAGTAATATTAGTAATATTGCGGTTCGGGAAATAATATTCATAATATTACTGTCTGAAACAGTAATATTATTGTCCGAAATAGTTATATTACTGTACGAGACAGTAATTTAGTAGGCAAGATAGTAATATTAATTAAAATATTTTTATCTAAGAATTTTTTTTTCAAAAACGAAATAAAAAAAAAAGTAAAAGTCAACGTCGGAGAGCGGTGGTCAACTGCGGTTGACTGGCCGGAAAAAAAAAATCAGAAAAAAAAATGTTTTCAAAAAAAAAAAATTCAATGCCGGACAACGCCCGCCAGGTCAACGCCGGAATCTGGCCGGAAAAAAAAATTCAGAAAAAAATTTATTTTCTAAAAAAAATATTTTTCAAAAAATTATTAAAATGGGGGTTAATGTGATATATTTGTTTAAATTCGGGGTCAATGTGTAATATTAAGGAAGTTAGAGTATAATGGATGAAATTGATAAAAAATATATTATGGAGGGTATTTTAGAGTAAAGACATGGTGATGAGTTTATTTGAAAGATTGTTGTTTATGTGGACCAATGTGCATTAAGTCCCTTGTCATGACCCTAATTATTAATTATTATTAATTGTTACTTAAGTTTTAATTATAGGGGTTTTTATGTAATTTCACTTATAAGGTAGGTATCGTACTTTTTTTGTGGGGTTCGTACAAATCATACGTGTCACATTTTTATTGGTTGATTTTCAATCGTTTGGGTCCGAGTAGTACAACCCCTCTCGGACCCTAGACAACCCCATGATAGTTTTATCGACACTTTAAGGGTGCAAAGTACTATTTAGTTTTATCACAATATACACACTTTAAGTTTTATCGACAATTGTCCTATGACATATGATTCAAGGGTGCAAAGTACCAATTATGCGGTCTTTTACGGTTATATCGCATCAAGAAATTAAGAAATGTCGGGCGCGAATTTGAATTAGAATGCTCTCTCTCCCTCTCTCTTCTTATTGTTGATTAGGCGGTACTTGTTTCATTTGCATAAAGAACTTCATACATGAGTCTGGGAAAGTTAATTTCATGTTCAGCCATTAAATCATCCCTTAACTATAAACCCACTTCAAGAACAACAATAACTCTCTCAGATTTGGACACTCTTTTCTTACAATGCCGAAATCTCAATTTCTTCAATCAGGTCTTATGCCAAACGATCTGCACTGGGCTAATCAACGACGCCTATGCTGCTAGCAGAATCCTCAAGTTCTCCACAGACTCAACCTTCGTTCACATCGATTACTCCCATAAGATCTTCGCCAACATTCAGAACTCAAATGGGTTCATTTGGAACACCATGTTTAGAGCCTTCGTGCAGCGAAACAGGCCGCGGGATTCGATCTCTCTGTACAAATCAATGATAAAGGACGGCCTTTTATGCATTGATAATTACACCTACCCAATCTTGATTCAAGGCTGCTCCGTCGGTTTCGCCGAGTTTGAGGGGAGGGAGCTCCACGGTCACGTGGTGAAAATGGGTTTCGAGGGAGATGTTTATGTGGTGAACAACTTGGTAAATATGTATAGTGTGTGTGGGCGCGTTGGTGATGCTCGAAAGGTGTTTGATGAAAGTCCTCTTAGAGATTTGGTTTCTTGGAATTCAATGTTGGCTGGATATGTTTTAGGCGGGTGTGTGGAAGAGGCAAAGCTGTTGTTTGGTATGATGCCTAGAAGAAATGTCATTGCATCAAATTCTATGATTGTTTTGTTGGGTAAGTGTGGCAGGGTGAGTGAGGCACGTCAATTGTTTAACGATATGGAGGAGAAGGATTTAGTATCTTGGACTGCTTTAATTTCGGGTTACGAGCAGAACATGATGTACGAAGAAGCGTTTGATCTGTTTTTGACTATGTATAATGATGGGATTAGTGTGGATGAGGTGGTCATAGTGGCCGTTCTTTCTGCTTGTTCGCATTTATCGAGTATCCGAACGGGTGAATTAGTTCATAGTTTGGCTGTAAAAGTCGGTTTCGAAACTTACGTAAATCTGCAAAATGCTTTGATTCACATGTACTCCATATGCGGGGACGTGTTTTCTGCGAAGAAGCTCTTTAATACCGGTCGTTACTTGGACTTAATATCCTGGAATTCGATGATTTCTGGATACATCAAATGTGGAATGCTCGAGAATGCAAGGGCACTATTCGATAAAATGCCTGAGAAAGATGTTGTCTCGTGGAGCTCAATGATATCAGGTTACGCCCAATTCGATAAATTTTCCGAGACTTTAGCGTTATTTCACGAGATGCAGTGTGCAGGCGTTAAGCCAGACGAAACCACTTTGGTGAGCGTGGTTTCAGCTTGTACTCAACTTGCAGCCCTAGAGCAAGGCAAGTGGTTAGACGCTTACATACGTAAAAACGGGCTGAAGGTGAATACAATCCTCGGTACAACTCTTATTAACATGTACATGAAATGTGGGAGTGTCGAAAATGCGGTAGAGGTTTTCGAAGGAATGGAGGAAAAGGGAGTTTCTTCATGGAATGCTCTAATTCTTGGATTTGCCATTAATGGGCAAGTCGGAAAGTCTCTCGAGACTTTTGAGGAGATGAAGAAATGCAGAGTTGTGCCAAACGAAATAACGTTTGTAGCGGTTCTTGGTGCTTGTAGGCATATGGGCTTAGTCGAAGAAGGGCGGCGATATTTCGATTCGATGGTGAATGAATATAACATAGAACCGAATATTAAGCACTACGGGTGTTTAGTGGATCTTCTTGGAAGATCGGGGCTGGTTAAGGCAGCAGAGGAAGTGATCAACACTATGCCAATGGCACCAGATGTTGCCACATGGGGCGCTCTGATTGGAGCGTGCAAGAAACACGGTGATAAAGAAACGGGAGAGAGAATAGGGAGGAAGCTCATTCAACTCGAGCCGGAGCATGATGGGTTTCACGTTCTTTTGTCGAACATATACGCTTCGAAAGGTAATTGGGAAAACGTGATGGAGATAAGAGGGATGATGAGTCAGCACGGTGTGGTGAAAACTCCGGGTTGCAGTGTGATCGAAGCGGATGGTGTTGTGCATGAGTTTCTTGCCGGAGATAAATCGCACCCACGGATGGAGGAGATTGACGGGATGCTGGCGGAGATGGGGCGGAGATTGAAGAGATTGGGGTATACGCCTGGTGTGGGTGAGGTTTTGCTTGATATAGACGAAGAGGAGAAAGAAACGAATCTGTCTAGGCATAGTGAGAAGCTTGCAATTGCGTTTGGCCTTTTTGCGACTAGTGGGCCCGCACCGATAAGAATAATCAAGAATTTGAGAATATGCGGGGATTGCCATGCGGCGGCGAAACTTGTATCCGAAGCTTTTGATCGTGAGATTGTGATTAGGGATCGGCATCGGTTTCACCATTTCAAGCATGGTTCTTGTTCTTGCATGGATTACTGGTAGCCAAAATATGATGCACCAATAAAACATAAAACAATTGGGTTTTCATTAGATTATTTAATCTCATCTTGGCTAATTATATCTTGGCAACCAAACGAGGCCTTATTAAAATACGAAGGCAAAATATAACATGCATTACCATTTCTTATCAATTTGGAAGTATTACATTGTCTCAAATTCAGAAGTCGGTGACGGAAAATTCGAATGTGGATGCAATTTTTTTTCCGGGACAAGTGTATCAATGAGGATGGAAAAGCACGTATTTGTAAACAATCTCTCGTATTAACAATTTTGTATATGTTGTAGGAATGTAGGTTATAACTCTTCACTTGTAATTCTTTTTCGGTTTCTTATGAAGTTATCGATTACTTTTGGATATGCAACCTGTCGTTTATATTTTCAAATCGATCTCATTCTCAAATCATTCGCCCGAAACACGTTTAAACATAAACATTAAATTTTCCATTTCATTTTCATACTAATAGAACATTCTCAATTAATTAATTTTCTGTAACACCAAAAACACAAACCAAATAATCTTCTAGTCACAAAAGGGTAGATAAATTTTCCTTTGATAAATACCAGAAACAATTGCATTGGCTTCATAGGAAACTAGAATTCGATTTACAAGGCATGATTTAGTAACCTAATTTAGTACCATTTTTCGTACGGTACCGTATGCTAAAAATACCAACAATTGAAAAGGAACCAAAAAAAAAAGCAAAGAGAGAGACAGAAGATTAAAGTTACTGATGCAATCAAAATCTGCAGTTAGTTTTCGTCGCCAGCCAATAGCTGATGTCTATCCCGATTCCCGAGTATACATGGTTATGCTGAAACTTGTTCTTATTCTTCTTCTTTCTTGACCAATACTCGAAAAGCTCCGTGTAGCTAAAAATACATCATTTCACCAGATTGAATGAATGAAAGAATGAATCTAATCTACCTTTTTTTTGGGCGCCAATCATAAACATTTATATAGCTCCACCACAACAAGAATATAAATATCCGTTTTTTTTTCTCGTTCAAGTCGCATCTTCTAAATCAAGAATCAAGCAATCCAAATCAAGATTAATAAATCCAACTTCTCTCATGTGCAAACTCAGGACATCCACCGTTTCATAAACCAACTCGATATGCAAACCCAACTTATCTCCAGCAACAAAACTATAAACCGTAGTTCGCACCTCGATCCAACTCCTCCCCGCCTCTCTCTTACTCCCCATACCCCTCAACAATTTTCTTATCCTCGCAAAATCCCCCCATTTCCCATCAGCCGCGTATATATTCGATAATGCCAAATACGTCCCTGCCACACTAGACCTCAAATCCAAAACCCTACTAGCTGCCAACTTCCCCAATTCCGATAGCTTATGTGCTTTGCAGGCTCCAAGAAAAGCCCCCCAAACAAACTCGTCTGGCATAAAAGGCATCGATTCTATAAGCTCATACGCTTCCTTAACTCTCCCTGCACGACCAAGCAAATCCACCACACACCCGTAAATTTCTTGATCAGGGGTAATATCGTAATTTTTCACCATCGACTCGAAGTACTTTAAGCCCTCGTCAACTAGCCCTGTGTGACTACAAGCATTGAGAACCGCAACAAAGACAACCCGGTCGGGCTTAACTCCCGATTGAACCATCTTATCAAATAATTCAACAGCTTCTTTTCCAAGCCCATGGCTTCCATATCCAACCATCATAGAGGTCCACGAAACGACGTTTTTAGCCTCCATCTCGTCGAAAATTTTGCACGAATTTATTACGTTTCCACATTTAGCGTACATGTCGATTAAAGCGTTTGCCACTCCCATGTCGTTCTCGAGGCCTCTTCTTAAAATCCCTCCGTGAAATTGTTCTCCGATCCCTAAAACTGCCATGTTAGCCACTGCAGCTATCATGGAGGTGAATGTGAAACAGTTTGGATTGAGGCCTTCTTCGAATTCCAAAACCGAGTATAGTTTGAGGGATTCGTGTGGATCGGATTTTTCATATCCTGCAATCATTGTGTTCCATGTGATTATGTCTCTCTCTTTCATCCCTTTAAAGCATCGATATGCTTCGATCAAACCGATGCACCTGCAGTACATGTCTAAGATAGAATTCATTACGGGAATACTTGTTTCGAAGCCACACTTGAATACCGTGGCGTGTATCTGCTTGCCGTACGCTTGCGAGCCGATTGAAGCACAAGCCTTAATAGCTATTGAAACGTTGTAAGGATTTAGTTCGGCCTCCTCCTGTCAGCATAAAACAGACGAGAGCGTGTAAACGTAAGATTATTTCCTTGTTTGAAATACAAGATTCAATTTCAACTGTTCCAAGTTAGTTAAAATCGTTTAGCAAGAACCTAACTCGTGTTTATTAGTAGAAAAAAAATTCAAGAACTTCTAGTTCTTGATTATCTGTGACTTATCAGAAGATTGAAAACCCAATTGCACTATGCCGTAATCTTACACAATCACGAGAACTTTTGAAGGCTGATAAGTAACAATTGGTTGTTTTTACGTACCACTAACATCTGTCGAAACACTTTGAGCCCACCATTGCCATCTCCCAAGTGAGTATAACCAGCAATTAAAGTAGTCCACGACACCGAGTTCTTAACTCGAATCTCCTCAAAAACGGCGCACGCTCTTTCCATACCATCGCAGCACGTGCCATACATATCCATAAGTGCATTCTCGACGTAAATTTTGCCGAGCACGCCGTGCTTGACCGCCAACCCATGAACCAACGCGCCACAAGAGAGCGAGGCCATGTTTTTACACGCCTTGAGCACACTGGAGAAGGTGTACTCGTTGGGCTGCACGCCCGCCCCATCCCTCAGAAACTCTTGGAACATTCTCCAAGCGTTCGCGTGGGAGTTGCAGGAGGTGTAGCCACTGATCATGGCCGACCAAGCAACCACGTCTCTGTCAGGCATTTCGTCGAACAGGATGCGAGCCTCTTTGACAAGGCCCATTTCGAAGTACGATTTGATTACAGTGGTGGCTAGAACTGAAGGAGGCTTCGGCGAAAATGGCGGGGCGAAAAGGGTCGATGAGTTGGTGTGATACCGAAGAGAGCTGTGGGTTCTTGGATTGATATTGTGGAGGTGGAGCAGTTTCCTTGATGTCATATCTAGGCTACAACAGACATTTCGAAAAATACGAGGTAAGAGAATAATAACAAGACTATGGTCAACAATTTCCCTATCACCATATAATACTCTAATTTTCTCCAATGAAATTAGAAAATTATGATCTTATATGAATTTTAATTTTAATTTTAAATCAACTAAATTTTGTATTAAGGGCTGTGAATATTTTTGAAAGTATCTATTTTTAAAGAACAAAATATATGATGAAATGAAATCTTATATATAAAAAGTAAGAAACTGCTAGGGCAACCTAAGAAACACTAATGGTATATTTGTAATTTTTTTAATATTAATTTAGTAGTATATTTTTCATCTCCTGGTTTTCAGTTTTTTTTGTCTAATAACCTTCATAGTAAATTAAATTTGCAAATCCGCTAGCAAAATTCTAATCCGTGCATTGCACAAGGTGAATTGCTAGTAATACTACAAAATTATATGAGAATAAACATTTTTGAAGACAAACTTAAGATAATTATTTTAGTTTTAAGAAATACATTTGTTAGAATTATTGCAGAAGAATTTATGTGATAGCAACCATGTAATTCTTTTTTTTTTTTTTTTCTATGCAACTATGCATATATATTAATAAAACTATATACTAAAAAAATGTTATTGCGATTTGCGGGTAAAGTTACTAGTTCAATATAGACAATTACATAAGAGATGAGGGGGTTTGTTTGTTTTTTTTTTTTTTTTTTTTTATAATCTATGGTTAGCCTAGTGTCGTTTACATCCCTTGTATGGTTTGCAAACGTGAGTGCAAGTTTATCCGTTAACTGAATGCATCTATATGGTTAACTGCAGGTTCATATTATTATACGAAAATGTAAGTTTACTCGTGTTGAATATTTGACTTTTGAGTCAAATATAATTTAATTTTTTTGACTTTCTTAAATCAATTTTTATTATTTCCGAAAGTATTATTATTATATGATTTATTATTTTAATCCGGTATTATTTAGAGTTAGAGGGTGTTCGGCTAAACTTATTTTAAACAGCTGATAAGCTCTTACATCTGATAAGATGTTTTAAGAGCTGATAAGTTGTTACATCTTATTTTTACGAATTTTCAGAGTGTTTGGATAATGAGCTAATTTCCTATTTTTACTCATTATAAGATCTTAAATAAAAGGGTAAATTACAAACACCCCCTGAGGTATGGTCAAATTACAAAAACACCCCTCTTGTTTGGATAATTACAACTACCCCCCTCAACTATGACTTTTTCTTACACCCACACCCTTATGGTGCCAAATTCAACATAATCATCTAGATTCCGTGCAATGTGCTCTAGTTTGTACTCGTTTTGTGTAAAAATGCAGTTTCCGATGCACCACAAACTGATATATACAAGCTAAAAATCACATATTATGATCATCTTGCTTCATAATGTAGAGTTTGAATGGGATAAAACGGGTACAAAAATGATAATATTCCATATAATCTCGAAGATTCCACTAAATTTGAGGAGTTGAGGGGGTGGTTGTAATTATCCAAACAAGAGGGGTATTTTTGTAATTTGACCATACCTTAGGGAGGTGTTTGTAATTTACCCTAAATAAAAAGGTGGGGTAGAGGTATTTATTTAAAAAGATCTTATTTGCTCTCCAACAGCTTATTTAAAAAAAAAATTAAGATCTTTTTCTAAAAATTCACCAAACACTTTAGAAGAGCTTATAAGCTCTAAAACATCTTATAAGCTCATTTTAATATCTTATAAGCTTAGCCAAACACCCTCTTAGTGGGCAGTTATTTGAGCTTAATGGATAAATATTTTTATCACATATAGGTTATGAAGATCATGGACCGTATAAATATGAAAAGATTCCAGTTCACATTTTCTACAGAGAGTTGAAAGCAAAGAACTCCAGGTGTTGAACATATTTTACAATACCTTGTTTTCTTTATGGATTTCTCACTACATAATTAAGTCTGTTTTGGATTCAATATCATTGAATACTGGTTTGTATTCCTAGAGTGCTGCTAAGTCATATTGTTCTAAATTTTAGGAATTGATTTACGAAGAAATCAACTCGTG
Organism: Erythranthe guttata; assembly: GCF_056151865.1. Classification (NCBI taxonomy): domain Eukaryota; kingdom Viridiplantae; phylum Streptophyta; class Magnoliopsida; order Lamiales; family Phrymaceae; genus Erythranthe; species Erythranthe guttata. Next base: position 6,311,702 of record NC_142534.1, on the reverse strand, counting down.
ATTTCTTCTTAGAATAGAAGATCTTAGCTTCTCATCTGTATTCTTTTGAATATTGTTGCCTATGAAGTCACGATTGACAAGTTATATACTTGTGGATAATGACTAAAACTTGTGTCAATATTCTTATGCATAATCTTTCTCGACACAAGTTTTTGGTCTATCTTGTTTGACAGAAGTCTCTCATTTTATATTGATTGATATTATTTTACACGAATTCGGAGGCATTGAATTCTTTCAACTCGGTTACTTAGTGCACATATATGGTTGATTGCGGGTTTATTCATTACCAAAAAAAAAATATTGATACGAGTTCGAACGAGTCATTTAAAAAAAAAAAAAACTAATATAAATTATGTATGAACATAATAATAATAATAATAATAATAATAATAATAATAATAATAATAATAATAATAATAATAATAATAATAACAATAATAATCTTTATATATAAAATAAATGTTAGCCCCGAAACTCTAAAAGCAATTTTTTTATAAATATTTTTGTAAGATATTTGTTTCCTTTATTTTTTTCTTATTTAATAGCACTTTCAAAATTATTTTTTTCTTCTTCCTCTTTTATCGAACACGTTTCGGTTTTTTTAATTGTTTTCTTTTCCTTTTTTTTCTTCTTACTCTTTTCCCCTTCCCCACTAAACACAGTCAATTTTTTTTCACATTTTTTATTTTTAAATATTTTATTTTCCTTTTCCTTTTCTTCTTTTTTTCTCTTCAAGCACTAAATTTTCTCACATTTTTTATAGGACACGTTTTTTTATTTTGTTTTTCGTTTTTTCTTTTTTTTTTTCCCTTCCCCACTAAACACGATCAATTTTGAATTTTTTTCTTCACGTTTGTTTTTTCTTTTTAATTATTTACTTTTTTTTCCCTTTCCAACACTAATTTTTTTTTTCTTTTTTTTACCACAAATATGTATATTAAATTTAATTGATAGATATATTGATTATGATCGCAATTAATGAAATTACATTTTCGGTGTACCATTGTTTTGCTATTGTACATGTCATATATTTTACTAATTTCTAATTTTGTTTATCTTATATTTTTTTTCAATAGCTTCCCGTGCAACGCACGAGGCAAAATAATAATAATAATAATAATAATAATAATAATAATAATAATAATAATAATAATAATAATAATAATAATAATAATAATAATAATAATAATCCTAATAATAATAATAATAATAGTAATAATAATAATAATAATAATAATAATAATAATAATAATAATAATAATAATAATAATAATCCTAATAATAATAATAATAATAGTAATAATAATAATAATAATAATAATAATAATAATAATAATAATAATAATAATAATAATAATAATAATAATAATAATAATAATAATAATAATAATAATAAAATAATAATAAAATAATAATTATAATAAAAAAATAAAAAAAAAGGGCGAATATTGAAATGAAAGTTCACATAAAAAAGGCCCAAAATAATATTTTGCAAATTGAAGAAACTCACTCCAGAGTTGAAAGACCCGCGACTTCAGAGGGAGAGGGGGAGAGAGAGAGAGAGAGAGAGAGAGAGAGAGAGAGAGAGAGAGAGAGAGAGAGAGAGAGAGGTCTCAGATGATGTGGGTGCTACCAGACGAACTATGGAGAAGAATAATGGAAATTGGGATTGAATCCAAAACCCTAGATCACAAGAGCCTCTGCTGCCTCTCCATCACCTGCCGCCGCCTCCACCGCCTCGCCGGAGACGATACTCTCTGGTCTCCTCTTCTTCTTTCCGATTTCCCTCTTGATGTCAATTACACCTCCTCTTCAACTTCCAACGGCATATTTAAGAGCCTCTACCAAATCAGGTCTTTTTCTTTTCCGCCATCTATTACACATAATTTAATCTCAACTTTAAATCCGAAATTTAGAACCACTGTTAATTAATGGAGGAGTAGAAAATTATTTGATAATATTGAAGAAAAAAGGGATCTTGTGTGCATATCTTGGCTTTCTATTGGTATTATGGCCTAATAGGTTTTATTATTATTATTTCTGATTGTTTTGTTGCAAAAAAATGCGATAGGTATGCGAGGGGTAGAGAACAAAAGCGCCTAGCGCATAGAAGAGCTGTTCTGAGAATCGAGAGTGAAATAGCTGAGCGTTCGAGGAAAATTCAGGAGATTGAGCACCACTCCTTTGAGGAGAAAGAGAAATTGAATAAGGCAGTTTCTGAGTTGGTCAATCTACGTAGAATCAGGTAAAGAGGTTGTCCTTTGTGCAGATATAGCTATGATCATACAGTTTACGGTTTTCTGGAAATATTATGTTGATATCATTGAGCTGTTTGAGAAAATGTTATTGATGCTCGTGTGCAATTTAGTTTCGAAGTTTATGTGCAGAGGTTGGTTTTACGCAAAAGAATCCGAAGTGTGCTGAGTATGAGTTGAATGGTTTTTTTTATGTTCATAATAAGGCTGTACTTCTTTAGTCTATGTCTCGGTACTTGTGTCGGATTTTGGTTTAGCCTTTTAACCTCGGTGTGATTTCTTTTACTTGTAAATTCTTGCTCTTTGTCGTTACATTGGTTTAGAAGTTTAACTATCGTTTTTTTCTTGTGATGTTTCAGGCAAGCTTCTGTTGCGTTAAATGTTTGGCAGCCAGAGATTATTCGAGGCAGACAAAGACAGATAGTTCAGCAAAGCAGTGTGCCTATTGAGTTTCGGGTCAATTCCCTTGAGATGGAGCTTAACCTTTGCAAGCAGCAGATCGCAGGGTTTGATAAGGCCCTTGTAAGAATATATATATGTGTGTGTGTGTGCATTAAATGACTGTTTTGGTGGATGTTATATAGGCATTTATTATTGCTCTATTGCAGCGAATAGAAAAAAGAAGGCTTAATGCAGCTAAGGAAGAGCTAGCTTCTGTGAAATATCACCCATTACGAGATTTTGGTAGCACTAGTTTCCAGCCGAATGATTGCAGGACTAGACCTAAGAAATTGAAACACACTTCTAAGGTAAAGTACCAAATTATTTTCCTGTTATATACTCCAATTGATTTTGCCTACTATTTGTCTTTTATGCCTTTTGATCCCTTTGGTTAATAAATTAATACTTACAGATATTTAATATCCAAAAAGCGTCTATTGTCATTTTGTCCAAACCTGATAACATTAACGCCCGAGTTTGTCAAAAAAATTTGAATATTCATCTTCCTCTAATGTTGTCTGGGGATTGATTTTGCGATTCAGGAATAACCCCCTCACTTCACTCTAGGCTAAATTTATTCGGGTTCTGGAATTGCAGTATTTGATAATATGCAGTTGTCTGATAGAGACTGATTGAATTATGTATGATACGTTTTTAAATTGCCTACAGTTAAAGTATTTTTGGAGTTCATACAATGAATTTGTGTTAAGGTCACAGAATTGGAATTTGTGGTAGTGAAAATAAATCAATTTTGGAGCAAATTATTCTTCCTTCATTACTCAGACTTGATAGTTTTAGTTGTTACTTGTTAGATGTATCAGTTATCTTGCATTTGGTTTGATTTCTTTGACTGTAAACACTGTTTGACTTCCCAATAACTCATTATTTCTAATGGTTTCAGGCAAGCCGTGACTGAGCACTCGGCAGATGCGATCGAAATTGATGTCTGGAAATTGAAATTTGTCTTTTCAGACAACAGATTGCATGGTTCTAATGCCCTCGTACGTACATAACACCCTTTCAAGATTATCTCTATGTTCTATCTTTCGCACTGGAATACACTGTTTCTCATATAATATTTGCTACTATGAATTTGCATGTAGTATTCCTATTTCCTGTAGTTCTTGCTTGTTGTACTTCCTATTAGAACTAAAAATTCTCTAATTAGGGGTGCAACTAGCTCGAGTTCGAGCTCAAGCTCAAATTTTTATTATTATATTGTGTTAGTAAATAATATAATAAAAACTTAAAGACAGAAAGTTAGAAGCCCACTAGCCATTCGAGCTGAATTGTTTAATATTATATGTATATTTATTATATTTTTAATAATATATATTACTTATGTATGTAATAATAAAGAAAATTGGAAAGCGCACAAAAAACCGGCTCACAGGCTTATAAACAACTATAAATTAGGTCATAAAAGTACAATATTTTATCGAAACCTGCTACTCGTTCTCTTTTCATCTAGCTAGAAATGTAGCCAAGAATGGACCAATGTGGTTTTGAAACATGTTTCTTGTCAAAGGGTGGATATTGTATTACAACGAGTTGCCACATTATGTACCGTGTCAGTATATAATAACACGAGCTATTGTGTTCATGTTTTTACAGATTTTGCTGGCTCAATAATCACGAACAGTCTCTAACTCAGAACTCTATTTGCATGAGATATTGAAACCATCTTCATAAGCGAGATAGCAACGAGTCTGAGTCTAATGGGTTTTAGACCTAGCAGAGTTTTACACCCGGACAGATTCGGACTAGGCTGTGAGTTATATAGAAATCGACCCAGACCTGGCCGATTGACCGTATAATGTGCATATGTATAAATATTTTGAATCGTGTTTTTAAGGTTTCCAACTTTTCCCGTTTCCGTTGAAGAATGTTTTGAGTTAGAAGCTAGTTATCGGTTGTATTTTCAGATATGATTGAAGCATTCTATGTTGCAGGAAGTCCTTTTTTCTTCACTTTTTTGAAGTTTACTTGTTGAAGTATTTTTAGATTTGATTAGTGACAATTTTATGGTGTGCACTTCACATAACACATATATAGCATTTATAATATTATGTTTGAGTTTTGAGATAATTTTTTGTCAATGTATGTGTAAAATATCATGAAGATCGATCAAGACTTTTTTCTTTTCTATCAAGATTCCGGTGGCTGTAGGCATGATTTGTTGTTGGACCCTTTGAATTCATATGTTGGTTGGGCGGGTTCGGATCAATGCTATTATAAAGGTCGGGTTCTTAATAGATTTTTTGCGGGTGTAAGTAAACATGGTTTAACACAATCTTGGATTTTTCATCATAATCTTTCTCGGAGCTATATTCATTCCCTTGACGGCGATTCCAAATCTCGACTCGATGAGTCTTTTGGCTCGGAGTTATATTTACGACTCCTTTATGGTCTCCTGATAGCCTTTAAGTTGGCTTTTAACGGAAATTGTTCTCTCTTCAACTCCACGAGCATCACACTCAGATTTGTTAAAGATTTGCACGTGCTTATAGCAATGCATGGGATCCACAAGCTTGCAAATGTAATTTTCACCAGCAATTCAATATCACAAAATATGAACTCTAAATATACACGCGAGTCCTTGGTATCGTTTGAGAAGCGATAGCGTATAAAATACCTTATTATTCATCATTCTTGTTGTCCCTTTGACAATAGTGTTGAGGATTTGGATCTTCGTGCAATAAAGTAAGAAGAAAATAACGAATGTAGCAAACTCCTTTTCGAGCAAAACCTCGTTCTGATAACTTGTTATAGAATATATATTAGAATATAAGATAAACTAGTAATTGTACCCGTGCGATGCACGGGACAACAAATTGCATATTTTGATGTTGTAATAATTAATAAAAAACGTTTGATGTATCGTGTGATCAAAATTCTGTTATTATCATTTATTAATAATTCATTATTGGAACATAGTAAACTAAGTATACTACCCAAAAAAATAAATAAAATATAAGTAAATAACTTTACCGTTAAATAATTTTCCAAATTCATTGAATCAACTAATACCATTAGATTGAAAATAAACCAAGAACAAAATTATTAACTATGTCTTACATGTTGAGCTTAAACGTAATTAGATTTAATAACTTATTTATCATAATCCAAACTAATCTATCGACAACATACCATCGGAAAATGCCATCTCTACATCTTGCATCGTAACTAAGCACTTCTCCACTGCCTCTTTTTGGTCCTGTTTTTACATAATCAGAACGTTAAGAAAAATAATAAAATCTTGCGAGGCGTAGAGTGTTCATATAACTGCATATGACAAAGAAAACATTATATTTAACTTAAGATTACCATTTCATAAGCATATTAAATTTAATATTTACCTTTTTCAAATCGCAAAAAATGTCTGCATCCTTCTTGGCTATTATGATTTGGCTTACAACATTATCAAACATCACCAATGAAATGGATCCATTAACATCCTTCATCACCTATGATCTGCAGTAATAATTTGTTTATAATTAAACATAAAAAAATTAAATGCATAAAAGATGTTTGGAGCAAATTGAAATTTCAATTACCTAGGGATAGCAGGAACTGTCTTGGAACACTTCTCACAATAGAATTGAACACCATTACGATCAACTTTCTTAAAACATTTTGAGCACGATGCATACCACCATTTATTTTCGCAATCTATTTCTACTACTTTAGCCAACAAAGCAACACAACGTTCATGAAATATTGTTTTACATTAGTCTTATATGATTTATGAAATAAGCCTACAAAAGAAAATATATTTACACTTGTGCAATCCATTGAATTACTGACTGTCATATGCTCTGCCTGGAGTAAATCATCAGAAATATATTCCAACGTACCGTTGAGTTTATATTTGACTAATTAATTGAGAAAATGTTCCAGCTTGCATCATCAATCTATATTCATGTACAAATATATAACAAAAAATTATGAAATAGTATAAAAATTAAAATAATATTTATTATGTTGAACAAATTCACTTTTTCTCTATACTCTCTATGTGTTCCTCCAAGTTTTCATTTATTAGTAACTTTGTGCTGTGTAAAACATTGGAACTACTATTTTTGCCTACAATAAAATAAATCATTAAAAATAGATTATAATTTTATCTAATCAACATGCAAGTAAATATAAGTACTTACCATTTTAACTTTTAACCATGCACAATTGCATAATAATAATTAATAATGACAGGGCCATTCAATTTGTCATTGATCAAATGCGTGGACTGTTGATCAGCATATTTGTCCCATAGAGCACATCTAATTTTGTTGTGACTGGAGATAACAATTGTTAAATTAAAAAAAAAAAAAGTAAATATAAACAATATATTAAATATTGGATACATACGATAAGTCTTGAAGGCCGAGTTCCAATACCTTTTGGCTCCGCCAATTTTTGCTTAGTTCTTTCAAATCATCCCTTTTTATAAAATGTCCAATAACATTTAAAAGGAAACAATTGTTAAACAAAAAATTTGAAATCTTTGGTATAAATTAATGAAACATATAATTTAACAAAATGAAATTATCTATAAGCCATGTATCATTCCAGTTATTTATGATATCACGAAAATCTGTAGAATTGAAAGTGACAACAAGTAGTGCTCGAGTAGTGCTAATAAACACAATCTTGTGAGTATGGCGAGTTGGTCTGAACTTTGGATCGCTTGGAGCCACCATAAAATTTTGGAATATGTATGTATTACCTTCATTCACAATAATTTCAATTTTTTTCAAGTGATTCCGTTTTATAGAAGCATGGATTTTGACACCCTACAAAAAACATAAGTTTTCGTATTAGAAATTACATCAAAATATTATATTAACCATAAGCAAAATAAACGTTTAACTCAATAACGACCTTCTTGTCTATTAAGACCATATCGATACTGATCACTTCATTTGGATTGCTTTTGCTAGGAACTTTGCACAGACGCATGACTCGAACCACCATTTTCCAGTCAATCGACACGACTTAAGATCAATAAGGTTTGTCGCTGTTTGTGCCATTTTGGTCGCTTTTTGTACCATATTGTATGAAAATCGAACAATATAATAAATACATAAAGAATTTGCGCAAACAAATATTATTGGTAGAAAACTTTACCTGGCAAAGGGAAACTGAGTTTAGGGGAAATAATTACTGGGAGAAATTGGAAGAGAGAAGTTGAAAGAATGCGCGAAGTCTTTCAAGATTTAAAAATGAGTTACGTTGAATGTTCTGTAATTGTTTCGAGGTACTGAAATAAATCTTGTCAAAGTACCATAACATAACAATATCTTTTATGATGAAAAAAGATGCAAACAAATTACTACACAGTCGATAGGATGAAGAAGAAAATAAGACAAAAAATCTAAAGGCGGGTGGTATTTACCAAAAGAAGAAGCCGTAGGTATGAAGAAATAAAATTCAAATGTTCCAAAAATATACTGTAAAACGATGTCATAGTAAAATCGGATTTATTTACCTTTTTTTTTCTAACGACAATGTCATTGTAAAAATCGAAAATTAGATTTATTTTACTTTTTTTTTGCCAACGGCAATGTCACTGTAAAAATCGAATCACTATATGAACTATGAACAAAAAAAATGAGTAGAATGAGCCCTCAGATGATAATAAAGAACATAAACCGAAACATTCTAAGAGAGAAGAAATTGCAAAATAACTAACATTTTATGAAGCCAAAAATATTTGGTAGAAAGGGGGAGAGATAAAACTGGGTGGAGAAGTGGAAAGGTGGAAAATAAATAAGAAGAGAAAAGACAAACATGTTGAAGTGGAAGAAAAAAGTTGAAAGTGTTTGAGAGTCTTAGTGGAAGTCCTTGGGAATCTATCTTTGTAACTAAATTAAATTACAAGTATAATACACGCGACAGCGGATTATGAGTAAATTAGTGTCCCGGGTTAATAATCATGAATCATATATTTCATAATTGAGGGGTTTTGGGTGAGCAATTCTTGCATAGGGGGAAGATAAAATCCTAGGTCTGTTTTTATTGATATTTTCTCGTATTATTTGCTTTCTTAATTAATTTAGTTGTTTAATTGATTTAATTTGACAAACTTGCGTAGGCTGGATAAAAATCATAATTGTTAGAATTTGGTACTTAGGATTATATAATTTGAGTATTCCCTGTGGGATCGACATCCGACTCTCACGAGTCCACTTTTTACTACTTGTTTGCGATACGTGCACTTGCGTGTTAGGTATTTAGCACCCAACAAGTTTTTGGCGCCGTTGCCGGGGAATACGGCTAAATTATCTATTTATTCTAATATTAAATTTGACCAATTTTTCTTACTTCAGCCATTTTATTTATTTTATTTAATTATTTTATTTTTATTGTTTTAGGTACTTTTTATGCGTCGTTGGCGGCTTCGCCTGCAAAAAGTAGGAGACACGGACGACATTACTCTGTGCCTGTCAGAAGATTAGACATGCATTAAATACCTCCACGTGCGGTTGGCAGCGACTCGGCGAGTGGGATCTATACAGGTGGGCGAGAGGCCTGGCGAGAGGGGGCTTTACATTCCCTATGGCCCCTTCAGTCTCTCGCTGGACGAGGTGTCAGCTTTTTGGCCTTTCCTTCCTTAGTAGGCTTTCGGGGCCCTCTGGCCTTAATTGGATCGTTTGGGCTGGAATTGACCTTGATGATTCTTTGGACTTAACCGGGTCCGTTGGACGGGAATGGGACGGATCAACTAGTCCCCCACTCGCGATTTCACCCGCAATTGGTGGCGAGTAACTGCGAGTTCATCCTTAGAGCGAGACAAGATGTACTCCATTCTTCAGTTCGCTTTGTTAGTATACTTATTGCTCTTGCCTCGGGTAACGTGCTTTCGCTTCATATTCTTGATTAAATGTATATAATAAATACGAATTAATCATTTTATTAATTTTTTTTTTGAAAGTTGTAGCGCCGCCTGCGCTGTCAACTCGACATTAATGCAACGCAGGCGGGTCTTTTCAAATCCCCTCCTTTTCTCTAATAAAAGGGGGAGCCTTCTCTCTTCTCATCATGTAGTTTCTCCTTTCTTTTCCAGCCATTTTTCCCCTCTTTCTTCTTCTCCGGCGAAATTAGCTCTCCTCTTCTAGTTCTTCATCCTTACCCAGGTAACCCCTTCTCTCTTTTGTTTGCGTGATTCTCTATTTCTCCCCTATTTACGTTTTACATATCTATTGCCCTATGTCCTCCGAATCATCTTCTTCTTCCTTTGGGGAGATTCGTACACCGGTAATCCATCTTGGCCCACCGTCGGAGCTAAGAAATAGGCCTAAAAAGAGGGATGTGACGGTGTGAATTCCCCCACCCCACCCCCCCACCCCCCTCCGGGTGGGGGGAAGGGGGTCACTAGGGTTCCACGAGAGAGTGAACCGTCCGCTTGTGTGCTGACTACTCCCCATCATTCGATCTTGACCCCGCAAGATATTGGCGGCCTGCTTGTCCGACAAGGGGTAGGTGTTTCATATGACTTGGCCCTTCCTTCGCCTTCCCAGGATTCTCTTCACCCTCCTCCTGGTTACATGACCTGGCATCTCGACCAATTACTCTATGGTTTGTCATTGCCCATTCACCCCTTTTTCTGGATGTAGCTCGCAAATATCGCGTGCCCATCAACCAGTTCCTTCATAACTCTAAATTCATGTCGGCTTTTTTCATCATCTGCACCGAGGCTTCTATACCGCCCACTGACAAGCTATTTCATTCTGCCTCTACGGTGAATCGCTCCCCTTCTTGTTTTTTCCACTTTACAGCTCGCCCTAAAGTAGGGTTGTTTAGAGGTGTAACCAACAAAGTACATAACTGGCCAAAGCGCTTCTTATTCATTCGCTCGCCCACCCCTTGGGGTTTCAATCCGTCGTACGTCCAGACATCCCCTACACCTGCAGAGGTGTCTTCTGATTGTCTCGAGATCCTCTCTCGCCTAACCGCTTGCACTCCCCCCCCTAATTGTGGGATGTTGAAAAGATAATAGGTTCCCCGTCCCTTTTTGCTCGTGCTGGACTGTTGGATATGTCCTCGTCTGACCCTCGTCCGTTGGGTATTTATTAGGGCTGATTTTCATTTTTTGTTTTCTTAATTCACTACTATGCTTTCTGACTATAGACTTCCATTACTAACTTCTTGCCTTTGTCTGATATGTACTGTTTATCAGACGAGATGATTCGAAATGCTATGAAGGCGGCTCTCGCAAAGCAACGCGCCCAGTCCTCTCGCACTCCCTGTGAGTCCACCAGCCATGCTCCTCCTAGCCGTACTCCTTCTCCTGTTATGGCAGCTGTGAGTGCGGTGGCGGGATCGGTTTCTCGCATTGAGATCGTGCGAGAGACCCCCACTGCTCCGCCGCCCTCCGTGGCAGCCTGTTATTGATCTCGGCAGCTAGAATGCCGACAATCAGGAGACCCATGGCTCCTTCCGCTCGCAGGCGCACTCCGATGTTGGTCGCGCTAAGCGAGATGCCAGCGGAGAACATACTTCCATGATGTCCAAGCGGCGCCGTGCGGAGGACAAGGGCTTCCTATCGTCTCTCTCGCCTGACCGCAGTCTGTGCTCATTCGATCTATTAGGGCAAGTACGGATAAAATGATTCACTTCGTAAGCAACCAAAATAGTATATGTGATAAGGGGTTCGGGACAAAAGCGGATTGAGTAGGTGAAATAATAGAGTTTAAAAGCGGTTTAACTCTATTAGCAATCATTTTAGACGCCCAATCTTATCTATGACATTACAGAGACTAATGGGCCTATATTCTGTCATACGCTCGGGTTTCGACTTTTTCGGAATCAAGACAATGAAAGTAAAATTGAGACTAGAGGGAAGAATTTGATTATTCAGGAAATTCAACACACTGGAGGTAACATTTGAACCTATAATTTTCCAATACTTACTAAATAAAAGAACTGGAAGACCATCCGGACCAGGGAATTTAAGGGGAAACATTTGCGAAAAAACTAATGTTACCTCCGACGTCGAAAATGGCGCATAAAGCCGTTGGTTCGCCTCACTATTCACTCTTGGTTCCAAGTCATTTAATATCTCATCAATAGCCCGCTTAGATGGTATGGAAGAGCTAAAAAGATGATCACAATACTCCTGAATAACCCGCTCAATCCCCGTCTCAGATTGCTGCCAATTACCGTTTTTATCCCGTATCTTATCCAGCCAATTCTTTTTCATTTGGCTCGTCACTCGAGCATGGAAACATTTAGTGTTTTGATCCCCATCTCTAACCCACTGAGCTTTACTTCGTTGCCTCCAATACATATCTAATATCTTTATCGCAAATTATCTTCTCCAAATTGCCCTGGAGCTCGTGAATTTCTTCCCTGACCTCTCTTGACTGCCGAAGTTCTCTTAGTTCATTAAATGGTCTTATTATACCTAAATGTAAAATATGCTTACGGTGGTTGAGTTTTGTTCGCCAATCATTTGACTTGACACAAATTCCCAGTGTCTTTTCTTCAGAATTGACGGTGTGCCCGTAAAAGTTTAATGCAAAACGAACTTATTTCGGCAATTTTCGGGAAGCTTAGGCACGTTTCGATAAACCAGGTATAAATCTTACGTCTCAACTCCAAATGTATCTAAAGAATAAATATGCTACAGAAAGATATGAAAAGGTTCTCCGACTATTATGCTGTGAGAATTTGGAAATAAAAATTGGACCGAGATCGGAATTGAGGCCAAAATTGCTGCACCTTCTACACATTCTTCGGCATGGCCGAGGTTGTTCATATATTTTTTTGAAGTTTCCTGATTTTTCCAAACAAACTTCTACGACCAGTAATAGAATTTACACTTTCCCAATCGTCTGTTTTAGTTTGATGATTCAATCTTGTATTTTCAGACAAACACACAAACTTAAACATGGCGTGGATGTGGAATATGTGACTGAATCATAATCTAGCACACAATTATTACATTTTTTCCCAATATATTTCATATTGTCACGTAACATTGACAAATTCAAAAATTACCAATCAACAATTATGGCAAGACAAAATTCTGCAAAATCAGTTTTCCAGCATTCGTAAGTCAAACGTGATCGAATGAAAAAATCACAAACCAGAGGTACCAAAACGTGGCCATTTCGTAAAACCCCCGCCTGCCTCTATGTCAAAGACACCAAGACGGGATTATAATATGAAGAACCAATTTCTCTCCAAATTTTAGATACATCACATTTTTCGTAAATCTTGCACAGCAAAGCCTTTAACAACAAAGCATTTTTCACAAAATCTTGCAGTAAAAAAAAAAACCTGAAAAAACGTACAACGCACTTTCCATAAACCTTTACGTACGGATCAAGAATAACCAGTGGAATTATCCAGACGATAAATAAGTTTGATGATAGATGAACATACACTTTTACGGTCCTTTCCATATAAATCATATTCATGGATGATTATACTTCCAAAATAAAAGGCAATAACAAAAAGACATATAGAACAAAACTTATCTCAAATATCGCATATGTCCACTCCTAGACTTAGACTAGGGATTATCTAGTATGCAATTCAGTCGGCGACAACCGAAAGATAAGCTAATTATGGAATCATTTGGGATCATTCAGATCCGAAAGAATATCTTTCATATATTGAGTGTCAACGATCTGTCCAAATTTTGAATCCTTCATGACACTATCAACAACTTTAACTTTTCCAATTTTTTGAAGTTAAGCAATAATATACCCTATTCAAATAAAGAGCATAAAATATAGATACATGATCCCTATTCAAATAAAGAGCATAAAATATACATACATGATTTTGATGTTGTACGTTAACAATCTCAACAATGGGATACGTACATCATTTTTTGATGTCACAATGTCAAAATTTAAATTACTATTTTTTTATTCCATAAGATTTTATCCAAATATATTGAACATCACTTCACATGCAAATCACTTGCCGATATATTATATAAATATTACGAGGCCTAAATCAAGGAAAAAACTGGTGATTTTTTAATTTACATGTCAAGCTATCAATTATCTATTTGGAAAAATGAGGAAGCTATCAAAGGCCTTAACAACTACAACTCATTATTCACCATTCATAATATATTCATTATATTAGCAAGATTTGCAGTTTCACATCTATCAACAACTATCTAATAATCTATACAAGATAAAAAAAAAAAAATATTGTGAAAACCACTTAGAATCTATAGAAGTAAGTAAATGTATTGTGTAGATATAGTTGGTTTATATGCTTTCATAATTATATGAAATAAAGATATATACTTTGTTTTTATCTTACGGTGACAGCAGATTACACACACTACACGCAATGCAATGTATGTCAGATGCCAGTTGAAAAAAAAAAGCCTTTCTAATGTAATTTGACATGGCGTGACATGTTTCTTATGTGTGTGTATGTATGTGTGAGAGAGACGTTTAGAGAGAGAGACACACATTTAGAGAGAGAGAGATATAGAAGAGGGAGATGGAACTATAGTTACTGAAGAATCTTCACCTTGTAATGTGTGTGTATGTGAGAGAGATTTCTACAAAGAGAGAGAGGGAGGCACTAGGGTTTATATTTTGACTTCAAACCAGCTCACTTTTGGTTCACCATTGATTTTGAGCTGCTCACAATTATAGTGGATTCATGGGTCACGATTGAGGAATTTTGTACGGTACATTTTTCTTCTACAGATTCAAATTTTATTTCCTGTAACTTTCCTTTCTAATATATATATCTTATATATAAAAGGAGTAACGTCGGTTTCTTTTTTGGAGAAACCCTAGGTTTTTTTGGGATAAAATCTTTTTCTCTTCCTTAATACTCTCTTCTGTATCCCTCATCTTCGAAAACCGCCTTCAACTTCTGATCCACATCTCCTCCCTCCTGTTGAGCGAAAACCTACACGCAAGTGCACGTATCGTACAAGTAATATAGTGGACTAAAAGTCCGGATATCGAACCCACAGGGAATATTTAATTATCTAATCCTAAACGCTAAATTCTACCAATTATTATCAAGCCCACCCTACACAGTCGACTTTAGAGAGAATTAACTAAAATAAATTAAAAAGCAAATTAAAACGACAAAGCAAGAAAGCAAATTAAACACGAAGATTTATCAGAGTAAACGAGCCTAGGATTTTATTCTTCCCCCTATGTGATTATTACTCCCCCAATTCCTTCAATTATGCAAGCAATTAACCCGGATTATTAACCTGAGATGCTAAAATAATCATAACCCGCTTCCGCGTGTATTACGATTCTAATACTCTAGATTCAATTACTATATTCCTATGCAATTAATTCTAGAACACAGCATTAAGCACAAATCTCAATAATGGCTACCTAAGAGATTAACTATATTCCTATGTTAATACCACAAAGGCTCTTCTACCACAGTTCTAATTATTAACCCGATCTTCCGATTCATGCGATTAACAATAACATAAAAGCGCATAAAGTGGCCAGTTTCATGGACTTAATAAAACAAGAAGAAGAAATAATCCGGAATTAAAACTTGCATAAAATCATAGAATTGGGTTCATAAATCCCACATAGTGTTCCAAATAAAATCCTAGAAATAAGAAAATTAGCTACTCATGATTAAAGAAAAAACGCAAATAAAATAAATCATAGACGATAAATCTATGCTTGAAGTCTTCGAATTCTTCGTCTTCGTTATTGCTTTGTTGCTCTCCAAATTGCGTAAAAGATCCCCAATTGTGTGCTTGGCTTGGTCTTATATAGGGTGAAAAACTTGGGGAAGAAGGCAGTTTCCTTGTACAATTAAAATCCCTTTACTGCGCAACTTCGGATTCTCGGACGGGGGTCCCACGATTTGCACTAAAACTGGGACGGGGGTCTCAGCATTAAATCTTCTGAAATTTGATATTTTCACTTTTGGCCCATATTTTCGCCAAAATTGCAGTTTTGACCCCATACTTTTCCAATTCTTCAATTTGTACCTAAAATACAATAAATCAACTTTTTAAGCACCAATTATCATTAAAACACACCAAAAGCTCAAATAAAAAGATACGATAAAGTGTAAAAATATACATTTAACACACCCCCAAACTTGAACTTTTGCTTGTCCTCAAGCAAAATCTACCAATAAGCAAATAACTCAACTATAACATCTCATCACATAAATCAATGATCAACTTCACGTTTTCAGAACTTGTAATTATAATGACAATTCTTAGGCATTCGCAAGCTAAAAATTCAACAACACTTAGTCACTCACCATTACCAAAAACCACAATTCATACAATTGCTTCAAGCATCCAATATTTGCAAATTAAAGATAGAAATAATTTATACTTACATGCATATGCTTGACTCCAAATACTCACCAAATTATTCTACTCTACTAATATCAAACATTAAGCTATTGGGATCATTGGGGCTTTGTGGCTTTCAATTGTTAGGCTCTTTGGTTCGAGGTACGAAATATGGGTATGTGTGGCTATTCTTCTTGAATTTAGGTGATTACGCCAAAATTTGAAAGATAGGCGTTTGAAACAATGAATTCACCTCTACGGACTTTAATAAACTCGATTCTCAAAAGTTCAAAAGTCTCCACTTTTGCTTTTGAGGCAATGGATCGAGCTTTCAAAACAATTCAACAACTAGTCCTTATTTCTCCCTTCTAGTCTCTTCTTCTTCTTTTTTTTTTTTTTTTTTTTTTTTTTTTTTTTTTTTTTTTTATATAGAAGCATATATATATTTGTCTTCTTTTAATTTTTTTTTTCTTTTTTTTTTCGAAGAAGAAGAAGGACCTTATAAAAAATTTCGACCGAACTCCAAGGGGTAATTTTCAAGAATCACCACCTATTCTACCTTATACACATGGCTAAACGAAAGAACACCTTTTCTCCGAGGCTCAAATCAAGGTTCTAAGGAATTTCGATAAAAAGGTCGGCTTGAAAGGCTCAAACGGTTCAAAGAAGGCCCAAATCATATCCCAAATCACTTACTACTCAATACTTCGTATCATAAATTTCCTAAGGTGAGTCTTAAAACCCAACATAGCATGATCTAGCACAAATTAATTCGAAATTTAAAATACAAAACATTCAACCAAAGCAATGCACAAAATGTGATTCCTAGCAATAATTCGCTTCTAAGTTCCGTTGAATCGAAAGCTAAACAAACATCAAATCCTTATCACACAAAACAAGCAATCTCATCATCAAACATTGATCATCTCTCATCATCATAAATCATCGATGCATTCGACTCATGCAATTTTTTTTATTTTTTATTTTTTTTTCATATTCCGGAAAAACAAGAAAAACAATAAAAACGAATAAAACCTAATGCATGCAAACTAAAACAAATAAGCACAAAAACATGTTTTTCACCCCCAAACTTAAAATTTTCGTTGCCCTCAACGAAATTAGCACAAAGTTTAAGGATATAAAACACCTGATTTATTCGGAGTCGATGTGATCGGGGTGCTCCTCCCTCGCTCTCTCACGCTCGTCCTCATTGGGCGGTGGCACTTTTCTTTCCCTTTCCCTTCCCTTTGGAAGATGATGCTTAGCTCGTGTGGCCTTGTTTGTTGGATGACATAGTTGGGAGAGAGGTTGGAATAGATTCGGTGAGAATTGGTTGACAATCGAACTCAAAATTTGGTTGGAGCAAATTGTCGAACACCTTGTGGGCGTGCCTTGAAAGAGTAGATTTTGGAGAATTTTGTTCGATACTCTAGCTTCCTTTTGTGTGTGAGAGTTGGAGAGAAGGAAAGAGGAGGGTTTAGGAAATAATGGGGGAGAAAATCTGATTTTTAAACATTTAAAACGCCCCAACTAGGTTCGGACGGCCGTCCCGGTTTTTGTGCTAAATTTCGGACGGCCGTCCCACATTTTTTTCTCCTTACTGGTTTTGGGACGGCCGTCCCACATTTTAGGCATATTTTGGGACGGCCGTCCCACAGGCAGTGGTGCAATTTTTTTTTTTTTTTTTTTTTTTTTTTTTTTTTTTTTGCGGACGTCCGACTCGACTCTCGATCACGTTTTCAACCCTGAAAAGTAAAATTAAAATTATAAATTAGAATGCATGCTTATGATATTAAAAAAAAAACGAAAAATTAAAGAAAAATACGAAAAACAATAAAGCTCGGGTTGCCTCCCGAGAAGCGCTAAGTTTAAAGTCTTCAGCCGGACGTTGCTTCTTTAATTTCAAGCAAAAGTGACCGAAGTCACTTGGCAATCTTCACTCGCTTCCCAATATGGTTTGAGCCGGCTCCGTTTTACGTTGAACGTACGATTTGAATCCCGCTCCTTTATCTTGACCACCTCGTGAGGAAGAATTCTTGGACAATAAATGGCCGCGACCACTTTGATTTGCGCTTCCTTGGAAATAACCAAAGACGGGATTTGCACAATAACACCAATTGTCCTTTGTGCAATTCCTTTTTGATTTTCTCCTTACGACCACAATAGCTTGACTCATCCTTCTCTCGTGACTTGCTCGAGCTTTTGGGTGGCAACATCTTCCTTGCATTCTCATCGTTGTTAAGACCTCGACTCGCATGACTTTCTCTCGGAGGATTTAAAAGTGAGTCCATGAAATAAACTTGCTCCGTCCGATTCCCGTTTCCGCCATCATCTCCTGCACTCAAATATGCTTTCCCATTGTCCAAGATCGAAACATCAAACTTTTCATTATTTGTAAAATCCATAAGCTCAATAGCAAAACAATCATTATTATCACATGGATTTTTATTAGCACTAAAAACATTGAATTTGATTGTTTGATCATGCACAGTCATTGTAAGATCACCACTAGCACAATCAATGAGAGTTTTCGACGTGGCTAAAAACGGCCTCCCTACGATAAGAGGTATCTCCCTATCCTCATATCTATCTAGTATCACGAAATCAACAGGGAAGATAAATTTATTGACTTTCACTAGCACATTCTCTAAAATACCTTTTGGGTAAACTAAAGATCTATCGGCTAATTGAAGAGTTATAGCCGTCGGTTCAATTTCTCCTAACCCAAGATTTTTAAAAGTAAAGTACGGCATAAGATTAATGCTAGCACCTAAATCAATGAGCGATCTAAAATTTTTACCTCCTATAGTACAAGGAATAGTAAACTTACCTGGATCGCCGAGTTTTTGTGGAAGAGGCCGAGTAAGAATTGCACTAATTTGCTCTGTGAGTTGGATCATCTCGTTCCCTTGCAATTTCTTACTTTTCTTCACGAGGTCCTTGAGGAACTTCACCCACTTTGGCATCTTTTGAAGTGCTTCAATGAAAGGAATATTTATGCGAATTTCCTTCAACTTGTCCAAAAATCTTTGATATTCAACATCGAGCTTCTTCTTTATAAACTTTTGAGGATAAGGAATTGGAGGGACTTGTGAAGGCACCGTCGATGGTGGCTCGTCATGAGATGATTCTTTTTCCTCATTCTTTTTCGGCTTCTCGATTACCGTGCTTCTCTTCTCTTTTCGTGGGGCTTCCTCCAATTGCTTACCGTTCTTCAAGGTGACTGCTTGGCATGTCTCGACCTCGATCTTTTTCGTTAGCAATCTTTGTGGATATGGGATTGGCTCGACCCATTCGGCTACAGTGACTTGCGGCTTGATTTGAATTTCTTCCCTTTTTTCGCTCTTGACATCGATAGCTTGGCACGTCTCGAACTTTTGATTTCGAGGATCTTCCGTATTCGATGGCAATGCTCCCGGCGGGCGGTTCTCTTGCTTCAAAGCTAATTGAGTGAGTTGATTCTCCAAATTTCGCAACGAGGCTTGGGTAGCGGTCATGAATTGGGCCAATATCTCATCCGTGTTTGATTTTTGGGCCGGTGAATTGTTGCCTTGATAGCTTTGTTGAGGAGGGGCTTGATTTTGGAATTGACCTTGAGGTCTTTGATATCCTTGGCCTTGTTGATTTCCTCCATATTGCCCTTGTGATCTCCACCCTTGATTTTGGAATTGGCGAGGCGCATTGTTGACGTAGTTGAGCGACTCCACATCTTGTTGGCATTGGAGCGTGTAGTGATTTCCACCGCAAATTTCACAACCTGGAGAATCAACTACTTGAACTTGTTGTGGTGGACTTGCTTTGATGTGCTGTAGAAGGAGTTGATTTTGTTGAGCAATTTGGGTCACTTGAGCTTGAAGGGCTGTAATTGCATCTAACTCCAACACTCCGGGAACTTTCTTAGCTCCACTAACCGTCCTCTCGCTTGACTTGGCAAACCGATTTTGAGCAATTTGATCCAACATGATGAAAGCATCCGGTATCGATTGACTCATAAAATTTCCCCCGGTTGATGCATCTAAGACCGTTCGTGCATTCTCGTTAATCCCTTGGTAGAAGATGTGGATTTGCCGCCATTGTTCGACTCCATGTGTTGGACACTGCCGCAAAAGAGTTTTAAATCTCTCCCATGCCTCGTATAATTGCTCGCCTTGCTCTTGGACAAAATTGTGAATTTCTCGTCGGATTCTCTCGTCCTTCTCGGGTGAGCTATAGACTTTCATGAAAAGGTTGAGGAGTTGAGGCCACGACGAGATAGAGTGGGGGCTTGGGACATCAACCACTGGCGAGCTCTTCCTTGTAGGGAGTGCTTGAAGAGAATTAATTGAAGCGCCTCTTGGGAAACGCCGTTTTGACGGTGGGAATTACAGGTATCTAGAAAATTGACAATGTGAAGATGGGGATCTTCACCTGCCAAACCCACTAAATAGCCCGTTATTTTGGAGCATCGTCAAAAGGCCTTGCTTGATCTCAAAATTGTGCGCCTCAATGGGTGGATATTGGATGCTAGGGCGGAATCCGTCTAGAGTTGGGATTATGTAGTCTTGAAGTGCTCGTGGACGAACTGCCGGCTGTGCTGGAATTTGAGGGGGTGGGTCTTGGACTTGGTTTCCGTTGGCCTCGAGTAAATTGCCCGCGGCCCGTCTGCGTTCTTCGTCCTCCATTGTATTGTTTTCGCGTTGAAGTCTCCTAGCCGCTCGAAAAGTACGTTCGATTTCGGGATCAAACGGTTCTCTAGCAAGATCGAGTCTTCTACGCATACACAGTACCTAAAAAGAAAAATAAAATAAAACAAAAATTAAATGGGTGAATCGTGAAAATTGTTCAAATCTAGAGCTAGAATAAAATAAATAATTAAAATATTCCCCGGCAACGGCGCCAAAAACTTGTTGAGCGAAAACCTACACGCAAGTGCACGTATCGTACAAGTAATATAGTGGACTAAAAGTCCGGATATCGAACCCACAGGGAATATTTAATTATCTAATCCTAAACGCTAAATTCTACCAATTATTATCAAGCCCACCCTACACAGTCGACTTTAGAGAGAATTAACTAAAATAAATTAAAAAGCAAATTAAAACGACAAAGCAAGAAAGCAAATTAAACACGAAGATTTATCAGAGTAAACGAGCCTAGGATTTTATTCTTCCCCCTATGTGATTATTACTCCCCCAATTCCTTCAATTATGCAAGCAATTAACCCGGATTATTAACCTGAGATGCTAAAATAATCATAACCCGCTTCCGCGTGTATTACGATTCTAATACTCTAGATTCAATTACTATATTCCTATGCAATTAATTCTAGAACACAGCATTAAGCACAAATCTCAATAATGGCTACCTAAGAGATTAACTATATTCCTATGTTAATACCACAAAGGCTCTTCTACCACAGTTCTAATTATTAACCCGATCTTCCGATTCATGCGATTAACAATAACATAAAAGCGCATAAAGTGGCCAGTTTCATGGACTTAATAAAACAAGAAGAAGAAATAATCCGGAATTAAAACTTGCATAAAATCATAGAATTGGGTTCATAAATCCCACATAGGGTTCCAAATAAAATCCTAGAAATAAGAAAATTAGCTACTCATGATTAAAGAAAAAACGCAAATAAAATAAATCATAGACGATAAATCTATGCTTGAAGTCTTCGAATTCTTCGTCTTCGTTATTGCTTTGTTGCTCTCCAAATTGCGTAAAAGATCCCCAATTGTGTGCTTGGCTTGGTCTTATATAGGGTGAAAAACTTGGGGAAGAAGGCAGTTTCCTTGTAGAATTAAAATCCCTTTACTGCGCAACTTCGGATTCTCGGACGGGGGTCCCACGATTTGCACTAAAACTGGGACGGGGGTCTCAGCATTAAATCTTCTGAAATTTGATATTTTCACTTTTGGCCCATATTTTCGCCAAAATTGCAGTTTTGACCCCATACTTTTCCAATTCTTCAATTTGTACCTAAAATACAATAAATCAACTTTTTAAGCACCAGTTATCGTTAAAACACACCAAAAGCTCAAATAAAAAGATACGATAAAGTGTAAAAATATACACTTAACACCTCCCCACACTTCTCTCTTTTTTCTTCTCCTTCCACGTCTATTTCCTTCCCCCACTTCTTTTTCAGTTTTTTTCCTTTATAAGCAACTATGAACATTATTCATACATACAGCTTTGGAGATTCCCCTCAACGTCTCTTCCATCTTCTGAAGCGGTTATTTACTGTAAGCACTGCTTACATACTCCATCGATTTAATTTTTTACATGAATGTAATGTACGGTCATTCTGTTGTTATTTTGTTCTGCGTGGAAATTTAATTCTTGATTCTCTTACAGGATGGCTCAAGAATTCACTTATCTTGGCCAAATCAAATATGGTAGCATAGATTGGGTGATACAAGTTCGTGTCTTGCATCTATGGATCGTGCCTAATAAAAGCATTGAGATCGACATCATCTCGGTAATAATTTTATAGGATCTATTTTCAGATTTCATATTTTGACATCTTCTCACTATTTCTCTGTATTTTCTTTATAGGGCGTCAAAATACATGCTACAATTAGACAGGCGCACATGGACAAGTTTATTAAGAAGCTTAAAGCATCGATGTGTTATATACTTGAAAATTTGTTAGTGGCACAAACTGATTCAAAATTCCGTGCCACTCACCATAATTATAAATTGAGCTTCGTGGGGAATACTAATGTCACCGATTTTATTGATGAACAAATTCCAACTATCGATTATCAGTTCATGTCTTTTCATGATATCACTACGTCTGGTGATCAAAAATATCTTATCGGTTAATTCTATTAATAGTTCCCGTAAACTTTTTGGTCTATATTTTATTCCACAAATTTATTATGATGGTTTAACCTCCCAGATGTGATCGGTCATCTTATTCCACAGTCTGATACTAAGGAAATACAAAAGGATGGAAAGACTCACAAGCTAATGGATCTTATTCTTCAAGATTTAGAGTATTTCTTCTGCTAAGTCTAATTTGTTTATTATATTTCTGTATATTTTTTTAATTTTTTTTTCCAAAGTTGAATTATATTTGCATCTTACTACATAAATAAGTCTCATTTAAATTACAGGGGCATCAAACTAAATTGTACTTTATGGGACAAATTTGATGAAAACAGATGAATTTTTTGCTAATCATAATCTAGGGGAGCCTGTAATCATTATCTTACAATATTGCAGGCATGATCAAGACTTACAACGGTGGTATGCAGTATCTATTTGGGATAAAAGATTACACGTGTTGCCATTCACTAAATTCACTCGCCAGTTACAACTTATTTCGCATGTTTTCCACTCGCCAGTTGCAACGTCTCTCTCCATGCATCCTTTACATCGGAGTTTAACAGTTATTCTCAACCATTTTTACCTACCCCTGTTCTCTTCTCTGTTTTTATCCCTTTATCGATCTTCATGCAATAACACACTTTTTTCTCTTTTTTTTTTCTTTTCCTTTCTTCGTTTCCACACAATTTTTTTTTTCCCTACAGCCGATAGATTTGAATTCCAATTCGCATTTTGGCTGTGGAAATAATATCCAACATAATTATTAGATTAAGCATGTTATTTGTGTTATTATTTCACATAAGATTTTCCTCTTCTATGATTAAGAATACATAACTTTTTGATATGTTGCGTTTTATTTCCCAAAGTTTTTCGCGGGATTAAGCATGTTATTTCGAATTTTTTTTTGTTTGGTGTCGTGGAGTCTTACAGTGAATTCACTTACAACGGTAAGTAAGTTGCTACTCAATTGAAATTTTGTGGTGAGATGTTAATGAAATTAATAACGGTGTTTTTTACCTTTTTCGAGATTGCTCTGCCAGGGATGCAACCATGTCTTCCAACATGCCAATAAGGTTTAAGTTTGCAGATTTGTTCCGATACCAATACCATGACTCGCAATGTACTTACAACTGTTGTACTATCGTTTATTTGCAGAGGTGTAAGCCTTTTGAGATTTATATTTGGTGGAGAAAATGTGAAAAATAACATCTCTTCAAAGTGCATCTGTTTGATAATTGAAACGGTTGGATTGGCCTCATTTTTTTGGACTACTGCAGTTCTTGCTCTTTTAGCTTTGTGTTAGTTACAATTCCATTATCATCAAATAGTGAAAAAAAATATTCACGTTGTTAATTAGGCGAAATATGCAACATTTTTTTTATTCGCAAGTCATACCTATCATATGGTGTTTCATGTTTTGATTTGCGTACAAATTTAATATATTTATAATTCATGTTTCTTTTAATATCAACTAGTATTTTGCCCCGTGCGCTGCACGGCCGAATATTAAAAAAAAATAAACGTAAGTAAATGATAACAATAAAAATTATATGTACATACAAAACTTATAAATGCCATGTTCAAAACCAAGATAAAAGAAAACCAAAATGTAAAAATTTCACTAATTTCAATCATAATGCATATATCTACTTTAATTTATTTTTTTACAATCTATATACTGGGAAAAAAAAAGTGAATCGACTTAATCCTTTGTGCTATTACAATTTAACGATAGATGTCGATCCTACAAAAGAAAATGGGTAATATATACAATTATAATATTTTGGATAAATTTAGGAAGACAAAATAAATATATATTAAACGCAAATATCCCATTAGTCAGTTAATGAGTTTTTAGAAAAAATGATGTTGGACAGAAAATTTTGATAAATAAAAGTCGTATTTGTGGATAGAATAGTAAAAAGACAAATGAAATAGTGATCTGAAAAATCATTTATCAAATTTTAAATGGGTTTGGGTGGTGCAACACAACTAAATAAATTTATGTCAAAAATTTAATTTCTCTTAAATTGTTTATAAAAAAAGCGTTAAATTTTAACAAAACGCAAATTCATATTTTAGAATAGTTAGTGAAAACAACCTCATAATACATTAAGAACATCTCTATGGTGTAGATTCCATTTGAACCACTCTAACTGAAAACAAACCACATAACCATGATGCTGACAATAATTTTTCAATCAATTTGTTCGGGGATAATATTTGTAAAATTTGGAGCTATACTGAACGAAAATAAATGATTGTGTATTAAAAACAAAATTAAACAGTCAAATAGGATAACATTTGCGGAAAAAAGTCAGACCCAAACAGATTAGAGTGATGGTTTTCATGTTAAAAACATCACTCACTATTATAGAATTTTCAATACGAAAAAACTTCTATATGTACCCCTATTTAGGTTATTAATAGAATATGATAAAACTTCGGAATATATATATATATATATATATATATATATATATATATATATATATATATATATATATATATATATATATATATATATATATATATATATATATATATATATATATATATATATATATATATAATTACCCAGACGAAAAAAAACCTTTCATACTACTAACTAATACTCACTAAGTTCGAGGTAAATGGAAAAATACCAATAGAGCTACCAACATTCAACCAAATTGGCCCTCGACAAAAACCTTACCTTTGTATATAAAAATAACATGCATATGTAAGGATTAAGTTTTAATCTTTAAATTTTGAAACAAATGATCATATCTGATAAAAACACATAAATGCAATCCTCGTATAGGGAAATTTACACATGAATTAACTCAGTAAATAATAAAACCACACAGACAATGCAATTATCAACATATAAGCGACATCATTAATTTAAAAACTCATAAATCAAAATCCCAATTTAACCCGTTTACCTTGCATAAAATTATTCAATATCTGCAAAACAAAATCCATCATATTAAGAAACTAACAAATACACAAAAAATTGGACATGAGAATGAATCAACCAAAATTATTGACATACATCAAGAATATCGAAAAAAGAAAAATATATTATCATGGAAAAAGAGAAAAACATGATGAACAATTAGATGATAACATGTCCCTAAATATTTTCTACCTTGCACGCTGTTAAGTGTATATTTATACACTTAATTCTATCTTTTAATTGGAGCTTTTGATGTGTTTTTACGATAATTGGTGCTTAATTTGGTTATTATTTGTATTTTAGGTGCAAATTGAAGAATTGGCAACTTTTGGGGTGAAAACTGCAATTTCGGAGAAAAAGTGGGCCAAAAGTGAAAAAAGCAGAATTCTGGAGAATTAAAAGACCGCACGGCCGTGCGGATTTTAGTTCAAAATCTCACACGGCCGTCCGGATGGTCGTAGGGGCGCAGTGAAGGAATTTTAATTACACAAGGAAACCCGCCCTATTATATTTTTGCACCCTATTTAAAGGCCACAAGCACACAATTAGATGAATATTTTTATCTTTTATCTTTTTCTTTAGTTTTTAGTTTTTATCGTTTCTACACGCAATCGAGGAGCAAGAGAACGAAGACGAAGACTTGACGAATCTTCATCCTAGTTTCCCTTTTTCCTTTTCTTTTCTGATTTTTATGAATTTCCGTATTTTTATTATGCTTTTCGTTACGAACATGAGTAGCTAAGTTTTTATTCTAGGATTTTATTGGAACCCTATGTGGTGATTCGAACCTCTTATTCGACTTTTATGCAAGTTTAATTTTTCGATTATTTCTTCTATCTTGATCTTATTTAGTGCATGAGCGTAGCTAACTTATGTTGCTATTTGTTATTGTTAGAATTGATTGACAGATCGTTTTAATAATTAGAACAGGGATAGAAGAGCCTTCGAGTAGTTTTTCACCGAATGCGTGTGTTGATTGCATGTATTATCGTAGACATACAGATAATACCTTAGGTAGCCGTTTGCGAGACTTGTTATTTAATGCTTTATTTATATTAGGTTTGCATAGACATATAGTGAATCTTTTATGAATAATAGGTTTATAGCGCAGCGACAGCTGGTTATGAATAATTTCGTGTCTTGGGTTAATAATCGGGAATCGTAACTTGCATAATAGGAGATTAGTTGGGTGAAGAATTATCGCATAGGGGAAGATAAAATCCTAGATCCGTTTATTATTGACTTTTTCTCGTGATTACTTGTTTTCTTAATTATTTTAATTTTATTAGTTAATTAATTTGACAACCTTGCGTAGGCTGGATAAAAATCACAATTGTTAGGATTTGGTACTTAGGATTAAATAATTTGCGTATTCCCTGTGGGATCGACATCCGACTCTCACGAGTCTACTTTACTACTTGTTTGCGATACGTACTCTTGCGTGTTGGTATTTAGCACCCAACACACGCATCACATTTTTTCATTATATATATGCCAATGGAATTGTAATATTAATGATAGCAAATAAGAATATTGAACATTATTAGATAATACACGATTTACGCTAACATGTGCATCTAACTGCACTGTATAATTACATGTTAAGTAATTGAGATGCAAAATGCTAAAAAATACAGCATATTAATTCAACTAAAACTTCGACCCGAAAAGTTATTTTCAATTTTGTGATACATAGAACATCAAAAGTCCAATACATAAAATTTAAACCATGGAGTTAAAAATGTATAAAAAGAGATCAATCAGAACATCACACAGAGAAAGAAATAGGAAAAAAAAAAAGGCTTAATTTCGGATTAATAACTAAGAAAAAAAAGAAGAATTTAAATAACCTTTTGTCAGAGAGTCAAGAAGTATTCACATGTTCCTAGTACTGTCTAAAAGCTTCATTATTTGCTTCATTTTCCTGTTAATAGATTATTATGAGATAACTTATATCACCTTGTAAGTTTTGCACATACACAATTATTTCATACGACGCCATGCTAGATCCTCTCCGCAATGCATAGAATGAAGTTCTATATCCACGAAACACGCTACAATCAGAGAAAATATCCATTAGTAAATGTCAAACTCATAGACTTTCGAAGTTGCAAACTATATATTTTCAAAAAAACACCGAATGTTGCTAAAAAAAAAACTGATGAGGAGAAAGATGTTCGGAAAACAAAAGAGCTGCTATGTACATTTGGAAACGAAAATAACGATGTTATGTAAATGTGCAAAAATTGAAGTCGCAAGAAAACTACAGAATCTCGAAATAAATATGATGAGTAACTATAATGAATTCTTATCGAATTCTTCTTGCTCGGTTGATGAGATTGCTTCTGGTTTTCGATTTTTTTCATTGTTGGTTTCTTTTTTGGTGTTTCTCTCTGCATAGGAAAAGGCAAAGTTTGAGAGACGAAACCCGGAAGAAGAGAAATCTTAACAAAAGATGCACCTCAGAAGTAAATCTACAAAAACTAAAATTTGTTTTTGCACGACTACGACAAACAATCAATCGATCATATAAAATTACATACATAATATACCAAAAGTAATCAATGATTCTCCCAAAAAAAAAAAATTACCATAAGCAATTATTGGTTTTTGACCGCACAATCCTCCATAGAGATGGAGATGATTGTGGATTATGCTGCTATGGAAACATGCTATATTACAATGGACGAAGAGCAACAAAGAAAATCTACAAAAAAAATAAAAATAAAAAAGAAGAATTGTGGAAAACTGCAGAGATTGATAATGATGGCCAAGAATTTTTATATTTATAAACCAAAAAGGTAGCGGTTAAACAGTATACGGGTGAAAAAACAACGTGGTGACAAATCGTGTAAACACTTCTCCTAACATCGTGGGAAGTTTTTAATGCTGTTAACGGAATCTAAAAAACTGGCCGATAAAATTTAAGAATAAAAAACTTACATTTTTACATAGACGAATATGCCCCTAGGGTTAAAAAAATTTCACAAAAATGGGTCTAGGGTTTCGGGGCAAAACCTTTCTTTTATATATAAAGATTGTAGTTCTTACTAACTTCACAACGCATTTTTATACAATATCTTTTGCTTCCATAATATATTTCTTATCTAAAAAATTATATCCAATATATTCGAATAATATTTTCTAAAAATAAATTAATCGTGCATCGCACGGGTAGATTACTAGTATATATATATATATATATATATATATATATATATATATATATATATATATATATATATATATATATATATATATATATATATATATATATATATATATATACACTATCCCTATGTTATCTCGAAATAGCAAAAACCCCCCTGTGAAATTTAGTCAAAGGCAGAATCCCCCCTAGCTGATTTTTTAGACTTGAAATGACAAAATTGTCCCTCAAAATGTATTTATATATATACATATTATATGTATATTTATTCTTTTTAATTTGTTTGTTTAGAAATTAAAAAAAAAAATAGTAAACAACTAAATTGATTATTTTTTAAATAAAATAATTAAAATATTTATAAAATATAAGAATTTATTAATTGCAAGACTCCAGGGGTATTTGTGTCTTTTTATATCAAGTCAACCCTCAAATAGTTCCATATGGGGGTTTTTGCTATTTAAATAATTTCACAGGGGAGGTTTTTGCTAGTTTATTTAACACGGGGGTTTTTGCTATTTCGAGATTGTTAGAATTTATTTCGTGCAGATATAAATTATTTGTGTCAGATTCAGTTTTTCGTTACTGTTGCGTGAAGAGTTGCAACAGTTCGTGAAGCAGTTCGTAAAAACAGAAATAAACGAGACACAAATTTTAATGTGGTTCGGATACAATTGTACCCTACATCCACGGGGACCTGCAAATAAAATTTACTAATTTTTAGTTTTACGAATACAATAATAGGACTTAATCGAAATACAAAGACTCCCTCTTTGTCGACGCCGTTCTTGTATACTACGCTGAATTATAAATCTTCAATTTGCAGCACGTCCCTTGCTCCGCACGGTTGAACTCCCTTCAACGCTGAATCCCTCAGTCGACGGATCGATCTCCTCCCGAGATCTGTTTAAGCCCCTCTCCCGAAGAACCGATCTTCTTTTTGTATAGAAGAAGCAAACTTGTGATACTCCTTGAATCTTGGTGTCTTCACCACAAAGCCTTGAAGCCGATATATTTTCTATGAAAATCACGTATCACAATGGAGCAATAAAAACGAGAGGAAAAAATATTTTCTCTTGAACTTCTCTCAATAAAAAGAATACACTAAACTACGTTCATGCTCATTCTTTTATAGTCTGGGAAAACTCCTGTATTAGGTTACACAAAGTTAGAGACGTAGAAGTAATTATCTTTTTAAAAGATATGGAATAAGAAGAGTCCATGCCTTATTAAAATATTGCCATCCTAATCTAATGGAAATTCCCATGCAAACCTACAACCAATTAATGACAATAAAATATAAAAGATAATTAAGAAAATCTTTTACTTCTTGAAAAATCATACGCACACACAATGACTATTGGATAGTTTTGATGCACATAAACTCTTTTTGATTAATAAAATAGTTTCCTATATAAAAGAAACAATTAATGACAAATTAAAGAATTTAAGTAAACAAGGAGACTTCCCTTTTGTGTTTCACGGTACACATGACTTGTTGCACAAGTCTTTACTCATCCCTTGTTTATTAGGATCCAATTAGATTCTAACAATCTCGCCCTTTGTCATTGATTGATTCTAATCATTTTCTCCCCCTGAATAAAATGCCTGAAAATAAAACAATAGAGGATATAAGGAAACAATAAAACTAAAGATCATCCTCAGCATCAAAAGAACAGTTCATCATCATAATCTCTTTCAACAACAAAAGTGGCATGAACTGCTGCAATAGCAAGTGCCACAGTTTCAGCAACTGTTACAGCAGTAGTGGCTTCGGGCAGGTGGTTCATAATGGAGTCAGCTCCCCCTGCATGTGCTTCCCCCTCTGTAAATGATCCTTAGGCATCTCCTCTTGTAAATGACTTCATTCTTCCCCTTTGCTTACATGGCTTGGTAGACTTGGAGGGCAGTGGAGGGCGACGTGGTAAATCATCCACGTGATAAAACACTCAGCAAATAACGTCAGTATTAGCTCCTCCTTTTATATTCTTGTGAAGACCTAAACCAATTAATGACAATAAACACAATATTAAAAATGTGAAATTCCTTCTATATTGGAGATACACGTTCAGGTGATTAATATGGGGAGATGATTTATTTCTTCTCCAGTTATCTAATGAGATAACTAAGGAAAAAGTGTTTCTCAATTTGATACACATCTCCATAGAATTCCACTTGATGTTGTGGACTTAGAATCCCACCGAGATTCTAACACTCTCCCCCTTTGGCATTGATTGGTCAGAATATTTACTCCCCCTAAATATATGATACCTGCATGAACACGGGTTAGCAAATTCAGAATAACATCTGCACATATAAACTGTTGCAACAGTTTATCAAACAGTTCAGCCGATAGTGTAGACTGTAAATAAACCACAGTTCCAAAATTAAATCAGATAATTCATTCAGATAAGCACGAGATAAAAGGATATGCGGTAGCAGGAACAACATCTCTTCACAATGCTCATTATTTATCCTGTATTTCTGCACTATTCTAGCAACTGTCTGATGCACTGTCTCAACAGTTGTCTGAACTCTCCCTGTGTTCATGCCATCCTTACTGTTCTTTTCTCCCCCTTTCTGGGCAATCACCATGCATAAATAACTCAACATGGACTAATGATCTTGATGATTCGAGCAAGCTGTTCAAACACTTAACAAAAAGATCAAACGTAGAGAGAATTTTGAAAGTAAGTAAGAAGAATCACCATACATGACGGGAACACAAAATCACAAACTCACACACTCAATAACACACGATAATTGCAATGCGAAATCAAAAGGATAGTGATATCAAATCCAGCATTAAATAACAAAGACTACAGACTTTGCCAAACTTCATAAGAAACGTGGAGATGAGAGGAGTAAACTCAATAGATCCGGCTGCAACAAAAAATTAAATTTAACCGGCACATAAACAAAAATCCCGTCTCTCTTTTTTTTTTTTTTTTTTTTTTTTTTTTTTTTTTTTTTTTAAATAATGCCTAATGCAAGACAAGAAGTAAACATGAGAAATAAACATGAGTGAAGAGACATATGTGAATAGGATACTGCATGGACAAACAAAACATATGGGATTTATCTTCACATTCACGATAAGCGCAATCCCCAAAAATCCGACCGCCAATGCAACCAATAAACTTAATAATCCCAAGTCAAACACAAAGATGCTCTTATTAGGTAGCGTACACACACTTCTAATGGTAGCTTTTTCCCATGAAAAACAGAGCAATTAAAAGGAATGGGATTATGGTGGTCGTGCAATGTGTAGTCCCCTGGGCTTTCTAATTGAGCCTTGTAGTGAGTGTTCGGTCAAGTGGTTTACTGGCTCGACTCAACTAGGCTTCAAACTATTCACTGACCATATGTATAATTTATATTGGCCGTGCAATGTGTAGTCCCCTGGGCTTTCTAATTGAGCCATGTAGCGAGCTTTCGGCCACGTGATTTACTGACTCGACTCAAAAAGGCTTCGAACTATTCACTGACCGAATGGTTGTAGATATATATATTAGTAACAGTAGTTCAAGAGAGTAGCTTTCACTCATTAAAAGAGGCAGCTTTTCCCTATAAAAACATCCAACCATGACAAGACTATTCAGAGAAATAAATAAGTTGGAGCCTTTTAAGTAATCATTTTGGGAATTGGTGAAGTTCTACCCCCACAAAGTTTAGAAGAACACGAAGTATCAAATTCACATTTGTCTCAATCATATGCAGTATGCTTAATGCAGTTCCTATATGAGATGCAAAAACATATGAAGTGTCCTACCACTAAAAGTTGCAAGTCTGGACACACAGACTGTTGCAACAGTTCATGCAACTGCATCAGATTAAACAACATAAATTCCCAGCGATTTTCGCAAGGAATCAAATCTCTGTGCATCAAGGGTTTTTGCAAAAGCATCAGTTAATTCATTCTCCGTTGCAACATAATCAATTGAGACAACCCCCTTTTCAACCAAGCCCATTATGAAATGATGACAAATATCAGTAAGCTTAGTTCTTGAATGCTGAATAGGATTCATCGAATTATTTTTCGCACTCAAATTATCAAAATTCAGAAGATCAAGTTTCTTATGCCCCAATCCAATTTTGTCAACAGAACTGTTGGAACAGTTAGTACTATCATCACACGATTTTAAAGAAGTAATGGCAGGTAAACAATTAATATCAGACTTCTTTACCCAGATTTTTTGTTGAGTTTTATTCACTAAATCAACCTTTATCTTGGGTTTTTGAGACGACACAAAAGTGTGATCAATTTTAGCGGAAAGTGGTGAGCAGACCATTATTCTTTTAACCATTTTCAAGTACTTAAAACATCTGGGTCGTATATGACCAGCAACATGACAAAAATGACAAATAGGCACAAAACGTTTTCTTTGAAATGATTGTTTTGGCGCAACTGTCGCAACAGTCTGTGAAACAGTGCATTGTTTAACAAAATTGATTTTTCCTATTGGATCTTCTTTCTGTTTCAAAGCATCATCAGATAGTTTATTACCCCTTACACCTAGATGACCATAGTTCGGCTGATTTGTTCTCAAAATTTCATTCAGATTTACCCTACCTGTATTTAATTTAGAAATAGAATCTTGGGTTTTAGCAAATTTAGCCTTCAAACTATCAGTTTCTCTACTAGCAGAAATAGCATTTTGTTCAAGAGTAGAAATTCTTACCTTCAACACTTTGTTTTCCTGAATTAGAACAAGCTTCTCTTTTTCTAAGAATTTATTCGACTCGCATACCTGAAGAAATTTTTCGTACATCCTTTCGTAGCTCGTGATTAATTCTTTCAAGGTTGCCTCGTCATCATCGCTGTTGTTTTCTGAATCCCCATCGTCACCTGCAAGATTTAACGGAGTTAATCTTTTATCAGGTATTGAGTGCAACTTATCATACCTAAGTTCTGTCTGAACAGTCTGTCCAACTGTTGCAACTGTTTCAGCGACAGTCTGTTTGCACTCGCTTATCTGAGTAGTTCCTTCGTAGGCCTCTTGTAGAACATCCCATGCCTCCTTTGCTGATTTGCACATTGATATCAATTTGAATTGGTCTTCATCGATACAACTCAAGATAGCATTGGTTGCCTTGGAATTATAATCTGCTTTTCGTACTTCTTCATCACTCCACTTCTCTTTTGGCGTTTGAATCATCTCGTGTGACTCATTCATTGAGGTAGGAGGTGTCCAACCAATTAGAATCGCGCGCCAGGCCCATTCATCAATAGATTTGATGAACATCTTCATCCTTATTTTCCAATCAGAGTAGTTTAATTCACCCAAGAGAGGTGGTAGGAATGCGCCTTCACGATGATTATTCATGTCTGCACAAAAAAAAATAAAAAATAATTAAATCCCAAAATCTCACTAAGTATATCTAGTGACAGGCTCTTGATGCCAATTGTTAGAATTTATTTCGTGCATATATAAATTATTTGTGTCAGATTCAGTTTTTCGTTACTGTTGCGTGAAGAGTTGCAACAATTCGTGAAGCAGTTCGTAAAAACAGAAATAAACGAGACACAAATTTTAATGTGGTTCGGATACAATTGTACCCTACATCCACGGGGACCTGCAAATAAAATTTACTAATTTTTAGTTTTACGAATACAATAATAGGACTTAATCGAAATACAAAGACTCCCTCTTTGTCGACGCCGTTCTTGTATACTACGCTGAATTATAAATCTTCAATTTGCAGCACGTCCCTCGCTCCGCACGGTTGAACTCCCTTCAACGCTGAATCCCTCAGTCGGCGGATCGATCTCCTCCCGAGATCTGTTTAAGCCCCTCTCCCGAAGAACCGATCTTCTTTTTGTATAGAAGAAGCAAACTTGTGATACTCCTTGAATCTTGGTGTCTTCACCACAAAGCCTTGAAGCCGATATATTTTCTATGAAAATCACGTATCACAATGGAGCAATAAAAACGAGAGGAAAAAATATTTTCTCTTGAACTTCTCTCGATAAAAAGAATACACTAAACTACGTTCATGCTCATTCTTTTATAGTCTGGGAAAACTCCTGTATTAGGTTACACAAAGTTAGAGACGTAGAAGGAATTATCTTTTTAAAAGATATGGAATAAGAAGAGTCCATGCCTTATTAAAATATTGCCATCCTAATCTAATGGAAATTCCCATGCAAACCTACAACCAATTAATGACAATAAAATATAAAAGATAATTAAGAAAATCTTTTACTTCTTGAAAAATCATACGCACACACAATGACTATTGGATAGTTTTGATGCACATAAACTCTTTTTGATTAATAAAATAGTTTCCTATATAAAAGAAACAATTAATGACAAATTAAAGAATTTAAGTAAACAAGGAGACTTCCCTTTTGTGTTTCACGGTACACATGACTTGTTGCACAAGTCTTTACTCATCCCTTGTTTATTAGGATCCAATTAGATTCTAACAGAGATTACACAGGAGTAGTTTTTGCAGTTTACTCATATATATATATATATATATATATATATATATATATATATATATATATATATATATATATATATATATATATATATATAACTGGAATTGGATTTTCGATCTGAAATAGAATGAATATATAGGAGATTTAATTTTTTTTGTTTTGTTTTTTCTATTATCTATCTATATCTATATATATAATTAGAGCAACTCCAATGCTAAACATCAAAATTGGATTATCAAATACTCATTTGATAATTAAGATAATATTTTAATATTTATTTACAATTTATTTACTCCAACCATGGTTATCTAAATCAATAATCAATTGGAAGTTTTTTAGTGGTTTTATTTGTAATTGCCATGTGTCATTTTGTGATTGGATGTTTAGGTAGTTATTTTTTTGATAACTCAATTTTCGGGATTTATTTTTACATTTAAAGAGGTAGAATATCAAAATACTTACCCACTTTGATACTCCCATTGGAATGGAAAATTTTAATTTTGGAATATCAAAAAGGTGGTTTATGGATTTGATAATCCATTTGATACTCCCATTGGAGTTGCTCTTATATATATATAATCTCTGACGATTCAGTATAGTAGTAGTACATACACTAAACTTAACCACTATAACCATGTTTCTAGATCAGGGATAAATTAATGCAACTCCAAAAATTGAATGGGTTTTTGTTAGCCTGTCTTTCACTGTTCAAAACACAGACCCCATTTCGTTTCTGAATAGGAGTCTAAAGCTCTGTAGGAACTTCACAACATGAAGTAATTAAATCAGATTAATTTCCAACATATATATTATATTCCGTTAATATATGCTTATATTTAGTGAATTAATGATTCCAATCCCTTTTAAGAATTAGTATATATATATATATATATATATATATATATATATATATATATATATATATATATATATATATATATATATATATATATATATATATATATATATATATATATATATATATAAACAAGAAGATTTTGATGAATATTTTTGGGGGTATAACAGTAATTAGTTGGCCAATTGTGGTACGCCTGTTCTCCACTGCAGATTTTTTGTACTAAAACACACACAAACACACCCACAAAGACACACTCTCTCTTACTCGTTAGAGAAATCATTAGAGACTTTGAAGATATTTTCTTGTGTCTAAGGTAAAATCACGTAAACTTATTAGGTATAATATTTCCTTTTCCTCAGTGACTTTATAATGCCGGCCCATATCTCCGATCAATCTTATAATACGGGTTATGTTTTATGGCAGGTTATCCTATGGAAGGTCTTTGTAATTTGTGATTCAGATTAGTCTTGGTTTACGTGGTTGGGGTATATACATATGTCTTCTCAAGTATTATTTTTCTCTGTATCTTCTTCCATTTTACTTCCTTTTCTGGGTTTGCGTAAAAATCTATCAAAACAGCAGGTATAATATTTTCTTGAGTACCATTATTTTTTATTTTCTTTATGTATCTTATTCTTCCATTTTACCCCTTTTTCTTTTAGGGTTTCCATTTTAAACCTTTTCTTTATGTAATATATATATATATTCAAAATTC
Organism: Erythranthe guttata; assembly: GCF_056151865.1. Taxonomy (NCBI): domain Eukaryota; kingdom Viridiplantae; phylum Streptophyta; class Magnoliopsida; order Lamiales; family Phrymaceae; genus Erythranthe; species Erythranthe guttata. The sequence continues at coordinate 6,274,779 of NC_142534.1, read as the reverse complement.
AAAGAAATAAAATTCGACAAAAATGGAAATAAAAAAAATTAAATTCAAAATGATAAACATTCTTCCAAAATTAGAAATTTTATGATCCAAATAGATGAAATTCAAAATTTTTGTTCCAATTTCTCATAGACATAATAAAGGATCGGACGTTGATATCTCATAACTAATTTATCTAAACATAACCAACAATTTTGAATATATATATATATATATATATATATATATATATATATATATATATATATATATATATATATATATATATATATATATATATATATATATATATATATATATATTCAAAATTCAAAGAAATAAAATTCGACAAGTTTCATTTCCAATTTTTTTTTTTTAAATTCAATATTTTTCTTCAAAAATTACATTATAATGTAGACTTAGTTTATTTTATATTACAAGAGTCGAAAATAATGAACCGATTTTTGAGAAATCCAATCTGTAATTTTTCTGATTATAGAACAACTTTTTCATTCAATTTTTAATTTCTCCGATTATATATATATATATATATATATATATATATATATATATATATATATATATATATATATATATATATATATATATATATATATATATATATATATAATATACACACACACCCCTTATAGTGTAGTCGTTGTTGAATTTCTGGGATGGGTTGGGCTCTTCTTAGGTGGAAATTGGTATGGGATTTTCAAACTTTTTGAATCGGAATTAGAATATATACTAGATTTAATAATTTAATGTAGTTTAATTTGATTAGAATGAATTTACCTTCATCTATTCTAGGATTTTAAAGTGTGTCAAATGAAAAAGGATTTATTAGGGCTAACCCCCTGTTGAGATTTTGGAATGAGGTAGATCCATTTGATTTTTCCCTTTTTGAGATACACCCAATTATGCCAACTTGGCACAATATATTATTTAATTTCCCTATAATACCCCTATTTTATTTTTGGACGTCGGTTTTTTCCTTATCGACGTGATATGGGATTGCTGACACGTTGCCTATAATCACAGATTAAACTTACGTGAGTATATTGGTGGTTTCATCGTTTTCATCATTATCAAAGCGTATACAATCGGGATAGGAAGAATTTTTCACCGCCGTGGTAGTATTCTCGGATCAGAGCGTTTTATCTGGTTAGTATTTACAGTTTTTTTTCGTTTATTTTTTGTCTGTCATGTGTAAGTGTTGTTGTGTTATGGTGGTTAGCCATTATAAGGTTTGTCTTGATGTGTTGATTCAATTGGTATTAATGTAGATCGTTTTAAAAAAAATTTACGTCGTGATATATACATCGTTATGGACTGATGATGTTTGTCTTGGAGGAGGATTCACGTAGTCGCAAGAGGAGTGTTCACGTAGTCTGACCAGAGTTGTTTTATATGAGTGTCGTAGTTGGTTTACGCAGTAATCAAAATAAATATTTGGTGTGGTCGAGTTGATGAAGTTGAAACTGATTGATAGTTGTTTTGTTTGTTTACAGCAGTCGATTTTAATGTATTCGGTAGTACATTGAAATGTATTTGGTAGTCTATTTATTCAATTATTTGTATTCTGCATTTTTTAAGTTCATTTGATGATTTTAGTTTTTTTTCATTGAAATGTATTTGGTAGTCTATTTAATCAATTATTCGTATTCTGCATTTTTAAGTTCATTTAATGATTTTAGTTTTTTTTAGATGGCTAATTTCGTACGGATTTTGTTGAGGTTTGGTGGTTTGGTTGCTATAAAGAGGTGTTCGAATGGGTTTTCTCGCGGTTCATTATATTGGTTGCATTTGCTATTTCAAAGTGGCCACAACTTGATGGATGGGATATAAACATGACATATAGGCTGGATGACATGGGTGAATGTATTTTGGCTGACGACGAGGACATGATGTCAATGTTTGAAATGTTGTCAGAGCTTTCGTTGGATCGTATTGATGTTAACATTGATGGAAAACCTGTAGGTTTGCCTGGACCGAATGTATTACAGAGATTATCTCATCGATTGCAGTAATATGTATTCATCACATGTTTGTTTTTTGGTGTGTCGAAAGTGTTGCAGACAATTCAGTGATATAGGATGTACAATTCAATACTATATATTTTAGTATCATATTAATGTACTATTATTATCATAATAATATACTATTGGCATTTATGTAATATATAGTATGTGCTCCCATTTGCATAGAGATAGTACCCAGGAAACACATATATTGAATTTAGTTCCTAAATTGCTGTCAATAAGTTAATACTGAAAATATTATATGGTTAGACCAAATTCTGGTTTTATGCTTTTGCGAATATTTATGCTTCTTGCACCTGATTTGATTCTGAATATTAGATTGCAATCTTCCTCTGTGACATGTAATTATTTTCCTCCAATCTTGAACACTTTGTCTGTTTTGTTGTATGTTTTCAAAATCAGGACTGTGCCGATTTGTGTTCATGTGACTTGCGAGATGGATATTTCATGCTTGGCAAACGGTAAAATTAGCCGGTAGAATGGCGTCCTTTTCAGGCATTTGTAATGCGCTTTTCGCAGACTGACATTTGCAAAGAAGTCTACTGTTGAATGTAGGCTGGATCGGAATTGTCGGGTCCAACTGCCTTGATATAGTTTTTTTTGTGCCATTATGTTCGATTCGGTTGTAAATCATATAAAAGTGTGTATGTATCAGGCTCACAAACATGCAACAAATATCGATACAGATATTTACATAGTTCATTATGATAATGTACATATAGATTATTAGACTATGTAAATGAACAAACAAACTATAGTACGTATTTAAATGCACATGTGAATACTGTTAAAGTTACATATGTAAATACAAGTCTAATATGACAGTAACGAAACATAATATATTTATACAAATGCACATCATACACATAAACTAATAGCTCATATCAGTAGACTGTATAAATACACTAGCATGCATATTTAGAACTGCCGCACAGTTATGTACACTAACAAATTCAGCTAAACTAATGGTATATTACTACAAATCCAAAATATACACAGAAACTATGACTTCATAACAACACAATTTATATTAACTTACTATCTCAATGTGTAACACGCTATCACAATGCATAACACGTTGTCAGATTTTTTATAATATACTATCTGATTATAATAACGAACTATCACAATATGTAATATGATATCACAATGCATAACAAGTCACCAGATTATTATAATATACTATCAGATTATAATAACCAACTATCACAATACCTAATATGTTATCACAATGTATAATATGAATAAACCCATGAGATTAATTATACTATAGTCAAACAGGACGCTGTATAAAACCCTAAATCGATTATTGAAATCTTAGTCGATTCTATAACTTCTGATCTGTAGAATTAGCGGAAATCCTATATTACCCGCGTTCAGTAGCATTATGTCGTCTGCCATTTTTGATACCTCGTCGCCTGCAACATATTGCAACATGTTTTAGATAAGAAAATAGATGTTGAGTATCCAAAAAAATAGACAAGATGACTACCACGTGCAGTTAAACAAAAAAATTGACATGGGTTACCACTTCTGGTGGATGTCTTGCCCATCGATCGTTGCAACACCACATAATTAGGGCTCGATTTCGGTAGGCGTTTTAGAAAAGATCTGCAATTAAACCAACGTCTCAGTCGATTAAGCAAAAGCACATCAACATATCGATGGGTGATGGCGTTTCAACAAGCGACGAAGACGTACCAATGCCAGAGTGTTCGGAGTGCAGAAAGGCGTCGATCCCCCGTATAGCGTGCTCTCTTCTCTTTGGTGATTTTTCCAGTGAAGCGTATACTTTTTTCTGGTTTTTTGGAATTTTTGCAGAATGTGGTAGTGGGTTTAGTGGGGATAGTGGTTTTAACGGGGAAATAGGGAGGGATTTGATATCATTTCAAAAGGTAAAGTAACGGGATTTGTGGGAATTTGATTGAGGTATTGATGGAATTTAGAAAAATATGGGTTTTTATCTAAATGACAAGTTTGGATCTACCCTGTAAAACTAAGGGAGTTATATCTAATGGACCCAATGAAAAAACCCACACATGAAGCAAGTTCATTTACTTCAAAACATTAAGTCCTAATCATTTTAATAGAAGAATACTGTCTAAAACACATAGGGCTCTTTTGGTTGGTGGGATAAGGGGTGATTGACAGATTAGTCACCCCTAATCCGGCGTTTGGTTCGACTGATAGGGACCCGGTATTGACACAAAGCCCGTTATCCAATCACCCAAATGGGTGATAACTTGTCCCACCTCAATAGGTGTGACAAAATTATCCAGTGAGGATAAATTCGTGAAAATACAAAAAAGCCCCCCATTCATAATATTATTACGACCTAACTGGGTATCAAAGTAGAAAAACCCCTCTTCTTCAATCTTCGTACCAACAGAAACGCGATTAGCCCTAGCAACAGAACATGTTCTTCATGTTCTGAATATACGAGCTCCTACAATCATGGCACATCCAATTTTGGGGGTGGGAGTCGCGAGTGACCACTCAATCTATCGTACTTATTTTTTAGCCTTACAGCCCCAACTTCTCAAGGTTTTCTTCTTCTTCCTCTTCTTTGCTTTTGATTTATCTCTGAAGAATCAAGAATGTTTTTTTTCTTTTTAGATGGCTTAAACTTGAGGTTGTCTTTTTATTTGGTGGTGTTTTATTTATTTTATTGTCTATTTCAAAGTTTGATTGCTGATTCGGATTTGATCCAATTTTTGATTTCTTTTTATCTCGATTTTTTTATTTAGTTAATCAATGTGTATCATCTCTGTTGTTAGTGGTTGGTGATGATGTGATCAATTTTGATTGTGATATGATCATTGTTTTTCATCAGTTTCTTTGTGATTTTTTGATAATCTAAAAATTGGCCATGTAGTAAGATAAATTTGACTTAGAAAATAAATAAATTATAATTCATAATTAATTTGGTGGCAGGGTGAACTAAATGCAGTTTTGGAAGTCTATTTAAGTTCGTTTTTTATCAAATATTGTGTGATATTTTGCTCGTGTTATTACAAATTACTTCGAATTTTGCACGGATTTTTTTCGTATTCCTACAACCATGAAATGTACAGCTATTGAGGTGCAGGATAAGATGAGAATGCTTTTGGTTAAACGTTTCTACAAGTCAATGAAATTAATTTGACCAAGGGCTGTTTTGTAAATTCAAGAATAATCAATCATAATCATTATAACCAAACATCAATTTAACTTATCCCCTATTAATAATCCCTCATACCAAATGTGATTTTTTTTTCTACTAAATAGTGGTGAATAGTGCAATAATCAATAATCAACCATGTATTTGTAATCCCATCCTACCAACCAAAAGAGCCCATAAATGATTGTTATGCATTTAATACCTCTATTTATTTCACAAAATTAGAGATGGCCATATCAAATGTTCTTCTAGTTTATTTATATATATATATATATATATATATATATATATATATATATATATATATATATATATATATATATATATATATATATATAATTATTATTATTATTATTATTATTATTATTATTATTATTATTATTATTATTATTATTATTATTATTATTATTATTATTATTATTATTATTATTATTATTATTATTATTATTATTATTATTATTATTATTATAGTTGGAGTGTTCAAAAGTTTCTAATCTTTATATATAAAAGAAAGGTTTTTCCCAAAACCCTAATTCTATTTTTGTGAAATATTTGTAACCCTAAGAGTTTTTCCGTCTGTTCATGTTAATTATTGGTTTTCAGTTCTTGTTGGCGCAATATTTTGGGGGGTTTCAGCCACGATCTAAAAACTTCTCCATGATTTTGGAAGTTTTCTACCACGATCTGAAAAACTTCTCGTATCCGTTGCACAATATTAACTCACCCTTTTCAACTTCTCCATTTCAATCGCAAACCTTGGAAAACGAGAATTCTCCCGTCTTTTACACTGCCTCTTCGTCATCTATATTCTAATCCTCTCTCTCATATCCTCATTGACTTTCTTTCTCCCAAAAAAAATTAACTCCCCTCTCAGATTTTCTTCATCACCCACAAATGAACACCTTTATGTAATTTGAAGAGAAAAAAGAAAAAAAAAACATGATTACGGAGGTTGTAAGTTGGTGCAAGGTCATAGGATCGAATCCTGACAGTCGTAGTGTAGGAATTGCAACTCCAATGAGGGTTGGTTTCTTGTAGTCACCAGGTCCGGGTCCGCTACCTTAACGGGCCGTTGAGTTACCATGATTTACATTCCTTCATCAATCCTTGGTCGGGCCAAGGGATGGGGGCCCTCGAGGGCGAGACACCTCGCCTTTGGTGCAAGAGAAAAAAAAATGAAACAAGAAAAGAAAATAAATATACTTCCGTTCTAATCATGCTTTTCTCTTCCCCAATTCATCTTCAATTTTGTTTGTAGAATGTGAAATCAGAATCGATATGACGGACATAATTTCATTTGTCGAAGGCAATCATTTGTCGAAGGCAAGTGTTCAATTTATTGAATTCTACTGATTTCCCTTTCATTTTTTTTCTTTAATTTTATCTTCTTTCATAAAAAATAGTTTCGCAGAGACGGTATGACAAATAAGAAACCTCCATTATTTTTTTTATCTGTAAATCATACAATCTCTATATATTTTTCCTTCATAATTTTTATTAAATTCATTTTTGGTGAAGCAGTTTGGGAATGGGACTGTTGGATCCTAACTATCTCTACAACCTGCACACATTTAAGCCCTCGGGTTGGTTTTTTAATTTTATTTTTTTGGACTGTTTTGCCTATTATTTACACAATGTATTTTTATTGCTATATATTTTAATGAGTACCTGGGATTCAGAACATTATTTGAGATAGGAGCAATAATTTTTTTTTTTTTTTTTTTGTTTTTCGAAAATTTGGGATTTGTTTCAATATCTCAACATGGAATTGGTTGCTTTATTAGAAGGGGAAAAAAAGGATCCTGATATTCTTATGGATATCATTTGCTACATGTGTTGGATTGAGCCACGATCGAGCTGTCGAAGAAGAAGATCGTGTGGCTCACTCTTTATAGCCACTTCCTTAATATCATCCCACCCTGTTCTCACGGTGACTCTATATCTTCTCCACCAAGCAATTCCACAAACTATCACCTGTAATTCTTCTAGTTAATTCCCTCTCCTCTTTTTCCATATGTTGCATTTTTGTTAATTTATAAGAATATAATTAGCAAAAGTAGTAAGTGGTTTTTGCAGGGGTAGTGGCGAATAAAACTATGGACTACAAAAAAAAAATGGCATAATCTTAAGAATACATATGCAAAGAACAGTCTCGGTGGAGGTATATTTCTAATCTTCTTCTTTTTTGATTCTTTGTCTGGATTGTAATCTGACCCGTGCGATGCACGGATTGTAATAAAATCAATGCAGACTAATACTCTATTTATTTAAGAATGCATGTGTTTAAAAGTCAGACCAGTTATATGGTAAATAAACTGCTAAAAAAACTGATTAAAATGAGCCCCTACGACTACCATACTCTTGCCAAAAGTTACAGTTACGTAAACAAACCTTATATTAAATACTTGATAAAAAAATATAAAATACCAAGATTAATACGTAAATCTCTTAATGAACTTTTAAAACAATTTCATGAATACAGTCAAAATGGAACCATGTATTCTTCATAACACCTACATTAAATTTCATAAATTCATAGACAATTCGAAGTTCTTTATGCATTTTTTTTTTTTTGAGAGAAAAGAATTGTATTAGGCTAGATAAGCCAAATGAGGAGGGAGAGAAAGACCCTCAGTCGTGGCGAGATCCATGGATACAGCAAGACCATGAGCTAGCTTATTACAAGAGCGAGGAACAAAGGAAAAACGACAGGAAAAAAAAGATAAAGCTAGAGTACAAATGTCCTCTAAATAAGCACCGTAAGGGCATAACAAAAAGTCTTCACCTTGGAGTGCCGTAATAATTTGACGACAGTCCCCTTCGATAGTAATTGACGGCCAACCTTTTGCATGGGCAAGCTGGATTGCGATAAGAGCAGCGTGAGCTTCTCCCTCGACTGGTTGAACATGGCCTGGAAACGTTGCGACGCTCCACCAGAGTGTAGCTCCATCGGAATTTCGAGCCACCGTGGCGACCTTGTAGTGTGGCTGGGATGGTGGGAATGCAGCGTCGAAGTTAACTTTCACTATTCCTTCTGGCGGCGGGGTCCACTGAACTTGTGGAGCGGGGCTCTTGGTGATAGTTGGCTCCAAGCATGCTGACCTGTATATGCTGAGATAATCATCGCTCCAATTCCGCAGCTCCCATCCTCGGACACCTATATCTCCATTTGCTTCCCTATTACGCGAGTCCCACGCTTTCCAGCATATTACCATGGCGAGGCAGAGCAAGTCCTTCGAAAGATGCTTCCTCATCTTATCGAGCCAGCCACAGAAAGAGACCGGTTCAGTTGTTGTGTCGATATTGAATGGTTCGCTTTGCCAAACCTCTGGGAGATCTCTACAACCGATCAAGGCATGCACCGTAGTCTCTGTTCGGGTTCCACACAAGTTGCAGAACGGGTCTGAGGTAATATGACGACGAAAAAGCGCCCCATTGGTCGGGATAATATCCCATGCAGCCCTCCAAACAAAAATCTTGATTTTTGGTGGTAAGGACAAATGCCAAATATACTTCCAGAGGTCCTTAGTTCCATTATTCGACGAGGTCCCATTCATTTGTCAATCACTAGATGTAGCATGATTGTACATAATGTTGTGATAGCATGATTTAACCGTGAATTGGCCGGAGCGCGAGTAGTGCCACACGAGGCGGTCTTGTGCAAAGCTACTGCCAATCGGGGTTGCAAGGATTCTGTTGTGGTCCACCGGCCAAAAAGAGGCATGGATGAGGTCCAAATCCCACACGCGGGAATCCGGCAGGATGAGATCGGAAACCCTATCCGGAAAAGCTGAGACTGCCGAGCGGCGGGTCAGAATGTGGAAATTGCCGTCGTTTTTCAACCATGGATCACCCCAAATAGCAGTGTCCTTCCCGTTCCCAATGCGAACGCGGCATCCAGCCTTGACATGAGGTCGAGCGAGGAGAAGACTTCTCCAGGTTGCTGACGGTCGGAAACCCGTAGAGGCCGACCAAAAGTTGCCGGTGGGGAAATACCTCGCGCGAAGGAGCTTGGAGAGTAGGAGGTCCGGGCACGAGATAATTCTTCATGCTTGTTTGGCTAGCATGGCGAGATTAAATGAGCGGAGGTGTCTGAACCCCATGCCTCCGCGTTCGTTTGGTGTGCAAAGCTTAATCCATGAAGTCCAGGCCATCGATCGAGCTTTCCCGTTACCCCACCAAAATCGTTGTATTACTGATTCCATATCGTGGAGGAGTCCAAGAGGGAGACTAAAACAACTCATGAGGTAAGATGGAATAGCTTGAAGAATAGCTTTAATGAGGACTTCCTTACCGGCCTTCGAAAGTTGCTTTTCTCCCCACCCTTCAATCTTGGTCCACACACGGTCCCGTAAAAAGTCGAAGATAGCTCGCCTTGATTTCCCCATAGTCAAAGGCATTCCAAGGTATTTCTCGTGGCTCTCCACAATCTGGAAGCCCAAAGTCGACTGGATTGCATTCTTAGTGTCGGGCGGTGTCATGGGGCAGAAACACATAGTTGATTTCTCGATATTAACAACCTGGCCTGATGGGGCTGCATACTCTTGAAGTATCCGATTGAGGGTTTCAGCATTAGCCAGGTTTATGCATTTTAACCACCCACGAATGTTGCCAAGCTTGGGGATGGGAGAATCAGAAGTACCACAAAAAGTAGACACTCTTTTATGTGGGATAAAATAGTTTTATCCCATTTAGTGCTGCAAACAAACACTAACTAAGAGTATGAATCTTACACATAATAATATCTCAATCAAAAATTTACTGTATAACCCAAAGTTATATATCATCACCATAATATATTAAAGTCAGCAATTCTAAAAAACATAATAAGTTTAAAAAATAAAAGTTATATATCATCACCATAATATATTAAAGTCAGCAATACTAAAAAACATAATAAGTTTAAAAAATATAATATAAATAAATTACTTAGATCAAATTTTGGAACACTTTCTTATAAACGACATTCGTCGTAGTATTTGAAGAAGTGGGTTTCTCAGTTTTAGTGTTTTTTTTTGTTTGTTTGTTTATGTGTGTTTGTGGTTTTTGCAGGGGTAGTGGCGAATAAAACTATTGACTACAAAAAAAATGGCATAATCTTAAAAGAATACATATGCAAAGAACAGTCTCGGCGGAGGTATATTTCTAATCTTCTTCTTTTTTGATTCTTTGTCAGGATTGTAAGTTCGATGGATTGTAAGTTCGATTCAGAGTAAACAGTTATACAGTAGTTGTTACTATTGTTGTTTACACCATCACAATATTAGGCTCCACGCAATCATAATTCATAACCCTCTCTTTGTCAATCGGATTCTTTATAATTCAATATTTGTGATTTTTTTTTTGTTTATGTTCAAGTTTTGCTGAAAAAAATCGTACTCCTTTGGTTTTGATTGACTTGCAGCGGTGTTCGTTGGTTGCACAGGCGCCGATATTTTCTTGGTCGGAGGTAAAAGTTCCTCTTTAGATTATCTTTATGTTCTCTCTATAATAAAATGCATGTTTTTTTTTTATTATTGTATAATTTCAGTGTATCCTTTGTTGGGGGCGGTATATCTGTCGAATGCTTTTGTAGGCTCAAGTGGCATCTCCTATTTCTCACGGTTCTTCCACCACCCGCTTGAATGTATTGAATTCTCTTACAAGTTTGTTTCTTCTTTGTTTTGATTTTCTCTAGCCCGCTGGAATATTGCGGAAATTCAAGGTATGTTTATTGATTATAAATTCCAATTTCTTGAAGAGGCAAAAACATTTCAGTGTTTATATTTTACAACATGGTCAAAGTAGACTAACTTGGATGTTAATGTTACTGTATTTTAAGAAAAAAATGTCTGCGTTTATAGTGATGCAAAAACTGAGCTAATAAGGGTTCATAGGACACTGTAGACTCCTTTTAATTGTTTGTAGTCGTGGAGTTCATAATGTGATTTATAAACTGAGGTAATATGAGCTTATAGGAAAACTCCGACTTCTTTTAATTGTTTGAAGCCGTAGTTGATGATTCTTTTTTTCTTTTTTCCCTTCTCTTTTTGTCTCTTTTAATGTGTTGTGGTGTTGGTTCTTAGTTGAAAATAGAGGGAATTAATGCTTTGTAATTTTTGTTCAATTAACCTTTTGATTTCACAAATAGTGTTAATGGTTGGATCGTTGAACATCTGAAGTTACGACAAAGAATGGTAGCACATCTGAAGTTACGACACACCACCAGTTTCATCGATTTGTGTTGTAATACCTCCATTGAGAAGACAGATATATTTCAAACGACTTCAGCGAATCATCTTTTCTGAGTTTCAACTTTCAATGGCAACGGTCATTCTATTAATCAATCCGAAGATGGTGTCCATGTTTCCAAAGAAGAAGTCCTATATTGGAATTGTGTTGATATTGGAGTTGAGGATGAGTTGAGTTTTGTTCAATGTGGGAGGAAAGAATTACTCAGATATATTGCCTTCCCGATTCTATGTTACGAGAATTAGAGGATGCATTAATATATAAATGGATTTGTGAAAATTGTTGACATGTAATTCTAAACCAAAACATGTATCGTTCTTTTTCTTCCATTTGTAATTTTGTTGTCTCATATTCTGCAAAAACAAAACTATTTGATTTGTCAATCATTTTTTTATACTCATCAAGCCATTGTGGCACATTTTGAGAAATCCTACGGTCATTTTGGTTGAATAATGGTTACCCCAGGATATTTTTATTCATTTGCCTTTAAATAATCTAAATAGTGAGTAATTATATGAATGTTTTTGTTTCTAAGTTCGGGACCGTAATAAATTATTATTGAAGCAAGATTATTAATTTATCCAGTTTCTATTATATTTGACAAAAAATATATTTTATAATTTTCAATTTTTATTCTTTTATTTAAGTAGACTCACCCGTGCAGTGCACGGGGAAAACTACTAGTCTCACTAAAAGTAAGTACATGTATATATAGTTGGTTTATATATATGCGCTTTTATTATGAAATAAAAGATTTATTTTAGGGTAAATTACACCCACACCCCTGAGGTATGCTTAAATAACTTTAAGGTCCATGTGGTATCGATAATTACACTCACCCCTGAAATGTAGTTAGAAACTTTAACGGGATAATGCATTGGATACATTATTCCGATAGGGTTCTAATGGACTATTACTTTTAGCTAGTGGTGGAGATAACATAGAATTATGGGGAGTTATGGGATGACATGGCTCCCCCAATATTTCTTAAATCACCTATAACTCTTTGTTGTCTCCACCACTTCCAGAAACCAATAATCCGTTAGAACTCTATCGTAATAACGTATCCAATGCATTATCCCATTAGAGTTTATAACTACGTTTCAAGGGGGTGAGTGTAATTATTAATACCACAGAGACCTTACAGTTATTTAAGCATACCTCAGGGGTGTGGCTGTAATTTACCCTTTATTTTATTTGGAGTGTTAGACCTTATTAGTGACAGCAGATCACACACATTACACGCAATGCGCTTAATGAAAAAGAAAATGGTTTATTAATGGGATTTCTAATATATAAATGGGATTTCTAATACTTAATGAAAAAGAAAATGATTTATTAATGGGATAAGACAGGGCCACGGGCCGGTTCGGGCCGGTTCATGCCGGTTCACGGTTCACTTTTTTCGGAACCGGAACCGGCCCGTAAGATGCACGGTTCGACGAGCCAGGTCGGTTTCGGGCCTATCCGGGCCGGTTCCGGGTCGGCCCGGAAAATTTGAATTTTTTTTTTTTTTTGAAATATTTGATGAATAAGTAAATTATAGGAAAAATTGGGGGGGGGGGAAAAAATTCAAAAAAAAAACAAATAACGGCCGGTTCACCCTGGCCGGTTCACTAGCCGTTATTTGCTTTTTTTTTTGAATTTTTTTGAATTTTTTTTTTTTTTAAATCCGTGTAAACCACCGGGCCGGCCCGGCGGTTCACGGTTCACCATTTTATAGAACCGGGCCCGTCCCGGGGACAACGGGCCGGTTCACCGGTCAACGGGTTGGGCCGGGTCGTCAACGGGCCGGTTCGGGCCGGTTCCGGGCCCAAAACCGGCCCATGGCCGTGTCTAAATGGGATTACACACATTACACGCAGTGAGAAGAATGTAAAATATATAAATGGGATTTCTAATACTTAATGAAAAAAGAAAGAAAATGGTTTATTAATGGGATTGTTTCTCCTCTAGCCACCGAAGAATCTTCACTCAAGAAACCTGTTCTGTACAGTTACAAGGTTATACTGATTGCGACCTGTTCGACTTTTTTGCTTTTCTAGAAGGATACTTGGTTCACCATTGAAGCTGGATTTTGAGCCGCGTACCGTGCATTCTTGAGGGATTTCGAGTTGTTACGTTACCGGTACATTTTTATTCAGTTTTCTCTTGTTATAAATTCTATTTCATGTTACTCTCCTTTCTAAAATATATAACGTGTGGTTGTTTTCAATTTGAAATCCACTGTAATTATTCAAAAACTAACTTGCAAATGTGAGTTTAAGGATTTAAAACCAGTCTCTAGAGGGTTTAATCCAAACCAATTGAATGGGTTTGTTATTACATACTTGAATACTTGGGTCAAATTGTTTTCAATGATGGTTAATTTTGTTATAACAATTACAAGAAAGAGTGTTGGGAGTTAATAAGTACTCCCTCCGTTCCCTATTAAGTGTCGTTTTTGGCTTTGCACAAATATTAAGAAGCTTAATAAATGTGTTTTGATCTTAGGTAAAATATATTAGAAAGTATAAATGGGATTTCTAATACTTAATGAAAAAGAAAATGGTTTATTAATGGGATTAGACAGGGCCACGGGCCGATTCGGGCCGGTTCTGGGCCGGTTCATACCGGTTCACGGTTCACTTTTTCCGGAACCGGAACCGGCCCGTAAGATGCACGGTTCGACGGGCCGGGTTGGCCCGCCGGTTCGGGCCGGGAAAATTTGAAATTTTTTTTTTGAAATATTTGATGAATAAGTAAATTATAGGAAAAATTGGGGTGTGAGGGTATTTATAGGAAAAATTGGGGGGGGGAAATTAAAAAAAAGAAGCAAATAACGGCCGTTTCACCCGGGCCGGTTCACTAGCCGTTATTTGCTTTTTTTTTTTTTTAAATTCGGGTGAACCACCGGGACGGCCCGGCGGTTCACGGTTCACAATTTTATAGAACCGGGCCCACCCCGGGGACGACGGGTCGGTTCATAGGTCCCTGTTAAGTGTATATTTTTACACTTTATCGTACCTTTTTATTTGAGCTTTTGGTGTGTTTTAATGATAATTGGTGCTTAAAAAGTTGATTTATTGTATTTTAGGTACAAATTGAAGAATTGGAAAAGTATGGGGTCAAAACTGCAATTTTGGAGAAAATATGGGTCAAAAGTGAAAAAATCAAAATTCTGAAGATTTAAAGCTCGGACCCCCGTCCGAGTTTTAGTTCAAATTGTGGGACCCCCGTCCGAGACTCCGAAGCTGCGCAGTAAAGAAATTTTAATTGCACAATGAAACTGCCTTCTTCCCCAAGTTCTTCACCCTATATAAGACCAACCCAAGCAAACAATTGGGGATCTTTTTACGCAATTTCAAGAGCAACAAAGCAATAACGAAGAATTCGAAGACTCCAAGCATAGATTTATCGTCTATGATTTATTTTATTTGCGTTTTTGCTTTAATCATGAGTAGCTAAATTTCTTATTTCTAGGATTTTGTTTGGAACCCTATGTGGGATTTATGAACCCTTTTTTATGATTTTATGCAAGTTTTAATTCCGGATTATTTCTTCTACTTGTTTTATTAAGTTCATGAAACTAGCCACTTTATGCGCTTTTATGTTATTGTTAATCGCATGAATCGGAAGATCGGGTTAATAATTAGAACTGTGGTAGAAGAGCCTTTGTGGTATTAACATAGGAATATAGTTAATCTCTTAGGTAGCCATTATTGAGATTTGTGCTTAATGTTGTGTTCTAGAATTAATCGCATAGGAATATAGTAATTGAATCTAGGGTATTAGAATCGTAATACACGCGGAAGCGGGTTACGATTATTTTAGCATCTCAGGTTAATAATCCGGGTTAATTACTTGCATAATTGAAGGAATTGGGGGACTAATAATCACATAAGGGGAAGAATAAAATCCTAGGCTTGCTTATCTTGATTAAATCTTCGTTTTAAATTGCTTTCTTGTTTTTGCTTGCTTTTAATTTAGTTTAATTTAGTTAATTCTCTCTAAAATTCGACTGTGTAGGGTGGGCTTGATAATAATTGGTAGAATTTAGCGTCTAGGATTAGATAATCAAATATTCCCTGTGGGTTCGATATCCGGACTTTTAGTCCACTATATTACTTGTACGATACGTGCACTTGCATGTAGGGTTTCGGCCAACAAGTTTTTGGCGCCGTTGCCGGGTGTTATTTTAATTATTTATTAAATTCTAACTCTAGATTTGAACAATTTTCACGATTCACCCATTTAATTTTTGTTTTATTTTATTTTTCTTTTTAGGTACTGTGTATGCGCAGGAGACTCGATCTTGCTAGAGAACCGTTTGATCCCGAAATCGAACGTACTTTTCGAGCCGCTAGGAGACTTCAACGCAAAAACAATATAATGGAGGACGAAGAACGCAGGGCAGCGGGTAATTTACTCGGGGCCAACGGAAACCAAGTCCAAGACCCACCCCCTCAACTTCCAGTACTGGCAGCAGCTAGGCCACGGGCACTTCAAGATTACATAATCCCGACTCATGACGGATTCCGCCCAAGCATCCAATATACACCTATTGAGGCGCACAATTTTGAGATCAAGCAAGGCCTCTTGACGATGCTCCAAAATAACGGGCTATTTAGTGGATTGGCGGGTAAAGATCCCCATCTTCACATTGTCAATTTTCTAGATACCTGTAATTCCCACCGTCAAAATGGCGTTTCCCAAGAGGCGCTACAATTAATCCTCTTCAAGCACTCCTTACAAGGAAGAGCTCGCCAGTGGTTGATGTCCCAAGCCCCCCACTCTATCTCGTCGTGGTCTCAACTCCTCAACCTTTTCATGAAACTTTACAGCTCACCCGAGAAGGACGAGAGAATCCGACGAGAAATTCATAATTTTTTCCAAGAGCAAGGCGAGCAATTATACGAGGCATGGGAGAGATTTAAAACTCTTTTGCGGCAGTGTCCAACACATGGAGTCGAACAATGGCAGCAAATCCACATCTTCTACCAAGGGATTAACGAGAATGCACGAACGGTCTTAGATGCATCAACCTGGGGAAATTTTATGAGTCAATCGATACCGGATGCTTTTATCATGTTGGATCAAATTGCTCAAAATCGGTTTGCCAAGTCAAGGGAGAGGACGGTTAGTGGAGCCAAGAAAATTCCCGGAGTGTTGGAGTTAGATGCAAATACGGCCCTTCAAGCTCAAGTGACCCAAATTGCTCAACAAAATCAACTCCTTCTGCGGCACATCAAAGCAAGTCCACCACAACAAGTCCAAGCAATCGATTCTCCATGTTGTGAAATTTGCGGTGGAAATCATTACACGCTCCAATGCCAACAAGATGTGGAGTCGCTCAACTACGTCAACAACGCGCCTCGTCAATTCCAAAATCAAGGGTGGAGATCGCAAGGGTAATATGGAGGAAATCAACAAGGCCAAGGATATCAAAGACCTCAAGGCCAATTCCAAAATCAAGCCCCTCCTCAACAAAGCTATCAAGGCAACTATCCACCGGCCCAAAAATCAAACACGGAGGAGATATTGGCCCAATTCATAACCGCTACCCAAGCCTCGTTGCGAAATTTGGAGAATCAAGTCGCTCAATTAGCTTTTAATCAAGAGAACCGTCCGCAAGGAGCATTGCCATCGAATACGGAAGATCCTCGAAAGCAAAAGTTCGAGACGTGCCAAGCTATCGATTTCAAGATCGAGAAAAAAGAAGAAATTCAAGTCAAGCCGCAAGTCCCTGTAGCCGAATGGGTCGAGCCAATCCCATATCCACAAAGATTGCTAACGAAAAAGATTGAGGTTGAGACGTGCCAAGCAGTCACCTTGAAGAACGGTAAGCAATTGGAGGAAGCCCCACAAAAAGAGAAGAGAAATACGGTAATCGAGAAGCCGAAAGTGAATGAGGAAAAAGAATCAACTCATGAAGAGCTACCATCAACGGTGCCTTCACAAGTCCCTCCAATTCCTTATCCTAAAAAAAATATAAAGAAGAAGCTCGATGCCGAATATCAATGATTTTTGGACAAGTTGAAGGAAATTCGCATAAATATTCCTTTCATTGAAGCACTTCAAAAGATGCCAAAGTGGGTGAAGTTCCTCAAGGACCTCGTGAAGAAAAGTAAGAAATTGCAAGGGAACGAGATGATCCAACTCACGGAGCAAATTAGTGCAATTCTTACTCGGCCTCTTCCACAAAAACTCGGCGATCCAGGTAAGTTTACTATTCCTTGTACTATAGGAGGTAAAAATTTTAGATCCCTCATTGATTTAGGTGCTAGCATTAATCTTATGCCTTATTCTACTTTTAAAAATCTTGGGTTAGGAGAAATTGAACCGACGGCTATAACTCTTCAATTAGCCGATAGATCTTTAGTTTACCCAAAAGGTATTTTAGAGAATGTGCTAGTGAAAGTTAATAAATTTATCTTCCCTATTGATTTCGTTATACTAGATATAAATGAGGATAGGGAGATACCTCTTATCGTAGGGAGACCGTTTTTAGCCACGTCGAAGACGCTAATTGATTGTGCTAGTGGTGATCTAACAATGACTGTGCATGATCAAACAATCAAATTTAATGTTTTTAGTGCTAATAAACATCCATGTGATAATAATGATTGTTTTGCTATTGAGCTTATGGATTTTACAAATAATGAAAAGTTTGATGTTTTGATCTTGGACAATGGGAAAGCATCTTTGAGTACAGGAGATGATGGCGGAAACAATAATCGGAAGGAGCAAGTTTACTTCATGGACTCAATTTCAACTCCTCCGAGAGAAAGTCAAACGAGTCGAGGTTTTGACGACGAAGAGAATGCAAGGAAGATGTTGCCACCCAAAGACTCGAGCAAGTCACGAGAGAAGGATGAGTCAAGCTATTGTGGTCGTAAGGAGAAAATCAAAAAGGAATTGCACAAAGGACAATTGGTGTTATTGTGCAAATCCCGTCTTTGGTTATTTCCAAGGAAGCGCAAATCAAAGTGGTTGCGGCCGTTTATTGTCCAAGAAATTCTTTCTCACGAGGTGGTCAAAATAAAGGAGCGAGATTCAAATCGTACGTTCAACGTGAAGTGGAGCCGGCTCAAACCGTATTGGGAAGCGAGTGAAGATTGCCAAGTGACTTCGGTCGCTTTTGCTTGAAAATAAAGAAGCAACGTCCGGCTGAAGACTTTAAACTTAGCGCTTCTCGGGAGGCAACCCGAGCTTTATGTTTCCGTAGTTTTCTTTAATTTATCGTCATAGGCATGCATTCTAATTAGTTTATTTTAATTTTAATTTTCAGGGACGAAAACATGGTCAGGGGGTCCAGACGGCCGTCCGAAATTGCAAGCAAAATCCCAGACGGCCGTCAGGGAAACAGAAGGCAAGTTCCATCAGCACAGCATGTGGGACGGACGTCCCAAAACATGCCTATTTTGTGGGACAACCGTCCCAAAACCAGGAAGAAAAAAAATTTTCGGACGACCGTCTGAAAATCAGCACAAGAACCGGGACGGCCGTCCGACTATTTTTAGGGCGTTTTAACTTTAAAAAATTAGATTTTTTCCCCCTTATTTCCTAAACCCTCCTCTTTCCTTCTCTCAAACTCCCACACACAAATGGAGGCTAGAGAATCGAACCAAATTCTTCAAAATCTACTCTTTCAAGGCACGCCCACAAGGTGTTCGACAATTTGCTCCAACCAAATTTTGAGTTTGATTGTCAACCAATTCTCACCGAATCTATTCCAACCTCTCTCTCAACTATGTCATCCAACAAACGAGGCCGCACGAGCGAAGCATCATCTTCCAAAGGGAAGGGAAAGGGAAAGAAAAGTGCCACCGCCCAATGAGGACGAGCGTGAGAGAGCTAGGGAGGAGCACCCCGATCACATCGACTCCGACTAAATCATATGTTTTCTATTCTTAAACTTTGTGCTAATTTCGTTGAGGGCAACGAAAATTTTAAGTTTGGGGGTGAAAAACATGTTTTTGTGCTTATTTGTTTTAGTTTGCATGCATTAGGTTATATTTGTTTTTATTGCTTTTCTCGTTTTTCCGGCATATAAAAAAAAAAATTTGCTTGAGTCGAATGCATCGATGAATTATGATGATGAGAGATGATCAATGTTTGATGATGAGATTGCTTGTTCTGTGTGATAAGGATTAGATGTTTGTTTAGCTTTCGATTCAACGGAACTTAGAAACGAATTATTGCTAGGAATCACACTTTGTGCATTGCTTTGGTTGAATGTTTTATATTTTAAATTTGGAATTAATTTGTGCTAGATCATGCTATGTTCGGTTTTAGAACTCACTTTAGGAAATTTATGATACGAAGTATTGAGTAGTGAGTGATTTGGGATATGACTTGGGCCTTCTTTGAACCGTTTGAGCCTTTCAAGCCGACCTTTTTATCGAAATTATCCTTAGAACCTTGATTTGAGCCTCGGAGAAAAGGTGTTATTTCTTTTAGCTAATGTGTAAGGTAGAATAGGTGGAGACTCTTAAAAATTACCCCTTGGAGTTCGGTTGAAATTTTTTATAAGGTCCTTCTTCTTCTTCTTCTTCGAAAAAAAAAAAAAGAGAAGAAGAAGAGACTAGAAGGGAGAAATAAGGACTAGTTGTTGAATTATTTTTGAAAACTCGATCCATTGCCTCAAAAGCAAAAGTGGAGACTTTTGAACTTTTGAGAATCGAGTTCATTAAAGTCCGTAGAGGTGGATTCATTGTTTCAAACGCCTATCTTTCAAATTTTGGCGTAATCACCTAAATTCAAGAAAAATAGCCACATATACCCATATTTCCTACCTCGAACCAAAGAGCCTAACAATTGAAAGCCACGAAGCCCCAATGATCCCAATAGCTTAATGTTCGATATTAGTAGAGTAGAATAATTTGGTGAGTATTTGGAGTCAAGCATATGCATGTAAGTATAAATTCTTTCTATCTTTAATTTGCAAATATTGGATGCTTGAAGCAATTGTATGAATTGTGGTTTTTGGTAACGGTGAGTGACTAAGTGTTGTTGAATTTTGAGCTTGCGAATGCCTAAAAATTGTCATTATAATTACAAGTTCTGAAAACGTGAAGTTGATCATTGATCTATGTAATAAGATGTAGTAGTTGTGTTATTTGCTTATTGGTAGATTTTGCTTGAGGACAAGCAAAAGTTCAAGTTTGGGGGTGTGTTAAGTGTATATTTTTACACTTTATCGTACGTTTTTATTTGAGCTTTTGGTGTGTTTTAATGATAATTGGTGCTTAAAAAGTTGATTTATTGTATTTTAGGTACAAATTGAAGAATTGGAAAAGTATGGGGTCAAAACTGCAATTTTGGAGAAAATATGGGTCAAAAGTGAAAAAATCAAAATTCTGAAGATTTAAAGCTCGGACCCCCGTCCGAGTTTTAGTTCAAATTGTGGGACCCCCGTCCGAGACTCCGAAGCTGCGCAGTAAAGGAATTTTAATTGCACAAGGAAACTGCCTTCTTCCCCAAGTTCTTCACCCTATATAAGACCAACCCAAGCAAACAATTGGGGATCTTTTTACGCAATTTCAAGAGCAACAAAGCAATAACGAAGAATTCGAAGACTCCAAGCATAGATTTATCGTCTATGATTTATTTTATTTGCGTTTTGCTTTAATCATGAGTAGCTAAATTTCTTATTTCTAGGATTTTGTTTGGAACCCTATGTGGGATTTATGAACCCTTTTTTATGATTTTATGCAAGTTTTAATTCCAGATTATTTCTTCTACTTGTTTTATTAAGTTCATGAAACTGGCCACTTTATGCGCTTTTATGTTATTGTTAATCGCATGAATCGGAAGATCGGGTTAATAATTAGAACTGTGGTAGAAGAGCCTTTGTGGTATTAACATAGGAATATAGTTAAGGTAGCCATTATTGAGATTTGTGCTTAATGCTGTGTTCTATAATTAATTGCATAGGAATATAGTAATTGAATCTAGGGTATTAGAATCGTAATACACGCGGAAGCGGGTTACGATTATTTTAGCATCTCAGGTTAATAATCCGGGTTAATTATTTGCATAATTGAAGGAATTGGGGGAGTAATAATCACATAGGGGGAAGAATAAAGTCCTAGGCTTGCTTATCTTGATTAAATCTTCGTTTTAAATTGCTTTCTTGTTTTTGCTTGCTTTTAATTAAGTTTAATTTAGTTAATTCTCTCTAAAATTCGACTGTGTAGGGTGGGCTTGATAATAATTGGTAGAATTTAGCGTCTATGATTAGATAATTAAATATTCCCTGTGGGTTCGATATCCGGACTTTTAGTCCATTATATTACTTGTACGATACGTGCACTTGCGTGTAGGTTTTCGGCCAACAGTCCCGGGCCGATTCACCGGTCAACGGGTTGGGCCGGGTCGTCAACGGGCCGGTTCGGGCCGGTTCCGGGCCCAAAACCGGCCCATGGCCGTGTCTAAATGGGATTACACACATTACACGCAGTGAGAAGGATGTAAAATATATAAATGGGATTTCTAATACTTAATGAAAAAAGAAAGAAAATGGTTTATTAATGGGATTGTTTCTCCTCTAGCCACCGAAGAATCTTCACTCAAGAAACCTCTTCTATACAGTTACAAGGTTATACTGACTGCGAACGGTTCGACTTTTTTGCTTTTCTAGAAGGATACTTGGTTCACCATTGAAGCTTTTTTGTGGGATTTCGAGCTGTTACGTTACCGGTACATTTTTATTCAGTTTTCTCTTGTTATAAATTCTATTTCATGTTACTCTCCTTTCTAAAATATATAACGTATGGTTATTTTCAATTTGAAATCCACTGTAATTATTCAAAAACTAACTTGCAAATGTGAGTTTAAGGATTTAAAACCAGTCTCTAGAGGGTTTAATCCAAACCAATTGAATGGGTTTGTTATTACATACTTGAATACTTGGGTCAAATTGTTTTCAATGATGGTTAATTTTGTTATAACAATTACAAGAAAGAGTGTTGGGAGTTAATACGAAAGAGTGTTGGGAGTTAATAAGTACTCTCTCCGTTCCCTATTAAGTGTCGTTTTTGGCTTTGCACAAATATTAAGAAGCTTAATAAATGTGTTTTGATTTTAGGTAAAATATATTAGAAAGTCTAAAATAACCTTGATTATTTAATGATGTTATAAGAGAGAGTTAATACTTATAGTTGAATTAATAAGGTTAAAACAGGAAAAAATGCATTTAATTCTGTATTGGAAATCTTAAGTGATAGATAATATGAAACAAAAATATTTTTAAAAAGAGACGGTTATTATGGAACAGAGGGAATAGTTAGCGAGGTTAAAATCATTCTCTACACAATCATTTAAAAAAAAAATTGAATAAAAAATAAAGTTGACAATCCGACTGCATGAAAATCAACACAGCTAAAATATATACCACTTTCCCTGAATCTCTGAAATCACCTGCAATAGGAAAATCACAAAAGGTATTAAAAGGCTAGTAAATGAATACAGCAGAAAGTTGTTAAAGTGTTTAAATTTCTATTACATAAACTGGCACATACTTCAGACACAACATACGCAGTTAATTGAAATATAGGAAACGGACATTGTCGGTTGGGGCTGAGATTTTAATCTGAGAAGACCGAGATTTGGTTGGTGACTAGAATTTATGTGGGACCCACTTTAATCATAGTTGGAGCTGAGATGGACATGATGCAATAGCAAAAACCCTATGATCGATTCTAAAAAAAAATTAGCAAAACCACCGGAAAGTACAAACAACTTGGCAGTATGATGGTCGATGAAGTTACGGAGTCTTCATTGAATCAAACAAGAATTTATAGGTCCCAAATTATATGGTAGGCCAAGTAATGGGCGAGATTTTATAAGTGGGCTGGGCTGCTAGATCAGATTTTGTTTGGTATATTCCTCCGTCAATTGACTTCTATTATATATATATATATATATATATATATATATATATATATATATATATATATATATATATATCCCTGATTCAAAATTAAGAGGATGTTTGGCCTAAGCTTATTTTAAGCAGCTAATAAGCTCTTACATCTGATAAGATGATTTTAGAGCTGATAAGTTGTTACATCTTATTTTTAGGATTATTTTTTAGAGTGTTTGGATAATGAGCCTATTTCTTATTTTTACTAATTATAAGATCTTAAATAAAAAGGTGGGGTAGATGTACTTATTTAAAAAATCTTATTTGCTCTCCAACAGCTTATTTTAAAAAAAATTAAGATTTTTTTAAAAAAAATTACCAAATACTTTGAAAGAGCTTATAAGCTCTAAAACATCTTATAAGCTCTTTTTACCATCTTATAAGTTTAGCCAAACACCCTATAAATCAGGTATTTCAAGAAGAAAACGAAACCAAGGGTTTTGAGAGACAAAGAGAGACCGCTTGTTCTGAATACGGCGGCGGCACCGGAAAAGATGTCGATGGAGAAACTGGAGAAGAAGAACAAATTGCAAGTGTGTGAAGAGAATCTGGGCAATGAGACGAAACATAAGAAACTAAAAACTTCTGGTTAAGGAGGATTCTCCATCTGGTACAACGGAGATCCGACCCGCATGAAACCTTAGATTTCCCACGCATCACCGTACCGTCTGAAAAGTCTCCGGCGAGCATGCTGTACAGAATCACGCCGGCGCTCCAAAGTCCAAACGTCCACCTTTCTCGTCGTATTCCCTTCCCATCAGCACCTCCGGAACGACCTATATTAAGAAAGTACAAGTGCTTATAATTCCTTTTTTCACTTTACGGACACTAAATAGTATTTCAATTAATATTTTAATATTTCATTAACTGTACCCTCCTATTCTAGAGGATTTCAAATTGTGTCAAATAAAGGAAGTCATAAATAGTTAAATCATCTACACATGAAGCAAGTTCATTAATTCCCTTGCAAACATGAATTCCTAATCTTTTTAACACAACATAGTAATGCCTAAAACGCATTAATGTTTGTTATGCATTTAACACGTCTATTTATTTCACAAAAAATAGATATAGCCATCAAATGTTACTTGTGGTTTATATTTTTGTATTATATAGTTTGAGAGTTAATTCAAAAGTTTCAAATTTCTATAGAAGTAAGTAAATGTATTGTGTATATATAGTTGGTTTATATGCTTTCATAAATATATGAAATAAAGATATATACTTTGTTTTTATCTTACGGTGACAACAGATTACACACACTACACGCAGTGCAGTGTATGTCAAACGATAGTTGAAAAAAAAAACATTTCTAATGTAATTTGACATGGCGTGACATGTTTCTTATGTGTGTGTATGTGTGAGAGAGACGTTTAGAGAGAGAGACACACACTTAGAGAGAGAGAGAAGAGGGAGATGGAACTATAGTCACTGAAGAATCTTCACCTTGTAATGTGTGTGTGTGTGCATGTGAGAGAGACATCTACAAAGAGAAAAAGAGAGAGAGAGAGAGAGAGAGAGAGAGAGAGAGAGAGAGAGAGAGAGAGAGAGAGAGAGAGAGAGAGAGAGAGACTAAGGTTTATATTTTGACTTCAAACCATGCTATTCAGAGTTAATCACTTACAGACATACGATTCGCAGGTTTTTCAAAAGTAAATTTGCAAAACAATAAAAATAGAGGAAACCACTTACATTATAGAGCTTCATATCTTGACAATAAATAGACAAACATTTTTAAAGTAATTTACATTATTTTGAAACAACAACTTTACCTGTTGCCAATAAATCAAATGAAAAAACAACATTACCTTTTGATGGGTTGTTTTCTTGAATCAGATTCCACGATCGTAGGGGCGCCGAGAGATTTTTTAGAAGACGGGGCAACGAAAAATTTCGACCCAACTTCATATTATCTCTAATGACTCAGATTGTCCCCCATTACCTTTATTAAACACTAAACAATTGCGTCCATGCATGAAAAGACAGAAGAAAATTGCATCCCAAAACAAGAAAAACTTTGAAGCCGGTAAGGGAGAAGAGACCAGAGAGAGGAGACAGTTTTGCGGAAGAGAGAGACCATCCTTTTAGGAAAAAAAAGCATTGTTATGAGAAGTTACAAATTGTGTATTGGAGTTGGGGGAGATTCCTTATGCAGTAGTTAATTTTAATTGAAGGGATATGAACTTTTTTTTTACTCCTATAAATAGTCATAGGGCTTCCAATTAATTACATAAATTGCCCATAGAGTTTGAAAACCTAAAAAGTGCCACGTGTCGTAATATTATGCCATGGATTGTCTTTTATATATATATATATATATATATATATATATATATATATATATATATATATATATATATATATATATATATATATATATATATGGATAGATGTTTTTTTTTCTTTTTTTGCATTAGAATGTATTTTATACTTATTAAAAAAAGGTGGTTTATGTGTTTAACAACCATTTAGTATTAGGATCAATAATAGTTTTAGAGCAACTCTAATTGTGAAATCAAATGGGGATTAAATTGGAAAACCTCAAATTTCCATCTTTAATGTGGAAATCAAATTAGTTACTTTAATATTCAAGGTCTGGAGTACAAAAATGTATCGTACGAAAAAAAGGTAACGAAAAATTTTCCACGTAAATAACCTATCATGAATTGAAAAGTATCAATTTTAAGGGAAAATTAGAGAAACCTCTCCATCTTTCAAAATAAGTTAAGGAAACATCCCCTCCCAAAAATAATTAGAGAAAACCCCCTTAGCTAATATTCCACCCAAATGCTATTTTAATAATTTCCAAATCACCCTTGTTAATATTAAATCTCATTTTCACGTGTCAAAACCCTAACCCATTTCATTTGCCGTTATTTCTTCTCCTGTTCTCATCTTCTCATGTTCTCTCTTCTCTCTTCTTTACCGTGCACCATAAGGAGGGTGAGGATATGCAAGCCGACGGGGATCATCTTCTACTACTGGTAGTATTGTTGAAGCGAGTAAATGTATCCTCGACCATGCCCAACACGAATAATTAAACATAAAAAATATCAAAAACCCGCAAGTATAATGAACTATTAATTTAAATTTAAAAAGTATTAAAAATCATATTACCTGTAACAGAGTAAGCGCACCACCTAGATTAGTTTTCCTCTTATCCAACTCAACAGTGCCGCCTTGTTCCACAACTTTCCTAAGTAAAACTCCAGTGCATAGCTCACGATACAAATATCCAAGAACAGCACTACCCCAACTAAAAGTAGGCACTACATCAAGATCTTCAAAAAGACGAAGATACAACAACAGGACACATACCCCCCCCCCGAGTAGCATGAACAGTAAACACCTGGTATGCTGCTGAACACCCTGCTCCGTGTTGTCATCAGTAATCGTGTAATGTCGTAAATGTTGGGCCAAATTAGTTGTAAAGAGTCGTCACCCTTTGAAAGATCTCTCTGGAGGAGCATATCCTAACCACCTCTGACAATAATCCTGCCACTGCTCTATCGACCATGAAATATCATGTCCAGTATCAGGTAGTCCATCAACAGGCATACCCCATAATAGTGCGGCATCCTCCAGTGTCACTATCGCCTCCCCTACTCGAAAATGAAACGCGTGTGTCTCCGGGCGCCATCTCTCCACTAAAGCTGCAATAAGATGCAAATCGACTACGAGACGACCACATCGATATACTCCATACAACCTAGTATCAATTAAGTATTGCATCACTCTAGGGTGTAGATCATCATCACCATCATCTCCATATAAACCCCAAATCCAACTATCACAGTGTCTCTAGCGCACAATATCATCCACGTTTGCCGAAGTAATCGATTTGGATATGTGCTCTGACTGGCGGTATAGCAATGAAGTGTCTCGCGGACCATAAACATACGTGACATCCATCATGTATAATGATATACATAGATACACTCATATAATAATCACAAAGTGCGATAACAAATACACACTAATAAATAGAACACTCATATATTAAGCACAAGTGTAATAATAAATACACACTAATAAATAGAACACTCAGATAATAAGCACAAGTGTAATAAAAAATACACACTAATACATAGATAGACTCAGATAATAAGCACAAGTGTAATAACAAATACACACTAATACATACATAGACTCAAATAATAAGTACAAAATGCAATAACATATACACAAAGAGGATCCCAAATACAAAGTCAAACACAATAATTAGAAAATGCAAAGCCCATAATAATAACTAACTAGAAAAAACGAAGCCAACATGACAAATAGACACTAACAAATTTCTCCGCCGATTCCTTCTAGTCGAGCCTCCCGGTCTGTCATTATACCTCGAGTAGCCAAGCCATTCCCCTTTCTTTCTGATATCAATCCGGGCGAAACCAATAGAAAAACCTATTCAATGAGAAAAAAGATGATTTTTGTTTTTTAACAGTTTGGGTGACGTTATTGTTGCTGTGATCAAAGAAGCAGTACCACATCTCTAGGTGGGAGCCTTCTTGCTTATTCATCTCTTCTAGATTGTTGTCCCGCCCGTGTTTGTGGCACATCCATCTCAATAGGAATTCGACTGCGTCTTCGATCTCCTAGTAGTGTTGGATCATGAATTAGTTCAAAAGCAACATCCTCCCAATAGTGTTCACTCAACAGGGGTTGGAATATCCCAGAATAAGTGTTCACTAAACGATCAACAGTGTAGCAATCGTTCACATATTTGGAGGCAGACAACATCCATTCACGGCACACGTGGAGGACATTACTGCAGGGGATTCCTGTTAGTAACCATTTTCCACAAGTACAAGTTCGATCCCTTAAACTCACGGTGTGTTTGTTGTTTCCACCTCCACTTGGACGAGCTCTGGTCATCACCTCGGCAGAGAGCTGTTGTTGATTAAACCGAGTCGTGAAACACCTAACAGAGTTGGCTTCATATGTCCTGTAAATGCCATAAGCATATGTGAACCACAACTGTCCATTTTGAACCATCACATTGGCGTCGTGGAGGCGAGTAAAAAAATAGCTAACAATGCGGTTGAATGTGAGGTCAACAATTGTTGAGATGGGAAGTTTTCGAGTTCCCTTGAGAACACCATTATGAGCTTCTGACATGTTTGTAGTAAGTTGACCACAACGCTTGCTCCCATCATGTGCAAATGCCCATTTTTCTTGATCAATATCCTTCAAGTAGTTGTAAGCTTCAACATTCCGAGTTTTGATCACATTAAGAATGTGGTCAAACTTTCAAATTTGAGACTCCGCTCCTGCTGTGTAGCATAGATCCTTCAAATCAACACTCTTAAAACGTTTGTTGAAATTGGAGCACACATGTCTTAGGCAAAATATGTGAAAAACATTAGGGGGGGCAAATTTGGGCAACTCCGTTAAAGCTCGTAAAATTCCTGGAGCTCGATCTGAAATTACAAAAACACTTCGATTGCCTCATTCCCTTCGTCCGGGTTGATATACATTTGTAAATCTTCATCCGTTGTCATCTCAATAATCATCTCTTTCATTATTTCTCTATTATAAATGTAAGATTTGCAACACACTCTTAGACCAAACTTTTTAACATCGACATCAGGGACATAAATATAGGTTTTTCGATTACCTTTGATCTAATAAATTCTTTTAATCTGATCTGCAATAAGTGAAAATACTATTTTGTTGAAATCATGTTTTCGGTTCCTTCAAATTCTTCTCTCATTTATCGATTTTTTTATACGAAATTTTAAAAGAATCAAAAACTTGAGCTATGGAAAATCAAACAACAAACCAGGATTGACAAACACCTTCGATTTCGATCTAGGAAAAAAATGAATTTATAACACCCCGCGTCTCCGATAATTTAATTTTTCATTAATTAGCATCTATTTAGTTAACGTGATTTTATCTCTTATGTGCGTTTATTAGTTTAAGATTTTATTTATGTGATAACCGGTGAAATTTCATATAGAATGCATTAGTCCGAAATAATTTTGGACGAATTTAAATTGATCATCTTAGTTAATTATTAATCTAGAGATTAATTATACTCCTTTGTTTGCTAGAACTTATTTGTTAAGAGAATTTTAAAATCACATATTTTCTTAAATAAAAATAGAAAATTCCTCCTATTCATCCCTCAATTTTGACCATGGTACAACACAAGACCAAAATTTTCCTTGAGTACAACCCTTCTCTAGGTGAGCCCATGTACATTAAGATTTTCCTTTTTGAATTTCTTTTTGAATAGTTAAATGAAATTGCAAAGAAGTCCCTCTAGATAATTCCTAAGTTTTCCTAAATTGCAAAAAGGTCACTCTCCAATTCTTAATCTTTAAGGTTGCAAGTCCCCCACTACTCTATAAATAGAACCCAAGCCTTCATCTATTTTCTCATCTTCTCTACACACATTCTAAAGATCAAAAATCAAAATCTCTTTCTCCTCTTCTCCCAATTTTCGAAATTATAGTGTAGGAAAGGCCTAAAATCTCTCTTTCAAGAGTAAAATTCTTGGCCAAAGGAGTAAGTCTTCTTCCTCTTCTTTCTTTTCTTCATTTTCGAAAATTTCAAGAAACTAAGCTTCTTCTTCCCCTCTTTCTAAAATTTCTTCTTCTTCTCCTTGTAGAAAGGAAAAAACACCCTTCCAATTTTCTAAGAAGATTAAGGTGAGAATTTTTGAATTCTTGCTACAAGTGCTTCAACACCAATAGTATTTTTCTTCTCTTTAATTTCTTGTTAATGTTCTTGTGGTGACCAAAAACTAAAGGAGAAAGAAAATAAAACTTTGTGTTTAATTTATTCTTTGATCATCCATGCATGTAAGAATCTAAGCTTTAAATGATATAATCTTGAAGAACTAAGAAAAATATTGTAATTTTTTTTATGTATATATACTAGACCTGCGTGATCTTAAGGAAACTTCGATCCATGGTTTTCGAAAACCTGCGTGGTCGAAGAAAGTACTTGATCCATGGTTTATTTATAATCTATATGTGCTATATATATGAGTATATGTTTCTATGTGTGTGTATATCTATATATATATATATATATATATATATATATATATATTGACCTACGCGGTTGTAAGTGTACTCCCTTCGGGTCGAGGAAGCTTACGATCCATGGTTTATGATCTATGAGTAATAAGATAATATACGAAGATAAAAACCGAGAACAAGATTAATAAAAATGGAATTTTGTGTGATTGAATTGTTGATGGTTCGAATATTTTGGAAAGAAAATGAAGTAAATGGAAATTTGGTGCTACTTGAAAGAAAACTTCAAGTCTCTTGAGAAAGAGGGCTTGAACTTTAATTAATGAAACTTGGAGATAGTAATTATAAATAACTGAATGCTTTGAGTTGTTTTGCTATATGTGTAAATATGTGATCTATGTTCTTTGCTTGATTTGTTATGTGTCTTACTTGTTTTTGTGATTTGTGACTAAACTATGTGCCTTTGTGAAATATGTGGAAATATGTGTGCTTATGTGAAAGCTAAATTTGAATATGTGAAATGAATAATATATACTAATTTCACTTGCACGTTTTTAAAGTTGGAAAATCTTGTAAAACATAGATCGAATAAGCACGGGGTATGAGGGACCGGTACCCCAAAAATGAGATGAAGAGTGTGTGGTTTGATTCCACTTATGAAACGGGTTCCAAATAAATGAAGGCTTATTGTCTATGGTGTTACTTGATTTTTCAAAGGATATCCGAACGAAAAATATTTTCTCACACACCTAATCAAATTGCTTGAAATGAATGAAAGTATGTACTAACCTCACTTGCACGTTTTTAAAATTGGAAAGTTTTGTAAAACATAGATCGAATAAGCACGGGGTATGAGGGACCGGTACCCAAAAACTGAGATGAAGAGTGTGTGGTTTGATTCCACTTATGAAACGGGTTCCAAATAAATGAAGGCTTATTTTCTATGGTTTAACTTGATTTTCCAAAGGATATCCGAACAAAAATGCTTTTCTCACACATTGTATGAGCACTTGAATGAATGTGTGTGTAAAAGAATGACGACTCCCTTGTAAGGGATTTACTCTTATTCCTTATGAAATGATGAAATGAAGGTCTAAGAGGTAAAATGAGAAGGTCTAAGAGGTATCCGAGAAGATAAAGGTAAATTGGTAAAGTTCCTCAATGAAATGACGATTTAGGTAATATCGAAATGTTTATATAGTGTATGTGTGTGATTTGAGATGGCATATATACATATATACATATCATAAATATATGCTTGTTTGCCTATGTGTATTCGGTATTTCTTCGGAATTCTCATTGACTCCAAAAGACTCATATAAGTGTTGAAATGCTTGTAGGTACTTTCAATTCCAAGCACGAGTCGTAAAGTTGGAGTCGAGTTCGAGAATCGAGGGATGTGTTCATATGGAAGGCGTGCATGTGGATCTTGTGTGCTCTTAATTTAGCCATATTTTTCTACTTATATAGTTTAATTTTATGGACTTTCGATACCATTTTAGGTATCTATTATCGTACTCTTCCACCCCTCGAGGGCTCTTATTAGCAAGAACATTGCATTTAATAATAATTAGGATTATGATTCCTCTTTTGCCAAACTTCTATATAATGGTTATCGGGTAGTTTTAGGTTGTGTTCTGCTCCGTTGTTTGATAATGCGTATTAAATATACTCTCTGCTTAGAATTGATTGTAATTTTATGGTGTTATAGGTATTTTTGTTACGGTCATTTTGGTAGGTCTTTTGCATCATTTGGATAATTCATGAATTGTTTATGAATTATTTTCCATAATTGTACATAGGTTGAGTAATTTTAGGACATGCATCAATATATGAAGGTTTTCTTACTCAAATGAATCCGTTTAACTTGGAGTATGTTCCTAACTCACTTATCTACTTTGGTATAAAATTTGGTAGTGTTTAGATTAGTAGGGAATTTATAAAGAATTTTCAAAGCTCCCTCCCCTGTTCTGGATTTTCAAACTGTACAGTTGCATATGTTTAATTATTTCTCTCAAATGGCTCATGATATTTTAAAACTGTTTTAATTGAGTAATTTAGACCCATATTTGAGTATGTGGTTAAATTTTCAAAGTATGTTCATGAAGAGTTCAAGAGATATTAAGTTTCTAAGTTGATCTACCAAATCTGTCCGAAATTCCTAATCTTTACTCTTGATAATTTAAATAATCTAGTCATGCATGTTCCTTTTGTGATATTTGGTGAAGTGTATATGATATAGTATTATGTGGACACTCTTCCTCTGATTTTAAAAGAAAAATTTATGCGTAACTTTCTATTGGTAGAAGGTGATTTTTAAAACGAGCATTCCACCCTTATTATTTTCTATAAGTCTTCCGCTAGCATATTCTAAATTACTAAGTGTAATTAGAAAAGGGGTGTCAGAGAAGCTGTCTCGATTCTTTGGGATAGAGAGTCTCAATTGGGGACGCGAAGGAGGGAGGGGCGGGTTATTGTTTTTTATTTACATATTACTTCTTATTCTATTATAATTTTATTGCAACATATGTTTATGAGTTCTTGAAATAATTAAGGGTGAGGAGGAAACATGAAAAC
The DNA here is from genome assembly GCF_056151865.1 of Erythranthe guttata. Taxonomy (NCBI): domain Eukaryota; kingdom Viridiplantae; phylum Streptophyta; class Magnoliopsida; order Lamiales; family Phrymaceae; genus Erythranthe; species Erythranthe guttata. The sequence goes on along the minus strand of NC_142534.1, from coordinate 6,241,890 downwards.
AAAGTTGCGGAAGAAAGACTCACTACACAAACACACACACAAATATATATATATATATATATATAACAACTTCATTTCATGGGTAAAAAAGTCTAAAAAAATGCTACGGTAAAAAAATTGAATGTACACCATAACGTCAATATCCCATGTCATCTTCCACTAACAGATTGAAAATGGAGGGGCCAATTTGTTACATTTTATAGTTTAGGGGGTGTTTGTGACAAAACCCTATAGTTTAGGGGTGTAAACTGTACTTTCCCTTAATTAAATGATAACTAAAACCATCAAATAATTAATTGCATAAATCCGATGCAAAATATTAGGAACAAATAATTGAACGGGCCCTTTGAGAAAACACCCTCATTACTTTGCACTACAACAAATTTTATACTTGACAACGAAATATTTTGTTGTTGGAAGGGATATATTTCGTTGCCTATGAGATTCAAAGGCAACAAAAATATCTTGTTACAAAAATGTTAATCTTTAGCCATAAATACTATATTTCGTTGCTAAAATATAACCATTGGCAACGAACGAAATTAATTTCGTCGATATAGAAATCGTTGCCTATTTTACATTTTCTTGTAGTGTTCTCTTAATGGGCACATGCCCAAAATATTTTTCTCCATTTGAGAAAAGCCCACATCCATTTCCCGCATTATCTTTTCTAGTTTTGTCTTCGCCCGCCACATCATACCGCGTCACACGCCGGTCATCAACGATTTTTTTTTTCCTTTCTTTTTCTGTATCGATTTTAGTAATCGACTACGAAACATAGTCGATTAAGGTAAATCGACTATGAAGCATAGTCGATTAAGGAAATTCTTTGTTTTTTCTTAACTTTTTAATTTTTTTTTTTTCAATATCAGGTATATTAATCGACTATGATCAAGTATAGTCGATTAAGAGTCTGCTACTAAAAATAACAAACCAAAACTGAAAAAAATGCAAAATCAACTTTATTTTACAAAAACAAAAAATATAAGAACGTTATAATTGATTTATACAATTGGATTCAATAAACAAAAAATCCAAAAGAAAATAAAAAACAGGAGTTGATCAACCTTAGTCAACTACTAGAGCATCGTCGATGAGCTTAATAGACTATTGAACATGTACATAGTCGATTAAGATTCCAGCCTACGCAAATTTCAATCCACCAAAAAAACACAAGTTATCATTTCAATGTCCAAAAAAAAAAAAAACGATTATCAGCTTCAACGTCGTCGGTGGAAACCACCGCCGCCAACTACATATATGTCACCACCCTTAGGAGTTTAATGCATCTTCTTCGTCTTCTTTTGATCCATAAACATTGACACCATCTTATGTACCGCAGCGGTAAACAATTAACATTTATGTTAACTGTGTCGATTTAATAAACAATATCAAAAGCCTAAGAGGAACAGGCCAAAAACTAATGCAGTAAACCACCCTTCACGCGGCGGTGGGAGGCGGCGACAAACACTCTTCGACCACCATCACCGTCGGTCGACGTTTTGCTTTTCCTCAAAATTAAATTTCAGTCGAGAAGAGGAGAGAGAAGAGAGAAGATAAGAAGATGAGAAAAGGAGAAGAAAGAATGACAAATGAAATGGGTTAGGGTTTTGAAACGTGAAAATGAGATTTAATATTAATAAGGGTGGTTTGGGAATTATTAAAATAGCATTTGGGTGAGATATTAGCTAAGTGAATTTTCTCTAATTATTCTTGAGAGGAGTGTTTCCTTAACTCATTTTCCTAGATGAGGGAATCTTGTTAATTATCCCATAATTAAATATTGATAAATTTAATTATAAAAAATGAATCCTATATCTATATCTTTATGAGGGAAAATGTGAGATACCTCTAGTTTTAAAAATATAAATGAAGAAGTCTAATATTTTTTTTTCCTAATAAAAGACTCAAATTCTAATTTTAATTTGGTAGATCCACGAGTAACTTAAAGTTTCTATTTTACCTTTTTTTAGCTTCAATTCATGCTCTAAGCCCACAATCAAACTAGATGGTGTTTCTCTTCTCTCTCAAATCTCATTCTCTTCCATCTCTCTATACCAAAACCCTCAGCCGCCCACTGCCACTCCGTTGCTCACTAACGCCCACAGACACTCCGCCGCCCACTGCGCGCGGCCCACCGACACTCCGCCGCTCGCTGCCGCCCACCGCCACTTCGAACCGAGTTCAGTACCATGTTTATGCATTTTCTTTTCTCTACAAGAAAAATCCAAGTGGAGCTGTTTGAATATTCATGACAAAGATTTACGAAACATGGACTGTGTTCAAGAATTTATTGGAAGCCACGAGTTATTAATCCAAATTGGGTTCTGATTCAGAGCAGCTCACCGCCGCCACCGCCATTCCACTTTGACTTGCGCACTTTTGGAAGAAAGTTTTTGCTCCACAGCACTCTCAATCATCTCTCTCTCTCTCTCTATCTATCTATCTCTCTCTCTCTCCTCTTTTGTATCTCTCTAAATACTATATATTATTAATTCATGGATTAGAAAAAAAAAACATAAACTGGCACAAAATCTAATATTTTAATAATATGAATTGAGGGCACGACAGGTTGAAGTTTCAGAGCAGACGAGCAAGGTCTAGATCTGAAGGTAGATAACATTAAGAACTAATTGTACATAACTCCATGTATTATCTCGAATGGTTAAAAAGATCCTTGTGTTAAAAATATTAGCAAGGAACCCTTATTTTATTTTTGACAAATTACACCGCCCCTTATTTTAAAACTAGTTGTTGACTCATGTGAAATCACTAAACTACCCCTAATTAAAAACAAATAAAATAGAATATCCAAAACCCAAAAACGCATCCGCCGTCGGTTCATTTTCTTGGTTGGATTCTTGTCTCCGGTCATCTTCTCCGGCAGGAATTATATTTCTCGTTTGTTTTTTTATCCAACTCCCTCTTTTTGTCGTTTTAACTCCCTCCCCCTCCACTAACATCCTCTTCTCCTTCCCCATCTTCAGATCTTCCCAAAAACTAACAAAAATCCAACAATCTTCTTTGAGGAAGGTGTGGCGGCGCAAACCGGCGGCGGATTCCATGGTCGAGCTTCACTCACAAGTTAACTCTTTGCCCCTTTGTATATGGGTGAATCTTCTTTGTTCCAAAATCCCAAAACCCGAATAAAGAAATTTCATCTATGGCGGCTTTGTTGAAAATCGAATCTTGGCCCTCTTCTTTCTTTATGTTGAAGATAGCCCAAAATCTCAAACCCAAAAGTAGAGCTTTTAGAATTGAATTCGCTTTTGATGAATATTCTGATGAAATTCTGAAGCACCGGTAGTCGTTGATGTGGCGGCAGCATCAAAGGAGGTGCTGGGGAGAATGGGTGGCAGTATTGGAAGGATGGTCTGATGGTGACGATGAAGTGGTGTTGGGGAAGCTGTGTAAAGAAATTTTAAAATTGCAATTTCATCCAAAAAGTTGGATTATTTATTTTTAAATCCAAATGAATATATGTTTAGTTAAAAAATAATTTTAGAGGAGATTTGTAACTTTTCATGTCAAATATATAATAAAGAGTCGCACAATCCGCGCGTGTAACACACAATCAGCCCGCAGGGTCCTTTCTGGCTTTGACTTATTTTCATGAGGGAGTTTTTGTTAATATTTTTAACATGAGGACTTTTTTAGCCATTCGAGATTTCCCAAGGGTGGTTTTTGCAAAAGACCCTAATATTAGAGTCACTAAAACTGTTTGTTTCTCCTTTTTTTTCAAGTTCTCCCGATTGGATATTCCCATGGTTCGCCGGAACGGAACAGTGCATTGTCGTGGACACTGCCGTTCCAGTTCCATTGCAACGTCGCGGCTGTGTCGCGGCCGAAACGGACACATTTTAATTAAATTGTTAAAAAAATACAATACATTTCAAATATATTTTTAATAACAATATTGCAATTCAATAATATGCAAAATATTATTACAATTTAAAAAATAAATATTACAAAGAATATTATGAAAATATAAGCAATATTAATACCAAGTAGAATACCGAGCGAGAATTGTGCAAGATATAATTGAAGAGTGAGGCCAAAGATCTGTGATTCAGGGGAATCCTTCATTATCTAACGTGGCCACCACCATCATATTATTTATTTATTTTTTCTTTTATGCTTTTTTTACGTTATTTTTTAGTTAAATTTGTTTTTTTTTTTTCAAATTTTTTTTTTTCCTGTTCCGGCACCGCGTCGGGGCCGTTCCGTGGCTCCGTCTCGCCCATCCCACCGATTTCTCGGCGTTCCGACGAGTCACGGTGCAAACACCGTTCTGGTTACGGATTCCGGAACGGAGGGCACCGTTCCCGTTCCGGAACGGCCGTTCCGACGCCGTTCCGGCGAACCATGGATATTCCTATGGAACAATGATGCGTTTTTTGATATATTGATATGCTGTTCTTTATCTTTTCTTTTTGAATTAAATTTAATTGAATATGGAATATTAATTTTTACACTAGTTCTTGAATGAGGAAGTTTTTTGGATTGATTGTGCAAACTTTGGTCACGTTGTTGCTTTGATTTGATAGCCGCGCGTATAAGGTTTGATGTAATTTGGATTTTTCATTTTTCTGTTCATTTTCTCTAACTCATACTTTTTTCCCACATGAATTATTGTTTTTGCTACTTCTATAGAAATGATGGGGAGAAGTGCGCTATGAAGTGAAATTCATTCAGGGTATAGAACATTATAGATGACGATAGTCATATATAGTAACATGTAGTCATGCCTGGGTTATGTAGGTTTTTTTAATGTAGAGTGATGATGGTGATTTGTTCTTTGTTAAAGAACATATGTATCATGTGATTGTGTATTTCGATCTATATTTGTACAAGTTGATATATAATATTTGTTGGTATTTGAACTACTATGTAGTAAGTTTTTGCGGAGTTGACTTTGTGTTCGTCTTTCAAAACAAATCGTTCTTGTGTTGAAAAGTGGGATTTAAGTCAAATTTAGTGGTATAGATAACAATAGTGATGTATAGTTCCATGTAGTAATATATAGTTATAGACAAGCTAATTGGTTTTTCTGATGCATAGTGATCTAGATGATCGTGTTTTTTCCGTTATTTTGTTGGGTACTAATTGATTTATTATATCAAGATTCAAATTGTGAATTTTTTTGTTGGTGTAGATGAAGTTTGTTTTATATAATCAACGGTTTACATAGTCGGTCGACCATAACTTTGGGGTAAAAACACAATACGTGACTACACATAACTATACATGACTGTGGTATGCTATAATCATGTGTAGTCAATTTCAGTACAGTAAATATATCAAAAACCTGAAAAAAATTAAAACAAAATTAAAAAAAAATTAAAAACTACAAAAAATACAAAGAAGAGGGTAGGGTATATATAAAAAATAATAATAAAATAAACATTCATATTTTTTTATTAAAAAATCTGAAAAAATGATAAATGTAGGTAAAAAAATCTTAAATGCAATTGGCTATAATGTTGAATGCAGTTGGACGAAAATTGCAAATAAGGGCACAATGGTACTTTTGCCTCTGTAGGGGTAGTTCAAAGGAAGAATTTTAGGGGTGGATCTATCTCTATATATTTTCTATACTTATGGGTGTACATCAAATGGCCCCCCATCTTTATATATAAAAGAAAGGTTTTGCCCCGAAAGCCTAAAAACGATTTTTTCTAAAAAAAAATTATTTCCTTTATTTTCCCATTATTTTTATAGCACATTCAAACTTATATGTCTTTCCTTTTTAATTAATTTTTATTTTTTCCTTATTTTGTTTGATTTCAAAATACACGTCAGTTTAAAAAAAATTTTGTTTGCTTTATTTTCTCCTCTTTTATGGCTCACATACAAACTCTTCTTCTTTTTTATACAACACTTTTGTTTATTTTTATTATTATTTTCTTTTTCTTTTTCTCTTCTTCTTTTTTTGTGTTTCCCTTCCAATACTAACTTTTCTCTCCATTTTTATAGCACACGTTTTTTTAATTATTTTCATCTCCTTTTTTTTTTTACGCTTTCCTACTAAACATGATCAACCTTGAATTTTTTTTAAACGTTTTTTTTAATTATTTTCTTTTTGTTTTTTTTTTCTTTTTCCCTTCCAGCACTAATTGTTCTCTCCTTTTTTATAGCACATGTTTTTTATTTTTTTTTCTTTCTTTCCTTCCCTGCTAAACACGATATGTGAATTGTTTTTTTGTTTTTTCTTTCTTCATTTTCCACTAAATATGATCTTCAACTTCTCTTCTTAACTGCCCCACTTTCTGGACAAAGTCTTTTTCAAGGATTTGTAAAACTCAACCCCCATAAATTTTCCTATACATACACGTTACCAAGAACATCCAAGAACACTAAAGTGGTGTTTGCAAACGTTTGCAAACACCACCTAAGAACACTATCACTTTATAGAGATTATTATTATTATTCGTTTCGTCCTCTCTTTCATCACATCAATAATCTTCAGCTTAAGCAATCAAATATTTTTGTCTTTGTTAACAATTCAATTATGTTATTTGTTCTTCGTTTTCTTAACATTCTTTATAAAGTCTTTGTTTACCTTTTTCTTTATATTATGTGCAGCATGTTGTAGACGAAAGAAATTTGATGGCTAAATTTAATGGCATTCCCGTAATTATGCATTGAAGATATATGCCATATAAAGTGACGTACAAGTCGTATCAATTATATATTTTCTTTTTAATTATTAAATTCCTAATTTCTAATTTAATTGATAAAAGATATATATATATATATATATATATATATATATATATATATATATATATATATATATTAAATGTCAATTATATGTTTTCTATTTTAATATTAGGAATTTTAGTCATAATTTAAATAGATAGTTAATTTTAAATATATATTGACCAATATGATTATTTCTTCTCTCTCAAGTTATAAGAGATAAATATCAATTAATTATTGGTCAATAGAATGGTTTCTTCTTTTTCAAGTTAAAAGAGATAAATATCAATTTAAATCAGGCCAATCAGATCGCGCAACGTCATCAACAAGGCCCATCAAGGACTCTTGTTCTACCACTATAAATAGGGACCCTCCCTTCACAATTCACAACTGAAAAAGCAGAAAACGTATGAGCAAAATTCTCTCTACAATTCAAGAAGCAAGGAAGAAGAATTCGTAGGAGGTAAGATTCTCTCTCTACATTCAAAGTGTTCTTCGCCAAACTCAAGGTGTTCTTGAGCAAATTCAAGGCGTTCTTCATGAAATCCGTTCTTCATGAAATCCAGCGTTTGATCCGAGATAACGGTGCTAAACCTTCGGATTAACGTTAATAAATTCAAGTCAAGATCATTGGAAGATTTAAGGGTCAAATCCATCAAGAACCCCAAGATCCTCAAGTCAAAACCCATCAAAGTTCAGCGTTCGATCCGAGATTCAAGTCGCAAGACCCTCGGAAAACGTTATTCAAATCCAAAATCCAATCCGTAGAAGATCAAGTCAACGACCCGACTCCGAAAATTCAAGTCAATTATATATTATTTTGGAGAGAAGAATCAGATGATTAAAATAGAGATTTTAATCCACAATTTATTTATTTTAATTCAATAAAAATTATCTTTGTTCAATATTTCTTGTTTATTTATATCGCAGATAAGAATTTGTTGTTACATGTATGTGAAGATGCAAGTACCAATTAAATTTTCGACATTACGTACGCTAACTATTTTCTCATACTGTTCTTTTTATGTCCTCTAAACAATATATTTTTTTTATACCAAACTGGAAAATAATGTCTTGCATATACTTACGTTGTAAATAATTGTTTAAAAATCCAATGGAGGATTTTATGTAATTTTCATATGGTTTCTTAACTAGTAAAATCAACAACAATTCCATTAAAACAAATCATTCGCTCCTTTATACAATATTTGCATTTAATCTATGTTTATTTGTCTTCCTAATTTTATCCAAAAATTATCCTAATTTTTCCGTTTGTAGGTTATATGTTTATTGTTAAAATTGTAACGCCGCAAAGAATAGTAAGTTAATTTTTTTTCTTGTCAGTCTATATATTTTATTATTATTATTTTTTTTTGAGTAATTCAAGTCATTACAAGGGGAAGTAGGGGAGGGGGACTCGGAATTTTATTATTATTTGACATAAGAGAAGTCAAATCTCGAAATTCCTTTTTACAAAATTCTATATTTCATCGCGTTCTCTTAATTTACACATAAAATATGTTTTCTGTTTATTTTTAACTTAAATTAATTATAATTGTGTAAATAATGATTATATTTCATAAAATGATAAAATAACAACACTTCATATAATCATTTATATATATCGAATAAATTTATCATGTCATCGATAATTCTCCCAAAGCCTAAAACCTTTTGCATCAAAATTTAACTTGGTTTTTTTAAATACAATTATTTGAATAAATAAGGTGTTCGCTAAAAAAATATAAAATTATAATTTATTACTTTAAATATTATGAATGGAGAATGGGGTCTTATAATCGGTCTATCTTTGATAAAATTTGAGAGAATTTTGGTTAAATAAGTTCTCACTGAAAAAACTAATCCAAAACTCAAAGTAGACAACTTTTGTAGATAAAAATATTGTAGAAAATTGTCACTAAGTTGTAGATATTTCTATGAACTCCCTACAAATATGTCTATTACACTTACATTTAGCATTCTAAAACGTATCTTTAACATTCATTGAGTCAATCTCAAACCTATGATTAAATCAATTTTTACTATGCATTATGAGGTTGAGTAGTATTTAAATATGTCAACATTTTTATTTTTAATCCTATCAAACAAACTTATTAACGCTTACAGTAATAGTAAATCTCATATATTCAAGACCTCGAAAATCGCAGGACCGACCTTGCTCAGATGATGTTCTAGTCCTATCAACAAATCACGGAAAACTATAACTAATAAATAATGAAGAAGTTGGAGATAACATACTCAGGAAAATTTGTTGAAATTCTTATTTAAACGATTGTTTTCGTAAGGGCATCTCCTTACTTGGAGGAATTTGTTTTTAAGTTCTTGTATGATCTTCGAAGCAGAGATGGATTAAATATTTTCAATCAAGGATGAAATAGGTTTTCCTCACAATCACCTTAAAGCGTTCAAATTTTGTGACTATTATGGTCGTACAAATGAAGTTGAATTGGTCCGCTACATTGTAGATAACGGTCCTGAGCTTGAGAAATTAATTGTCGATCCCTTCGGATCAATAGCTGAAGACGAGTTAAATATGAAAAGAAACGCGAGGAAGAATGAAAACAACAGTTCAGGACGACTACCCAAGCACATTGAATTGATTGTTCTATAAGTCAGATTTTTACCGTGTCATTTTCGCACAAAAAATTGAAAAAGAAGAAGATGGATAACTCTCTCTCTAGAGAAAACACTCTTTGAGACTTCTTCTCCGACATAATTTTTTCTTCTTGAAGAACAACCACCAGAACCACCCCCACCTCCGATCCAACCTAACCATTTACCTAATCCACTTCCATCTGTTACAACCCAATTATACAGTAAAATCAATTTAGCACATAACCCACCGACCTACAATCTGACAACAAACAACCTACCGGCCCATAACCCAGATTTTGAGATCTTAGAGTCACATATGCAAGGTAAGGTTTATTGGAAAAACTCGAGTTTAGTGGATACAATTGTCACATAAATTGATCGTTCATCGTATAAAGAAATACTTATGAAGGAATCGAAGCACATCTACTTTCCAACATGGTTTGAGCATATTGATGAAGACCAAATCATGGAGAAAATAGATACTCCTGTTTGTAACTAAGCAAATGTCCCAATTGTTGCTTTTGAGAAAGAAGAGGTTAAGGAACTCTACAAGCCGCGGAAAAAGGCTCTCATCATCCATACTCTTGGGCTTAGAAAAATAATTTCAGATCTAGACATCTATTTACATTGAATATGGAAAACAAAGGAAAAAACTAGTATTACCGATCTTGACAAAGGTTTTTACATTGTTTGATTTCTCATGTTATAATAAATAACCAAAAACAGAGCATCAAATATGAATTTAGTACATGCTTTTGTACTAGATGTGAAAAAATTGGACATTTTAAAAATCAATGTATTGGAAAAGAATCAAATGAAGTAATAGTTATAGATTCTCACATAGTCAAAAAATGGTGAAAATTTCCAAGATTGGCAATTCATTGATCGAAGGTTGGGTTTCCAAAGAAGAAAGTTGGTCCGTAAGCCAGGTATAAACAAAACTAAGGACAACTTCCAATACGAAAAAAATAAATTATATGCCAGAAGAATAGAGGGCAAATCATAAAAACAAAATTTTGATTAAGAAAAAGATAAGCACGCGGAGAAGTTAAGTAAAAAAATAGGTTACAAACATGTTACTATGCATACCAAATTCACTGCATTACAAAATCTAGATTTATTGGAGAACAATGGAGAAACCGAAGAACATGAAGAAAATTAGAAGATGATGACAATCTCTTACGTCAGCAACAAGAAGGCAAAGAAGGAACCGATCTTGATATGGACGGTGACAACTGTCATCTTTCTGGAAAACAACAAAGGACAAAAAGAGAATTCTCTATACCTTTAGAGAATCAACCGACTTGGGAAAACAACAAATAAACTTTCAACTCTAAAAAGTTCACTTACAATCCTAATGACGTCAACGATGAGTCACATCAACATTTGTATGTACTAATTCGATTTTCTCGGGTAAATTACTATGCAAAGTAACCCCATGATCTCAACCCTCAACTTCGAGCCAATCGTGGCAGAATCCCATCACTATCCGGACCCTTCAATTGATCCCAAGCCTGACTCTTACCCAGGAGAACAGAGTTCACAACTTAGCAATGAACCAACCCATCCACTGGGTTTTGAACCCTTTCAATTTCAATCGGTTTTCCCCCAGCCCAAATAAAAACTTCCAAAAACAAGCCCAAAACCTCCAAGACCGCAACCCACAAACATCTATAAAGTAAACTAACATTAAACCAAAGGTTGTTATGAGCTCCACCTTATCTTAAATCTTCTAACTCTGATAATGAGAAAAACCTGCAACAATGGTAACTCCCCAGTTAAGAACAGCGGCGGCTCTAATATTCTAGGGTTGATATGAAAAATTTCTAGAGTATACAGCTAATATATATTAACCTAAGAGTAACCAAGAAATGGACAAAAGTTGTCAGCTCCCTCCTTGTCTTCTTATACTGCCAGCATGTGAAGGAGTTGAGGGTTGTGTGTGGTGCTTCCCATGCAGATCAGGTGCGCCTACGCCTCTGATCTCTCCAAAATGACACCGTTCTGTCATTCATTACTAAACTTAATAAAACGCTGAATTATAAAAGCGCTCCCACGCTTATATAAGTTGGATGACGCCATTTTATTCACGGATTTAAAAATCCGTTTATTCGGTTATTACACTACTCTTTCCTTTTCTTAAGCCATGCCTCATGGCTGAAAAGTGGGAAACTTCTTCCCCATCTCATTTGCGTTTTCCCAAGTAGCCTCCTCCTTGGGCATATGAATCCATTTCACTAACCACTGCACCAGGGCAGTATTGTTCTTCTTGATCATTCTTCTTTCTAAAATTTCTTCTGGCACTAGAAGAAATTGTCTGTTTTCATCAAGGGGTGGTATATTGGTAGATACCTGAGCATTTGTCCCTATATGTTTCTTTAGTTGCGAAACATGAAACACTAGGTGCACTTTGCTGTTAGATGGATGACCAAGCTCATACAGTACTGGTCCAATATTCTTAAGAATGGGAAAGGGACCACAGTACTTTTGAGTGAGCTTCCATAAGTGGCTTTTCCTCAAGCTCAGTTGTTTATAAGGTTTAAGTTTTAGATAAACTAACTCCCCTTTCTCAAAATTCCTTTCACTTCTGCTTTGATAAGAATAGGATTTCATCCTAACTTGTGCTTCTCCTAGTAGTTTCGTCAATTCTGAGTAACCCTGTGGTGTTCTTCCATCCACACTCTGACTCCTTCTGAATTTTTGAGCAAGTGGGGACCATATCTCAATTGTGGTGGTTGGTAACCATACAGAGCTTCAAAAGGTGTCATCTGGATAGTAGAATGAAAAGTGGTGTTGTACCACCATTCAGCCAATGGGATCCAGGAGCTCCATTTCTTTGGCATTTGCCCACACATGCACCTCAAGTAAGATTCCAAAAATTGGTTTACTCTCTCTGTTTGTCCATGAGTATTGAGGATGGAATGTAGTGCTCAGTTGTTGTTGCACTCCTAAGGATTGCATTAGCTCCTTGCAAAAATGGCTTGTGAATATGGGGTCTCTGTCAGAAATGATGTAATTTGGCAGTCCATGTAGCTTATAGATCTCTTCAATCAATACTTGAGCCAGAGAATAAGCTGTCACAGGTTGTGACAGAGCTATGAAATGTCCATACTTGGTAAACCTATCAACTACCACCCATGTGCTCTCTTTCCCATGAGATTTGGGCAGTTTCACAATGAAATCCATGGTAATGCAACTCCAGACACCCTCTGAAATAGGTAAAGGTTAGAGAAGTCCTGGTGTTTTAACATTTTCATGCTTACTCATTACTCAATTGGCAGATGTGGCAATTCTTGACCCATTCTTTTACTTGACTTCTGAGCCCAGGCTAGAGAAACACCCCTTGGATTCTTTGGTAAGTGTTCTGGATTCCAGAGTGCCCTCCTATGCTTGTTCCATGCATTTGCTCAATCAAGTTCTTCCTCACTTCTTGTGGACTCCCTACAAAGATTTTGCCTTTGAATCTTATAATCTCCCCATTGTACTGGTAAAAATGATACATGAAGTGACCTCAATGATCAATTAGCAATAATTTCTTGCGGCTCTTCATCATTATCATAACTTTGTATAACCTCTTGAATCCACATAGGTTGGATTACTGTCACTTGATTCAATGTTATCTCAGTTTCTCTTCTGGAGAGCGCACCAGCTGCACTATTCTCAGTTCCCTTCTTATACTCTATGGTATAGTGGAAGCCCAGTAGTTTGGTTACGTATTTATGCTGTAATGGTGTAGAAAGTTTTTGTTCCAATAGATATCTGAAGCTCTTTTGATATGTTCTTATCACAAAAGTTCCACATATGAGGTAGGCTCTCCATTTCTGCATTGACAAAAATATTGCTAGGAATTCCTTTTCATATATGGATAACCCTAGGTTCTTAACTCCCAGTTCCTTACTTAAGTATGCAGTGACCCTTTTGCATCAATACTGCTCCAATCCCATAATATGATACATCAGTCTCAACCACAAATTTATCTTTAGAATCTGGCAATTGCAGCACTGGAGTAGTAGTCATAGCTTCTTTCAGTTTCTCAAAAGCTCATTGGGCTTCCAGATTCCACTGGAATTGTCCCTTTTTCAATTTTTGTGTTAATGGTTTGGGTATCTCCCTATGTCCTTTCACAAACTTCCTGTAATAACCTGTAAAGCCCAAAAATCCTCTAAGATCCTTCACAGTGGTGGGGATTGGCCAGTTCTTTACACTGTCTATTTTGCTAGGATCTACTCCCACTCCCTTTTTAGTGATGATGTGTCCCAAGTACTCCACTTGTCTTTGCCCAAAACTGCACTTAGTCATCTTGGCATACAATTGATTTTTCTTGAGCAACTCCAAAACCTTTCTCACAGGTTGTTGGTGAGTTTCCATATCAGGGCTGTAGATGAGTATATCATCAAAGAATACCAACACAAAATCCCTCAGATGATTCCTAAAAACATCATTCATCAATGCTTGAAATAAAGCAGTAGCATTAGTGAGCCCAAAGGGCATCACCAGAAACTAATAATGTCCAGCAGAAGTTACAAAAGCAGTCTTCTCTACATCTCCTTGGCTCATTCTAATCTGATGGTAACGAGCTCTGAGGTCAATTTTGGAGAACAACTTAGCTCCTCCCAACTCATCCAATAGATCATCAATTAGAGGAATTGGGTATCCATCTTTGATGGTCATGGAATTCAGTTTCTTATAATCCACACAAAACGTTCATGATCCATCCTTTTTCTTCACTAGCAGCACTGGTGATGCAAAGAGGCTGTTACTGGATTGTATGATCCCATCATTCAACATCTCTTGCACCATGGCTTCTACTTCTTTCCTTTGTATGAATGTGTATCTATTGGGTTGAGATTTGAATGGTTGAGCATTTTCTTTGAGAGGAATTGAGTGTTCAGCCTTCCTAATTGGTGGTAGCGCAGTGGGATTTTGGAATACTTCAGCAAGTTCACTAATCACTTCCTTGATTTAAGTGGGAACTCTCTTCTCATTTTTTTCTACTTCTGAGTGTTGATCTCTCTACTGCGTAACATTTTTTGTAGTTCATCCCCATCAATCATCTGGAACCCTTGAGCATCACCTCTTTCCCTTCATAATTGAATGTAATAGATTGGACATTGTTATCAAAAGAGAGTGGTGCAAACTTCTTCATGAAATCCACTCTTAGTACTCGATCACATCCCCCAACTCCAAAAGAGTCACACTGATCTCAAACTTGCATCCACCATCTCCGATTGGAATGCTGGACAGAATGAGTCACACTCCAATTGGAGTTTTCCAGCCACCTTCACTTTAGTTCTTTTGTTGCACACTCTGACACATTTTAACCTCAATGCAGTATGAGAGTTGTTAAGTGTATATTTTTACACTTTATCGTATCTTTTTATTTGAGCTTTTGGTGTGTTTTAACGATAATTGGTGCTTAAAAAGTTGATTTATTGTATTTTAGGTACAAATTGAAGAATTGGAAAAGTATGGGGTCAAAACTGCAATTTTGGCGAAAATATGGGTCAAAAGTGAAAATATCAAAATTCTGAAGATTTAAAGCTCGGACCCCTGTCCCAGTTTTAGTGCAAATTGTGGGACCCCCGTCCGAGACTCCGAAGTTGCGCAGTACAGGAATTTTAATTGCACAAGGAAACTGCCTTCTTCCCCAAGTTTTTCACCCTATATAAGAACAAGCCAAGCACACAATTGAGATCCATCTTTTTACGCAAATTCAAGAGCAAAGAAGATCAACGAAGATTCAAGCATAGTTTTTCTTATTTAATTTATTTATTTTATTTTATTTATCATAAGAATTACGAGTAGCTAAGTCTTTATTTCTAGGATTTTATTTGGAACCCTATGTGGGATTTATGAACCCTTTTCTATGATTTTATGCAAGTTTTAATTCCGGATTATTTCTTCTACTTGTTTTATTAAGTGCATGAACTTGATCAACTTATGTGCTTTTATGTTATTGTTAATCGCATGAATCGGAAGATCGGGTTAATAATTAGAACTGTGGTAGAAGAGCCTTTGTGGTATTAACATAGGAATATAGTTAATCTCTTAGGTAGCCATTATTGAGATTTGTGCTTAATGATGTGTTCTAAAATTAATTGCATAGGAATATAGTAATTGAATCTAGAGTATTAGAATCGTAATACACGCGGAAGCGGGTTATGATTAAATTAGCATCTCAGGTTAATAATCCGGGTTAATTGCTTGCATAATTGAAAGAATTGGGGGAATAATAATCACATAGGGGGAAGAATAAAATCCTAGGCTTGCTTATCTTGATTAAATCTTCGCTTTAAATCGCTTTCTTGTTTTTTCTTGTTTTTAATTTATTTTAATCTAGTTAATTCTCTCTAAAGTCAAATGTGTAGGGTGGGCTTGATAATAATTGGTAGAATTTAACGTCTAGGATTAGATAATTAAATATTCCCTGTGGGTTCGATATCCAGACTTTTAGTCCACTATATTACTTGTACGATACGTGCACTTGCGTGTAGGTTTTCGGCCAACAAGTTTTTGGCGCCGTTGCCGGGGAATATTTTAATTATTTATTTTATTCTAGCTCTAAATTTGAACAATTTTCACGATTCACCCAAATTAATTTTTTTAATATATTTTTTTTTCTTTGGTTACATGTCAGGTTACAATTTCCGCGCACCTCAAACGGGATATGAATGGCTTCCGTCTGGCGAATACCTCCAAAATACCTATGATATGCCGTCACTTTGTTCAATATGTGGTGGAGATCATTACACTAACCAATGTTGGTATGCACCGAAAGCGAATAATTTCATAGATAGCACCAACGGCGGTTATTGGAACACATACACCAACACGCCACGAGAACCCACTGTTCAGGAGTGTTATTTGAACTCCGTCCTTGAAGAGTTTATGAAATCCACTCAAGCATCTATCCGAAGACTGGAGTTACAGTTGGAAGAATTCAAGCGCCAAAGGTCTCTTGAAAATATTTCAGACGATATCGAGAATGGTTGCAACAAAGAAAATCCGTTTGAAATTTGTAGTGAGAAAAATCCTTTAGACCTAGGAAATAGTGTCGATGAGAGGGAAAAAGAAATTATGAAGACGCTTAAGGATGATGAATCTGACACTGCAATCGAGCTAAACTCCAAAGATGTCTCGGAACAAGAGAAGAAGGAGATGGATGTGGTTAGTGCAAATATTAAAATTGAGGATATTATTGTTGTTCATGACGTGGCTTTGAAGGCATCAATAGAGGTTGATGAGAAGACGAATGTGTTTGAAGTGGAGGTTATACGCGGACTTGAGGTTTTTGTGTACCGATTTGAGGGAGCGGGTGATGAAGACCCCATCTTGGCTTCGTATCGATTGATTACAACCAAGAAAGATTACAAGCTAACGTGGACCCTGACATATTGCAATCCTATCCCTGTATCGGTTGCAATTGAAGTGACAAAGCTCATGGATGGGTGCGCAATCTACAAGGCTTTGGATTGGACATAGCGATTTCAAGAAGCAAAGTCCGGCTGAAGACTTTAAACTTAGCGCTTCTCGGGAGGCAACCCGAGCTTTATTGTTTTTCGTAGTTTTCGTTAATTTTTCGTTTCGTTTTTTTTATTGTCATAAGCATGCATTCTAATTCACTATTTGAATTTTACTTTTCAGGGTCGAAAACGTGATCGAGGGTCGAGTCGGCCGTCCGTAAAAAAAAAAAAAAAAAAAAAAAAAAAAATTGCACCATTGCCTGTGGGACGGCCGTCCCAAAAATAGGTGTAAATGTGGGACGGCCGTCCCAAAACCAGTAAGGAGAAAAAAATAGGCTTTATTTATTTTTATTGCTTTTATCGTTTTTTTTTTCCAGAATATAAAAAAAAAAAAAAAAATGCTTGAGTCGAATGCATCGATGATTTATGATGATGAGAGATGATCAATGTTTGATGATGAGATTGCTTGTTTTGTGTGATAAGGATTTGATGTTTAGCTTTCGATTCAACGGGACTTAGAAGCGAATTATTGTTAGGATTCACATTTTGTGCATCGCTTTGGTTGAATGTTTTGTATTTTAAATTTGGACTTAATTTGTGCTAGATCATGCTATGTTCGGTTTTAAGACTCACCTTAGGAAATTTATGATACGAAGTATTGAGTAGTGAGTGATTTGGGATATGATTTCGGCCTTCTTTGAACCGTTTGAGCCTTTCAAGCCGACCTTTTTATCGAAATTATCCTTAGAACCTTGATTTGAGCCTCGGAGAAAAGGTGTTCTTTCTTTTAGCCAATGTGTAAGGTATAATAGGTGGAGATTCTTGAAAATTACCCCTTGGAGTTCGGTCGAAAATTTTTATAAGGTCCTTCTTCTTCTTCGAAAAAAAAAAAAGAAAAAAAACGAAAAGAAAAAAAAAAGAGATAAATATATATGCTTCTATATATATATATTAAATAAAAAAAAAAAAAAAAAAAAAGAGAAGAAGAAGAGACTAGAAGGGAGAAATAAGGACTAGTTGTTGAATTGTTTTGAAGGCTCGATCCATTGTCTTAAGAGCAAAAGTGGAGACTTTTGAACTCTTAAGAATCGAGTTTATTAAAGTCCTTCAACGTGAATTCATTGTTTCAAACGCCTATCTTTCAAATTTTGGCGTAATCACCTCAATTCAAGAATAATAGCCACATATACCCATATTTCCTACCTCGAACCAAAGAGCCTAACAATTGAAAGCCACAAAGCCCCAATGATCCCAATAGCTTAATGTTCAATATTAGTAGAGTAGAATAATTTGGTGAGTCTTTGGAGTCAAGCATATGCATGTAAGTATAAATTCTTTCTATCTTTAATTTGCAAATATTGGATGCTTGAAGCAATTGTATGAATTGTTGTTTTTGGTAATGGTGAGTGACTAAGTGTTGTTGAATTTTGAGCTCGCGAATGCCTAAGAATTGTCATTATAATTACAAGTTCTGAAAACGTGAAGTTGATCATTGATCTATGTGATGAGATGTTAAAGTTGAGTTATTTGCTTATTGGTAGATTTTGCTTGAGGACAAACAAAAGTTCAAGTTTATGGGTGTGTTAAGTGTATATTTTTACACTTTATCGTATCTTTTTATTTGAGCTTTTGGTGTGTTTTAACGATAATTGGTGCTTAAAAAGTTGATTTATTGTATTTTAGGTACAAATTGAAGAATTGGAAAAGTATGGGGTCAAAACTGCAATTTTGGCGAAAATATGGGTCAAAAGTGAAAATATCAAAATTCTGAAGATTTAAAGCTCGGACCCCCGTCCCAGTTTTAGTGCAAATTGTGGGACCCCCGTCCGAGACTCCGAAGTTGCGCAGTAAAGGAATTTTAATTGCACAAGGAAACTGCCTTCTTCCCCAAGTTTTTAACCATATATAAGAACAAGCAAAGCACACAATTGAGATCCATATTTTTACGCAAATTCAAGAGCAAAGAAGATCAACGAAGATTCAAGCATAGTTTTTCTTATTTAATTTATTTATTTTATTTTATTTATCATAAGAATTACGAGTAGCTAAGTCTTTATTTCTAGGATTTTATTTGGAACCCTATGTGGGTTTTATGAACCCTTTTCTATGATTTTATGCAAGTTTTAATTCCGGATTATTTCTTCTACTTGTTTTATTTAGTGCATGAACTTGATCAACTTATGTGCTTTTATGTTATTGTTAATCGCATGAATCGGAAGATCGGGTTAATAATTAGAACTGTGGTAGAAGAGCCTTTGTGGTATTAACATAGGAATATAGTTATTCTCTTAGGTAGCCATTATTGAGATTTGTGCTTAATGCTGTGTTCTAAAATTAATTGCATAGGAATATAGTAATTGAATCTAGAGTATTAGAATCGTAATACACGCGGAAGCGGGTTATGATTAGATTAGCATCTCAGGTTAATAATTCGGGTTAATTGCTTGCATAATTGAAAGAATTGGGGGAATAATAATCACATAGGGGGGAGAATAAAATCCTAGGCTTGCTTATCTTGATTAAATCTTCGCTTTAAATTGCTTTCTTGTTTTTGCTTGTTTTTAATTTATTTTAATCTAGTTAATTCTCTCTAAAGTCAACTGTGTAGGGTGTGCTTGATAATAATTGGTAGAATTTAACGTCTAGGATTAGATAATTAAATATTCCCTGTGGGTTCGATATCCGGACTTTTAGTCCACTATATTACTTGTACGATACGTGCACTTGCGTGTAGGTTTTCGGCCAACAAGAGTCCAAGATACTGTGTGAAGCTCTAGTGTCCAGAAGTATAGTTATAGGTTGTCCTTTGTATTTCCCAAGTATTTTGAGTGTGGTTTGAATGACCTGGCCAGTAATATCATTGAGGATATTTGCATACATAATTCTGCTACTCCTTCTGCTATTTCTTCTACTTCTTCTTCATAGATTTCATCATCTGGCAATGGCACACACTCAATATGGAAAACCTTCTGCACCTATGTTCAGGAATGTATCTCTCATCACAATTGTTGCATAATCCCTTCCTCCTTGTTTCTTCAATTTTGGTCTAGTCAATTTCTTATTATTTACCCCTCCTCTCTCTGTCTGTTGGGCTCTAGGATCTTGTAAAACTGGTTTGTAAACCTTCAAATGAGTAGTGGTAGACTTCACAGCGCTCTTGATTTCTTCAGTGATATGATCAGCATCCCCCTCTTGTAACTTGGCTTGTTGTATGGCTTGGGATAGGGTCATACGTCTCATCATTTTTACCACATTCTTGATGCTATCTTTGAGCCCTTCAACAAAGCATTCCTGGTAATAGTTTTCGGTGAATGATCTATGTTTCTTGCTCAGAAATGCTTTCAGATGTTCAAATTTCAATCTATACTCCTCCACTATAGTAGTCTCTTGGCGAAGTCTATTGAATTCAGCAGTTAAGCTGACTCCTTCATCTTCTATAAACCTATCCAATATCATATTGGTAAAATTCTCCCACCCCAATCCTTTCAATTGCTCAATGTAATCAGTGTACCAATCTTCAACTCTTTCCTCTAGATGCATGGATGCAAATTGCACTTTCTCCTCAACCAAGTTCTAGGAAATTCCCCATCAAACTTTGGAAACTCTACTTTGACAGCTCTATTTTCCCCTCCTCTACTAGGGTAATTAAAATTTCCCACTTCTACACGCATTTGGGGTTGTGTACTGTGTGTGTTTTCAGAAAACCGTAGAGGATTTTTAGAGGAATTACCTTGAGTGTAAGGAGCTTTTCCATGGTTCCCATTGACAGCTTTCACCAGCTCTCACACCAGCTTACTTAGATCATCAATCTTCTGGTTAGTTTCCACTATTCCTTTAGCCGTTTCAACTTGGAAATTGGTGTGTATCTCACTCATCTCTCCTTGAATCCTCTTGTTGAAAGCCAGTTGTTCATCTACATAACCCTCTGCATCAGATCTGGTGTTATCACTTAACCATGTTCTCACATGACTCCTAGTCATCATTTAAGGTGAGGATGACCAGAAACTGTGGCTCTAGATACCAAATGTTATGAACTCCACCTTATCTTCAATCTTCTAACTCTGATAATGAGAAAAACCTGCAACAATAGTAACTCCCCAGTTAACAATGGAGGCGGCTCTAATATTCTAGGGTTGATATGAAAAATTGCTAGAGTATACAGCTAATCTATGTTAACCTAAGAAATACCAACGAAATGGACAAAAGTTGTCAGCTCCCTCCTTGTCTTCTTATACTGCCAGCATGTGAAGGAGTTGAGGGTTGTGTGTGGTGCTTCCCATGCACGTCAAGTGTGCCTACGCCTCTGATCTCGCCAAAACGACACAGTTCTATCATTCATTACTAAACTTCATAAAACGCTGAATTATAAAAGTGCGCCCACGCTTATATAAGTTGGACGACGCCGTTTTATTCACGGATTTAAAAATCCGTTTATTCGGTTATTAAAAGGATTAACGTGTAGATGATACAACCATATAAAACGAGCCATTATATGTCGTCCAGTCTACCTTTAACCCAAAGAGTATTGGTGGAAGTGCCTCAAGAAAGAGAAATCTTTGTTCGGGGCAGATAGAGCCAATTTTGGCGGGACACCCTCCAACTCAAGCCTTGAAATGCCATGGATCCCCACATGGAATCATTGTTAAACTAAAGAGAAAATATGAACCATATACAACCTCCTCCAACAGGCAACTCGTTCCAAATTTCCAACCCACACCCCTCAAATGAAGTTTCTATCTTGAAGTTGTAGAGGGGCAAACTGCCCTGATTTTCTATTTTCGGCTAGAGATCTCATTAATAGATTTCACCCTCAAGTCTTTATTATTTAGAACTCGCCTACATGAAGACCGAGATATCGCAGTTATTCATAAATTACCTTTTACTGATCATATTGTCGTTTCATCTATTGGAAATGCATGTGGGATATGGATTTTATGGATCGGTAACTTGGTGACATTTCACCAATTTCGCAAGACAAACAAAACTGTTCACTCAATATTATCTCCGAGTCATGAAGCTCGTCATTTTTTGCTCTCAACAATATATAATTATCCTCAACCACACCTCCAAGCACATGTATGGCAAATTAATTGATATATCTGTGTCTGTAAATATAAGCTGGTTAATTATGGGAGACTTTAATGATATTTTGGAATCCTAATGATAAAAAAGGTGATAACAAACCTTCTATGAAAATAATTTGTGAGTTCAGTCATTGAATTGGTACATGAGATTTGGTAGAGCTTTTATTTAGTCTCTTAGACCTTGGATTTAGTGGCCATGCATTCATATGGAACAACAAGAGATTTGGTAGAGCTTTTATTTGTGAAAGATTGGATCGAGCATTAGGAAATATTAATTGGATTAATCAATATAAAGTTTATCATCTCGCTTCCAGTTCCTGTGATCATTCCCCTATTATGCTTGATACTCGTGACCACAATTTAAGATTTAGGAAACCTTTTAGATAGAAATTGCATGGTTTATGATTGATAATTTTGTTAACATTGTTGATGAAGTATGGAGCAATTCTGAGTTTCTAATTAATTTCTCATTTGGACAAAAATGTTTGAAGTTCCAGGAGAAGTCTAAATGATGGAAAAAGCATATATTTGGCAATTTAGATTTATAAATTGATACTAAAATTGTTGCTTCAAACCAAATTACCAGGGATCTTTATAGTAATAACTATAGTGCCCAACTTCACCAAAAAAAGATTGAGATTAGAAAAGACCTCCAGTTTCTCTTTAAAAAGAAAGAGGTATATTAGAAACAAAGATTTAGGATTACTTGGCTCAAAGAGGGTGATAGCAATACTAAGTTTTTCCGTGCTTATGCATCCCCTAGGAAACTTAATTATATCTTTTAATTAAAGCATTTATTATAATTTATTGATAATTGGTGCTTAAAGTTTTGATTTATTGTGTTTCAGGCACAAATTGAACAATTGAATAAGTTGTGGGTCAAACTACAATTTAGAAGAAAATGTGGACAAAATTGGAGAAGTCAAACATCCGAGAAGGAAGACTGCGCAGTAAAGAAACTTCTAGAAGTTACAAGGAAACTGCCTTTTTCCTAATTTTTCCACCCTATAAAAAGCCATCTCAAGCACACAATTAAGAGTCCTCTTTTTACGCAATTTCAAGAGCAAAGAAGCAATAGCGAAGACGAAGAATTCGAAGACTTCAAGCATAGTTTTGGGATGTTGACGATAATGAGGTCGCGAAGAAACAGATGAAACTACTCAAAGAGCCAAACAAGCCACTAGAGAAAGCGCCTGCAAGCTATTGGGGTCGTACGGATAAAGTCAAAGGGAAATTTCACAAAGGACAATTGATGTCATTGTGCAAATCCCGTTTTTGGTTATTCCCAAGCAACCACAAATCAAAGTGGTTGGAACCGTTTATTGTCCAAGAAATTCTTCCTCATGAAGTAGTCAAGATAAAGAATCGTGATTCGGAGCGTAC
Source organism: Erythranthe guttata (assembly GCF_056151865.1). Taxonomy (NCBI): domain Eukaryota; kingdom Viridiplantae; phylum Streptophyta; class Magnoliopsida; order Lamiales; family Phrymaceae; genus Erythranthe; species Erythranthe guttata. The sequence goes on along the minus strand of NC_142534.1, from coordinate 6,218,642 downwards.
GTTCAAAGTGAAAGGGAGTCGGCTCAAGCCTTATTGGGGAGATAGTAATGAACGTCAAGTGACTCTGGTTACTATTGCTTGAAAATAAAGAAGCATTGTCCGGCTGAAGACTCTAAACTTAGCGCTTCTCGGGAGGCAACTCGAGCTTTATTGCTTTTCGTATTTTGTTCGTATTTTTTCTTTAATTTAATGTTTTGTTTTTATTTTCCTACGCATGCATTTTAATTAATTTAATTGATTTTTATTTTTCAGGGTCAAAATTGCAATTAAGAAGTCCAGACGGCTGTCCCAAAATACAAGAAGAAATCCAGGCGGCCGTCTGAGCTTAAGACGGAAGAAGCCAACTCACGGCGTTTGAGACAGCGTCCGAAAATACAAAGGAAATTCGGGATGGCCATCTGAAATCTTGATGCCGAAATTCCAACTACGGCTTTTGAGACGGCCGAGAGAAATATAACTCAATTTTCCAGACGGTCTGAAAGCCTAGTCTTGAAATTCGACCTACGGCTTTTGAGACGGCTGTCCGAAATGTAGTTCAAATTTCGGGACGGCCGTCCGAAACGACTTTTGGGCGTATTAGAAAAAATAAAAATCAGATTTCTTTCCCACAAATTCTCAAACACTTTTCCTACTTTCTCTCAAACCCACGCACCAAATTTTTCAATTTTCGAATTTCACTTCAAAATTCACACACAATACTCAATCCCAAATTCCTTAAATCTTATATTGTGTTGACATTGATAGGGAGGCTAGAGATTCGATCCAAATTCTCTACAATCTAACTCTTCAAGGCACGCCCACAATGTGTTCGATAAATTGCTCCAACCAAGTTTGGAGGTTCAATTCTCGTCCAATTCTCACCAAATCTCTTCGAAGCTTTCCAATCATGTCTTCCAACAAGAGAGGTCGTACGGGCGAAGCATGGTCTTTGAAAAAAAGGAGAAGAAATAAAGGTTCCACCAAGGAAACTTCCCCAACCCGACAAAGAAGCTTTTAGTGTCGAAGAAGCCACCGCCCTATTCGAGAAACAAACTAAGAAGAAACTCATTACGGAACGTGCCTTGACAATCACTCTACCACACTTTGCCAACCTTAATCAAGAAATCATCAAACGAGGGTGGCAAATGTCATGTGAACCGGAACCCACTTACAGTATTTCGATCATCCGAGAATTCTATGCCAACACATTGGCACTCGTCACTCCCAATTATTCCGCAAGTGTGGTACAAAACATTCATGTCGAGTGGCGGATGAGCGACATGAACCACTACTATGGACTCCGCTACTAAAGTCTCGAGTGGGTTGTCATGCGAGCTGAAGTCACCAAGGATAAAATTTGTGAGATACTATGTGATGGGCATCCGATATGGCTTGAACATTCAGAGAAGAAGTACGAGCTAAGTTGGAAAAGCATCAACTACGAAGGCAAAGCGTGGTTGACGTTTATTTGCGCCAACGTGATTCCGACCACGTCTCTTAGTCGAATCAACCGTGTGCACTTTCCTACTACATCATCACGGGCAAGTCGGTCGATATCGGTGGTGTTATCTACGATCACTTATGGCGAACTATGCACGATAACTCAAAGGGGATATTCTTCCCTAGCCTCATCATGGGTTGGGTAAACATAAGAAAGTCCCCAATCGACCGAACGATATCGAGTTCAACATCCGGAAGCCAATTGACGATTTTGCAGCCTCGCAATTCAAGGAAGCAATCCACGACGAGCCTCCAGCCTTGGCCGAATTTGACGCCGCTCCTCAACCTCAAGCAAGAAACGACCAAGAAGCCTCAAGCTCACGTGTCGATTGACGATTCCGGAAAAAGATGGAGCGAGAGATGATACTCACAACAAAACCAGTTGGCTACCATCGAGCATAAAGTCAACACGGTGGAGGCACTCCAACGATGGTCGGGAAAGATCTTACAAGCCATTGTACGAAACTTGGGATGTGGGACGCCCGATTGTGTAGAGCCGGGACCTTTACCGGCTGCGACTCTTGAGCCCGTACCCGAGCTTTCCGACGACGATGAGCATGAGAGAGATAGGGAGGAGCACCCCGATCACATCGACTCCGACTAGTCAGGTGTTTTCTATCCTTAAACTTTGTTCTAATTTCGTTGAGTGCAACGAAAATTTTAAGTTTGGGGTGGAAAAATATATTTTTGTGCTTATTTGCTTTAGTTGCATGCCTTAGGTTTTTATTTTAGATGTTTTATTTTAGATATTTTCATTGCTTTTATCGTTAAAAAAAATAAACAATTTGCTTGAGTCGAATGCATCGATGAATTATGATGATGAGAGATGACCAATGTTTGATGATGATATTGCTTGTTTTGTTGTGATAAGGATTAGATGTTTGTTTAGCTTTTGATTCAACGGAACATAATTGATGATACGGTGGAGTGTTCATGGTGAAGATGTTATCTTCTTCTTATCATTTTATTTACGAAGCTCTTCTTCTTCCTCTTGCATAGTAAATTAATTTGTTATTCTAAATTTATTCTTCTACATTTACAAATTATAGAGACACCATTTTTTTAGCAGTACTATCATATGTTATTAAGTATGTAATTCATAGATTATATTTCGCTTATATATTAGGTCTTGCTTTGTTAATTATTGTTATAAAATAGGAATTATTTGACAAATCCCTTCATATACATTGTGCTATTAAGAGAGACCCAAAAAAAATTTCATCTTTTAAGATAAATCTAAAATATTTTTTAATTAATCATAAATAATTTAATTTACTATTATACCATTCACCTAACCCTATAACTCACGTTCTGAATTTTTCTTTTTTTCTCAAATTTCTTTTCTCTCTCTTCTTTCAACAGTAGCCGCTAGTTGCGATCTCTTCCCCCAAATCTCAGTACTGTTCACCGCGGATGAGACATCCCGCTCCACCGCGTCCCCATTATCATCGTCTCTGCCTGCCTCCTCGCCATCCACCATATCAGCAGCCGTCGTTCGTTCATCCGCTAGGACCAAATCTGTATCTTCCCAACCGACGGAGAAGAGGTGGCCTTTTTTACTTATGAAAAATGGAGAATTTTAATTATTTCTTGTTCATTTTTTTACTTGATTTTTTGGAGCCTTTCAACTTTTAGTTGGATAATTAGTTGTCTTTGATAATTGGGAATGTTCATACGAAACTTAGAATTATGTTCATCATAAAAAAGACATAAATGTTATATGTTTTTTATGTTCTTCTGTACTGTGTAGTGGACTTTGTTAATTTCATAGTGGATTTTGATAAATTTATAGTGGATTTCGATAAGTATCAGAGTGGTTTTCAATGAATTTATACTGAATTTCGATAATTATACAGAGTGGTTTTCATGTGTATATAGTTGTTTATATAGAGTGGTTTTCATGTTTATATAGCAATTTACATAGAGTGGTTTTCATGTTTATATAGATGTTTATGCATAGTGGTTTTCATGTTTATATAGTTGTTTATGCATAGTGGTTTTCATTGTTGTTCCCTCATTCATTTTTCGTTTCAACATATTTATGCAATATTAATAGGTTGGAAATAATTTATTTATGAAAGTTTCGCGGATTTTGTTCCAACCAACGATGGTGTGACACCAAGATTTATTTTTTGAAATTGGTTTTCATTTGCTAATTAATTTTTCTCTCGTTCAGATTGATTTGGTGACCCTCGCCGGCCTTGTTGGTGGTGGTGTACTGGTCTTGCATTTTTTTCTGAACATAGTAGTGGTGTACGTTTTAAATAGTGGATTTTCAAATACTGAATTTATGTTTTTTTTGGTTTGTTATTTTGAGTTGTGTTAGTAGTTGATTACGTATGTTTTTAGTGAATTTCGATAAGTTTGTTGTGTATTATGTTACTATTGAAGTGGATTACGTTAATTTTACAGTGAATTTTACGGTAATTTTACAGTGGTTTTCGATAAATCTGTATTATTTTTCGATGAGTATATAGTGGATTTTAATTTTCGCAACGCTGGTGGAAAAAATAAAATAAAAATTTGAAAAAAAAGACAAAAAAAGTAAAATAAAATCAAGCGTTGAAAACCATTTATTTAAACTTGGTGGTAAAAATGAAAAACTAAATAAACAAACTGAAATAAATGAAAAGCAATATTTTGTTTTAAAATTTAAATTAAAAAAACTTTATGAAAAAAAAAAGAATAAAAAAAAAATGAAACAACGTGAGATTTATGAGGAGTTATTTTGGAGAGATAATATGATAAGGGCATTTTGGATAATATGAGTCAAATGGAAAATATCAATTAATAAAATTAATTTATCATAAAGTCAAAATTGAATGAACGGTGTTTGTCAAATAGCCCCTACAAAATAACCATAGAAACAAAGCTAAACAAACCTTATGTTTACAATTTAAACTCATTAACCACTTCCACGACTAGTCGAATTCATCAGAGTTTTCATGTATTTTGTAAAAAAAATATTAAAAAAATTAAAATCGAAATTTAACTCATAAATGTACAAGAAACAAAACCTTTAAATAATGAGAACTAAGAAATTAAAATAAAAATCATCTTGATTAGTCATAAGAATAGAGACCGCAACATGTTGTTTCTTATTTAGTGTAGAAATAACAAATGAAAATGACTAATAACCGCTATAAACCAATAAAGTGTAGAAAATAAAATAATATTACCTCCTGATGCACTTCAATATGTAGGGTTAAGCCGCTGGCAAGTCTAGGAATTCGGTATAGAGTGGGCTTAATTTTTGGGGATTCGAGGGCAGCGCCCGCCAAAACAAATTTAGAACTTGTTTTTGTATAAAATATGACAAAATCATAAAATACGTAGAGGAAAAAAAGGAAAAAAAAAATATTTTTTAGGAACTATTTTACATTTATTTAGATTTTTGGTGGATAAATTAATAAAAATGAGATGGCTAAATACAATTATAGGTTTAATGCAATAAATTTAATTTGAGGGTCGACTTGAGTCCACCCTGTCAAAGTGGTGGACTCGCCCATAGCTGAAGCAATTGACGTTTTCCAATAGCTGAAAAGTAACGAACTCTTCATATCTTTTTGTAAAAACAGCTTAAGACCAACAAATTTTTTAGACAAATAAAAGGTATAATATAAATATATTACCTCATCAACTATTTCACCTGTAACTGAAAGCAATGGAATTTTCATGTCTTTTAATACAAACAAACAAACAAATTATAAGAGAAAATAATTTAGAAATATACAAGAAACAAAACCTTATAAATAAATAAAACTAAAAAAATTGAAATTAAAAATTATCTTGATTGGTAAGATAAATAGACACCGAATTATGTTTGTTCATATTTTGCGTAAAAACAACTTAAAATGACTGATAAAATTTATAAGTAAATAAAAGACACAATTTAAAAATATTACTTCATGAACTTCCATGAGCAACCGAAAGTTTCATGTATTTTTTAAAAACAATAAACAAATTAAAATCAAAATATTATCTAAAAATTTACCAGAAACAAAACTTTACGAATAAAAGGAAGTAAGAAAATAAAATAAAAATCATATGGATCATTAGGAACGATAGATACGGAAACATGTATGCTCATATTTGTAGAGAAACAATAAATTAGAATAAATGTACAAGTTCTCAACCAACAAAATGTGAAAAAAAAAAAAAAAAAAAAAAAAAACATCCTGATATATTTCCACCAGTAGTCTGAAGCAACGGACTTCTGCAAGTAGCTGCAAACGACACTTGTTTAATATCTTTCACAAAAATAAATAAGGATGAATAGAGATCCAAACCTGTTTGTTCATATTTTACGTAAAACAACAATTTAAATGGACTGATGATCTTTATAAACATACAAAAAAAAAAAAAAAACCGAACTATCACCTCATGAACCACTTCTACCACTCAAGAAAGTATCAAAATCTTCATGTGCTTTTAAAGTTTAATTAATAAAAACAAACACTTATAAAGTTACTTATAAAACTTGTAAACAAACAAAAATACAAAATAAAACGTATCACCTAATGAACCAATTCCACAAGAATGAAAGTATCAGACTCTTATGTATTTTGGAAGAAACAAATAACAAAGTAACATCGAAATACAAGCAACAAATTTTCGACAAATAAAACTAAGTAATATATTAAAATAGAAATCGTCTGGATCAGTAGGAAGAATGGATATTGAAACATGTCCGTTCATATTTTGTGTAGAAATAACAATTTTAAATGACTGATATTACATACAAAGTATTATATATATATCAACTTCTTCGTACACTTCAACTAGCAGTCTAAGCAGTAGACTTCAACAAGTAGGTGCAACAACTCTTCGTATCCTATTTAAAAGCAAATTATTGAAACTTGATTTGTGCACATTCGATAGGGTCAACCGTTGTACTAGTTGCATTCAATCACGATGCTCAAGTTGCTTGATTTTTGAAATTGGTGAACATTTTTCAGTTGTATCCCTTGACATGAACTTGCCTTACTACAATCAAATTTCGTTCCATTTCCCGTTGTCGATGTGCCTTGAATATCATGTTATATAACATCAGTTATTTTCCTACCAGATGAGGAACATAAATAAATGAGATATTGTTGATTTTTTTTAATTAATGAACAATTAGTTATGTAATTAATTTAAATTAGTGATGAATGGCAATTTTTGTTACTTGGTCCATAATTTTGATCAATTACTATGTGATTTATCTAACAGAATCTCTTCTCAAATTGATGTGAAACATGACTATCCAATACAAGCATATACAAAACCATATCACTTGAGCCCTAAAAAAAAGGAAAATCAACCTAAAGAGTATAAAATCAAATAATTTAGGAAACGAGATTTTACAAAATGGCTAAACTACACTTTACACCCTAACATATGATCATTTTGGCAAATCCCACCCTCAAAAATTGAAAAAAGGCATTTTGCACCCCCACGGTAAAATTATTTAGGTGAGTTGCACCCCAAGATTGAAAAACACAACAACACCTAATTAAAATAATTAAATAGCAAAATATAAGTTAGAAAAGTTGGACCTTAATCAAGTCACAAGCAACACATGAGATCTACAACAACATATGATGCCACTCGATAGCCCCCATTGGGCTTTTATCACATGACACATCTTGACCTAAATAAAGTCACAAGCAACACATGCGATCTACAACAACATATGATGCAACTAGATAGCTCCCATAGGACTTTTATCACATACATGCATAAAATAGACATGCATAACAATAGTTGTGCATAAAATAGACATGCATAACAATAGCTATCAGATATGCACCACTCGCAACTGTACACATGACCAAAAATTCATGTGGTCTTTCTCATATGATTACTTGCTTGACTGGAGAGTGTCAAGGTGACTACTAAAAGACAATCTAACAACGGAATCACTAGGGTCATTGGAATCCCCTAATCTGTAGCTGAAAGAACGGTTTTCATACATTGAGTGTCATGCCTCAATCCAACTCAAGAATCCTCCTTCAGACCTATCAACCACTTCAATTTTTCCAATTTCCAAAGACAAATACTAATATTCCCCCTACTCTAGTCAGGAATGCAAGTATCAAGAATAACAAATAGAGCAGTTTGAATAACGAACATATCAATGTCATCCCAGCTAGCGTTTATCTAGATCTAATTATAGCTTCAGAAGATTTGTCCTCTTTCTCTGGTGTCAAACGGGCTATAAGTGTGTAAGTCATGGATTATATTTTGCTTATATATTAATTATTGTTACGAAATATTGAACTATATAAATAAAGTTAAACAAACCTTATGTTTATAATTTCACCTCATGAACCACTTCCACGACTAGTCGAAAGCATCAAAGTTTTCATGTTTTTTGTAATTAAAATAACTAACAAATTAAACCGAAATATATTCCTTAAATTTACTAGATACAAAACTTCAAAATAAAATAAACTAAGAAATAAAAATCAAAATCATGTCGATCACTAGGAAAAATAGAGTCCGAAACATGTTGTTTCATATTTTGTAACAACATATTAAAAGTACTCATAAATGTTATAAACCAAGTAACTACAAACAACAGAATTGTACAAGTAACTACAAACAACAGATGTTTAATTTCTTTGTAAAAACAAATGAGGGAAAATAGAGATTCAAACCCGTTTATTCAAATTAATGTAAAAATAACAGCTTAAAAACAACTAATAAAATTTATAAACAAGCATAATATACAAAATAAAAAAATATCACCTCATGAACCACTTCTACCACTCCCGAAAGTAACACTCTCTTCATGTCTTTCCTAAAAACAAATTAACAAAAGCAAAAAAAACCTTATCAAGTAAAGCTTGTAAAATTTATAAACAAACAAAAGATACATAATATAAAATATCACCTCAAGAACCACTTCCACCATTCATCGAAATCATCGCACTCTTAATGTCTTCTGTAAGAACAAATTAAAATCGAAATACAATGAAGAAATTTACCACAAATAAAAATTAAAATAATAATCATCTAGATCAGTAGGAAGAATAGAGACCGAAATGTGTTTGTTCATATTTTGCGTATAAACAATAAATTGAAATGACTAATAAAAGTTAAAAACCACAAAAACTGTACAAAAAAATATATATCAACTTCCTGGTACAGTTGAACCGGTTTCCCGAAGCAACGGACTTCAAAAAGTAGCTGCAAACAACACACTATTCATGCCATTTTTATAAACAAACTAGCAAGCAGCACGTGCGTTGCACGTAATAATGTATAATTTTACTTATTATATGATTTTATAATAAAAAAATAAAGTTAAATACGATATTTAAAAATAAATCCAAATTAAAAAATATCAAGTAAGTACAAAAATTATTGTTTTGGTCATGTCTTGTGACTGGAGTCATAATAGTTATCTATATTCAGTTTCACCAATAATTTTCTTTTAAAAAAAATTAAATGAGAAATTATAGTGACCATTGATGTTTTGTGAAAATATATTTTTGCCCAGGACCACATATTGAGTAATTAGAGTGTTCTTCCATGAGGTTAGACCTAATTACATGCATATACACCGTATCTCTCACATTTAAAATAATACTATATTAAAGATACAAACCTTAAAGTATAAAATTGAATTAATTAATTACTAATAACCTAATAATATTTTTATAATGTATTTTTGATAGAATAATTATATTATAAAATAAAAAATATATATAACATAAATTACATTAAATATTAGGCTTCACTTTGCACCCTCAGAATGAAGCATTTTCGCAGTTGGCACCCCCGACAAAGTTTAGAGGACTATGTACCCTTGAAAGGTATTAAATCATTCGCATTGCGTCCCTATTAAAAATTTAAGGTTAATGAGGACAATTATTTGAAATGAATATTTTCTTTGGTGTGATAAAATATAATTCCAATAAAATAATTCTCATCATAAGATTATGAAATTATTAGATAGGTATGTCATTAATATTATTGGAAATGGAAAAAAAAATGCTGTATTTTGTATGAAAATATATTTTATAAATAATTTTATAAAAAAAATAGTTGTAGGGTCAAAAATTTAAGATTATATACTCCGTACTAAGATGAGAAATACTTTCGTATGGGTGTATTTATTGAGGGTATTTTCTTCTTCACAATAGTACTTATTTTTGTGTTTGAAACCGTCAATTAAATTGTTATTTTCATTCACTATTAAATCATTTTCTCAGTAAATTACTTGAAAATTAAGTTCTTTTGTATTATAATAAAGGAAAAATGAGGGATAACTCCATCAATACACAAAATAATAGAGTCCAAATCCATTAATTGGACATTTTTAAATAAATCCTAAAATGATATTATGATTTGTTGGACCCCCTAGCCTTCCTTTTCTTTCTGTATCTTCTCATTTTTACCAATGTTTCTGTTTGTATTCTTTATTTCCCTTATTTTCGTGATTTTTTTCTCTCTCTTCCCCCTTTTTCTCTCCACTTTCTATTCCACTCTATCATTTTCCCGACAAACATCACGGTTATTTATTACTCTCTCCTCTCTCCTCTCTTCTCTCCTCTATCTCTCTCTTCTATTTTCTTCGTCTTACTCTGTTTCTTCTTTCTCTCACTTTCTTTCTCTCATTCTTCTCCACCAAATTTTCTACTTTATGAATCATATATTTATGATTTTTATCGCTGGACACAAAGTTTTGTCGTCGGAATTCCATTTCAAATACTAGAATCTCGACCTGTAACAGAATACTAATATAGCTAACTGATCAAGGAGGCATAGTTGACTATCTAATTTCTATAGTTGACTATCGAATTTTTATAATTGACTTCGAAAAATTATAGTTGACTTCGGAAAAATTATAGCTGACTTCAGAAAAATTATAGTTGACTAATCAATTTTTATAGTTGACTTTGAGAACAGTATAATGGACCACCAAATTTTTACAGCTGCCATTGAAAATTTGAGGGTGTTTCTGTTGATTTGGGAATTAGGTTGTACTATTACATAAAATATACAAACCGAATTATATGTTGTAGGAAACTCGGATTCAATAGCAACCTACCCCTGTTCAATTTGTTTGATTTCCATATTTTCATTCATGCTTCTCCATGATTCGCACGTATGTGAACTTTTTTTGGCCAAATGTAGCAAGCTAGGGTTCTAATGAAGGTCGTCGATAATTGGCAGATTTTCTTTAGCGAATTTTTTAGAAGAAATCCTACGTAAGCGCAATAGTTTAGGGAGTGATTTATTTTTATTTGAATATCCGTAATTTTGATAATATGGTGGGGGTTCATTTCTGACACAAAATGTGAGGGTAGCCTGGGTAATGCACGAATTGAGGGGGTTTGACTTATTAAGAATAATAAATGGTGGCTAGTACTAACTTTTTTTCTTAATGAGGGGGTTATGTCTCATAACCCCTAAAATAAATCCATTTTTTTTATCAAAGACCTACAAGAACAAAATTATTGAGAGAATTTTATTAAAATATTAATTGGGAGCAATATGAATGGTTTATTACCTTTTAAAGGTGCACGCTGCTATTATTTTTGTTTTGGGGGGTGCAAAGTTCCAAAATCCTACATTTAGAGGATGCAAATATACATATTTTTTTTTGATAATCAATACCTTTAAATTTACGATTATCATATGATCGTTTCAATTTTAAGTATATTCTAAAAATAGTAGTCATGTCTCAATACCGTTTTATTTTATAAAAAAGAAACTTAATTGTATAAATATAATATATGAAAAGGTAAGACACATAAAAACTCTAGAGTGGGTTTGGATATTTTATCGGACATCTGGCAAGCTCAAATCAACAATCACGTAAGCTCAAAAAAATTATGCCCTCCAAGCTACTAATTATGGGAGAAAAATGTAGATTACATGAATTGACTCATCCAAATTAAAACGGTACAAAAAACATCACAAAATAAGTCCAAAATTCAAAAACCTCAACTCCGCTGACAGCCCCAGCCGGCGGAATGTTCGTATGTTGAGAAAGAAAAAAGTCACCGAAAACACCTCTTGTAGAATAGGAAGCATCAGTTCCCGCATCGTGAAACAATCGGTGATGGATTGAACCTTGAGGTTTTTTCAATTGAATCAATCAATCAATCTCAACTTAGCTCAATCTCTATTGATCTTTACAAAATTGAGCAATGAAATATTAAACCATAAATCACATGCAAGAATAGATGAAGAACATCAATAAAAGATTGACACACGATGTTTATAGTGGTTCAACTGAGAATCATTCTACATCAACTTTGGAGGCGAACTTGTTTTATTCAAATCAATCCAGAGGAAATACTTATATAATATCCTTTTATACATAATTATTCTACTCAAAAACATAATTTATTATTGAGAATAATTTCTTCACTCTCCAGTTTCTAACTATTGAATGAATATGTTAACTGCCTCACATTTGATGGCACCTTTTATATTCTAGGTCCACATCTATAACAACTTTACTCATTAATTGTTTAACTGTGTGATCACTCTTCAACCACTCGTATGCTTCTACGTGGGAATACAGTTATAAGCTTGAGTTATTTGATCCAGTGTGGTTAGCTCCACTTTAAGTCTTCGGCTGCCATATACGCACTCCTTTGATCACACAAAGCATCTGGATTCTTCCTTAGCAGGTGTTGGCCAACAGTTTCTAGAAATCTCCACCTTGATCAATAGCTGCTAAGTTTTTTCCTCCTCCAGGTCCCTTTAAGAAGGGACTAGCTCAACTCTTTCAAGTTAATGAGGTTCAAGCAATGTTTGAACTTGTTGCTTTGTAAGAATACCAACAGGGTTGTCTTCAGGTTCTACCTTCTTGAGTTCAACAACTCCTTTTTCAATTACATCCCTTACACAGTGTAATTTCATATCTATATGCTTGGACCTCTCATGATAGACTTGGTGTTTTGAGAGGTTCAATGCACTAATTGTTACAGTAGACACAGTTACATGTTCTTGCTTAATTCTAGCTCACCAATTAATCATTTTAACCCAATAGACTCCTTTATAGCTTAAGTCGTAGCTATAAACTGAGCTGCAGTAGTGGATAAAGTATAATTGACTGAAGGTTGGACTTCCAACTTATTATTGGTCCAAACATGATGAAAACATATCTAGTGTGAGATTTAATTGTATATAAGTTCCAGCAACATTTGGGTCCACATATCCCACAATAGCCTCAACTTTAGCTGCTTGCTTTTCAAACGTAAGTCAAATATTGTAAGCTCTCTTTAGGTACCTAAGTAATCACTTAAGGGCTTCCCAGTGAGATGGTCGAGGATTTGACATGAGTCTACTTACCATGCTCGCACAATAGGAAATACGTGATCTGCTATAGACCCTGCTATACATGACACTACCCACTACATTAGCAAAATGAACCTTCTTCGTGTATTCTTTGTCTTTTTTTTTTCAGAGACTGAAGACGAGGATATATTAAAATGTTGTCCTAAGGGAGTGCTCACTACCTTAGACTTCTGAATGTTGAATCTTTGCACTACTTTGTTAATGTAGCTTGTCTGAGATAAGGTGAGAGTAGACAATTTATTATGTCTATTAATCTCCATACCTAGAATTCTCTTTGGTTGACCAAGGTCTTTCATCTCTCATCTTCTTTATCTCATCAATCCCAACTTTGAGCTTGCTGGCAATCACCATGTCATCTACATAGAGGATTAGGTATGACATTTCTTCTGCATATTCTCCACTTGTGTAAATACAACTGCTATAGCTGCACCTTCTAAATCCTTCAGACATGATAAAATCATCAAATCGTTTATACCACTGCCTAGGGCTTTGCTTGAGGCCGTACAATGCTTTACTTAGTCTCCTTCAGGTTGGTCCACATATTTATTTTCGCACCAGATCCTATGGGTAAAGAACATAAATAAATGACATAGTATACAAATATATATTTTTAAATTGCTCGACTAATAATTAGGTAATTAAATAAAAATTAGTGATTATTATTTTAGTTTTTACCTATCTAGTGCAATTTTTGTTACTTGGGCAGTAATTTTGATCAATTACTATGGAGTTTCCCACATTTATTCTATTGGCATGCTGGAAAAGAATATTCTTTATGAATCCTTTGCTCGGTTTTGCCATGTTTTTATCATCAATCCATTTTGTATATTACTCAATGTTACATTTTTCACTGTCACATTTTGGACCCCTGGCTCCTCAAAATCCTTCCCACAAAAATAAGGTTGTAGAGCCTGGCTTTCCACAAACAAAGCAAGGACCATAACCCTTTTTTTCTTGTTAGGATTTTGAAAGAGTTGCTTCTTCTCTTTATCAACGCTGAATAACTTCTATCAGCACAATAATAGGTCTCAACGGTTGAACTTCTATCAAAGCAACGACCATAACTCCTTTCTCTCTATGTCATTCTTGTGCAATAATGAGAACTAATAATTGATTATGCCAGCTTCCTCTCTTCACGGTTGAACTTCTATCAACTGAATCCCTTCAGTCGATGGATCGATCTATTTCCGAGATCTCTTAAACCCCTCTCTCGAAGAATCAATCTTCTTTTTGTATAGAAGAAGCAAACTTGTCTTGCTGGATAAACTTCACATCTTGAGCAAAATAAAAACGAGAGCATAAATATTTTTTCTATGCGCAATTTCTCTAGATAAAGACGTACTCTAAATTGGAGCAGTTAAACAAGAACTCATATTTTTCTCTAAAAAAAAGCTCACAATAATGAGATACCATATGTTCTCTTTTATATTTAGTTGGTGACTTCTTGTACAAGACAAATAGATTCATAATTCACGTTAAATAAAGGGTAAATAGCATTTCACCTCCATGTGCTCCTAATTATCAACGCGTGTCAAACGTCAAAATACTATATTTTGTAAATGACCTCCTTATGCTTATATTTTCCTTTATTTTTTTCAGATGACCCCCTTGAAGTTTGATATGCGCGGCTAAGTTTCGACAGAAAAACTAACAAACGCTATATACTTTATATTTTTCAAAAACTGAAGATCGACTCTCAATCGGTTCATATAGGACTCGTTACTTGATCCAAAATCGGCTGGGTCTAAAAAGCTACACTTACTACAGATTTCAGAAACCACTCCAAATGATCAATTCTATTCTAAGACCTACCAATATTGTACCCATTTGGATCCCTATTCATACGTATCTTCTACAACTCTTATGCCTTTTTTAATTACATTTTCGTTTTTCTGATAACTTCCATTCTTAATGAAAAATTCAAACTGATGGTGGTTATTTTTCTTACGCACATGTTGCATATTATGGGATCATTGTGAGTTGTTAAATTCATATTGATGGTGATTTATTACTTATGTGTGCAGGGAATGTTGGTTGTTAAAGCTTGGCGGCTGGACGATCAAAACTATTAACTTGAATAATCTTCGTTTTTTCCATCTTAATACTGTTTTAGTATTTTTAAATATTTTTATATTTTAGTGATATCACATGCATCTTTAGCAAATCCACTATTAATGAAGCATCGGCTAAAGTAAAACTTAAAGTGAGACTATAGTGAGGTTGCATAATTTTGTTACACGTGGAGAGGTTCGTGTGCAACCACATGCAAGTTAACCAGAAAAAATTGTTGGTACCGAAAGAAGTATTATTTGTTGAAATTTGATTGATTTTGTAACATAAGCCTTACATCAAGAGAGATTTTTTTATTTATCCTAATGTGTAGTTCTGCAATTCTACCACAACTCTAATATTTTTCCGACATCCTGAGCACTTGTATTTACTATCAGTAGACGATGCAACCATCACACTATGCCCCTTTTACTTTTTTTTTATTCCTGGGTGGGGCGGATGAGCCGGCTATCGAGCAAGCCGTAAATGCGGGTGCTTAGCGCTCCTAACCTCAAAGGTACACGAATCCTTAATTTTGATTTTTTTTTATTGTTTTGAAATGTAATCATATTTATGAAGATTGAAATAAGAGAAGTCAAGTTCCGAAATTTATTTTTTGAAAAGTCTATCTTTCATCATGGTTCTCCTAATATACATATAAAATAGATTTTTCGTGATTAGCCTAGTGTGGTTTACATCTCTTGTATGGTTTCTAAGATATTATACGAGAGTGTCGGTTAACCCGGTGCACCTATATGGTTGGTTGTGAGTTCCTCCACTGCAAAAAAAATAAAAAAAAATAAAAATAGATTTTTCGTTTATTGTTAATTTAAATTAGTTACAAAGGTGTAAATAAGAATTTTATTTCACAATATGAAAAAGAGTAATACTCATATAATCATTTATATATATCCAAATAATTATCTAAGTTTGTCTGGGTTTTAAAGTTTGTCTTTGTTTTAAAATACAGGTATTTGAATAGATAAGGTGTTCGCCAAAAAAATATAAAATAATAATTTCTTACTGTAAATACTAAGAAACGAGACTAAGTATCACGATCCGTATATTTTGGATAAAATTTGAGAGAATTTGGGTCAAACGAGGTCTCACTAGACTGAAAAAACTAACCCAAAACTCAAAGTTCATAACTTTTGTAGATATGAATTGTTGTAGGAATATGTTTATTGTACGTGAATGTTGTAGAAATATGTTCATTGTACATACCTTGGAAAACGTATCTAGAACATTTAATGAGTCACTCTCAACCATAGGATTAAATCAATTTCACAATGCATTAAGAGGTTGAGTAGTATTTAAACATGAGCAACAATTCATTTTTAAACCTACCAAACAAACTTATCATACATTTAATGCTTAGGGACCTCAAAATCTCAGGATCGGCTTTGGCCAGAGGATGTTCTAGTCCAATCATCATGTTAGTGCAAACAATAATTAATAAATAATAAAAAAAAAGTTTAGAATATAATTTTGATGAAAGATGAACGTACACTGTTACGACGTTTCCAAATAAAGCATATTCATGGATGATCATACTTCTTCGGATCCCATAATGTGCACTGAAAGAATGTCTTTCATATGTAGAATGTCACATGTCAATCCAAATTTAGAATCCTTCATCACACCCATCAGTCACTTTAGCTTTTCCAATTTCTTGAAGCTCAGAAATAATGTTTCCCTACTCAAGTCAAAAATGCATATCAGCTACCCATGTACAACATCACACACTGTTCCCGTCCCAAGCATTACAAAAAATAGAGCAATGGTTTGAATCACGAACCTATCAATCTCTTCACGATGCTTATCTTGATTTATTTATTTCTTCATAATATATGTCATCTTTCTCTCAAGTGTCTCGATTTTCACTTATCGTAATGCATCTTATGCAAAGATCAGTTATTAGTTATGTGTTTTTCTAAGGCTCGAAGATTCAATTCAATTAATTAATTAAGCCACAAGATTCAATTAACATTGGTGTTCGTATGGCATACCATATTGAAGTGTTCCAAAAGTTTAACAAACCGAAATTAGAAATGTACGAAAAAACACTAGAAATCACAAAATCTAGATACATGATTTTGATTGATCTCAGTGTTTAACAAATTAAAGAGGTACTGATAGTGGAGCTTACCATGTTAGAAACCTTGATTCGATACGTACATCATTTTTGAATGGCACAACACTCTAAAGATTTAAATTACTACTTATTTATTCCATAAGATTTTATCCAAATACATCGAACATCACTTCACATGAAATCACTTGCCGGTATATTATATTAATATTCAATTACGAGGCCTAAATCAGGGAAAGAACATTTCACATGAATTTTTAATTTACATATCAAACTATCCATTATCTATGTGAAGAAATGAGGAAGCTATCAAATGCCTTAACTAGAAATCGGCCGAGGCGGCCGATTAATCGGTCTCCGAGGCGGAGGCGTTCATAAACCTTTACGATTTTGGTGTACAGGATTGAAAATTTTGTTTTTGACTTATGAAGCGGTTTTAGGCGGTGTTACGCAGTCAAACCTTTGAGGCGGGTCAAATTTTTGTGGCAAAAAAATTGAGCAAAAATCGATGTTTTTTTTTTTAAACTTTTCTAAACCAAAATAATAGTTGGGCGTTTAATAAAAAATATGAGTTTATGCTTTATTTTGTTTATGTTAATTTTTATTATTAAATAATGTATGCTTGTAATGTTCAAGAATATACTTAAAGTCAAATGATTTGCGTTTTTTTTGTTTTGTATTTTATAACGATTTTTATTGTATTATTATCTTATTATTATTAAATTTTTGTTATCTTATTAGGATATATAAATTATGGACATATAACTATATTTAAATATATTTTTTGTATATGTTTGAGTAATTATAAATATTATCTATTTAATTGAAAACCAATTTATTTCCAATTTATAGCCGAGTAATTACCGCCTCGTCGATTAATCGTGAGTCGGTGCCTAACCGCCTCCGACCCGATTACCACTTTTTGCAACCTTGCTAAAAACAATGAGTCACTCTCGATCGGTTCTGTAGCAACAAATTCTTATCTGCGATTTAAACAAACAAGAAAAACTTGCACAAAGATAATTTATTAAATTATAAATAAATATTGCGGGTTACAAACTCTAATTTAATCCTCTGATTCTTCTTTCAAGAACAATATATGTTCGACTTTGAATTTCGGAGTCAGGTCGTTGATTTGATCTTCTCTGGATTTGATTTGGATTTGAATAACGTCTTCTGAGGGTCTTGCGACTTAAATCTCTTATCGAATGCAAAACTTTGACGGGTTTTGACTTGAAGATCTTGGAGTTCGTGATGGATTAGGCCCTTCAATCTTTCTTCGACCTGGATTTGTTGAAGAACGCCCTCGTTTTGATGAAGAATGCCTTGAATTTGATAAGAACTACTTGAATATGGTAGAGAAAATTTGATAAGAACTACTTGAATATGTAGAATAAGAGTCCTAGATAAACTTTCTTGATAATGTGGGACGATTTGATTGGCCCTTTTTTAATTTGATATTTATCTCTTAAAACTTGAAGGAGAAGAAAGAATCCCATTGGTCAATAATTAATTGATATTTATCTCCATGAATTATTTTGCAAGTTAAATTATAATCTTGAAATTCAATTTAATATAATATAAATTATATTAAATTTAGGTGTCTACAAATGCCTCTGTTGGTGGTAATACCTACACGCAAGTGCACGTTTCGTACAAGTAATATAGTGGACTAAAAGTCCGATTATCGATCCCACAGAGAATATTTAACTATTTAATTCTAGACGCTAAATCCTACTAATTGCTAATAAGCCCACACTACACAGTCGACTTTAGAGAAAATTTACTAAATTAAAATAAACTAAATTTAAGAAAATTAAAAAGACAAAGCAAGAAATCAATTTAAACCGAAGATTAATCAAAGTGAACAAGCCTAGGATCTTATTCTTCCTCCTATGTGATTATTAATCCCCCAATTCCTTCAATTATGCAAGTACTTAACCCGGATTACTTAACCCCGATTTTGTGCAATTTGATCCAACATAATAAATGCATCCGTATTGATTGACTCATAAAGTTACCACCGGTTGATTCATCTAAGACAGTTCGTGCATTCTCGTTAATCCCTTGGTAGAAGATGTGAATTTGCCGCCATTGCTCCACTCCATGTGTTGGACATTGCCACAAATGAGTTTTAAATCTCTCCCATGCCTCGTATAATAGTTCCCCTTGATCTTGGACGAAATTATGAATTTGTCATCGTATTCTCTCGTCCTTCTCGGGTGAGCTGTAAACTTTCATAAAAATGTTGAGGAGTTGAGGCCACGACAAGATAGAGTGAGGGGCTTGGGACATCAACCACTGACGAGCTCTTCCTTGTAGAGAGTACTTAAAGAGAATTAATTGAAGCGCCTCTTGGGAAACACCGTTTTGACGAATGAAATTACAGGTATCTAGAAAATTGACAATGTGAAGATGGGGATCTTCACCTGCCAATCCCTTAAATAGCCCGTTATTTTGGAGTATCGTCAAGAGACCTTGCTTGATCTCAAAATTGTGCGCCTCAATGGGTGGATATTGAATGCTCGGGCGGAATCGTCAAGAGTCGGGATTATGTAGTCTTGAAGTGCCCTTGGCCTAACTACTAACTGTAATGGAAGCCGTGGTTGTTGGTCTTGGACTTGGTTTCCGTTGGCATCGAGTAAAGGACACTCTGCGTCTCTGCGTTCTTCGTCTGCCAGTATATTATTTGCGCGTTGAAGTCTCCTAGCGGCTCGAAAATTACGTTCAATTTCAGGATCAAACGGTTCTCTAGCAAGATTGAGTCTTCTGCGCATAAAACGGTACCTAAAACAAAAATAAAATAAAATAAAAATAAAATGGGTGAATCGTGAAAATTATTTAAATTTATATCTAGAATAAAATAAATAATTAAAATATCCCCCCGCAACGACGCCAAAAAACTTGTTGGTGGTAATATCTACACGCAAGTGCACTTATCATACAAGTAATATAGTGGACTAAAAGTCCGAATATCGATCCAACAGATAATATTTAACTATTTAATTCTAGACGCTAAATCCTACCAATTGCTATCAAGCACACCCTACGCAGTCGACTTTAGAGAAAATTTACTAAATTAAAATAAACTAAATTAAAGCAAATTAAAAAGACAAAGCAAGAAACCAATTTAAACACGAAGATTAATCAAAATAAACAAGCCTAGGATCTTATTCTCCCCCCTATGTGATATTAATCCCCAATTCCTTCAATTATGCAAGTACTTAACTCGAATTATTAACATGAGATGCTAAATTAATCATAACCCGCTTCTGCGTGTATTACGATTCTAATACTCTAGACTCAATTACTGTATTCCTACGCAATTAATTCTAGAACACAATTAATGGCTACAGAACACAATTAATGGCTACCTAAGAGATTAACTATATTCCTATGTTAATACCACAAAGGCTCTTCTACCACAGTTCAATTATTAACCCGATCTTCCGATTCATGCGATTAACAATAACATAAAAGCATATAAGGTGATCAAGTTCATGCACTTAATAAAACAAGTAGAAGAAATAATCCGGAATCAAAACTTGCATAAAATCATAAAATTGGGTTCACAAATCCCACATAGGGTTCAAAATAAAATCCTAGAAATAAGTAAATTAGCTACACATGATTAAAGTAAAAACAAAATAATAATTCATCAAAAGATAAATTATGCTTGTAACCTTCGAATTCTTCATCTTCGTTATTGCTTCGTTGCTCTTGAAATTGCGTAAAAGATGGATCCTCAATTGTGTGCTTGGTTTGGTCTTATATAGGGTAGAAAACTTAGAAAAGAAGGCAGTTTCTTTGTGCAATTAGAGTCCATTTACTATGCCTTTTCGTTATCTCGGACGGTCGTCTGATATTTTGTACTAAAACTCGGACGGCCGTCTGGGGCTATAATTCTTCAGATTTTTTACTTCTTCACTTTTGGCCCATATTTTCTCCAAAATTGCATTTTTTTACCCCATACTTTTCCAATTCTTCAATTTGTACCTAGAATACAATAAATCAACATTTTAAGCACCATTTTTTATCAAAACACACCTAAAGCACCAATTAAAAGGTACGATTATGTGTAAAAATACACATTTAACAGCCCCCTCGAGACTTGTTCACAGACAATGCGTCTTGGAGTGAATGAGTCTCGATAATTGCTTAACTTCAATTGCAGCTTTGATCTAGCATAGGACATACATCTTTTGAAATCATGACTGAACTTAGAAAAATTCTAAGTTTCCTACGTACCCTATAAAGGGATCAAGCCATAACGTATTTCACAATATATCTTTTCGAGGGATGCCGCACACGGTTTATACTCATGTAGACAAGGAGAAACATTGGCAGATTAAGCTCCTGCTGAAGGAGCATTTGACATGAATTTGTAGATAATTTATGCTCGTACCAAGAAGCCTTGACTTGATTTGGATATATAGATAGTTTATACTCGTATCGAGGAGCCTTGACTTGATTTGGTTATATAGATAGTTTATGATCGTACTAAGGAGCCTTAGTTTGATGTAGATATATAGATAGTTTATGCTCGTATCAAGGAGTCTTGACTTGATTTAACATATAGGTAGTTTATGCTCGAACAAAGGAGCCTTGATTTGATTTGAACTTGTAGACCTTTTAAACTCGTGTAAATGAGTGCTTCATTTGGACATGTAGACCTTTTAAACTCGTGTCAATGAGTGTTTAATTTGGACATGTAGACCTTTTAAACTCGTGTCAATGAGTACTTCATTTGGACATGTAGACCTTTTAAACTCGTGTCAAGGAGTATTTCATTTGGACATGTAGACCTTTTAAACTCATGTCAAATAGTACTTCATTTGGACATGTAGACCATTTAAATTCGTGTCAAGGAGTATTTCACTTGATTTGGACTTGTAGAACTTTTAAACTCGTGTCAAGGAGTGCTGATTTGATTTGGACTTGTAGACCTTTCAAACTTGGGTCAATGAGTGCTGATTTGATTTGGACCTGTAGACCTTTTAAACTCGTGTCAAGGAGGGCTGATTTGATTTGGACATTTAGACCTTTTAAACTTGTGTCAATGAGTGCTTCATTTGATTTGACTTGTTGCATAGGGTGTTTCTTCCTCAAAAGACTTGCCCCCATTATCATGATCTTCGTTTTCTCCTTCGATATGTTCTTCTTTCGTATGACTTTTTGAATCCAGATGCTTTGTGTGATCAACTTTAGCTGCTTGCTTTTCAAACGTAAGTCAAATATTGTAAGCTCTCTTTAGGTACCTAAGTAATCACTTAAGGGCTTCCCAGTGAGATGGTCGAGGATTTGACATGAGTCTACTTACCATGCTCGCACAATAGGAAATACGTGATCTGCTATAGACCCTGCTATACATGACACTACCCACTACATTAGCAAAATGAACCTTCTTCGTGTATTCTTTGTCTTTTTTTTTTCAGAGACTGAAGACGAGGATATATTAAAATGTTGTCCTAAGGGAGTGCTCACTACCTTAGACTTCTGAATGTTGAATCTTTGCACTACTTTGTTAATGTAGCTTGTCTGAGATAAGGTGAGAGTAGACAATTTATTATGTCTATTAATCTCCATACCTAGAATTCTCTTTGGTTGACCAAGGTCTTTCATCTCTCATCTTCTTTATCTCATCAATCCCAACTTTGAGCTTGCTGGCAATCACCATGTCATCTACATAGAGGATTAGGTATGACATTTCTTCTGCATATTCTCCACTTGTGTAAATACAACTGCTATAGCTGCACCTTCTAAATCCTTCAGACATGATAAAATCATCAAATCGTTTATACCACTGCCTAGGGCTTTGCTTGAGGCCGTACAATGCTTTACTTAGTCTCCTTCAGGTTGGTCCACATATTTATTTTCGCACCAGATCCTATGGGTAAAGAACATAAATAAATGACATAGTATACAAATATATATTTTTAAATTGCTCGACTAATAATTAGGTAATTAAATAAAAATTAGTGATTATTATTTTAGTTTTTACCTATCTAGTGCAATTTTTGTTACTTGGGCAGTAATTTTGATCAATTACTATGGAGTTTCCCACATTTATTCTATTGGCATGCTGGAAAAGAATATTCTTTATGAATCCTTTGCTCGGTTTTGCCATGTTTTTATCATCAATCCATTTTGTATATTACTCAATGTTACATTTTTCACTGTCACATTTTGGACCCCTGGCTCCTCAAAATCCTTCCCACAAAAATAAGGTTGTAGAGCCTGGCTTTCCACAAACAAAGCAAGGACCATAACCCTTTTTTTCTTGTTAGGATTTTGAAAGAGTTGCTTCTTCTCTTTATCAACGCTGAATAACTTCTATCAGCACAATAATAGGTCTCAACGGTTGAACTTCTATCAAAGCAACGACCATAACTCCTTTCTCTCTATGTCATTCTTGTGCAATAATGAGAACTAATAATTGATTATGCCAGCTTCCTCTCTTCACGGTTGAACTTCTATCAACTGAATCCCTTCAGTCGATGGATCGATCTATTTCCGAGATCTCTTAAACCCCTCTCTCGAAGAATCAATCTTCTTTTTGTATAGAAGAAGCAAACTTGTCTTGCTGGATAAACTTCACATCTTGAGCAAAATAAAAACGAGAGCATAAATATTTTTTCTATGCGCAATTTCTCTAGATAAAGACGTACTCTAAATTGGAGCAGTAAAACAAGAACTCATATTTTTCTCTAAAAAAAAGCTCACAATAATGAGATACCATATGTTCTCTTTTATATTTAGTTGGTGACTTCTTGTACAAGACAAATAGATTCATAATTCACGTTAAATAAAGGGTAAATAGCATTTCACCTCCATGTGCTCCTAATTATCAACGCGTGTCAAACGTCAAAATACTATATTTTGTAAATGACCTCCTTATGCTTATATTTTCCTTTATTTTTTTCAGATGACCCCCTTGAAGTTTGATATGCGCGGCTAAGTTTCGACAGAAAAACTAACAAACGCTATATACTTTATATTTTTCAAAAACTGAAGATCGACTCTCAATCGGTTCATATAGGACTCGTTACTTGATCCAAAATCGGCTGGGTCTAAAAAGCTACACTTACTACAGATTTCAGAAACCACTCCAAATGATCAATTCTATTCTAAGACCTACCAATATTGTACCCATTTGGATCCCTATTCATACGTATCTTCTACAACTCTTATGCCTTTTTTAATTACATTTTCGTTTTTCTGATAACTTCCATTCTTAATGAAAAATTCAAACTGATGGTGGTTATTTTTCTTACGCACATGTTGCATATTATGGGATCATTGTGAGTTGTTAAATTCATATTGATGGTGATTTATTACTTATGTGTGCAGGGAATGTTGGTTGTTAAAGCTTGGCGGCTGGACGATCAAAACTATTAACTTGAATAATCTTCGTTTTTTCCATCTTAATACTGTTTTAGTATTTTTAAATATTTTTATATTTTAGTGATATCACATGCATCTTTAGCAAATCCACTATTAATGAAGCATCGGCTAAAGTAAAACTTAAAGTGAGACTATAGTGAGGTTGCATAATTTTGTTACACGTGGAGAGGTTCGTGTGCAACCACATGCAAGTTAACCAGAAAAAATTGTTGGTACCGAAAGAAGTATTATTTGTTGAAATTTGATTGATTTTGTAACATAAGCCTTACATCAAGAGAGATTTTTTTATTTATCCTAATGTGTAGTTCTGCAATTCTACCACAACTCTAATATTTTTCCGACATCCTGAGCACTTGTATTTACTATCAGTAGACGATGCAACCATCACACTATGCCCCTTTTACTTTTTTTTTATTCCTGGGTGGGGCGGATGAGCCGGCTATCGAGCAAGCCGTAAATGCGGGTGCTTAGCGCTCCTAACCTCAAAGGTACACGAATCCTTAATTTTGATTTTTTTTTATTGTTTTGAAATGTAATCATATTTATGAAGATTGAAATAAGAGAAGTCAAGTTCCGAAATTTATTTTTTGAAAAGTCTATCTTTCATCATGGTTCTCCTAATATACATATAAAATAGATTTTTCGTGATTAGCCTAGTGTGGTTTACATCTCTTGTATGGTTTCTAAGATATTATACGAGAGTGTCGGTTAACCCGGTGCACCTATATGGTTGGTTGTGAGTTCCTCCACTGCAAAAAAAATAAAAAAAAATAAAAATAGATTTTTCGTTTATTGTTAATTTAAATTAGTTACAAAGGTGTAAATAAGAATTTTATTTCACAATATGAAAAAGAGTAATACTCATATAATCATTTATATATATCCAAATAATTATCTAAGTTTGTCTGGGTTTTAAAGTTTGTCTTTGTTTTAAAATACAGGTATTTGAATAGATAAGGTGTTCGCCAAAAAAATATAAAATAATAATTTCTTACTGTAAATACTAAGAAACGAGACTAAGTATCACGATCCGTATATTTTGGATAAAATTTGAGAGAATTTGGGTCAAACGAGGTCTCACTAGACTGAAAAAACTAACCCAAAACTCAAAGTTCATAACTTTTGTAGATATGAATTGTTGTAGGAATATGTTTATTGTACGTGAATGTTGTAGAAATATGTTCATTGTACATACCTTGGAAAACGTATCTAGAACATTTAATGAGTCACTCTCAACCATAGGATTAAATCAATTTCACAATGCATTAAGAGGTTGAGTAGTATTTAAACATGAGCAACAATTCATTTTTAAACCTACCAAACAAACTTATCATACATTTAATGCTTAGGGACCTCAAAATCTCAGGATCGGCTTTGGCCAGAGGATGTTCTAGTCCAATCATCATGTTAGTGCAAACAATAATTAATAAATAATAAAAAAAAAGTTTAGAATATAATTTTGATGAAAGATGAACGTACACTGTTACGACGTTTCCAAATAAAGCATATTCATGGATGATCATACTTCTTCGGATCCCATAATGTGCACTGAAAGAATGTCTTTCATATGTAGAATGTCACATGTCAATCCAAATTTAGAATCCTTCATCACACCCATCAGTCACTTTAGCTTTTCCAATTTCTTGAAGCTCAGAAATAATGTTTCCCTACTCAAGTCAAAAATGCATATCAGCTACCCATGTACAACATCACACACTGTTCCCGTCCCAAGCATTACAAAAAATAGAGCAATGGTTTGAATCACGAACCTATCAATCTCTTCACGATGCTTATCTTGATTTATTTATTTCTTCATAATATATGTCATCTTTCTCTCAAGTGTCTCGATTTTCACTTATCGTAATGCATCTTATGCAAAGATCAGTTATTAGTTATGTGTTTTTCTAAGGCTCGAAGATTCAATTCAATTAATTAATTAAGCCACAAGATTCAATTAACATTGGTGTTCGTATGGCATACCATATTGAAGTGTTCCAAAAGTTTAACAAACCGAAATTAGAAATGTACGAAAAAACACTAGAAATCACAAAATCTAGATACATGATTTTGATTGATCTCAGTGTTTAACAAATTAAAGAGGTACTGATAGTGGAGCTTACCATGTTAGAAACCTTGATTCGATACGTACATCATTTTTGAATGGCACAACACTCTAAAGATTTAAATTACTACTTATTTATTCCATAAGATTTTATCCAAATACATCGAACATCACTTCACATGAAATCACTTGCCGGTATATTATATTAATATTCAATTACGAGGCCTAAATCAGGGAAAGAACATTTCACATGAATTTTTAATTTACATATCAAACTATCCATTATCTATGTGAAGAAATGAGGAAGCTATCAAATGCCTTAACTAGAAATCGGCCGAGGCGGCCGATTAATCGGTCTCCGAGGCGGAGGCGTTCATAAACCTTTACGATTTTGGTGTACAGGATTGAAAATTTTGTTTTTGACTTATGAAGCGGTTTTAGGCGGTGTTACGCAGTCAAACCTTTGAGGCGGGTCAAATTTTTGTGGCAAAAAAATTGAGCAAAAATCGATGTTTTTTTTTTTAAACTTTTCTAAACCAAAATAATAGTTGGGCGTTTAATAAAAAATATGAGTTTATGCTTTATTTTGTTTATGTTAATTTTTATTATTAAATAATGTATGCTTGTAATGTTCAAGAATATACTTAAAGTCAAATGATTTGCGTTTTTTTTGTTTTGTATTTTATAACGATTTTTATTGTATTATTATCTTATTATTATTAAATTTTTGTTATCTTATTAGGATATATAAATTATGGACATATAACTATATTTAAATATATTTTTTGTATATGTTTGAGTAATTATAAATATTATCTATTTAATTGAAAACCAATTTATTTCCAATTTATAGCCGAGTAATTACCGCCTCGTCGATTAATCGTGAGTCGGTGCCTAACCGCCTCCGACCCGATTACCACTTTTTGCAACCTTGCTAAAAACAATGAGTCACTCTCGATCGGTTCTGTAGCAACAAATTCTTATCTGCGATTTAAACAAACAAGAAAAACTTGCACAAAGATAATTTATTAAATTATAAATAAATATTGCGGGTTACAAACTCTAATTTAATCCTCTGATTCTTCTTTCAAGAACAATATATGTTCGACTTTGAATTTCGGAGTCAGGTCGTTGATTTGATCTTCTCTGGATTTGATTTGGATTTGAATAACGTCTTCTGAGGGTCTTGCGACTTAAATCTCTTATCGAATGCAAAACTTTGACGGGTTTTGACTTGAAGATCTTGGAGTTCGTGATGGATTAGGCCCTTCAATCTTTCTTCGACCTGGATTTGTTGAAGAACGCCCTCGTTTTGATGAAGAATGCCTTGAATTTGATAAGAACTACTTGAATATGGTAGAGAAAATTTGATAAGAACTACTTGAATATGTAGAATAAGAGTCCTAGATAAACTTTCTTGATAATGTGGGACGATTTGATTGGCCCTTTTTTAATTTGATATTTATCTCTTAAAACTTGAAGGAGAAGAAAGAATCCCATTGGTCAATAATTAATTGATATTTATCTCCATGAATTATTTTGCAAGTTAAATTATAATCTTGAAATTCAATTTAATATAATATAAATTATATTAAATTTAGGTGTCTACAAATGCCTCTGTTGGTGGTAATACCTACACGCAAGTGCACGTTTCGTACAAGTAATATAGTGGACTAAAAGTCCGATTATCGATCCCACAGAGAATATTTAACTATTTAATTCTAGACGCTAAATCCTACTAATTGCTAATAAGCCCACACTACACAGTCGACTTTAGAGAAAATTTACTAAATTAAAATAAACTAAATTTAAGAAAATTAAAAAGACAAAGCAAGAAATCAATTTAAACCGAAGATTAATCAAAGTGAACAAGCCTAGGATCTTATTCTTCCTCCTATGTGATTATTAATCCCCCAATTCCTTCAATTATGCAAGTACTTAACCCGGATTACTTAACCCCGATTTTGTGCAATTTGATCCAACATAATAAATGCATCCGTATTGATTGACTCATAAAGTTACCACCGGTTGATTCATCTAAGACAGTTCGTGCATTCTCGTTAATCCCTTGGTAGAAGATGTGAATTTGCCGCCATTGCTCCACTCCATGTGTTGGACATTGCCACAAATGAGTTTTAAATCTCTCCCATGCCTCGTATAATAGTTCCCCTTGATCTTGGACGAAATTATGAATTTGTCATCGTATTCTCTCGTCCTTCTCGGGTGAGCTGTAAACTTTCATAAAAATGTTGAGGAGTTGAGGCCACGACAAGATAGAGTGAGGGGCTTGGGACATCAACCACTGACGAGCTCTTCCTTGTAGAGAGTACTTAAAGAGAATTAATTGAAGCGCCTCTTGGGAAACACCGTTTTGACGAATGAAATTACAGGTATCTAGAAAATTGACAATGTGAAGATGGGGATCTTCACCTGCCAATCCCTTAAATAGCCCGTTATTTTGGAGTATCGTCAAGAGACCTTGCTTGATCTCAAAATTGTGCGCCTCAATGGGTGGATATTGAATGCTCGGGCGGAATCGTCAAGAGTCGGGATTATGTAGTCTTGAAGTGCCCTTGGCCTAACTACTGACTGTAATGGAAGCCGTGGTTGTTGGTCTTGGACTTGGTTTCCGTTGGCATCGAGTAAAGGACACTCTGCGTCTCTGCGTTCTTCGTCTGCCAGTATATTATTTGCGCGTTGAAGTCTCCTAGCGGCTCGAAAATTACGTTCAATTTCAGGATCAAACGGTTCTCTAGCAAGATTGAGTCTTCTGCGCATAAAACGGTACCTAAAACAAAAATAAAATAAAATAAAAATAAAATGGGTGAATCGTGAAAATTATTTAAATTTATATCTAGAATAAAATAAATAATTAAAATATCCCCCCGCAACGACGCCAAAAAACTTGTTGGTGGTAATATCTACACGCAAGTGCACTTATCATACAAGTAATATAGTGGACTAAAAGTCCGAATATCGATCCAACAGATAATATTTAACTATTTAATTCTAGACGCTAAATCCTACCAATTGCTATCAAGCACACCCTACGCAGTCGACTTTAGAGAAAATTTACTAAATTAAAATAAACTAAATTAAAGCAAATTAAAAAGACAAAGCAAGAAACCAATTTAAACACGAAGATTAATCAAAATAAACAAGCCTAGGATCTTATTCTCCCCCCTATGTGATATTAATCCCCAATTCCTTCAATTATGCAAGTACTTAACTCGAATTATTAACATGAGATGCTAAATTAATCATAACCCGCTTCTGCGTGTATTACGATTCTAATACTCTAGACTCAATTACTGTATTCCTACGCAATTAATTCTAGAACACAATTAATGGCTACAGAACACAATTAATGGCTACCTAAGAGATTAACTATATTCCTATGTTAATACCACAAAGGCTCTTCTACCACAGTTCAATTATTAACCCGATCTTCCGATTCATGCGATTAACAATAACATAAAAGCATATAAGGTGATCAAGTTCATGCACTTAATAAAACAAGTAGAAGAAATAATCCGGAATCAAAACTTGCATAAAATCATAAAATTGGGTTCACAAATCCCACATAGGGTTCAAAATAAAATCCTAGAAATAAGTAAATTAGCTACACATGATTAAAGTAAAAACAAAATAATAATTCATCAAAAGATAAATTATGCTTGTAACCTTCGAATTCTTCATCTTCGTTATTGCTTCGTTGCTCTTGAAATTGCGTAAAAGATGGATCCTCAATTGTGTGCTTGGCTTGGTCTTATATAGGGTAGAAAACTTAGAAAAGAAGGCAGTTTCTTTGTGCAATTAGAGTCCATTTACTATGCCTTTTCGTTATCTCGGACGGTCGTCTGATATTTTGTACTAAAACTCGGACGGCCGTCTGGGGCTATAATTCTTCAGATTTTTTACTTCTTCACTTTTGGCCCATATTTTCTCCAAAATTGCATTTTTTTACCCCATACTTTTCCAATTCTTCAATTTGTACCTAGAATACAATAAATCAACATTTTAAGCACCATTTTTTATCAAAACACACCTAAAGCACCAATTAAAAGGTACGATTATGTGTAAAAATACACATTTAACAGCCCCCTCGAGACTTGTTCACAGACAATGCGTCTTGGAGTGAATGAGTCTCGATAATTGCTTAACTTCAATTGCAGCTTTGATCTAGCATAGGACATACATCTTTTGAAATCATGACTGAACTTAGAAAAATTCTAAGTTTCCTACGTACCCTATAAAGGGATCAAGCCATAACGTATTTCACAATATATCTTTTCGAGGGATGCCGCACACGGTTTATACTCATGTAGACAAGGAGAAACATTGGCAGATTAAGCTCCTGCTGAAGGAGCATTTGACATGAATTTGTAGATAATTTATGCTCGTACCAAGAAGCCTTGACTTGATTTGGATATATAGATAGTTTATACTCGTATCGAGGAGCCTTGACTTGATTTGGTTATATAGATAGTTTATGATCGTACTAAGGAGCCTTAGTTTGATGTAGATATATAGATAGTTTATGCTCGTATCAAGGAGTCTTGACTTGATTTAACATATAGGTAGTTTATGCTCGAACAAAGGAGCCTTGATTTGATTTGAACTTGTAGACCTTTTAAACTCGTGTAAATGAGTGCTTCATTTGGACATGTAGACCTTTTAAACTCGTGTCAATGAGTGTTTAATTTGGACATGTAGACCTTTTAAACTCGTGTCAATGAGTACTTCATTTGGACATGTAGACCTTTTAAACTCGTGTCAAGGAGTATTTCATTTGGACATGTAGACCTTTTAAACTCATGTCAAATAGTACTTCATTTGGACATGTAGACCATTTAAATTCGTGTCAAGGAGTATTTCACTTGATTTGGACTTGTAGAACTTTTAAACTCGTGTCAAGGAGTGCTGATTTGATTTGGACTTGTAGACCTTTCAAACTTGGGTCAATGAGTGCTGATTTGATTTGGACCTGTAGACCTTTTAAACTCGTGTCAAGGAGGGCTGATTTGATTTGGACATTTAGACCTTTTAAACTTGTGTCAATGAGTGCTTCATTTGATTTGACTTGTTGCATAGGGTGTTTCTTCCTCAAAAGACTTGCCCCCATTATCATGATCTTCGTTTTCTCCTTCGATATGTTCTTCTTTCGTATGACTTTTTGAATGAAGGTTCTTCAATTTTACTTGCAAGTATGCTCAATTACCTATCACGCGCTCGAGTGGCTAACTCTTCAAAACTCTTAGGTTGAATTCCTTGAAGGGTATATCGTACCCCATTGCATTCCTTGGATGCACAGTTCAATAGTTGATGTCTCTGGCAGTCGATCCTGGCAATTAAGACTCAAATTTCTCCAACAAATGATGTAGTTGATGACAGGATCCTTCTTCCAGTGGCGGGAATTGGTGAGCTCAATCATGCTGACTGTTCTTCGACTGCTGTAAAAGCGGTTGAGAAACTCTTCCTCTAAGTGCTTCCATCTATCGGTGGAGTTTTCCCCCAAATCAAAGTACCAATCAAATGCATTGTCTTTGAGAGATCGGACAAATTGCTTGATAAGGTGATCTCCGTACGTCCCGACATCATTTCAAGTCTCAACGAAGTGTACCACATGTTCCTTGGAGTTGCCTTTGCCGTCAAATTTTTGAAATTTTGGACGTTCATAGAGCATTGGAATCTTTAGATCATCAATCCTTTGCGTGTATGGCTTGACATAGGTTGATGGTAACTTCAAGCTTCCTTCCAACTTGTCTTTGATTGATCCACTGATCAACGTCATCACTTGATCTACATGAATTAGCCCTTGGGGATAAACTTGAAGTTCTTGAGCTGGAGCCTTCTCGTTTTCAATTGGCTGTTGAATTGTGGATGTCTCGACTTCGTCTTGAGCCTCTATCTGATACTCCACACCTTGACTAGCATTGGCTTTGTCCATCTTGTTGATCAACTTGGCGATTTGAGAATCTCGTTGTTGAACATTCTTTGTGAGTCCCTTAATGGCCTTTGTTAAAGTTGCAATTTGCTTTTACATAGTGGTGGCACTTGTCACGATGAACGCTACTTGGAGAGCTTTGATAAGAGAAAAGATGAGAGGTAGAGATGATCCACCGGGCGTGCCAAAATTGTAGCAACAAATTCTTATCTGCGATTTAAACAAAGAAGAAAAACTTGCACAAAGATAATTTATTAAATTAAAAATAAATATTGCGGGTTACAAACTCTAATTTAGTCATCTAATTCTTCTCTCAAGAACAATATATGTTTTACATTGAATTTCAGAATCGGGTCTTTGACTTAATCTTCTCCGGATTTTATTTGGATTTGAATAACGTCTTTCGAGGGTCTTGCGACTTGAATCTCTGATCGAACGCAAAACTTTGGTGGATTTTGACTTGAAGATCGTGGAGTTCTTGATGGATTTGGCCTTTCTATCTTCCTTCGATCTTGATTTGTTGAAGAACGACCTCGATTTGATGAAGAACGCCTTGAATTTGATGAAGAACGACTTAAATATTGTAGAGAGAATTTTCTCCTACGGTTTTTCTTCTTCTTGAGTTCTGTTTTGAATTGTGTAGGGAGGGTCTCTATTTATAATGGTAGAATAAGAGTCATTGATAAACTTTCTCGATGATGTGGCACGATTTGATTGGCCCTTTTTTAATTTGATATTTATCTCTTAAAACTTGAAGGAGAAGAAAGAATCCCATTGGTCAATAATTAATTAATATTTATCTCCATCACTTATTTTGCAAGATAAATTATAATATTAAAATTTAATTTAATATAATATAAATTATATTAAATTTAGGTGTCTACAGGTTCATATAGGACTCGTTGCTCAACCCAAAATCGACTGGGTCTAAAAAGCTATAAAAAGCTAAACTTAGTATCGATCTCAGAACTAGTGTGGAATATATTTAAAAAGCTAAACTACTATATATTTATATATAATTTATTTCATTTGTATTGTACTCCTATAAACTTTAACGAACTAGTTTTATATGAAAAGTAAAATTAAATATTTGTAATTGAAGAAAATATAGAAAAATAATTAAGGAGTCTACTCAAGTCCATCCTTAATTGAAAAAAATTCTATTAGATTATACATATATATATATATATTTATTTAGTTCCTAATTTATATTATTTAGTCCATCCAAAGTTTGAATTAATGCAAAAAAAATTCCAAAAGATTTCCTTTTCCTAATCTTCTGGTTTTGTCGTCGCAAATTTTTTTTTTTTAATAGTGCCTATTTTTATGTGAAAAATAAAATAATGCGTTTTAATATTATGTATTGACCCCACCTAAAATTAAGTTTTTATACTACCTTTCTAATGTAAATATTGATGTGGTTGACAGTCATATTAACTATATTACTGTTTAATACAGTAATATTAACTATGCTACAGTTATACACATTAATATTGATGATATATTACTCTCTAGCATAATAATATGAACACATCCAAAATCACTATTATTGTGTAATAGAGTAATAATAATATGTTGACCGTTTAACAAATATAATAAAAAACGAAAAGAAGTAATATTGATGTGGTTGACGGTAATATTACTGTAACAACAGTAATATTACTATGGTTACAATAATATTACAATGGTAGACAGTAATATTATTACGTTAATCGGTCAATGAATCAAACAAAACAAAAAGCCAAAAAAAAAATTAATATTGATGTGGTTGACAGTAATATTTTTGTATTTACAATAATTTTACAGTCAACAACAATAATATAATTACGTTGACTTGTCAACAAATCAAAAAAAAATAAAAAAAAAAAAACAGAAATAATATTGTTGTGTTGATAGTAAATGTGACAGTACAATTATTACGGTCAACGTTCAGCGACAAGCGTAAAAAATGGATTATTTTTTTAGGGAAAATAAAGTAAAAAATCTACACCGGAAACCGGCGGTGGGAAAAAAAAAACTGAAAAAGTTAACTTCGTAACCGGCAGCAAAAGAAATGAGAAAAAAAACTATAAAAAAACAAGAAGTAAAAATTGTATTTTTGTGGTCAAAATTAATTAAATTGAAGCTAAATTGAGAGTACAATTAGGAATTGAGTTTAATGGTTGTGGATAATATTGTCATATAGATTTATTTTAATTTTAATTATAATCAGTGTTCTAAAAATCGGCCGAGGCGGCCGATTAATCGGTCGCCGAGGCGGAGGCGGTCCAAAACCTTTACGATTTTAGTGTAAAGGTTTGAAAAATCGGTTTTTTGCCTGTGAGGCGGTTTGAGGCGGTCCGAGGCGGTTTGAGGCGGTCCGAGGCGGTCTGAGACGGTCAAACCTTTAAGGCGGGTCAAACTTCGGTGGCAAAAATCGGTCAAAAATCGGTTTTTTTTTTTTTTTTTTTTTAATAAATCAAAATAAAAGTTGGGATTTTAATAAAAAAAAAATGAGTTTATGCTTTATTTTGTTTATGTTAATTATTAT
Source organism: Erythranthe guttata (assembly GCF_056151865.1). Taxonomy (NCBI): domain Eukaryota; kingdom Viridiplantae; phylum Streptophyta; class Magnoliopsida; order Lamiales; family Phrymaceae; genus Erythranthe; species Erythranthe guttata. The sequence continues at coordinate 6,183,772 of NC_142534.1, read as the reverse complement.
TGTTAAAGAACTAATGATGTATGCCAAGAATGTATGTAAATTCAAAAAAAAATTGCCTTTTTATTTATATTTTATAAGGATATTTATGTATTATAATCTTATTATTATTAAACTTTTATTATGTTATTAGAATATATACATGATCGAGATATAACTATGTTTAAATATTTTTTATCTATGTTTTTAGTATTTATAAATAATATCTACAAATATATTATATTAAATTTTAAAAACCGATTTATTTCCGATTTATTACCGATTAATCACCGCCGCACCGATTAATCGTGAATCGGTGCCTGACCGACTCGGACCCGATTACCGATTTTTACAACCTTGATTATAATACATATTAAAAGGATGACCTAAGGGAACGGCTAAAACAAATACCATTTTTTTCACTTCAATACCACCAACATAAAAAATAAAAAAATAAATAAATAATTAATGACATTATTACCCTTAATGAAAATCAATATCACACACAAAATTTGTGTGGTATTGATTCTATTAAGGATATTAATGTCATTACCTAATTATTTTCGATTTTTTATGTTGGCAGTATTGAAGTGAGAAATAAACAGTATTTGTTTTAGCTGTTCCCATGAGCTTATTGGCGAAAAAAAATATAACCCCTTAATCTATAAACTTAAAGATGGTTGGTCCATGACTAAAAATTCATTATAAATATTCCACAGAGGTTGTAATTTTCAACAATCTTACATGTTTACCTAATAAACTTCCATTTTCTATTTTTTGTAATTTTAAGTTCTAATGATTATATATTCCACACATACTATTTATTTAACATATTTTTTTAATTTAATTAAGAGGATGTTTGAGTAAGTTTATTTTAAACAGTTGATAAGCTCTTAAGCCTGATAAGATATTTTAAAAGCTGATAAGTTGTTGCATCTTATTTATATGATAAATTTTTTGAGTGTTTGGATAATTAGCTTATTTCCTATTTTTATTCGTTACAAGATCTTAAGTAAAAAGGTGGGGTGGAGGTATTTTTTAAACAAGATCTTATTATAAGCTCTAAAACATCTTATAAACTCTTTTTAATATCTTATAAGCTTAGTCAAACACTCTCTAAATTTATAAAAATATTTACTAATTGTGTAATAGAATATCGCACAAAAAAAAAAAAAAATCAGGGGTATCGCCGTGAAACATCCTTAAAATATCTTCTGGCCCCTCAAACTAAAATTTCTGGTTTTCGCCCCCTATCTTTAACAAATCCACTATCAATGAAGTATCGGCTAAAATAAAACTTAAAGTGAGACTATGGTGGATGTTGCATAATTTTTATAAACATGGAGAGGCTCGGGTGTAACGGTATCCAATTTACTTGCAAAAATATTTTTTTGGTATGGAAAGAAGTATTACTTATTCACATAAAATAAGTTTTCCGTTTATTGTTAATTTAAATTAATTATAAAGGTGTAAATAATAATTTTATTTCACAAAATGATAAAATATCAATATTTCGTATAATCATTTATATATATCTGAAAAATTTATTATATCATCAGAATTCTGACAAAGTCCAAAACATTTTGGATTAAAGTTTGACTTGGTTTTAAAATACAATTAGTTGAATAGATAAGGTGTTAGCTAAAAAAATATAAAATAATAATTGATTACTTTAAATATTTTGAATGGAGAATTGGGTGTTACAATCAGTCTATCTACGATATAATTTGAGAGAATTATGGTTAAAGAAGTTTTCACCAAGAAAACTAACACAAAACTCATAGTAACTTTTGTAGATAAACATATTTTAGAAATATGTAGAAAATTTTCACTAAGTTGTATATATTTCTATGAATACCCTACAACTATATCTATTACACTTACATTTGGCATTCTAGAATGTACCTTTAATATTCATTGAGTCACTCTCAACCCTATGATTAAATCGATTTCAACTATACATTAGGAGGTTGAGTGGTATTTAAATTTGAGCAACATTCATATTTAAACCTGTCAATCAAACTTGTTAAAACTTACCGTAATAGTAAATCTCATATGTTCAATGCTTAGGACCCTTGAATTGGAGCACCAACCTTGGCTAGATGATGCTCTAGTGCTATAAACAAATCACGACAAACTATAACCAATAAATAATGAAAATAAGTTTGATTTGAAAATAATTTTATAAACTTTTAAAATCCTATCCAACTAAATTATACAATTCCAATTTTCTAAAGCCAAGCACTAATGTACCCCCTATTGCAGCCAGGAATGCAAGTATTAGCAACTCGAGCAGTAAAATAGAAATTTGGAATCACACATTGTGCAGTGATTTCAATCACGACATATCAATGGTGTCGCAACGCTTATCTAGATCTATTTCTTCAGAAGATTTGTCCTCTTAGTGTCTCGAGTTTCACCTTGTCACATTAGTAAAGCACCATGTGCAAACATCAGTTAGTAATGCGTTTTGTTTGTACTTTTAAGGCTCAAAGATTAAAAAATGAAAATACTTAATTGAGCCACAATGTACATTTATCATTGTTGTTTTTATGGAAATCCTAGGTTGATTGATCTCAGCGTCAACAAATTCTCAGAACAAATTTCTCATTGTTGTTTTTATGGAAATCCTAGGTTGATTGATCTCAGCGTCAACAAATTCTCAGAACAAATTTCAGAGGTACTGGGATTGGAGCTCACCATGTTGGAAACTTTGGTACTTTATGTAAACGCTCTCGTGGGATCTCCACATCATTTTTTAATGTCATAACACTTTCGAGATTTGCAGGAAATTAAAATATTTTTAACAAATTGACACGGAAAATCCCATCCGATCTGATACGGTCTCAATCCGCAAATCAAGCAAAAGTAAGGCAACATCCGAATCATGATACAAAAAAAAAATATAACCACAAATTTGGGCCTAAATTATCAATTTGGTTTCAAGAAGCCATTTTTTCATTCCCTCTTCCATGAACGGTGTAAAACCACCATGACAATATATATAGCTTACAAGACACCTCTCTCCCTTTTCATTTTTTCATTTGACATAATTTATTTTAAATTAATGATACTCTAAATTATGCCCAAGAATTGATCTGCTAATTAATGGGGGATGACCCTTTTGCAGTTTATTTAGAACTGGTCAACGAGTGGAGTTTTTCTTCGATTTTAGGTTATTGACTTGTCCAATAAAATTTTGATACCCTCTTTTTGTGGTTAGTGTCGACGGCAACGTAAGAAAGATGCATTTATTATATAAAATTTTCAAATTTTAGTTTTGATATATTTATCTTCAAGTTCCTCTAATTTTGATATATTTCTGAATCAAAACAAATATTCTATATCCACCAAGATTAGGGTTTCATGATTGTGATGTTGCAACTCCACAACGTTTGAAAACATATGGATTTAGGAATCAGCGATACCGATGGTCCCTAATTTCGCCTCAATTCGATTGCACTCAATCTCTTCTGTACGATGACTTTCGTGAATCAGGAATAGAGTGGAGTGTTTATGGTGAAGATGTTATCTTCTTTTGATCATTTCATTTATGAAGCTCTTCTTCTGTTGGGATGTGAAAACCAGAAGCCAATGAAAATTCATGTGAGGTTCTAGATTAGCCGGTTTTTAATTTTAATTAGCATGCATATATTCGATTTAGTTAAAGCGGAATAAATTTAATCTATGGACTTACGTTTCGGAGAGCAGATCCAAACTATCTTCGGCGCACGAACGAGGACCTCCCACCACTGCGTGCTTCTCGAAAATTGCAGAACTTAAAACCAATAATCTTCTATTATATATCTCGAATTTATTTTTCTACGATTGTAGCATCGTTCCTAGAAACATATCTAATTCTATAAACGAAAAAAATAATGACAAAGAAAAGAATGTATTTTTTCTTATTTTCTTGCAAAAAAACCGATCACTACTTTGTTGTTGAAAATTGATTTTCTCTTAAATCAAGTACTATATATAAGGGTGTAGAAAGAATTGCACTAGGAGAAAGATTGAAGAATCCAATCTTCTTCCAACTATAGCATAGAGGCCGAAAATTAAGTCTTAAAGGACTCCAACTTTTCTTCATCTTATCTCTAAACATTCTAGAAGGAGTTGAAGTAGGAAAATAGTCCATGGAAAAATTTCTTCTCCTCCCTCTCTTGTTGTGGCCGAAAATTGGAGCTAAAATTAAGCCAATTCATTTTCCATTTCATTCTTCATTTTACATACTTGATTTAATTATATTTTCTCAATTAATTAGAATTATCCATTGGGCTACAATAGGGACTAAGTGAGAAAATACAATACGGGCAATTAAATAATTAATCAAATCTAAATTCTAAAAAGAATTCATTTAAATAAATATCAAATAATTATTTATTTTCCACTATCAAATAATTACTGACTTCCGATTGTATTCTCAAAAATTATATTTCGAGCTCTCGTTTATCATTACATAATTTCTCCTCGCATTAAGATAATCAAATGACCACCAATTAATTTATTCACTGAAAAATAAATTAACTTGGCATATTATCTTTCTGCTTAAGTTATTTGTGTATGTCGGATATGAAATGCACTCGGCCGAGTTTCTGACATAAACATAACTCGTAAGCTACTCAAGGGTTATTAATAAATCACATATTTCAGAGATGCGATTTTCTTTCGACCTATTAATTCTCAGTGTCTCCACTTAATGCATTGGGCTCAATTGACTCAATATAGGAATATCTCCCATTGTGACATCAAAGTGGAGATCACCAATTAAACGTGTATTTTGTAAAACAAAATAAGTAAAAAATTAAAACCAAAAAATAACAAATAAATTTCCCATAAAAAACTAAGAAATTGAAATAAAAATCATCTCCATCAGTCGGAAGAATAGAGACCGCAACATGTTGTTTCATATTTAGTGTAGAAATAGCAAATTAAAATGACTGATAACTGCTATAAACCAAAAAAGTGTAGAAAATATAATATCCCCTCCTTATGCACTTCAATCAGTAGACTGAAACAGCGGCCTTTCCCCAGTAGCTGAAAGTAACAAACTATTCATATCTGGTGTAAAAATAACTCAAGATTAACAATTTTTTTAAACAAATAAAAGATAGATAATAAAATATCACCTCATCAACACTTTCATCGGTACCTGAAAGCAACAGAGATTTCTTGTCTTTTGTAAAAACAAACAAACAAATTAAAAGAGAAAATAATTTAGAATTATACAAGAACAAAACCTTATAAATAAACACAACAAAAAAATGAAATAAAATTTTCTCGATTAGTAAGAGAAACAGACATCGAAACATTTTTGCTCATATTTTGCGTAAAAACATCTTAAAATGACTCATAAATTTTATAAGCAAATGAAAGACACAATATACAAAATATTACTTCAAGAACCACTTCCATGAACAGCCGAAAGCACTATATTTTTTATGTATTTTATTGAAAAAAATTAACAACTTAAAATCAAAATATTATCTAAAATTTACCTGAAAAAGAAACCTTACGAATAAAAGAAAGTAAGAAAATAAAATAAAAATCATTTGGATCAAAATAGGAATGGTATATCATGTATTCTCATATTTATAGAGAAGCAATATATTTAAATGAATGATAGAAGTTCCCAACCAACAAAATGTAAAAAAATGAGAAAAGAAAACATATCATGGTATACTTTCACCAGTGGTTTGAGATAACGGACTTCTACAAGTAGCTGCAAACGAGACCCATTTAATGTCTTTCCCAAAAATATATAAGGATGAATAGATATATACATGTTTTTATTCATATTTTACGTAAAACAACAATTTAAAATGGACTGATAATCTTTATATATAAAAAAAAAAAAAAAAAAAAAAAAAACCATCTCCTCTTGATCCACTTCGACCACTCCCGAAAGCAGCAAACTCTTCATGTGTTTTCTAAAGTTCAATTAACAAAAACAAAAACTTATAAAGTAACTTATAAAATTTATAAACAAACAAAAACACGATGCTCGAGGTTCTTGATTTTTGTAATTGGTGATCATTTTCTAGTTTTATCCCTTGATATTGACTTGCCTTACTACATTAGAATGTCATTGCATTTCTCATTGCCGATGTGCCTTGATTATCATGGTATATAAAGTCATTTATTTTCACACCATATGTAGAACATAAATAAAAGAGATAGTGTTGAATTTTTTTAAAACAAATGGCTCAACTAGTAGTTATGTAATTAATTTAAATTAGTGACGATTGGCAATTTTGTTATTTGGGCAATAATTTTGATCAATTACTATATGATTTATCTAACGGAACCTCTTCTGAAATTAATGTGAAACACGACTATCCAATACAAGCACATACAAAACCAAATACATCAACCAATTCGCTTGCGCGATGAAAAAAAAAAGAAATCAATCCAAAGAGTAGAAAATCAAATAATTTAGGAAATGGGATTTACAAAATGGCTAAATTGCAATGTACACCCTTACATATGATCATTTTGGCAAATCCCCACCTCAAAAATTGAAAAGGGCATTTTGCACCCTCACATTAAAATTATTTAGGTGAAATGCACCGCAATATTGGAAAACACATCAACCCCTAAATCAAATTATCCAATAGCATAATATAAGTTAGAAACACAGCTACACCTAAATCAAGTGAGGAACAACACCTGAGATCTACAACAACATATGATGCCACTAGATAGCCCCTCAGGGCATATGTTAATGTTGGGATGTGAAGACAGGATTCAATAAAAATTCACAAGACGTTCTACATTAGATGTTTTTAATTTTATTAACATGCTTTGATTAGATTCGTTTAAAGCGAAATAAATCTAATCTAGCAACTTACAGTTTTCGCGAGTAGATGTGTTTTCTATATTCGGCGCACGAACGAGAATCCACACCAAGCCTTCAATCTTCGAAAAACTACTGTCCAGAAATTTAAAGCCCTCTTCCTTCACCGATATCTCCGAGATGGTTGATCTGATTAAGAAACCCTTCGGACGTATTATAGTTCTATGGGTTAGGAAATTACTGTATAAGTTTCAAGTCAATCGGACAAACGGTTGATTTATGGTGAATTTCTTAGCAGGACTAATAATAGTTTGCTCTAAAACCTATAGTCTTCTATTGTATATCTCGGAATAATAGTTTCCTCTAAAAACTATAGTCTTCTATTGTATATCCCGGATTAAAAATTCTTCTACAAGGGTGGACTTGTACTTGAAGAAATCTAAATCTATAATCGAGAAACTTAGAGAGAAAAGAAGAAGAGTAAAATTTCTTTTCTTTCCAACGTGTATTAGGCGTGTGGAATTGATTCGTATCTCTCATCAACCTAATCTCTGTTATATATAGTACATGGAATTAGAGTCACACATAGAGAGGATTACATGGAAACAAATCCCACTCCTTCTATAACTCTATATAGTCGAAGATTGCAATCATGGACTTAATTTTTGCTATATTAATTCCAATATATAATATTGGTTGAACTTTATTTTCTTGATTAATTAGAAAATCCATTGGGCTACAATAGGGACTAAAGGAGAAAATATAAATCGGAAACTAATAATTAATTAAATCCAAACTCTTCAAAGAATTCATTTAATTAATCATTAAATAATTATTTATTTTCCACTACCAAATAATTATTGAACTCCCGTTTATATTCTCAAATATTACATTCGAGCTCCGATCAATCATTACTTAGATTCTCCCCACATTAAGAAATCTTATAACCACCAAATAACTTATTCACTGCTAAATAAATTAAATGGTTTCTTTTCATGAGTCTTACCCGCTTAACTTATTTGAGTATGTTGGATACGAAATCCACCTAGACAGGACTTGGTATAAACAAATCTTATAAGCTACTCAAGGGTTATTATCAATCCCATATTTCAGAGATGTGGATTCCTTTCGATAATTAATTTCCACCTATTAATTCTTAATGTCTCTACCCAACGCACCGGGGGCCATTTGACTCAAAATAGGACTCTCTCCCATTGTGACATCAAAGTAGAGATCATCAATTAAATGTGTACGTTAATTATCTAGGGATTAAGAGAGTAAGTAATATACTGTCAACTAGAAATAATACAGTTTCATTTATGAACAGTGATGAAACATTTATTTCACTTTGTCCGGTTCAACACATGCCGGGTGTGCAAGCACAATAAGTCAAAACAATAACTACAAAATTTATTATCTGTTTACTGTGATTAAGACCAATCACTTAAATATTGTGCTACAATCTTTTACCAATGGATAGTCCATTTCCATATAGATTGTGAACGTTTATCTTTATATTCTAAATGAACTTTCAAAATGATCCTTCAGTGTGCTGTAGCACACCATTTCGAATACTATTAGAATATTAGACTTATACTTTTAATTAATTGACAAACAAGCAATTAAATGCATTGAATACCCCAGTGCAGATTCTCATAAAATGATAATAAACTATTTTATTAATTCAATAATAAAAGTATGTAGCTAAAAGCGAGACGTTTAGTCTAACTATCCTAACAGTTAAAACATTAAAAATAATAGTTATTTAATTGAAAACTACAAAAAAAAAATATTTAATCAGATAGGATAAAGAAATTTAGCATATGTGCATAAAAATAGACGTGCATACCAATAGCTATTTGATACGCACTAGTCGCAAGTGTGCACATGATAAAAAAATGTCATGTGGTCTTTCTGATATGATCGCCTCCTAGACAAAAGAGTGTCTAGGTGACGACTAAAAGACAAACTAACAACAGACTCATTTAGGATCATTCGAATCCCATAAACTGCAGCTGAAAGAATGAGTGTCATATGTTGAGTGTCACCCCTCTGTCCAATTCTATAATTCTTTATCATACCTATCAGCCACTTCAAATTTTTCAATTTCCAAAGACTAGCACCAATATTCCCCCTACTCTAGTACGCAATGCAGAACAACAAATAGAGCAGTGGTTTGAATCACGAACAAATCAATGTCAACCCAGCTAGTGCATATGTTGATCTAATTCTCCCTTAATAAGATTTGTCCTCTTTCTCTAGTGTCAAACGAGTTATAAGTGTCTAAGTCATGGATTATATTTCGCTTATATATTGTTGATTATTATTCCAAAATATTGAACCATATAAACAAAGTTAAACAAACCTTATAGTTCCTAATTTCACCTCATGAACCACTTCCACGACGAGTCGAAAGCATCAGAGTGTTCATGTTTTCGTAATTAAAATAATTAATAAATTAAGACCGAAATATAATCCTTATCATAAACTAAACTTTAAAAATAAAATAAACGGAGAAAAAATAATCAAAATCATGTCGATCAGTAGGGAAAAATAGAGATTGAAACACGTTGTTTCATATTTTGAGTAAAAACAACAAATTAAAAGGACTGGTGAATGTTATAAACCAATAAAGTGTAGATAATAAAATAATCTCACCTCCTAATGCATTTTAACCAGTAGGCTGAAGTAGCGGGCTTCCACCCGCGGCTGAAAAAAAGGAACTCTTCATGTCTATAGTAAACAAAGTATGGGGAGTAGAGTTCAAAACATGTTCGTTCATATTTGATGTTCAAATAAAACAAAACCCTCATATATGAAAACCGGACCGGACATCGACCCGGCCAAGCTACCGGGTCACGGTTGGACCGGTTCAACCGGGGTCCAACCGGGTTTCTTATTATTTTTTTATATATAATTATTTTATTAATTTAATACCTCAAATATAATATATTTTATAATTTTATATTTCCTTCCCACTTTTATCACTTTATCTACTCCACATTTTTTATAAGAAAATAATTTAAAATTATTAATTTTGTTATCTCCACCTCTCTCTCTCCTCTCCCCCCTCTTTCTCTCTCTCTCCTTTCTTCTTCCTCCCGACTCTTCACAGGTCCCCATCCCCTTCTTTTCTTCCATCTTCTTTTCTTCTCTTCTTTCTCTGTTTATTCTTAATTATCATCATCTCCACCAACACATATACTTTATTTTCTCAACTTATTTTACATTTTTTTTTTCACTTTCACCTTCGTTTTCTTTTCCCGGTGGAAAGTTATGGCGGCCACAACTTGGATTGGGTTAGATACTACCCAGATCTGTCTAGATCCGTTCACCAACAACCTTTCCCGTCAAGATTCATTGACCTACGACCACCATTGATGTAGATCCGACATTGATATTTTGTTTTAAGCTGAAAACCGGTTTGAGGACTTGGTTTCGGGTTAACCGGTTCTTACCGGTCCAACCGGGATTTTTGCTGTTGACCTGGTTTTTTGAGCTTTTTGGGTTTTCACATTTAACCGGACCGGACATGGCGGCGGTTCGTGGTTGAACCGGTCGGACCGGCCGGTCCGGTCCGGTTTTTAAAACATTGTATATGACCGATAAAAAAATTAAACAAATAAAAGATATAAGATTAAAAATATTACCTTGTGAACCACTTCCCCAATACCCAAAAATAACAGAGTTTTTATAAATTTTGTAAAACCAAACTAAAACGAATAGTTTAGAAATATAGCAGAAACAAAACCTTATAAAGAAAGGAAACCAAAAAAAAATTAAAATAAAGATCATCACGATTAGTTGGAGAAATTAACACCGAAACATGTATGTTCATATTTTGTGTAAAAACAACAACTTAAAATACTAATAATATCAATAACCAAATATAAGACACAAAATAAAAATTATTACCTCATGAACCATTTCTAGACTTTTCATGTATTTGATAAAAAAAAAGGGGGTAATTGGCTAGACACCCCATATTTCAAACTTATATGGACGGGGATCCAAGTTGTTAGATGAATATAGGTATAGGTCCCTTGACTCAAAATAATAAAATAAATTAAATAAAATTGTTAGTATATAGACATAAACACCCTCAATTAATTAGGGAACAAATCTCACATATTATTCTCTCATTATCTTCAATCGCACATCTCTATTTATATCTAATTTCATATCTCTCTTTCTCCTGGTCTCTTTCTCACGTGTGTTACTCTCTCTTTCTTTTCAAACCTTTTCAAATTATTTTTTTAGTTTTTTTTGTTTTTGAAGAAATGCATAGACAAGAATCCAAATAATCTGTCATAGGGAACAGGAATACATAGAGGAAAAAAAAAAGGGGAGCTTTACATTATGATTATCTCTTGGTGAACAACTAAAACTCCTTGCTTACAAAAAGTTAGTTATTTGCTTCTCTCTCTCTAAATTTATTTATAATGAATTTATATTTTTTTGTTGATTTTTAATTGATTTTTTGCTTCATCAAACATAAAAAGACTTTAAAACCACAAACTAAATTTGAAACATGAAATTGAAAACTGCAACTTGCAATCTGTAACAATAGATTTTTTGCAAACTGTAACACTAAATTTTTGGCATTGGATTTTGTTATTGTATTTTGCATTTGCATGATGTCTATTATTAAAAAAAACATTGTTTGAATGTAGATGATGTTAATCATATTGTCAATTTACTGTTTACTTAGATGATGCATATTCGTCTTTTCACTTTGTTGTTTGTATTTGGTTGAGTGTAGTATGTTGTTTGCAGTTAAATTAAATAATGCAAATTGTATTTTTTTAGTTTGTTGTATGTTGTTTGCATTTTACGTTTGCATTTGAAGAAGTTTGAAAGTTTGAAATTTTTCAACAAATATGTTTTTTTCTTTCACGAATTGATTTGTTTTTAAATTACAACTGGGAGGAGAGAGATTAAGGGGGATTTGAGTTGGTAGAGAGTTTTGAGAATTTTTAGTTGGTAGAGAGTTTTGGAGAATTTTATTTGATAGATAAATTTAGGGGTTTGATATGAATTGATTAAGGGTATTTTTGTCACAATAGATACAATTAGTTTATTAAAAATTAAAACTTTTGAATTGGATCTATGGACATAAAATAATATCGAGAGACCTATAGCAAATTGTCCCAAAAAAATTAACAAATCAAATCAGATACAATCTAAAAATTTACCATTAATAAAATCTGACAAATAAAAAGAAGTAAGACAATGAAAGAAAAATCACCGGGATAGATAGAAAGAATATAGACAAAAACATGTTTGCTCATATTTTGTATAGAAACAAATAAATTAGAAATGAATCATAAAAGTTCTCAACCAGCAAAACAAAAAAGTAAAAAATGAAGGGAAAAAAACATCACATTCAAATAGCAGAAAACTTCTACAAGTAGCTACTAACAACATACGTTTAATGTCTATGTAAAACAAATTTGGGAGAATAGAGACCCAAACATGTTTATTCAAATTTGATGTAAAAATAAAAATTTAAAAATGACTGATACAATTTATAAACAAGCAGATGATAAAAAATAAAAATTATCATCTCATGAACCACTTCTACCACTCCCAAAGACAACTCTTCATATCTTTCCTAAAAACAAATTAAAGTAACAAAATCTTGTTAAGTAACTTGTAAAATTTAGATTATTAACAAAAACAATGGGTCAATATATTTTGAAAAATTAAAAATTTCTCTCCCTTTGAGAGGTTTTTTTGTCTCGTATGAGAGGCAGCTATATCAATTAGGGTTTTTTTAAGATCTTTCTTCTTTCCTAGATCTCATATTCTAGTGATCTAAAAGATACATCAACCTTCTTCAAGAGTCTATTACTGGCACCGCGATCGCCGATTGCCATGAGTTGTCTAGTCTGGAATTGCCGAGGGTTGGGGAGCTTCCGTACTTTTCGCACGCTCAGAGATTTGATCCGAGTACCCAAAACTCATTTTTCTATCAGAAATGAAATTAAGTAACAGAAACTTTGAGTTTGTAAAAAGAAAACTAGATCTACAAGGAGTAGCTGTGGAAGCGCGCGGCGCATCAGGATGACTTGGTCTCCTCTGGTCTAAGGATATTACTGTAGTCCTTCAGATCTATTCGGTAAACCATATCGACGTTTTTGTGTATGACGATGACGCAACTATTAACTGGAGATTTACGGGTTTCTACGGCGACCCTGACGATACAAAAAAAGAGATATAAATCGTGGGAATTACTACGGCGGCTTTCTAGGCTCTCAAGAAAACCTTGGTTATGTGCTGGAGATTTTAACGCCATGCTCGCAAGTTCAGAAAAGAGTGGCGGCATACCAATCCCATTTAAAGATATATATGAGTTTAGTGCGTGTCTCCGGGACTCGCGTTTAATGGATCTGGGGTTTTCGGGTTACCCCTTTACTTGGACAAATAATAGAAAACATTCAAATACAATAAGAGAGCGGATAGACCGTGGTCCACCTTGAGGCCCTCAATTCTGACCATTCTCCAATCCGTATCGACTTAAAGAGCAGCAGTAAAGTGGGGAGTCATCGGAGAAAACGTGGTTTCAAGTTTGAAGCAATTTGGTTAAAGTCGGATGACTGCACTAAAGTCATCGAAGAATCCTGGACAACTAACTCACCTTCGATTGATAATCAAGGTTAGTGGAGTAATCTAGAGCAGTGTAAATGGGCTTTGTTAAATTGGAGTATACACTCGTTTGGAGGGATAACCAAACGGATCAACAAATTGAACGAAAAGCTCAATTTTCTTAAAAAGTGTTTAATGAAGGATGAAGTCTGCAAACAAATATGAGATTTTTCGTCTAAGCTAGAGGCATTATTGGATAAAGAAGAGATGATGTGGAGGCAATGGGCTACAGCTCACTGGATGAAGGAAGGGGATAAAAATACTAAATATTTCCATGCTAAGGCATCTTCACGTCGAAAGAAAAATACGATATTGGGACTTCGGAACACAACAGGGAGTGGTGTGAAGACGATGCTGGATTGGAACGTATAGTTACAGAGTATTTTCGAACAATATTTACATCACAAAATCGATCGGCAGAACAGTTGAATGAGGTACTGACGGCCATTGAATCAAGGGTAAGCCAAGAGATAAATGAGGAGTTAGCTCGGGAATATACAACTATAGAGGTCAAACAAGCACTCGACTGTATGCATCCACTAAAATCTCCGGGTCCAGATGGCTTTCCAGTTATCTTTTTCCAACGTTTTTGGCACATAGTAGGGAATGATGTAACCCGATGGATTTACATTTTCTTAACCATATGGAGTTTCCCTCGACATGCAATTTTACGCATATTTGTCTTATTCCTAAATGTACTTGTCCCGTAAATATGGCCCAATTCCGCCATATCAGCCTTAACGTGGTGTATAAAATAGCCTCTAAGGTTATCACCAATCGATTGAAGCCTTTTATGGATAGGATTATCTCAGATTTGCAGTCCGCTTTTGTTCCGTCGAGACTTATCTCGGATAATATTCTTGTGGCATACGAAATTCCACATTATATGAAAAGAACTGTGATGGATCACATGGCTATTACACTTGATATGAGTAAAGCCTATGATCGTATAGAATGGTTGTTTTTGGAGAAGGTTATGTTGAAACTAGGTCTTGATGCCCGACTGGTTGAATTGATCATGAGATGTGTGACGTCAATGACATATTCTTTGATTTTAAATGGAAGTGTGTTTGGTTTTCTTTCACCCGAGAGAGGTATTCGACAAGGCGATCCATTATGGCCTTACTTGTTCTTATTTTGCGCAGAGGCTTTGAGTGCGCTATTCCGACGAGAAGAGAACAACGGTAATATATCGTTCCTTGTAATTAGTAGAGACGCTCCAAAGGTCTCTCACATCTTTTTCGCCGACGATACGATGATATTCTGCAAAGCTAATGAAAACTCAGCAAAATGTATCTAAGAAATCCTTCAAATGTACGGAGATGCTTCAGGCCAGGAAGTAAATTTTCACAAATCACGTATTGTGTTTAGTAAAAGTACAAACTTACAGATAATAGATAGGATTTGATAATTCCTGCCTATGGTTGTGGTGGAAAACATAAAAAATACCTTGGTCTACCCTCGGTTGTCGGTAAATCAAAGAGGGAGGTCTTTGCTAACGTTCGAGAGAAAATTTGTTCGCGGTTTCGAGGGTGGAAAGAGAAATGGCTCTCTAAAGGGGGTAAGGAGATTCTGATCAAAGTAGTAGTCCAAGCAATTCCGACATATGCAATGAGTTGTTTTAAACTAGCTGTCACCTTTTGTAAGGAGATCGAAAGCTATATGAAAAAAATTTGGTGGGAAAATTCGCATGGCAGAGACATACATTGAGCCACATGGAAGGAGTGTTGCAGAAATAAGCATTTCGGTGGACTTGGTTTTAGAGATTTGGAATATTTTAATATGGCTCTCCTTGCCAAACAAGTGTGGCGTTTGCTAGAAAAGCCTGATAGTCAACTGAGTAAACTTCTTAAAGCTCGTTACTACCCGACTGCAAACGTTCTTGGTGCTCGTTTGGGTTCAAATCCATCCCATACGTGGAGGAGCTTGTGGGGCTCGATAAAACTTCTTACAACAGGTATTCGTTGGTGCATCGGTAATGGAAGACTAGTTAAAGTGTGGGGTGATAAATGGCTCCTGAGAGAAAGTACCTTTCAGGTCTTTACAACTAGAGGTGATTGGTCGTCGACTATGAAAGTTTGTGAATTTATCAACGAAGGAACGGAAAATTGGAAATTAGACATCATTCATGACATGTTCTTCGATGAAGATTGCAAATACATTCTGGCCATTCCCCTTGGTAATCAGTTGCACTCGGATCGATACATTTGGCATTACAATAAGAATGGTATTTTTTTGGTTATAAGCGCTTACCACTTGGCTGCTAAAAATGAATAAGTCGAACATGGTTGGTTAGGTAACAGTTCGAACTCCTCGAATAGAAAGAATTGGAAATGGATTTAGGACCTTAGCCTCCCTAGTAAGATCAAAATCTTTCTTTGGAGAGCCGGTAAAAATATTTTACCCACGGCTACAAATTTGAAGAACCGAAGTATACTGGAGGACTGTTGTTGCGTAATATGTGGTGAGAGGGAAGAAAGTGTTTTACACAATTTTTTCTATTGCTCTTTCACATATCAAGTTTGGGCACTAAGTGACCTCCCTCAGGTGATCTATCATACGTCGGAAATAGAAGTATAAGTGGTTGCAAGGCGCTAGAAAGAAAGTTGATTCCAAAATATTTGAAAAAATTGTCCTATTATGCTGGACTATTTGGCATGCTCGAAATAAACGAATTTTTGAAGGGAAGAAAATGAAGCAGAAGAAATTGTAGCGTTCGCGGAGAAGTACTGGAAATAACTTCATGCTGCCACATCAGTAGTGTTGCAAACCTGTGTTCGAAGTGATAGAAACTCGGTGCGTTGGGAACCCGCGGAAAATGATGTGGTCAAAATCAAGTTCGATGCAACAGTTAATTGTGTCGATGGAGTTTGTGGATTAGGAGCTATCGGTTGATCGAGTTCGGGTGTATGCTTAGGGTGGTTAACCCTGTGTGTGAGACAATCTCTAGATCCTACTTCGGCGGAATCTAAAGCTGCTTTTTTGGCGGTCCATTTAGCTCGCGAAAGGAATTGGTCAAAGATCATCATAGAGGGCGATTCATCTGTAGTTACCTCTGCCATAAAGGGACCTTCTGATTCTCGAGCGGGATATGGAAATATCATAATGGATATTAAACGCATTAGCGAAGAATATGAATAATTTAGAGTCCAACATATACTCCGAGAAGGGATTCGGGTGGCTCGCGAAGTAGCATCTCTAAGTAGAGCCAGTGTCATTTGTTCGATCTTCCTCCACTAATACATTCTGTAACATGTCTTGAAATATGTTAGAGAATGAAAATTGATTTTGTTTCTAAAAAAAAAGAAAAAACTTGTAAAATTTATAAACAAACAAAAGATACAAAATATAAAATATCACCTCATGGACCACTTCCACCCGTCATCGAAAGCATCAGACTCTTCATGTGCTCTGTAAGAACAAATTAACAAATTAAAATCAAAATACAATGAATAAATTTACCACAAATAAAAATTAAAATAATAATCATCTGGATCAGTAGTAAGAATAGAAATCAATATATATTTGTTTATATTTTGTGTATAAACAATAAATAAAAATGACTAATAAAATTAAAAAACCAACAAAAATGTACAAATAAAAAATATATCAACTTCCTGGTACAGTTCAATCGGTAGCCCGATACTGCGGACTTCGACAAGTAGCTGCAAACAACAGACTATTCATGTCCTCCTATAAACAAATTATCGAAACGCATATATGCATTCGATAATAAAAGAATAACTTAAAATTAACTGATAATAGTTTTAAATAAACAAAATATCAGAAGAAAAATAAAATCACCTCATAAACCACTTCCTTGAGAAGTAGAAAACATCAGATTATTCATGTCTTTTGTAAAGAAATAACAAATTAAATTAAAATATAATCTATAAATCTACAAGAAACAAAAAATTATGACGTCGCAATGTGTTGATTTATATGCCTATAGAAATTAATTAACCTAAGTTGTAACAGTTAAGTTGTGGAAACAGTATTCAGTTACAACTGTAAATCTTGTGTTGACACAGTTATACACTCTACTTAAAGTAAATAAACAGAACACAAGAATTAATGTGGTTTAGACACAATTGTGCCCTACATCCACGTGGACCTGCAAACACGATTTCACTAGTTCAGATTTATAGTGTACATTAATAGGACTTAATAAAAATACTAAAGACTCCCTCTTTATGTAATATGCCTTTCTTGCACACAACTCGAACTTCGTGTTTCTTTCAACAGCAGCTCCACACTGCGTGCCTAGAACTCCTTTCAGGCCTGAACTCCCTTCAGTAACGCGGTTGATCTCTCAAGAGATCTATACAGCAAATTTGTATATGTTGACACATCCAACAATGGCACAGTTCTGTTCAGCAGAACATTTCAGCGATTCTTCAATGCTATGGTGTGATTTTTCTCCCAAAAAAGTGTCACGGTCTTTGTGAGGTGAGGAGCCTTATATAGGCGTGAGATCGGCTTCAAAAGACCTGTCTTCCAAAGGAACCGAATAACTAGGAAACATAATCCTAGTCAATATCTAGTTCTAATCTAGATAACTATAAAAGATTCCTAACAAGAATAAAGTACAAGGAAATAAATCTAAGTCCTAAAGAATTACAAAGGTAGGACTCTAAATTTCCAAAATAAACATGGGAACAAATCTTTAGCCAATCTTTACTTCCAAAGTGAGGCGGATTTCTTCCTTGGTGGAAATCTGGCGCCAACAATCTCCCCCTTTGGCATAGATTTGGTCAGAACCCATGTTTAACAAGAACTCCCCCTACAGATAAGACGGAAAGAGAAAAGAGTCCCCCCGCATCACATATTGTTAGCACATAATATCACATACTGTTAGCACAATAGCAGTGCTACATAAGTATTTCCTGCAGTGAACAAATAAGAGAGAGATATAGTATCACTCCAAAATTAACTCAAAAATAGTTATCAATACAGATAAAAAGATAACAAATAGAGTATAGATGCAGAAAAAGAAAGCAATACTAGCTATTACAGACCAAAAGTAATAGCAGATAGTTTTAAGAAGAAAGACATAAAAACGCAAAAACAAAAATCTCTGCTTTAGTAACTAAAGCCAGAGAACAGATCATCATCATCATGAGAGCTGGGATGTGGAGGAGTGAGGAGGGATGCCTGCTTTTTGCCTTTGTCTTTGGTCTTGGTTGAAGCCGCATGAGTTGGAGTTGTTGCTACTCCCCCTTTCTAACCAGAATGTGCCAAAGTCCTAAGCAGCTGATCCTGAATGGATGCAAACCCCTGAGCAAGCTGAGCCTGGATAGTCTCCTGAAAACAAGTGAGCTCATCCTTGGTGACCACATCAACTGACGGCGGAATAGAGGCAGAGACAATGGGAGCCTTCTTCGCACGAGGGACCGTCTGAACAACAGAAGGATCGACAGGAGGCAGATCAGCAAAATGTTCAGAGAGCACCTTACCATGGATAGTGATAGGACGGCCAGGAGGATCCAACAAAGTAGCATCACAAGTGGGCAGGCCTTGTTTGATCAAAAGCTGATAGATCAGAGAAGGAAACGGCAGATGCTCGCGCTCAGTTCGGGAATTGGCTAACACACCAATCTGATTGAAAATCAATTCACCAATATTGATTTTAAGGTCATGAGTGATGCACCATAAAAACTCAGCTTGAGTGGGATTGAGAGTAGCATTGTGAGTAGTGGGAAACCAGTTGGAAATGCCTATTTTAAACAGGACCGAGTAAAGAGGCAGAAAAAAAGAGGACTCTTCAGATACCGGATATTTTCAAAACAGAAAAAGATCCCACAAAATCCGCAAACAAGATATTCACCACATGAAACATCAAAAATAGATAAGGCAGATGACATGGCCATAGCCACGTGGATAGAGACAACTAGTAGCCAAAAAATTCACAAAGCCCATATATATAAAAAATTCAAAAAAAATTTTAAAAGGAAAAAAAATCACATCATATAAGGAAGAGAAAATCAAGAAGATCACAAGATTAAAAGTTGAGGGCTTGGTTTTCATGAATTAATTTGATAATATTGAAAAGAATCACAATAGAAGGCCACCGAGCAAGCTCTTGGATGCACGATATAACTATAACCCCATTACCATACTCAAGAAACCATAATTTAGGTAATTTTATTAAGGTTATGAATGCGTATGCGATTAGCACAACAATTCGATTGTGTACTTCAAGGAGAATTTCGCTAATGTATGCTTGAATATCATCCCAACTTTTCCTCTTTTTTTTTTTTTTTTGATATGATGTTCAAGCAAACATTAGGAGGGCAACCTCCTTAAGAATCCACATAGCTTTTAAATAGAAGTCAGGAATGCATATGCGGCAGCATAGTTCTCCCAATAGAGGTATGATCTTTGAGATGAATGAGGTCATAGACATTGATCACTCCCGATAGAGGGGGCAGCACACTTCTATCATGGCTAACTGTGGAAACAAAAATTAATTCACAAAAACTATCACACAAACAATTAGTCAAAATGAACCTCCCATCATTCCTATTCCAAAAACAATGATGTCACATTTGTAGGTGACACATATAATGTCCGATTTAAAAAATTCAAGTGCAATCCGGACATAAACATTAATTGCACTATCATAGAAAATTCAGTTTTGCACATGGCAAATTCCAAGCGCTTTATGCAAGGAATCAAACCTAAGAAAATCGATGGGCTTTGTGAAAATATCAGCTAATTTATTGTCTGTGGACACATAATCTATAGTCACACGTTTCTGCTCAACTAATTGCCTGATGAAATGGTGTCGAAGATCTATGTGTTTGGTTCTAGAATGCTGAACATGGTTTTTTGAGATATTTATGGCACTTTCATTATCATAGAATATATGAAGGAGTTTTTCATGAAAGCCATAGTCATTTAACATATGTTGCATCCAAAGAAGTTGAGTGCAACAACTATCTGCAGCTATGTACTCAGATTCAGCTGTTGATAAAGAGATGCAGTTTTGTTTCTTACTGTACCAAGATACTAAGTTGTTTCCCATGTAGAAACAGCCTCCTGTAGTACTTTTTCTGTCATCCACATCTCCTGCCCAGTCAGCATCACTGTATCATGCAAGACAAGTATTATTATCTTTGGAGTACCATATCCCTAGTTCAAGAGTTCCACTCACGTATCGTATGATGCGTTTGACTGCATTTAAGTGACTTTCTTTAGGATTTGATTGGTACCTAGCACATAATCCTACACTGAAACAAATGTCAGGTCTACTGGCAGTAAGATAAAGTAAACTTTCAATCATACTCTTGTATAATGTGGGATCCACGTCTGTGCCGTCACAGTCGCGTCCCAACTTTTCAGTAGGACTCATTGGAGTTTTTAGAGGCTTCGCATTATCTAACCCAAATTTACTTACCAGATTCTTAGCATACTTGCTTTGTGTGATGAAAATTTCATCCTTCATCTTCTTTACCTGCATGCCAAGAAAGTATGTTAGCTCTGCAACCATACTCATTTCAAATTCGTTTGACATTTGAGAGATAAATTCATCTTTCTTGTGGTCAGAAGTAGACCCAAAGACAATATCGTCCACATTGATTTGGGCCAAAAGAATTTCGTTTTTAAATTTTTTGACAAATAGTGTTTTATCTACCCCACCTCTTATGTATCATTTTTAACTGAAAAAGTCGTAAGTCGCTCATACCAAGCCCGAAGAGCTTGTTTGAGACCGTATAGGGCCTTTTTAAGTTTCTAGACATGTTGAGATTTGAGTGGATCTTGAAAACCTTTTGGTTGTTCGACATACACTTCTTCATTTAAGAGCCCATTTAAAAACGCACTTTTTACATCCATTTGAAAAAGTTTAAACTTTAAAGCACAAGCTACCGAGAGTAAAATTCGTATTGACTCAAGTCGTGCTACCGGAGCGAATGTTTCATCCAAATCTACTCCTTCAATTTGGGTGTATCCTTGAGCAACAACACGGGCTTTGTTGCGAGTTATATTACCAAGTTCGTCCGTTTTGTTTTTGAACACCCATTTTGTACCTATAACGTTTACCTGGTCGGGTCGTGGAACAAGTTCCCACACTTCATGTCGAGTGAACTGCTCAAGTTCCTCTTGCATAGCTTGTACCCAATACTCATTAAGAATTACTTCTTTGATGTTTTTTGGTTCTATAGTAGAAGTATAGCAAACATACCTGACCATTTCTTGGTAATCAACTTTGGGCTTATTTCGAGTTTTCATACCTTCATCAAATTATCCTATCACCTGTTCAGAAGGATGATTTTTTATAACTCGTTTTGATGGCCTTTTTCTTTCTTCTGTGATTTCCTTCACTGCTGTCACTCCTTTTGTGCTTTCCTTCACCGTTGTCACTTCTTCTGTGCTGACTTCTGGTGTTTGTACTGGTACAATGGTTTTTCCAGGACTAGAGTCTTCCTCATCCATTCCTGCAGATAAAACTTCATTGAAGCTTACATTAATGAATTCCATGACAGTCATTGTACGTTCATTATAAACGTGATATGCCCTGCTGTTTAGAGAGTAGCCAAGAAAAGTACCTTTATCTCCTCTTGCAGAGAACTTACCGAGTTGTTCTCTATCGTTCAAGATGTAACATTCACACCCAAAGACATGAAAGTAGCTTAAGTTGGGTTTCTTACCTTTCCATACTTCATATGGAGTTTTCTTGGTACCTGGTCTGAGGTGTACACGGTTTATGGTGTAGCAGGCAATGCTCATAGCTTCAGCCCAGAACTTTGTTGCCACTCTTGCTGAGATAAGCATTACGTGAGTCATTTCCTAGAGAGTTCTGTTCTTTCTTTCTACCACACCATTCTGATGTGGTGTCTTTGGTGCTGAGAATTCGTGAGAGATACCATGTTTATCACAAAATTTTGTGAATGAAGAGTTTTCAAACTCTCTTCCATGATCGCTTCGAATTCTTCCAATATTGCTGAATTTTTCAATTCGCAATTTTTTGCTCAGAGTTTTGAACTCATAAAAGGTCTCTGACTTTTCCCTAATTAAACGTACCCAAGTGAACCTTGAGAAATCATCAACACAAACTAGTACATACATTTTTTCACCAATGCTCTCGGTCTGCATTGGTCCCATTAAATCCATGTGAATGAGTTCCAAGGTCCTGCTAATCCCTGCATGATCTGTGTTCTTGTGAGATGTCCGTACTTGTTTTCCCAATGGACAGTCACCACATGACTCAGGTGTGTCAGTCTTCAGTTGTGGTACCCTTTTCACGCATCCTGCATTAACAAGACGGATTAGATCATGAAAATTTAGGTGGCCTAGTTTCCGATGCCAGAGATCAGTGAGGTCAGAAGAAGTGTGATGACATTGATCCGACTTATCAATCTGATCAATTTTGTAGCAATTATCTGATGACCTGTATCCAGTTAGAACACAATTTTTGTTTTCATCAAATACTTCACACTTACGCTTTGTGAACAATACTGAGTCGTATAGGTCACACAACAGACTTACACTCAGAAGATTTGATTTCAATCCTTCTACATACAGAACATTGTTCAGGTTTGGCAATCCTCCAACATTCAAGTCCCCTTTTCCTTTTACATAAGCCTTATTTCCATCTCCAAAAGTAACCTGTCCACTAGACATGTTATGCAGATTTGACAAGAAATTCCTTTCACCTGTCATATGTTTGGAGCATCCACTGTCAAAATACCAAGAGTTAGTAGCACATGCATTTAAAGATAAAATAGCTGACCAGTAGTTAGTACTATCCTTTGTCATCCATTGTTTATAAGAGTTGTTACTTTGAGGGTAACTAACCCATGCAGCGGAATTGGATGTCTGATATGCTAACTGTTTATTTATCAATTTCCATCTTTTAAAGCATTTAGGCCTGACATGCCCTACTTTGTGACAAAAGTGACAGATAGGAATAAACTTAGTAGGATAGGTTTGGTTGATCACATGGGAAGATGTGGGATTGACGAATCTGATTTTCCGGTTTGAACCAGTGTTAGCATTAGATTGTCCATCAGTATACCCTAACCCAATTCTTTTGGAATTAGAAGGATGAGCATTTATGATTTCATCAAATCTATTTGAGGGAAGAAATGCAGTGCGATTTAACTTACTAACAGAAGCCTCAAACATTGTGCTAACAGGCGGTGAAACATCTTGGTGATTATCAGCATGCATTTTGGGAAAAATATTTTTCCTGATTCTTTTTGCTCTTTCACCATCATAGTCCTGCCAATACTTCAACAAATCTTTGAGATTGTCGATGTCTCTTTGTGCGAAGTCCTGTTCCACTTCAAAGACTTCAATCTCCATCTCAAGTTCATCAATCCTGTCATTCGGTTTTGTTATAACTCTTTTCTTTTCTTCCTCTTGTTCTTTGATTCTTTCTTTCAGGAGTTTATTTTCATTACTGACTTCATGACATTGCTTCAGGAGATCATCCAATCGTTGTTGAATTTGTTGGATGGACTCTTCACTTTCATCGTCTGATTCGTCACTCCCTGTGGACAGAAAAGGTATATTTAGATTTTCGTAATTTTCATTTTCCTGTGTGACATACCTGAGATGTGGCGGTTCTGTGCACATGATGTCTTCGAGTGTTTCTTCTGTGATTCTGCAAGTTCCACAGAAATCATTGTTTGTATCATCGTCACTAGCTTCACTCTCATCATCAGACTCTGAGGTGTCATCACTCCAGGTTGTGGCAAGTGATTTTCCTTGTTTTTTCAGAGTGTTAGCACATTGTGCCTGAATATGACCAAAACCATGACACTCTCTGCATCGAATTCCCTTCTTGACTTCTGGCTTATCTGTAGAGGTCCTGGGTTTTCTCTCAGAGTTTGTAGGATGTCCATTTATCTTCATGAATTTTCCAAAGTTTTTTGCTATTAAGGACATGGATTTTGTAAGCTTGACTTCAAGTGCTGTCATAGGAACAGTAGGCACAGATGTTGTGGTGTCCGATACAGTTTGCAGAGAAATTTTTCTCTCCTTGTCCATTCTGCTGATGTTCAACTTGTTTTCAAAAGTTTGTAGATTTTCAATAAGATCTTCAAGTCGCAATGAGTCCACATCACTGGCTTCCTCAATGGCAGTGATCTTGTATGCGAATCGGTCTGGCATGGATCTGAGCACTTTTCGTACAAGTTTAACTTCAGGATAAGTTTCACCGAGGCCATGAGCTTCATTTGATATGTCACATAATTTGGAGTTAAACTCGCTCACGGTCTCATTTTCTTCCATACGAAGATCTTCAAACCAGGTGGCAAGCATTTGAAGTTTGGATAGTCTGACTGAAGCAGTTCCCTCGTAAGTTGTTTGGAGTTTCTCCCATGCTTCTTTAGCACACTCACACGCCGAGATTATCTTGAATTGATTGATATCAATTCCATTGAATATAGCATTCAGGGCTTTGGAATTCATATTTTCTGCAATTTATTCGGCTTTGCTCCAGTCTTTCTCATGCTTTTCAGTTTCAATCCCTTTCTCATCTGTGGCAACGGGTCGCTCCCATCCAGTCAACACTGTTCGCCATGCATCTTCATCCATTGACTTTATGAACATCTTCAACTTAGTTTTCCAATAGGAGTACTTGGTTCCCGTGAGCAGTGGTGGGCGAGTAGTGGAACCTCCTTCCATATGAGAACTCATAGTACCTATGAACAATAAATGGCAAATAAATCAAATTCCGAAAATCACACACTATGTATATCTACTGAGAGGCTCTTGATGCCAATTGTTGATTTATATGCCTATAGAAATCAATTAACCTAAGTTGTAACAGTTAAGTTGTGGAAACAGTATTCAGTTACAACTGTAAATCTTGTGTTGACACAGTTATACTCTACTTAAACTAAATAAACAGAACACAAGAATTAATGTGGTTCAGACACAATTGTGCCCTACATCCACGTGGACCTGCAAACACGATTTCACTAGTTCAGATTTATAGTGTACATTAATAGGACTTAATAAAAACACTAAAGACTCCCTCTTTATGTAATATGCAGTTCTTGCACACAACTCGAACTTCGTGTTTCTTCCAACAACAGCTCCACACCGCGTGCCTAGAACTCCTTTCAGGCCTGAACTCCGTTCAGTAACGCGGTTGATCTCTCAAGAGATCTATACAGCAAATCTGTATATGTTGACACTGTTGGGATGTGAAGCCCAGGATTCAATGAAAATTCACAAGAGGTTCTAGATTAGTCGGTTTTAATTTTATTAACATGTTTTGATTAGATTCATTTAAAGCGGAATAAATCTAATCTAGCAACTTACAGTTTTCGGGAGCAGATCCGTTTCTATCTTCGGCGCACGAACGAGGATCCACACCAAGCCTTCAATCCTCGAAGAACTGCTGTCCAGAAATTTCCAGTCCTCTTCCTTCACCGATATCTCCGCGACCGTTGAACTGATCGAGAAACCCTTCGGATGGATTGTAGATCTAAGGGTTAAGAAGCTACTGTATACATTTCGAGCCAATCAAACAAACGGTTGATTTATGGTGAATTTCTTCGCAGGACTGCTCATAAAATTCGGGAATAAATGTTTGCTCTAAAAACCTATAATCTTCTATTGTATATCCCCGATTAATAATTCTTCTACAAGGGTGGAATTTTACTTGAAGAAATCGAAATCTATAATCGAGAAACTTAGAGAGAAAAGAAAAAGAGAAAAAATATTTTCTCTTCACGTGAAATAGGCGTGTAGAATCTTTTTTTCTTATCAACCTAATCTCAATAGAGTCAAACTTAGAGAGGATTACATCGAAACAAATTCCACTCCTATAACTCTACATAGTCGAAAATTGCAATCCAATGGGGACTTAATTTTCGGCTATATTAATTCCAATATATAATATTGGTTGAACTTTTATTTTCTCGATTATTAGAAAATCCATTGGGCTACAATAGGGACTATAGGAGAAAATATAAACCGGGCAACTAATAATTAATTAAATCCAAACACTTAAAAGAATTCATTTAATTAATCATTAAATAATTATTTATTTTCCACTACCAAATAATTATTGAACTCCCGTTTATATTCTCAAATATTACATTCGAGCTCCGGTCGATCATTACTTAGATTCTCCCCACATTAAGATATCTCATAACCACCAAATAATTTATTCACTGCTAAATAAATTAAACGGTTTCTATTCATGAGTCTTGTCCGCTTAACTTATTTGAGTATGCCGGATACAAAATCAACCTGGCCAGGACTTGGCATAAACAAATCTTATAAGCTACTCAGGGGTTATTATCAATCTCATATTTCAGAGATGTGGATTCCTTTCGATAATTAATTTCCACCTATTAATTCTTAATGTCTCTACCCAACGCACCGGGGGCCATTTGACTCAATATAGGAATCTCTCCCATTGCGACATCAAAGTAGAGATCATCAATTAAATATGTATATAAATTATCTAGAGATTAAGAGAGTAAGTAATTTACTGTCAACTAGAAATAATACAGTTTCATTTATGAACAGTGATGAAACAATTATTTCACTTTGTCCGGTTCAACACATGCCGGGTGTGCTAGCACAATAAGTCAAAACAATAACTATAAAAGTTATTCGCTGTTTACTGTGATCAAGACCAATCACTTAAATATTGTGCTACAATCTTTTGCCAATGGTTAGTCCATTTCCATCTAGATTGTGAACGTTTATCTTTATATTCTAAAGGAACTTTCGAAATGATCTTTCTGTGCGCCGTAGCACACCATTTCGAATATTATTAGAATATTAAACTTATGCTTTTAATTAATTGACAAACAATCAACTAAATGCATTGAATACCCTAGTGCAGATTCTCCTAAAATGATAATAAACTATTTTATTAATTCAATAATAAAATTATGTAGCTAAAAGCGAGACTTTTAGTCTACTATCCTAACAGACACATCCAACGATGGCACAGTTCTGTTCAGCAGAACGTTTCAGCGATTCTTCAAAGCTATGGAGTGATTTTTCACCCAAAAAAAGTGTCACGGTCTTTGTGAGGTGAGGAGCCTTATATAGGCGTGAGATCGGCCTCAAAAGACCTGTCTTCCAAAGGAACCGAATAACTAGGAAACAGAATCCTAATCAATATCTAGTTCTAATCTAGATAACTATAAAAGATTCCTAACAAGAGTAAAGTACAAGGAAATAAATCTAAGTCCTTAAGAATTACAAAGGTATGACTCTAAATTTCCAAAAGAAACATGGGAACAAATCTTTAGCCAATCTCTACTTCCCAACTGAGACGGATTTCTTCCTTGGTGGAAATCAGGCGCCAACACAATGTTTATCCAATTCAATTTCATCATTGGGAAAACTTATCCTAATTATCTCAAGGTTCTCAATTTTTCCCTTTTATGTGAAAATCTTAATTATCAATTAAATTTATTTTCTACATTCAACAAAGAGATAGCAAATATCCAATCACATTTCTATCGTTCAACACTTCCGTCAATTAATAACCGAGAGATTTAATATCGAAAATTCAGAATTGAACACGAATATCCAAAATATGAATCATTGCAACAAAAGTAAAAGATAAATTCTAACACATGACAAAATATATGAATGATATATAGTACGCACCGACGACGCCGCATGAGCTGCGTAGCCGGTGCGTGCGCCACCTCCACGTATGCTGAAGGGCCCGGATACTCTATGTTGCTCCGGTTTATCGAACATGCAGGCGGATTATGCCCGCCAAGTAAACCATCAAGGGAGGAACAAGTAAGTGCACAAAATTAACTTTTCCAAAAACGCTTTGTAATGTTAAATTAGATGTTGCGTTTACAAATTTGTAAATATTCTTAAGCAACTTACTATTAATATTCCTTTCGTTGAAGACATTGAAAAAATGCCTAGTTATGGGGAAAAAGGATCAAGTAGATTTTAACAAACAAGAGAAAAATATCGGAGTACGAAATAGTAAGTGCAACTCAACAATGTGGTGCAATTATGCACAATAAGTGTTATTTGGATGTGTGTATTTTGAAATGGGTACGAACAAAATTTGGACAGAAGTTTGACAAAAAAAATGTAGTCGAGGCAAGAACAAGGTTCTTTTTCTTGAAGACAAATTTGCCCCGTGCAGTGCTCTCGATTTACGGCAGTCGTCTCCCAAGATACAGCGACTATTTCAGTTCCCACAAAGTAGCACATCAATTATTGGAACACGGCGAACGAAACGACGTTATGGACTTTATAAGACACGAAGAAAAGGAATTGCTAATGCAACAATATGCAATGAGATGCTATGATGAGAAGTGAATTCAATTAATTTACTGAATTCCATGTGAAAATGAATTAATCAAATGGTGGATTTTGGAATCTATTTATAGATTTTCAAAGGTTATGACCACAAGTCACAACTCTTAGAAAAATAATTTCATGAAAAGGTATCACACCTTTTCTCATTAACTACACACCTATTCTATTTAATAGGTGCTTAAACACCTCCATCTTTTTCAATGGTGGCATTTCACTTTATTATTTTCCACACTTAAATATTTTAAATGATCCATTAGTTTATCATTCATCAAAAATTAATTTTGAGAATTTAAATTAAACCACTTAAATATTCAATAAAATTTGAGTCAAATACTCAAAATTTCCAACAATCCCCTACATGAATGAAATTAATACATGCAGACACATTCAAAGTCCAAGCGATTTGTTATTGCATCGGGAGAGGTAGCTTATGGCTTTGAACCTTCCTTAGTAAAATGGTGTCGGATTTACTTGTTGCTTAGTGAACGCGATGTCTTGAACTAATCAATTTTTGTGGAAACCAAGATAACAACACTTACACAATAACATCTCTAACGTCTTTTGTTCTCACGTTGTGTCCATTTCGGCCTTGGACCAATTCTTGGATTCATAAGTGGTTCATTGAAGCGGCCCTATACTTCACACTTATATAGGTGATCTCCCATAAAGAATACCCTGTCGTATTCCACCTTAAAAGGTCATAGTAATTAAAAGTCACTAGACTTAACCTCACCACATTCGACAGGTAGCATTTGGATTTTAGGGAATAGTGGAATTATTTCCAAATGCTCGGTTTGAATTTTCATAACTTAGTTGTCCTATTGAACCAAGATCTTGGGATCTCCAATCTACAAGGTTGGGTTACCATCATGGATTTTCGTTTGAGTTGTGGGTTTATAGACCCATTCCCATCACTAACTAGCACATTTGATCTCTATTGATTCATTCGTCAAGGATCAATCAAATTATCTCTTGACTTCGTAAAGTCAACATTTATAATTTCTCTAGAAATCAATTGCTAAATGGTGTTACGTCTACGATCTATACTTTAACATTTTACATATTATTTTGTGCTTTTTTTTTGTATAGCCAACTGACTACTACAATTATTTTCAAGCACCAACTAAGTCCATCACATAATGTCATCTAGAAAATTATGGAGTTATCCAACATTTTTCTTTAACTTCCAAGTTATAACTCGAACTCCGTAGTGAATCGAGTTATACTACTTTATTTTGAAGAATACCAAGATTTATGGACTTAGTATCTGAGTAGCACATATCCAATTTATAAGAATTTACTTTACAAGTACAATTGGATATCTTCTATGTAATTTACGTTTACATATAAGATTACATATTTACTTGACTATCTTAATGAGTCAATCAACATGCGGTTCATTAAACTACAATCTCTTCAAGAATATTCTAGTTGAACCATTGTTCACCACTATTCTTTATAGTCTTATATTGATGACTTCAATATGACAACATTGTCTCAACATAACGAGACTTCAATAATTCATCGAATCCTTAGTGATTTTAATCTCTTATAAGATTGCATCAATAGGACCATATTTTTTACATTGAAATATTTTACTAATATTTCATAAGAGTATTACACACATGATTAACATGTCATAAACATATACTCTTATGTGCATGTATTTTTTAAACTTGCCAAGTTTAAAATTATTTGATAATAAATTCTTATCAAATATGCAATTGCTTTAGAACTTATTTAAGTTTATACTGTACGAGTTTCACTAATTTTTGCTTTGTCTCAAAGACAATTAACCCCCAAGTGGACAATATTTCACTAATTGCCCGAGGTTCATTTTATAACTCATAAATTAGAAATTCAAAACCAAACTATTGATTTTCTTAGCTCTCTTTTATTGAGCGTTTGGTTATTTATCACTTTATAAATTACCACTTGATCCCATAGAGCGTTTGGTTATTTATCACTTCATAAATTACCACTTGTTCTCCTAGAGAGATATACCTTTAGCTAACCATTTACACTTAATAAAGTTCTTTAAGTGTAGCTCATTGTCAATGTGGGATGGTGGCTTTTCACCTCCCTATACATTAATTTCTCATTCACCTCAAGTCGTGTTTGAGAAATTAAACACACTAGATTTATCCAGTCAAAGTATAGATTTTTATTTCAAACTTATCAAATGGAATCCACTTAAATTGTTTGTCAAAAACTTTGGTCAAAATCCAAATTTTCAAACACATTTAAATTCAAAGATCGTACATTTATTTGCATCAAGAATGACTATCTTGAGTACTTTCGTACTTAGCATATTTAATAAATATGCATTTCAACATTCTTAGGCTCTTTCAACTTGTTTAACTTTGGTACATTTACCTTAGTCAAAACACCCCCACATTTCTATGGTCCAAAACCATTATGTGGTAAAGTTTTGAGAAAGTGGTGAGCCATAATCTCCCCCACAAGTTCTAGCCTACTCTAGAATTTATCAACATGGCTTTGTTACTCATTAAGAGTTCGAGTATTTCATTTCTCAATACTTTCAACTGTGGTTGATCAGGACTAGTGATTTGATAAGTACAAAACTTGTGAAAAAAGACTCCATATCATCCACGTCAATCACTTTGAATAACAATTTTTATTCATATGCCATAATCATTCTCAAGGAAATGCTTATAAGGCCTCATCTTTGTTACTTAACAAAGATACATGATGAAATTTTGGTATCAATACCCCAAAAGTAACAAATACTTTTCTCATAAAGTGTACAATCTTTTAAATCACTAATGTGATTTAAATTTTATACACACTGTGTTTATTTTCTCTTAATAGATCACACTATAAGAAACTTCTCAAGATACTCAAATCAAGAAAGTTCTTATCAAATTGTGACAGTTTGTACACAATTCAAATCTAGAGTTTAGAAAATCCTACCGTTCACAATATAGAAATATTGATCCAACAGTACAATTGTCGAAAACAATTTCTCGTATAGTTTGTTTCACATTTTCCTTAAGAAAATCCTTAAGAAAAACATCCATTGCTTTACATCAGATGTTCAACATCATAAAATTTGATTTCATTCATTCAGAGCAACTCCAATGGTAAAGTATCAAAATCGATCATCAAATATTAATTTGATACTCGTTTTATTATTTTGATACTCATTGACTCCAACCACATGCATTAAATGAATCATCTAATTTAAAATATAAGCATAAATATATTTAATATTGACACGTGTCAATTTTTAATTGGTTTGTTGCGTAGTTAATGTTTTGATACCTCTTTTTCCAGGATGCATTTTTGCATCTCGGGAAGTTGATATCAAAATAACTACCAATTTAATTCCCCCATTGAAGATGAAAATTTATGTTTTGGAACATCAAAATAGAAGTTATTCTATTTAATTCCGCCACTGGAGTTGCTCTCATAAGTTATACTTATGTCTTATGAATACAATATCTAAAAATCAAGACGCTCCAATAGATCGATCATCTTCGATGTTATTTTAGATAACTACTGCTCAAATATACCTTTAGAAATTGAGCTTCTTGAGTTTCGATTGTATATCAATTTCAAATATTACATGCCTATAATTGCACACACATACGAAATTATCATTTTAAAGATAAAAGTGCATCAACTTGATCTCAATATACTAAATATTGAGTTTAAACATCATAATATCATAAATAGCATAACATTTGAAACTGATTAAGAAGTTATATACATACGTATATACACCTAATATTCACATGCATCATATAATTTATGCATACAAAATACTTATATGGAAATAAACATTTCAAATTTATCACGGAATAAATAATTCATCCGTACATTCAATAAACTATTATCCAACTAAACATGATTATTCATGCTGAAAATCATTTATATTAATAGCATAAATTTTCACGTACTACAACATAATTTCCAATTCATAGAATTATGCTTCAATAGTAATATATTATATGCTTCTAATTCTATGTACTCATAGACATCGACATCATATAAATAATATAACATATCATTAAAAAAATATTATTATATGTTATTTTAAGTGTGCGACAATACTAACATCTCATAATATTATGCACTAATTTAATTTAAATTATGCATACGAATTTCAGCAAAATTTCATGCATATATCAAGAGTAATCCAATCATCTCAACATATCGAAATAACATTCAAAGTATCTATACATGCTTCGAGCATTCAAGGCTTATCATGCTCTCATAAATAAAGTTATCATGCCAGTTATAACATATAGTGTAATATTATTACGCCATAACTCTATCATGCAACATAACCATGTTTCTATCTCATACAATACCATATTATTTATCATATAATATTATCACTTAATTGCATGAGATAGTGTTATAAATAAAAAGGCGTACCCGAAATAATTATAAATGTGAATTTGAAATTCTCGCATAAGGAATGCATCTGTAGTTTTGGCAGCACTGAAAAAACTTAATCATATATTTAGCATCCGATGTGAGATTTTGTTGATTCAATATGATCCGAATAGCCAACGAAATTTCCGACAACTTTCGTCTTTTAAGTTTTCTGAGATTCGAACTGGATCATGATCAAATTAATCCTCCAAGTCGAAGTATGTGTCTTGTATAAGATTGCAACCTACAATGGAACCATGAAAATATTAAATAATATTCATGAATCAAGAATAATATAATACCTCGTCATATTTAGGCTTATGATTCCATCATTATTCTTGGATTCAATCTTCTTTCACCAAAATTTCATGCACCATAAAGTGTTAGAGACGTGTTGATACGCTGGGGTTGCATCGCCTCACGAACGGTTGCATTATTCATGAAAATGTGCGTTGGCAGTTCGGGCACCCTTTCGTATTTTCATCATAACTCCTCCATATGAACTCCAATTGGGATTATTTAATATATTCTGGAAAGCCAACTTAATTTTCTGCAACGTTTGTGAAATGATACTTTTACAGATTCAGACCGTATCACCTTCGAAAATGAGCTGGAACATAGATGTTGTGTTCTGTCCGAAAATGACATATTCCTCCAATTTGATTTCGTAACTTCTGGATTTTGGGCAGAATATCTTCTTCTCCATCTTGAAAATACAACCAAATTTGTCTTCAGATAGTTATATGTGGGTATGTGTATTTTGAAATGGGAACGAACAAAATTTGGATAGAAGTTTGACAAGAAAAATGTAGTCGAGGCAAGAACTAGGTTCTTTCTCCTTAGGACAAATTTGCCCCGTGCAGTGCTCTCGGTTTACGGCAATCGTCTCCCAAGATACAACGACTATTTCAGTTCCAACAAAGTAGCACACCAATTATTGGAACACGGCGAACGAAACAACGTTTAGGACTTTATAAGACACGAAGAAAAGGACGTGGTAATGCAGCAATATGCAATGAGATGCTATGATGTGAAGTGAATTCAATTAATTTATTGAATTCCATGTGAAAATGAATTAATCAAATGGTGGATTTTGGAATCTGTTTATAGATTTTCAAAGGTTATGACCACAAGTCACAACTCTTAGGAAAATAATTTCATGAAAAAGGTATCACACATTTTCTCATTAGCTACACACCTATTCAATTTAATAGGTGCTTAAACACTTCCATCTTTTTCAATGGTGGCATTTCACTTTATTATTTTCCACACTTAAATATCTTAAATGATCTATTAATTTATCATTCATCAAAAATTAATTTTGTGAATTTAAATTAAACCACTTAAATATTCAATAAAATTTGAGTCAAATACTCAAAATTTCCAACAGTAAGCTACCTTCTAAACTTGGTGAACCGGGGTAGTGGTACAATTCCATGCTCTATAGGCGATAAATACTTTGGTAAAGTTTTGTGTGATCTTGATGCAAGTATAAATCTTAGCGGTTTTTGTGCATAAATCCATAACCAAATATCTTTATTATTCTAAGTTTATGGGCTATATCTCTTTCACCAATAAGTCCATCCATTTAATATTAATTATAAATAAAGGAAACATTCATGTATATGACAATACTACCCCAACCATTTATACTCAATTCTTAATTATAACCCCAATTTAATAAATTTTGTCCATAAAAATCCAATTTTGACCACAAAAATCCAATTTTGACCACAAAAATCCAATTTTGACTTCTTTTTTTCAAAAACATTTTTTTTTCAAAAAAATATTTTTTGCCGCCGGTCTCCGGCGTTGACTTTTCAATTTTTTTTTTCTTCCAGGTTTTTTCGCCGGTTTCCGGCGTTGACTTTTTTTTTCTTTTTTGTTTTCTGGTTGTTTTTTCCGCCGCCGGATTCCGGCGTTGACTTTTTTTTAGTGTTTTTTTTCGTTTTTCTTTGTTTTTTTTTTCTTTTTACGTCCGCCGCTAAATGTTTACTGTAATTGTGTTGTCACTGGCAGTAAATTAACGTAGTTACACTATCAATGACAGTTAATTAACGTAATTGTACTGCCGTTGACGGTAAATTAACGTAAAATTATTATTTCTTATTTTTTGTTATTTTTTTAAATCTTTTTTGATTTGTTGACAAGTCAGCGTAATTATATTACCGTCGTTGATAGTAAAATAACTGTAAACACAATAATATTACTATCAACAACATCAATATTATTATTTTTTTGGGTTGTTTTGTTTGAGTTATTCACGGAGTAAAGTAATAATATTACTGTCTATTATTGTAATATTACTGTAAACACAATAATATTATTGTGGTTGACGGTAATATTACTGTTGTTATAGTACTATTGATGTCAACCACATCAATATTATTATTTTGTTCGGATTTTTTTGTTTGTTCCAGTTATTCACGGAGTAACATAATAATATTACTGTCTATTATTGTAATACGACTGTGGTTGTCGGTAATATTACTGTTGTTATAGTAATATTACTGTCACTCACAGTAATATTAATTCTTTTGGCTTTTTATTATGTTAACATTTGTTGTACGATCAACATAGTAATCTATATATAATATAAAAAGAGGATCTATGTCCTCAATGATTGACATGTGGCAAATGATGATGTCATTTGTCAAAATTGCTTAGTTGGAGTTCAATTGATGAGGTGGATTCTTCAATTGATTAGGTGGCATTTTTATTTAAGTATGTTTTTAAGTTCATTCCCATTTTACATTTACACAATCATTTAATAATTACCACATATATATATTATTTCCAAAGTTAATATTTTAAAAATTCAAAATAAAAAAATCTTATTTATATTTCCAGTATTTCAAAATATATTTATTGAAAAAATTCATGAAACTCAATTTTTTTACGAATATTCAAATAATTTTCAAAAAAAATATATTTTATTAAATACTAAAATATTAAAATAAAGGAATATGTTCTTTTAATTTTCAATATTTTGGAATATTCGAATATCCATTCCATTAAAAATAATAATAATTTTTTTTTAATTTTTAATTGAACTATTTAATAAATATACAATATTTTTTGTATATATGTTTTATTATACCATATTTCAAATTAAAAATAATTATACTTTTTTATAAATATGCAATATTTTGAAATTTGAAATTTTAACAATTTAAATGCAGTATATTTTAACAATTTAAATGCAATATATTTTAACAATCTAAATGCAGTAGGTTTGTCAGTATCTTTCGAAAACACTATTTAATATAATATGTTTCGAATTATACACTAGATTATGCATTATATTTGTCAATTACTATTTCAAATTATCATGTATTACATATTTAAAATATCAAATCACCAATACGAAGGAGTGTTTAATATTCCAAGATTTCTTCATATCATCTTTAATTGATTTAATTTACACTTTAATTCAAAATTCAATGGTAAAAAATAAAAATTGTATCTTCATATTTAATGTTTTTATATTGCAAGATTTTTTTCCACAAGTTCTTATTTTATATTTTTGGGTTGTTTTCTTTATTTGTTTGATTTGATTTCATTTAGTAATATATAAATCTTTTGAATTTTTAATTTTTCCATAGAATTAAGTTCATTTTTAATACTATATAAACCCATCAATATTCATTTCATTTTTATCTACCACCATTCGATTACAAAGTGCACAATGTTCGTATTATACAGTTTCATATTATATTTTTTTTTATCATTTCTTATAGATTATTATAAGTATATATGCATAGTTTTATATTCATAATTATTTTATATATACATATTAGTACTATTTGTATTTTTTTCTTTCGGGTTTTAAATTTAATATACTTTTTTAATTGTTTTCATGCAGTTTATTAAATAAAGTCGTTCGTACTTTATGAAGATCAAAAACATTGTTTGCGCTCAGTCCAAACAATGTGTTCTTTGCAACGCGTATTTTGATCCTAATTTCGATCCATGTGTGTGTGTCTCATGTAGGGAATCAATCAAAGTCGTTCCACGCTCTGGATCTTGCATTGTATGTGGGATGACAGAAATGGAAGATTTCAAATCTTTCTTTTGTTGTGGTTTATGCGATAAGGCTTTTATACATGAACAATGTATTCCTACAAATCATTGTTGGACCAATGGATCCACATGGAGATGTGATTGATGTGATTGGTTATTTAATATGTGTATGTACCAACCCTTTGCAATTCAAGAGAATCTCAATATTGATGATGTTGAAGCAGTGGATAATGTCTCGATATGTTATTTTACAAAAATATTTACACGTTATGATATGCAAAAACTGGTACGTTATTTATTATATATATTTGTATTATTCAATAGATGCGTTTTAATGTGATACTTTTATTAACAATTTTCATTTTAATTATGTTGTAGTACCTGCGCATAACTTTCACCGAGACTGCTGGATTGGTTGCCAAGAAATATATCCATGTTGAATAGGAAGAGGGTTCGTTGAATAAAATTGTTTGTATGAAGCAAAAAATAAATCACGCAGGGTATACCTCACAATTGGTTGGAATTCGTTTTGTACATCGAATCATCTTATTATTGGCAACACATATTCGTTATCGTTCGATGCCATAAGAAATATAATAAAAGTTGCGAACATAGAATAGTTTATTACATTTTGCAATTATGTTTTGTAGTTATTCTAATGTTTTTATTTTCTATGTCTTCATGTCTTTATGGAGTATCCTAAATATAAATATTTTGATTTTGGTGCGATAATATATATTTTATTAATTTCTTGATACATCTATATATATTTGTTTTATGTTTATAAATCATTCCAACTGTATTTTATCAATTATTTTTTATAACTTCAATGCGAATTGTCATATACAATACGCAATTAATATTCACGGAAAACATCATTTATAATTAATAATATACATATATATTAATATGCATCAACAAGACCTAATATACGTATATGATTGTACCTTATTTGTGTAATAAAATTTTCATTAAATATTTTCTATACATGCCCTGATTATAAAATTGTATGAACTAGAAAACTGAATTATATCTAGATATACTTAACATACACATCAAAATTATATATAGTTCGATAATATTAGTTTGATAAAAAAATCCATACTAGCAGTAGTGGATTAGTAAAATGCTCTAAAATTTGTGCATACATTACAAAGGAATATATATAAATGTCTGTTAAATAAGTTGACGGTTCATAAATTCAATAATATTAGTTTGGAATTGTTGATTGTTCGAAATGCTATAATAATAATAATAATAATAATAATAATAATAATAATAATAATAATAATAATAATAATAATAATAATAATAATAATAATAATAATAATAATAATAATAATAATAATAATAATAATAATAATAATAATAATAATAATAATAATAATAATAATAATAATAATAATAATCATAATAATAATAATAATAATAATAATAATAATAATAATAATAATAATAATAATAATAATAATAATAATAATAATAATAATAATAATAATAATAATAATAATAATAATAATAATCATAATAATAATAATAATAATAATAATAATAATAATAATAATAATAATAATAATAATAATAATAATAATAATAATAATAATAATAATAATAATAATAATAATAATAATAATAATAATAATAATAATAATAATAATGGTGATTATAATAATAATAATAATAATAATAATAATAATAATAATAATAATAATAATAATAATAATAATAATAATAATAATAATAATAATAATAATAATGATAATAATAATAATAATAATAATAATAATGATAATAATAATAATAATAATAATAATAATAATAATAATAATAATAATAATAATAATAATAATAATAATAATAATAATAATAATAATAATAATAATAATAATAATAATAATAATAATAATAATAATAATAATAATAATAATAATAATAATAATAATAATAATAATAATAATAATAATAATAATAATAATAATAATAATAATAATAATAATAATAATAATAATAATAATAATAATAATAATAATAATAATAATAATAATAATAATAATAATAATAATAATAATAATAATAATAATAATAATAATAATAATTAGAATAATAATAACAATAATAAGAATAATAATAATAATAATAATAATAATAATAATAATAATAATAATAATAATAATAATAATAATAATAATAATAATAATAATAATAATAATAATAATAATAATAATAATAATAATAATAATAATAATAATAATAATAATAATAATAATAATAATAATAATAATAATAATAATAATAATAATAATAATAATAATAATAATAATAATAATAATAATAATAATAATAATAATAATAATAATAATAATAATAATAATAATAACAATAATAATAATAACAATAATAATAATAATAATAATAATAATAATAATAATAATAATAATAATAATAATAATAATAATAATAATAATAATAATAATAATAATAATAATAATAATAATAATAATAATAATAATAATAATAATAATAATAATAATAATGATAATGATAATAATAATAATAATAATAATAATGATAATAATAATAATAATAATAATAATAATAATAATAATAATAATAATAATAATAATAATAATAATAATAATAATAATAATAATAATAATAATAATAATAATAATAATAATAATAATAATAATAATAATAATAATAATAATAATAATAATAATAATAATAATAATAATAATAATAATAATAATAATAATAATAATAATAATAATAATAATAATAATAATAATAATAATAATAATAATAATAATAATAAATGTATTATATTTATAGAATTAGATGTTTAAATTTTTTTATGTAAATTTATATATCAATTTCAATATATTATTAAGATTTATATTTTTTTATTAAAAAAATGTGTGTAATTAATTATTTATATTTTTTTACTAAAACAAAAATGTGTATCGATTTTTTAAAATTATTCAGAATCTCCATAATATATTTTCAATTAGGATATTCCATAAAAGGATGGGATTTAAAGTACAAATATATTCACTTCTTTACATATATCTTCATAAAATATATATCTACAGTATTACTAATTTATAAAATCTTTTCTTCTCCACAATATTATGTACATGTACTCACCTAACTAGGAATCGATTGACTTTTGATTATTTTGTTTCCTTATTATACCGTGCATAATTAATAGATTTGTGTATGCATTGAAGTATGTTGTTTAAATAGAATTCCATAGTTTCGAATATTTCACATTTTGGTAATGAATCTATATTCTATATATAATATAAAAAGAGGATCTATGCCCTCAATGATTGACATGTGGCAAATGATGATGTCATTTGTTGAAATTGCTTAGTTGGAGTTCAATTGCTTAGGTGTAATCTCGAAATGCTTAAGTGTATTAATTAAATGCTTAGTTGTTAGATATATAAGATATAGTTTTAAGTTTATTCCAAATTTAGCTTTCCACCATCAAACATATATATATACACATGTAAATTTTAAAAAGTCGACGTTAATATGATTTTAACTATATATTAACGAATTTTATAATTAAATACATAAAGAGGATTTCTTATTTATTACTTTATTATCCCGAATCAATTTTGTTTTCTGATTTTCTTTAATATTTTCTTTAAGGTTGTACTATAATTATTTTGCATTTTGATTAATTTTGTATAAGAAAAATATTGATCAACTTATAATGCATGTAAATTGCAAAATATTTAATTAAAATAATAATTTAAATATAACTTAAATATATAATCGTAGTTTAAATATATTATGCATTTTATAAGTAATAAATTACAACCAATTATCAGGATTTCAAATTTTATACATACAAAATTTCTATTTTTTTTAGTATATTACAATTATTATTCGAATATAATTTGAATATTCAATCTGAAATAAGATCAATTATTTGGATTTGTGTAATAATTTGGGTCAATATTTTCATCTATGTTTTGAATCATATCAATTTGCATTAATTTTAATTTTCATGAAATATGGTATATATATATATATATACCAATTCAATATAAAATTTAAATATGTAATTTAAATACAACAACTTTCCTTTAGTTAGCAAATATTTATCGTAGATGACAATATATATATGCTGACTTTTAAATCAAATCATAACTGCAATCAAAGCAATTAGTAGTTTCTTGCGAGCAATAATTTCGGTGTAAGACACAAATTGCCAAAAACAAGGGAAAAGTTATTAATTCGTCTTCAAATCATTGCTAAAAAGAAATACATCAAATCTACTCAAATTATACACATTTCTTGCCAAAATGTCAAAGTCATAAGACTCATTAAAAATAACAAACGTCTTCCTAATTACCATAAATATAATCATATTTTGCTCAATTATTTTATAATATACTTACACCAAAATGTATATTTCCTTATTGTTGGGTGTAGATATTACACTCAATACGTTTACTTTACGTGGATCTTTTGTTTAGATTTAATTATATTTGTGCTTTAATTGATTGATTTTGTGTTTTATAGGTGAAAAACGAGAATTAGGTATCCATGAAGGAAAATAGATCAAAAAGAAAGGAAAAAGTTGTAAATTAGGAAACAAATCAAATTGGAAGAAGGAATCCCGCCACAGCTTTGACATGTCCACGATTTCGAGCATATCTCTCTCATACGAACTCCGAATTAGGTGATTTTGACTGCATTGGAAAGCTAATTTCAAGGGCTACAATTCTTATTTACACAACATTCCAAAATTCGGACTCCAACATGGCACAAATTGACGAACAAATCCTGATGGGGGAATGTGGCGGAAATTGATTCCTATTAGGTTTCCACTACTTCCTTATCAAGAAAAACCTATAAAAGCAACAAGTCTCTACACCATAAGCACGAAATTTTACACCACAAAACACGAAGAACGAAGATCAACGAAGACTCAAGCATAGTTTTTCTTATTTCTTTTATTTTTATTTTGTTTATCATAAGAATTACGAGTAGCTAAGTTTTTAATCTAGGATTTTATTTGAACCCTATGTGGTAATTCGAACCTCTTTTTCTACTTTTATGCAAGTTTAATTCTTCGATTATTTCTTCTATTTTGATCTTATTTAGCGCATGAACGTAGC
Organism: Erythranthe guttata; assembly: GCF_056151865.1. Classification (NCBI taxonomy): domain Eukaryota; kingdom Viridiplantae; phylum Streptophyta; class Magnoliopsida; order Lamiales; family Phrymaceae; genus Erythranthe; species Erythranthe guttata. The sequence goes on along the minus strand of NC_142534.1, from coordinate 6,141,511 downwards.
TAATTTATGTTGCTATTGGTTATTGTTAGAATTGATTGACAGATCGTTTTAATAATTAGAATAGGGATAGAAGAGCCTTCGAATAGTTTTCACCGGATGAGTGTGTCAATTGCATGTATTATCGTAGACATATAGGTAATACCTTAGGTAGCCGTTTACGAGACTTGTTATTTAATGCTTTATTTATACTAGGTTTGCATAGACATATATATAGTGAATCTTTTATGAATAATAGACTTATAATACAGCGACAGCTGGTTATGAGTAATTTCGTGTCTTGGGTTAATAAGGCTTAATTCCACTTTGCACCCTTGAAATATACCATTTTGGCACTTTGCACCCTCGAAATTGATTAATAGCACTTTGCACCCTCGAAATACAATAAATCATGCATAATGCACCCCAAATGATTTTTTAAAGCTAAAAAATATAAATTTAATATTTGTAGTGATATTTTTTTAGGATGCCAAATGTCAAATATTTTTTTTATTCATCAATCATTTTGAAACTATAAAGTTCAAAATAAAAATACATTCCATCAACATATTTAAAAATTTTATTGTTTTATCAAAATAAAATATTTTACGAAAAAAAAATCATTCAGCTATTACGTTATCAAGTTATTTGAAAATTATTTTTTCTTCCAAATATTTTGACCTAATATTTTACAAACAGTGACATAAAAGATCCACAATCGAATAATTTAGTGATAAAAGATTATTTTTTTTATATTTTTCTTTTGTAAGATAATGTAGTTTTTTTTAAATAATCCTGTGTAATTTTTATTTTTTCGCACTTTGTCCGCTCGAAATTAGGTTTGAGGTTCAAGAAAACAACAATTTTTTTTTATTTTGTACCCCAAAAAGAAAAACACCAATGAAAAATAAAATTGTCTTTATTATTCAATTGAGGGTGCATTGTGAATGATTTATTGTGTTTTGAGGGTGCAAAGTGCTATTATTATTTTTCGAGGGTGCAAAGTGCCAAAATGGTATATTTCAAGGGTGCAAAGTGGAATTAAGCCGGTTAATAATCGGGAATCATAACTTGCATGATAGGGAATTAATTGGGTGAAGAATTATCGCATAGGGGGAAGATAAAATCCTATATCCGTTTTATATTGATATTTTCTCGTGTTTAATTGCTTTCTTAATTAGTTTAATTTATTTAGTTAATTAATTTGACAAACTTGCGTAGGCTGGATAAAAATCGTAATTGTTAAAATTTGGTACTTAGGATTAAATAATTTGCGTATTCCCTGTGGGATCGACATCCGACTCTCACGAGTCTACTTTACTACTTGTTTGCGATACGTGCACTTGCGTGTGGGTATTTAGCACCCAACAAGTTTTTGGCGCCGTTGCCGGGGAATACGGCTAAATTATTTATTTATTCTAATATCAAATTTGAGCAATTTTTCTTACTTCAGCCATTTAATTTTAATTTTTATTTTTATTTTTAATTTTGATTTTTTTTTTTGTTACATGTCTGGTTACAATGTTGGGGCACCTCAAACGGGATATGAATGGCTTCCAACTGACGAATGCCTCCAAAACACCTATGATATGCCTCTGTTTTGTTCCGCATGTGGTGGAAATCATTATTCCGATCAATGTTGGGGATCAACAAAGGCGACAAATTTCGTCGAAATTACCAACGGAGGTTATTGGAACACTTACACCAACAAATACGAGCAAAGCTTTCAAGACCAAGATTTGAACGAGTTTCAACATAGAGAGCCACAAATTGATGATTTTCAAAATTATTATCCAATGCAGCAGCAGACCACTGATGAACAACTTGATTTGGTATCCCTTATTGCCGAATTCATGAAGTCCACTCAAGCATCATTTCAAAACATGGAGATACAACTAGAAGAGATGACTCTCAAATTAAAATTTGAATCTCTTGAAAATATTCCAGACAAAATCGGCAATGGTTATATCAAAGAAAATTCGGGTGAAGCCTGCGGTGAGAAAAATCTTCTATGTCCAGAAAATAGTGTCGATATGAGAGAAATAGAAATTACGAAGACACTTGAGCATGATGAATCTGAGAAGGCGATCGAGCTAAACCACGAAGATGCCTCAGAACAAGAGAAGAATGAGATGGATGTAATGATTGAAGATGTTCTAGTTGTGGACCCGTCGTTGATCTAAATGTAGATTTGAAGGCATCAATAGAGGTTGATGAGAAGACGAATGTGTTTGAAGTGGAGGTTATACGCGGATGTGAGGTTTTTGTGTACCGATTTGAGGGAGCGGGTGATGAAGATCCCATCTTAGATTCGTACCGATTGATTACAACCAAGAAAGACTACAAGCTAAGGTGGACCCTGATATATTGCAATGCTATCCATGTCTTGGTTGCAATTGAAGTGATAGAGCTCATGGATGGATGCGCAATCTACAAGGCTTTGGATTGGACATAACTGTTTTAAGAAGCAAAGTCTGGCTGAAGACTTAAAACTTAGCGCTTCTCGGGAGGCAACCCAAGCATTTATCGTTTTTCGTATTTTTATTTATTTTTATTTTTCTTAGGATTTTAGCATGCGCAAACTAACAATTTAATCTTGTTTTAATTTTTAGGTCGAAAATCAAAAACTAAGGGATCGGACGTTAAATGTGGATTAAACGAACATCAAAGAGTGCATCCCGGAGAAGGACCTTCCGACTAATCAGGTGTATTCTATCCTTGAACTTTGTTCTAATTGCATTGAGGACAATGTAAATTTTAAGTTTGGGGGTGGAAAATTACTTGTTTTTATGTGCTTTAATTTTTTTTAGTTTGCATGCCTTAGGATTTTTTTTCGTTTATTTATTGTTTTCTTAAAAAAAAAAAAAAAAAAAAAAAATTGCTTGAGTCGAATGCATCGATGAGTTATAATTATGAGAGATGATCAATGTTTGATGATGAGATTGCTTGTTTTGTGTGATGATTAGATGTTTGTTTAGCTTTCGATTCAACGGAACTTAGAAACGAATTATTGCTAGGAATCACACTTTGTGCATTGTTTTGGTTGAATGTTTTGTATTTTAAATTTGGAGTTAATTTGTGTTAGATCATGCTATGTTCGGTTTTAGACCTCACCTTAGGAAATTTATGATACGAAGTATTGAGTAGCGAGTGATTTGAGATATGATTTGGGCCTTCTTTGATCCGTTTGAGCCTTTCAAGCCGACCTTTTTATCGAAATTTTCCTTAAAACCTTGATTTGAGCCTCGGAGAAAAGGTGTTCTTTCATTTATCCAATGTGTATAAGGTAGAATAGATGGAGATTCTTGAAAAATTACCCCTTGGAGTTCGGTTGAAAATTTTTATAAAGTCCTTCTTCTTCTGCCCCGAAAAAAAAAAAAAAGAAAGAATAGAAATAAAAAAGAGAGAGAGAAAACAAAAAGAATAAGAAAAATATATATATGCGTCTATATATATATATATAAAAAAAAAAAAAAAAAAAAAAAAAAAAAAAAAAAAAAAGAGAAGAAGAAGAAGAGACTAGATGGGAGAAGTAAGGACTAGTTGTTGAATTGTTTTGAAAGCTCGATCTATTGTCTTAAGATCAAAAGTGGAGACTTTTGAACTCTTAAGAATCGAGTTTATTAAAGTCCTTAAAGGTGAATTCATTGTTTCAAACGCCTATCTTTCAAATTTTGGCGTAATCACCTTAATTCAAGAAAAATAGCCACATATTCCCATATTTCCTACCTAGAACCAAAGAGCCTAACAATTGAAAGCCAAAAAGCCCCAATGATCCCAATAGCTTAATGTTCGATATTAGTAGAGTAGAATAATTTGGTGAGTATTTGGAGTCAAACATATGCATGTAAGCATAAATTTTTTCTATCTTTAATTTACAAATATTGGATGCTTGAAGCAATTGCATGATTTGTGGTTTTTGGCTATGGTAAGTGACTAAGTGCTTTTGAATTTTGAGCTTGCGAATGCCTACGAATTTTCATTATAATTACAAGTTCTGAAAACATGAAGTTGGTCATTGATCTATGGGATGAGATGTGGTAGTTGAGTCATTTGCTTACAATTAGATTTTGCTTGAGGACAAGCAAAAGTTCAAGTTTGGGGGTGAAAACTGCAAATTCGGAGAAAAAGTGGGCCAAAAGTGAAAAAATCAGAGCTCTGAAGAATTGAAGACCGCGCGGCCGTGCGGATTTCAGGCGTAAATCTCACACGGCCGTCCGGATGGTCGAGGTGGCGCAGTGAAGGAAGTTTAATTACACAAGGAAACCCGCGCTATTATATTTTTCAACCATATTTAAAGGCCAAAAGCACACAATTAGGAATTATCTTTTAATCTTTTATGATCTTTTATCTTTAGTTTTTATCTTTCATCTTTCTACACGCAATCTAGGAACAAGAGAACGAAGACGAAGACTTGACGAATCTTCATCCTAGTTTTCCTTTTATTTTTATTTCTCGACTTTTATGAATTTTCATCCTTATTCAATTATTTTATAATATTTCTTTCAATATTAATTATGGCCAGTTATGGTAAAAATATTAATTTTATAGGCAATATATATATATATATATATATATATATATATATATATATATATATATATATATATATATATATATATATATATATATATATATATTTATATATTCATTCGGTTTTACATATTCTACACATGTTTTGAATATTGAAATAATATTGATCGTATTTAGACCCGATCGTGATTAATTATTTTTAGGAAACTTTATTTGATATTGCCGCCCAAATCAAATTTTTGAAATTTGAATGTGTCGATTTTGAAAACTATATAAACACCTCACTTCTATTTAATTTTCACCAGCATTTACGTCTACTCGTGCGACACTTTATAACAATGTATGGTAGCCCGATTTTTTTTTTTAAACCAGATTATTTTTTGTTCAATATCTACGTGTTTCATATTCACATGTTGTACCTCTATTTACTTGTTTGAATTGTATATTTTTTGAGTTTTCATATTTTACTTATCGCTGTTAGTGTTTTGTTTGTAGCTTATAATCACGATTCCAAAGTCTTTCGTACGTAGTGTCTTATGTGTATGTTCAGTCCACTCTATGCGTACTTTGCAGCAAATATTTATTACTATGTATGTTTTTGTTTTTGTTTTACAGATATATAAGACTATGGGAAATTGTCATTAATCAAATACAGTGATAATATTATTATTTCAAATTATTAATTAAATTATTATTTCAATGTTTTCTATTGTTTGGTTGTATTGTATGTGAGATTATTTTTTCCAAAGATAGGAAATTTTTGACGTCTTGGATTCATCCAAAATAAGTGATTATATTCAATTTTTATTGTGCGTATTATGGAACAATGGTTTAGTACATTTATCTGATTGGATTTATCGGTTTTTTGAGATTTTATCTCCAAAACAATGACACTAACATACACCTAGAAGTGTCTGTTTAAGTGCTGCACAGAAAATTTATTTAGAGCCAACTGGTTTTATGGATGAATCTACGTGTTAGTCTATTTAAAAAAATCCCCAAATCCATGGATTTGAACCCAGATTCACTCGATTTTCTCTCTACATCAGCCTTTCTCTTTCTTCAAATTCTCCCTCAACCATAACTCTCTCTCTCTCTCTCTCTCTCTCTCTCTCTCTCTCTCTCTCTCTCTCTCTCTCTCTCTCTCTCTCTCTCTCTCTCTCTCTCTCTCTCTCTCTCTCTCTCTCTCTCTCTCTCTCTCTCTCTCTCTCTCTCCATTGGCATTTTCTTCCATCGATTTTTAATATATTTGCAACTATATATTATGTATTATATTATTGATTTTTTTTTTTTTTGTTTATTGTTTACATAATTTGTAACATATAAACAAAACAAACAGTTTGTTGAGGCGATGTTCTTCAACAAAACAAAACAACTAGATTATTAAGAAGTAAAAACGTTCATTTTGAAGTTCAAGGTCGTTGTTCTTCAACAAAAACTCACTCGAACTGGAGGATTTTTTTTGTTCATATTATTGATTTTTTTTGTGTTCCATGAAGTTTTTTTAATGTATGCACATATATAATTCATCCATGTACGATTGTATTTGTTTCAGTTTTATTTTTTAATATGAAAGTTTATTTTAAAATAACTTAAATCTCATCAACCAACTATATGTTCATCTATCTAAATAACATGTATATTTATATATAAATGCATGTACTAAATCAATATTATGTATTTCAATTACTTTTTTTTTAAGTTTTTGTAATTAAAACAGTTTAACACAATTTTCTGCTTATGTTTAAATGTATTCCATCCAACCTTTATTCCATTTAGAAAATATTTAAAACCTATATATATGACTGAATTTAATGGCCTGTCATATTAAAATCCACGTAAAATTATCAGTCTTACCAATTACTCCCTCTAAAAATCTAATTGATATGGCATTATTATAATATATTCCACGTAAAATTATCAGTCTACCAATTAGTCCCTCTAAAAATGTAACTAATAAGGGTTTTATTATAATATAAGGGTTTCTGTGCATTAGTCCCAACCAAGCATCTTTATTATTCTAGGTTTATGGGATATATTTTTTTCACCAATAAGCCCATCCCTTTAACATTTATCGTAAATAAAGGAAACATTCATGTATATGACAATATTACCCCCAACCCTTTATACCCAATTCTTAATTATAACCCCAATTTAGTATCAGTATCAGTATCAATATCAGTATCAGTATCAGAGTCAGATCAATATCAGTATCAATATAAATATAAAAATAAGTATTAGTATAAAGATCAGTATCAATATCAATATTAGCATTAACATTAGTATCAGTAACAGTATCAGTATAAAAATCAGTATCAATATCAATATTAGTATGAGTATCAGTATCACTATTAGAATGAGTATGAGTATGAGTATGAGTATTAGTATTAGTATTAGTATTAGTATTAGTATTAGTATTAGTATTAGTATTAGTATTAGTATTAGTGTTAGTATTAGTATTAGTATTAGTATAAGTATTAGTATTAGTATTAGTATTAGTATTAGTATTAGTATTAGTATTAGTATTAGTATTAGTATTAGTATTAGTATTAGTATTAGTATTAGTATTAGTATTACTATTAGTATTAGTATTAGTATTAGTATTAGTATTAGTATTAGTATTAGTATTAGTATTAGTATTAGTATTAGTATTAGTATTAGTACTAGCATCTTTTCCCCGTGCGATGCACGGGATATTATTTCAAAAGTGTAAAAAAATAATCAAGTTAATACAAAATAAGAAAATAGCACACTAACATGGTAAAATTTAATAAAGTAGTATAATTCGTATTTTATATAACATTAGTGTTTTTTTTTTAATTTTATATATTGAGATTTATAATCCAAATATATAGATTAATATTTAACTATTAGGGTAGAATTCTTCACGGTTTAGTTTCAATTTTGATAATGTTAAAAATTATAGATAGAAATTAGTAGAGAAAAAATATTAAAAATAAATATTTACAGAAATATCGTTAGGGTTTTGTTAGGGTTGCCCAACGTTTCTTTCTTTTATATATAAGATTAGTATTAGTATTAGTATTAGTATTAATATTGGTATTAGTATTAGTATTAGTATTAGTATTAGTATTAGCATTAGTATTAGTATTAGTATTAGTATTAGTATTAGTATTAGTATTAGTATTAGTATTACTGTTAATATTAGTATAGTATTACTGTTAATATTAGTATGCGTATGAGCAAGAGTATGAGTATGAGTATGAGTATGAGTATGAGTATTGGTATTAGTATGAGTATTAGTATTAGTATTTAATATTAGTATTAGTATTAGTACTAATATTAGTATTAGTATTAGTATTAGTATTAGTATTAGTATTAGTATTAGTATTAGTATTAGTATTAGTATTAGTATTAGTATTAGTATTAGTATTAGTATTAGTATTAGTATTAGTATTAGTATTAGTATTAGTATTAGTATTAGTATTAGTATTAGTATTAGTATTAGTATTAGTATTAGTATTAGTATTAGTATTAGTATTAGTATTAGTATTAGTATTAGTATTAGTATTAGTATTAGTATTAGTATTGGTATTAGTATTAGTATTAGGATTAATATTAACATTAGCATATTAGTATTAGTATTAGTATTAGTATTGATTAGTATGAGTATTAGTATCAGTATCAGTAGCATTATCAGTATCATAATCAATGTAAAACTCAGTATCAGTATCAGTATCATAATCAGTATAAAAATTAATATCAGTACAAATATCAGTATTCATATTTCTATTACTATTAGTATTAGTAATTAAATATCAATATTAGTATTAGGATTAGTATCAATATCAACATCAATATTTTTATCAGTATTATTATTAATATGAGTACAAGTATCAGTATTGATATTACTATTAGTATCAATATTACTAATACTATTAGTATCACTATCAGTATTAGTTATACTATTAGTATCAGTAATAGTACTAGCATCTTTTCCCCGTGCGATGCACGGGATATTATTTCAAAAGTGAAAAAAATTATCAAGTTAATACAACATAAGAAAATATAGTACACTAACATGGTAAAATTTAATAAAGTAGTATAATTCATATTTTATATAACATTAGTTTTTTTTTTAAATTTTACATATTGAGATTTATAATCCAAATATATAGATTAATATTTATCTATTAGGGTAAAATTCTTCACGGTTTAGTTTCAATTTTGATAATGTTAAAAATTATAGTTAGAAATTAGTAGAGAAAAAAATATTAAAAATAAATATTTACAGAAATATCATTAGGGTTTTGTTAGGGTTGCCATGCGTTTCTTTCTTTTATATATATGATTAATATTAGTATTAGTATTAGTATTAGTATTAGTATTAGTATTAGTATTAGTATTAGTATTAGTATTAGTATTAGTATTAGTATTACTGTTAATATTAGTGTGAGTATGAGTATGAGTATGAGTATGAGTATCAATATGAGTATTAATATTAATATTACTATTAGTATTAGTATTAGTATTAGTATTAGTATTAGTATTAGTATTAGTATTAGTATTAGTATTAGTATTAGTATTTGTATTGGTATTGGTGTTGGTATTAGTATTAGTATTAGTATTAGTATTAGTATTAGTATTAGTATTAGTATTAGTATTAGTATTAGTATTAGTATTAGTATTAGTATTAGTTTTAGTATTTGTATTAGTATTAGCAGAAGTATTAGTATTAGTTTTAATATTAGTATTAGCATATTAGTATTAGTATTAGTATTTGTATTAGTATTTCTATTAGTATTAGTATTAGTATTGATTAGTATGAGTATTAGTATGAGTATCAGTAGCATTATCAGTATCATAATCAATGTAAAAATCAGTATCAGTATCAGTATCATAATCAATATAAAAATTAATATCAGTACAAAAATCAGTATTCATATTTCTATTACTATTAATATTAGTAATAGTATCAATATTAGTATTAGGATTAGTATCAATATCAACATCAATATTTGTATCCGTATTAGTATTAATATGAGTATAAGTATCAATATTGATATTACTATTAGTATCAATGTTAGTAATACTATTAGTATCAGTATCAGTATTAGTAATACTATTAGTATCAGTATCAGTATCAGTATTAATGCTAGTATTAGTATCTGTATCAGTATCAATGTTACTATCAGTATCAGTGTTAATGTTAGTGCCAGTTTTAGTTTTGGTGTTTGTGTTAGATTTAATATTAGTGTTAGTATCATTGTTAGTATTATAATATTAGTGTTAGTATTAGTATTAGTATTAGTATTAATATTAGTATTAGTATTACTATTAGTATTAATATTAGTATAAACATTAGTAATTGTATTATTATTAGTATTCGTAGTGATATTATTAGAATTAGTATTAATATTAGTATTAGTTTTAGTATTTGTATTACAATTAGTGTTAGTGTTAATGTTAGTGTTAGTGTTAGTGTTAGTGTTAGTGTTAGTATTAGTATTAGTATTAGTATTAGTACTATTATTAGTATTAGTATTAGTGTTAGTATTAGTATTAGTATTAGTATTAGTATTAGTATTAGTATTAGTGTTAGTATAATATTAGTATTAGTATTAGTATTAGTATTAGAATTAGAATTAGTATTAGTATTAGTATTACTATTAGTATTAGTATTAGTATTAGTATTAGTATTAGTATTAGTATTAGTATTAGTATTAGTATTAGTATTAGTTTTAGTATGATTATTAGTATTAGTATTAGTATTAGTATTAGTATTAGTATTAGTATTAGTATTAGTATTAGTATTAGTGTTAGTATTAGCCTTAGTGTTAGTGTTAGTGTTAGTGTTAGTATTAATATTAGTCTTACTATTATTGTTAGTGTTATATGGACTTTTATATATCGCTATATCGAGAGTTAAGAGTAGATGTGACATAAAGTTCATCAAGTCAGAGCGGCGAATAATGTTACTTACGTCGCAATGTCGATTGTTAAGAGTATATGTGGCATACAAATATTTATCAAGTCGGAAACGACGACGTATGTTACTTGCAATGTTTCCTGCAAGTAAGTTTTTCAGTGACTATGTAGATAATCAGAAAAAATTTATATTATGATTCAGATACACATTTGTTGTTTCTATTATTTACATGTATAATTATTTTTTCATGTTAGGTTTATTTGCAATTTATGCTAATCTTATTTTCGATTGCAATGGGTTTTTTTCTTTAATCAAAGTAATTTAGTATAAATTGTATTTATTTTTTTATATTTTGATTTGTGTTTTAATAACGTGTATCGCTGATAGCATTTGAACAATGAAAAATGTGAATGTTACTTGCAAGGTATTAGATGAGTTGTAGGTCGTGTCAATGCATGTGTTATGAAACACTACTTTGATAATTAAGTTTCATGTTAAGGATTTGAGTGTATTGGACGAGATGGTTGTAGCATCTGAGTCAGATAATGTATCTTATTATTTTTTTATCACAAATTTTTTTATTTTATATTTTATTTTGTCTAACTCAGTACTTCAATCAAATGGAATGGATTTTGCTTTTATGTTTCGGACTATATCGTGTTATATGTCAACTATTCAAAATTTCCGGATTATATCGTATTATATATCAATTATTCAAAGTTTTTGTATGATTGTTTTATTTAAAACGTATTTTTTTTAAATTACCCATATATAGCTAGCTTCCTCTTTTCATTCATAGAGATATTCGATTCACCTCCTCGATGTGTTTTAGCTATTAATAGTTTAATACACTTTAATTTTAGAACTAATCCCCGTGCATCGCACGGGTGATCTACTAGTATTACTCTATTACACAATAATAATGAGTTTTGTTGTGTTAATATTACTGCGCTAGAGATTAATATAACAATATTACTGTGTTAAATTGTATTATAGTTAATTTTACAGTGTTTAATAGTAATATCGTTAATATTACTGTCAATCACAACAATATTGATGTTTAAACGGGGAAAAAAATGTTACATGAAGAGAAAAAAAAATCGAAATCGAAAAATCAACGCCGGAAATCGGTGGTTGAAAAATCAGGAAAAAAAAAAATCAACACCAGAACCGGCAAAAAAATCCAAGAAAAAAGAAAGAAAAAAAAAGTCAACGGCTGAAACCGGCGGTCAACGGCGGTGACGAACGAATTTGTCCATAAACATGTGTTTTGGGTCAAATTAAATAATTTGTGACACTTGGGGTCAAATTGAGGTTCAATTAAATTAAGGATGAAATTGGAGCATATTAAAGTATGAGGTGTTATTTTAGTGTTTGAAAAAAATCTGAACCATGTGTAGACTTATTTGTAAAGGAGTTGATTGTCTGGATCTATTTATGAATAAGTATCCATTAATGGGCTTATTTGTAAAGATCCTAAATCTTATGCCTTTATCTGTTTTTAAATAATTGGGATTGGAAAGTCTTAGGCCGTCTATAATATTTATGCAATTAGATGATATATCCCATAAGTACCCACGTGGTATATTAGAAGATGTGTTAGTTAAAGTGGAAAAACTTATATTTTCTACAGATTTTGTAATTTTGAAGATGGATAAAGATGAATATATTCCAATTTCTCAGGGATACTCTTTCTATGTACGGGCAAGATATTCATATATGTAGAAGACACACCAAATAAACTAGGAATAAACCTAAGTCCAAATCATCATTTGACATACTTATGGAGAAGAGAAAGTACTATACTATCTTTATATGCAACTTTAGGGCAAACTGCATTCAGCATTTCTGGTCCTGCATTTATCATTTTCACTGATTTATTTATGGGCGAATGGCAAAAAGGTCCATCACATTGGTCCACAAAAAAAAAAGTCTCTCAATTAAAACCATCCCCATGTCTTTAGTCTAAAATACCTTCCATAATATAATTCTTATCAATTCCATCCATTATGCTCTAACTTCCTTAATATTACACATTGACCCTGGATTTAAACAAATATATCACATTAACCCCCAAAATATTTTTTTTTCAGAAAATAATTTTTTTTCTGAATTTTTTTTTCAGGCCAGATTCTGGAGTTGACCTTTTTTTTTCTCTGCATTTTTTTTTCCTGAATTTTTTTTCCGGTAGGTCAACCACCGTTGACCGCTGGTCTCCGGCGTAGACTTTTTTTTTCGAATTTTTTTTTTCTTAGAAAAAAATATTTTAATGAATATTACTGTCTTGGCCACAAAATTATTGTCTCAGACAGTAATATTACTGTTTGGGACAGTAATATTATGAATATTATTTTCCCAAACAGTAATATTATTTATATTATTGTCTAAGACAGTTAAATTGCTGCAGGAGACAATAATTTAGCAGCCAAGACAGTAATATTAATTAAAATAATTTTTTTTAATAAAATTTTTTTTTAAAAAAAAGTCAATTAACAGTTAAATTACTGTCTCCGACAGTTAAACAACTGTCGAAGACAGTAATTTAGTAATAAATACAATAATATTAATTAAAAATATTTTTTTTAAGAATAAAAAAATCAATTAACAGTTAATTACTGTCTCCGACAGTTAAATAACTACTGGAGACAGTAATTTAGCAACAAATACAATAATATAAATTAAAATATTAAAAAAAGAAGTCAATTAACAGTTAAATTACTGTCTCCGACAGTTAAATAACTGCTGGAGATAGTAATTTAGCAGCGAAGACAATAATATTAATTAATATATATATATATATATATATATATATATATATATATATATATATATATATATATATATATATATATATATATATATATATATATATATATATATATATATATATATATATATAATTTAGACAATGATTTTATTTTTTTCTATTTTTTTTATTTCTTTTGGGGCGTGGTGTGCCCATGAGTGTTCTAACTTTTGTGTGGGAAAGGAAAAAAAATGGTTGTTTAACTTTTCTTTTATGGTAGATTGCATCTGTAATTTATATATAGTGTCAAGAAAATGAGAAATATAATATAATATATCGTTTCAACTTATTTTTAATATTTTTAAATTTTATTTATTCTAAGTTTTGTGGGAAAAATAAATAGTGCAAGAACAATAATATGTATAATTGTATATAATATATATATATATTTTTTTTAATAAAAGAGATTATATTAGGCAACAAAAGCCAACTGAAGGGGGAGGAAGCTACCCTCAGACGTAGCAAAATTCATGGATAAAGTCAATCCATGTGCTAGCTTATTACACATACGTGGAACAAATAAGAATTGGCAAGAAACAAAGGACAAAGCAAGAGTACAAATATCTTCTGAGAAAGCACCAAACGAACATAAGGAAGATTCATCTTCATTAAGAGCCATAATGAGTTGACGACAATCACCCTCAATGATTATTACCCGCCATCCCTTTGTACGGGCATTTTGGATTGCTGCGAGGGAGGCATGAGCTTCTCCTTCGACTGCTTGAACATTACCAGGGATAGTGAAGACCCTCCACCAGATTGTAGTACTCTTGGAGTTACGAGCCACCATCGAGATTCTATAATACGACTGGCCTGGCGGAACTGCAGCATCAAAGTTAATCTTCACGCTTCCACTTGGCGGCGGGGTCCACTTCACATGCGGAGCTGGGCTTTTGGTGATAGTCTGCTCAAAGCATACTGCACGAAATATGTGAAAGTAGTCCTCGCTCCAACTCCTCAACTCACTCCCTCGCTGGCCCAACTCCACATGAGCTTCCCGGTTTCTCGAGTCCCACGCTTTCCAACAGATGACCATAGCAAGGCAGAATAACTCTCGAGATAGTTTTTTCCGAAGCCCGTCGACCAACTTTGAAAGGAGAGTGGTTCCATCATAGGATGTAGATGAAAAGGATGACTTTGCCAGACCTCGGGCAACCCTCTACACCCAATCAAAGCGTGTGTGGTTGTTTTCGTAGTGGTTCCACACAACGCATAAAATGGGTTCATCGTGATATGCCTGCAGAATAGAGCGACTTTGGTCGGAATAATATCACAGGCCTCCCTCCACACAAATATTTTGATCTTTGGTGGAATACTCGAATGCCAAAGGTATTTCCACAGATTCTTAGCTTCATTATTCTACGATGTTCCAAGAGGATGAATTTCGGTCGATGTACCTCGACGAGCTATAATGTTGGGTAGCACGACTTCGCTGTGAACTTGCCGGCCGCGGGAATAGTGCCACACCTACCGATCCTTGGCCAAACTACTACCGATCGGGATAGCTAGGATTCTAGAGTGGTCTACATGCCAAAAGGTGTCGTAAATCAGTTCCAGGTTCCAGGTTCCATGTACGCGAGTCAGGCCAAAAAACAAAAAAAAAAAAGAAAAAAATCAAAAACGTGTAAAAATGGGGGTTAAACGTGCATGATATATTTGTTAAGATCACTGGTCAATGTGTAACTACTCGTTAAACTAGAGTTTTATGGATAAAGTTGATGTAAATTATATTTTGAGGGATATTTTCAACAAGAGACATGTGCAGTGGCGAGGCCAAAAAGTTTGGGTGAGGGGGGGCTTAAACACATGGGGGGTTCGGGGGCAGCGCCCCCGCAAAAAAAATTGCTATAAAAGAAATTTGAGATGAAAATTTGATATGCATTTTTTTCCCTTCACTTTCAGATGATAATCCAAAACGAATCGTGAAAGCTAAATTGCTATAAAAATTTAAGAAACATGAATATCAAGTCGATTATCAAATTGACACAATCGACTTCTAATTGATACCCAATCTGAAAATTAAGATGAGAGAGAAGTTGTCAAATGCTAAACGATTGTCGGTGGGTGGTAATTTAACTGCTATTAGTGAGACTGTGGGAGAGAACAAAGTTTTTTTTTTCTTTTTCAAGAAACGTAACGAAGTTGAAAAATAGAAGATGAGAGCAAGTCAGACATAGGGGGCTTTGAGTAAGTGGACTAGAAATAAGTGGGCTTAAATAATATAATTGAATAGACTAAAAAAAAAAATACAATTGAATAGGCTAAAAATATAAATAAAATATACATGGGGGGTTTTGAGTAAATAGACTAAAATTAAGTGGCTTAAATAATATACTTGAATAGACTAAAAACTTAAATAGAATATATATATATATATATATATATATATATATATGAAAATGTTTGGAAGTGAGGGGGGCTTGAGTCCACACTAGCCCTTGGGTGGACTCGCCCCTGGACACGTGGATGAATTTTTTTTCGAAACTACTTTTCCTCTGGATATGTGCATTTAAGTTTGAGCCTACGGGCCTATATTCAATTTGTCCATTTAAGATAAGTATTATTTGATGCACGTATGCATATAGACAAACAATATGAAATTTCATTATCTATATTAATATTTAATAAATTTGTATTAATTATATTGATGCAAACTATCAGTATTTTAAAATATTTTGACATGTTAAATATACATTAAAAACTAGTTAAAAATGACTCCCGATCCGTTCATATAGGACTCTTATTCGACCCAAAATCAACTAGGTCTAAAAAGCCTACCCAAATCCACCCCAAATGATCAAATCTAGTCTAAGACCCATCAAAGTTGTACCCATTTGCATCCCTATTCACATGCTAACCTTTTGTGCCTTTTTTTGTTGCATTTTCCTTCTTTGGACAACTTCCATTTGGAATGAAAAATTCAAAATGATGGTAACTTTTTTGTTCTCATACACACATGTTTCATACTATGAAGGTTTTATCTATCCTACACCCGGTGATTTTTTACCGTAGATCTACACATACCAATGTGGGTGTGTGTGTGTATATGAATAGTTAAGATCTACCCGGTGTATTTCACCCGGTGTAGGATCTCAAAAGCCATACTATAAAATCATTCCAAGCTGTTGATTATGTCACGTGCACCCTTATGCGTGCAATTAGGAGTGTGATTGGATGTTAATGTATGTAGTGTGGCTGGATGATCATAACTATATTATTAACTTGAATAATCTTCAATTCCTTTTTCGATCTTAATATTGTTTCTTTTCTTTTTTCGTTTAATCTATTTATATTTTAGTGGCATCGTTATCTTCATTAGCAAATTCACTATCAAAAAAGTATTGGCTAAAATATTTATTGAACATTGATTGATTTTTTTTTATAAGTTGAACTTTGATTGATTTTGTAATACAAGCCTTACATCTATAGATATTTGTGTTATTTATCTTAATGTCTAATTATCCAATTCTACCACAAATCTCGCATTTTCACGACATCCTGAGCACACGTGTTTACTATGAATAGACGATGCAACCATCACATGATGTCCCTTTTCCTTTTTCTTTCTTTTCTTTCTTTTCTTTGGGGGGGGGGGGGGGGGGGGGGTGGGGGTGGGGGAGGGTAAGATGTATAGCGAGCCGACTATAAATGATGGCGCTTAAGGCTCCAACCTCAAAAGGCCTAATTTTCAATTTTTTTTTTTTGCAATATATACAGTATATATACTCATATACAATTTGAAATAAGAGAAGTCAAATTTTGATTTTCTTTTTAAAATAGTCTATAATTTGTCAGGGTTCTCCCATATATAAACATAGAATATGCTTTTCGTTTATTGTTACTTTAAATTTATTACAAA
The DNA here is from genome assembly GCF_056151865.1 of Erythranthe guttata. Classification (NCBI taxonomy): domain Eukaryota; kingdom Viridiplantae; phylum Streptophyta; class Magnoliopsida; order Lamiales; family Phrymaceae; genus Erythranthe; species Erythranthe guttata. The sequence goes on along the minus strand of NC_142534.1, from coordinate 6,124,447 downwards.
TGAGTAAATAGTGATTTTCTTTCAAAAAAAATGATAAAGGAGCAATATTCATATGATCATATAAATATATTTGATAAATTTATCATGTCATCCAGAATTCTCACAAAGCTCAAAATATTTTGCATCAAAGTTTGACTTGGTTTTGAAATAAAGTTATTTAAATTGATAAGGTGCTCGCTAAAAAAAACGTAAAAAAATAATTTATTACTATAAAGATTATGAAATGAGAATGGATTGTTACGGTCCGTCTATTTGGATGAAATTTGAGAGAATTTGGGTCAAACAAGTTATCACTGAGAAAACTAACCAAAAACTTAAAGTAGACAACTTTTTAAATAAGAATGTTGTTGAAATAAGTACAAAGTTGTCAGTAAGTTGTAGTTATTTCTATAAACTCCCTAGAAATCTGTCTAGTGTACTTACCTTGGCATTCTAGAACGTACCTATAACAATCATTGAGTCACTCACTCTCAACCGTAGAATTATATCAATTTTCACTATGTAGTAGAAGGTTGAGTACCATTTAAACATGAGCAATATTTCATTTTGAAACCAATCAAACAAACTTGTAAATACTTACAGTAATAGTATATCTTATATGTCCAATGCTTAGTGCCCCCAAAATCTCAGGACCAGTCTTGGCTTGATGATGTTCTAGTTCTATCACCATATCACGACAAACTATACTTAATAAATAATGGAGAAATGTTTGATATTTTATGAAAACAATTTTAATGAAAGATGAACATACACTTTTATAGCCCTTTACAAATAAATTATATTCGTAGATGACAATACTCTCAAACTATCATGTGTCACGCCTCAGACAAATTCTAGAATCCTCTATGACACTCATATCATACCCATCATCCACAAAATGTTTTCAATTTTCTGAAGTCAAACACTAATGTACTCCCTACTCTGATCACGAATGCAAGTGTCAAGAATATGAAAAGTAAAACTAGAAACTCAAGTGATGATAGTATAACATCGCACGCTATTTCCGTCACTATCATCACAATAAATACAACAGTGGTTTGAATCACGAACATATCAATACCTTCACAGTGATTATCTAGACCTGTTTATTAAGAAGATTTGTCCTCTTTCTCTCAAGTGTCTCGATTTTCACCTTGTCATCATTAGTAAGGCAACCTGTGTAATCGTCAGCTACTAATTGTATTTTTTTTTTTATATTTAATGCTCACATATTGAAAAATAATTCACTCAATTGATCCACAAGATAAAATATCATTGGTGTTCGTATGGTATATTGTATCAATTCGTACCAAAATGTTGATAAACTAAAATTTAGAAATGTAGAAAAAAGATACTAGAAATCACAAAATATAGAAATCCAAGTTTGTTGATCTCAGCGTCAACGAACTCTCAGGACTAATTTCAGAGGTATTGGAAGTGGAGATCACCATGATGGAAACCTTGGTACTTTAAGTAAACGGTCTACGTAGTGGATCCCTGCATCAATTTTGAATGTCATAATTACACTCTCGAGATTTGCAACAAATTAAAATAGTTTTAACAAATTGACATGGATAGTCCCGTCTGATCTGATATTCGGTCTCAATCCAACAAATGAAATATAAATTAAGCAACATTCGAATCATGATACACACAAAAGTCTAACCCCAAACTTGAGCATAAATTATCAATTTGGTTTAAATGAAGTATTTTTCATTCCCAATTTCCTTAACTGGTTAGACAAGACACCTCTCTCCCTTTTCATTTCTGCCCTGAGAAAAGAAATATTTTTATATTAAGGATACTCTAAATTCTGCCCAATAATTAATCTTCTAATCAATGGTGAGATAAACCTTCTGCAGTTAATTTTAGAAATGATAAATGAATTGAGATTTTCAGTGAATTTTAAATTATTGACTGTGTAAGTTTTTGATACCCTCTTTGTGTGGTTAATGGGAACTACAAAATTAGAAACACGCAGTTGTTATGCCAAATTTTCAATTTTTAGTTTTTGATATATCCTTCTTCAGTTTCCTATGGTTTCGATATTTGTGAATCAAAATGAATATTCTATATGCTCCCAGATTCGGGCTGCACCATTATGACGTTGCAACTCCACAAACATTCGAAAACATATAAATTTAGGATTGAGCGATATTGATGGTGCTTTATGTTGCCTCAATTCAATTGAACTCGGTTGCTTATATACATTAACTTTCGTGAATTATGTTCTCTTTTGTTCCGAAACACGTCTCTGGTGAAAAGTTATGGACAAAGTTGTTGGAAATGGTACAAACAAGGATGTTAATGTTAAGAAGGATGAAAAGGCTACGGTGGAGTGTTTGGCTGCGGTGTAATTGTTGGGGCACATTCCATGGTGAAGATGTGTTTTTTTAAATTAAGTTATGAACTTTTCTTCTTCCTCCCACATTTTAAATTAAATTATTATTCCACATTTATTCTGTTACCTATACAAATTATAGAGACAACATTTCTTTTACCAGTATTATTGTATGTTATCAAGTCTGTAATTCATGGATCATATTTTTGTTATATATTCGGTCTTTCTTTGTTAACTATCGTTACAAAATATCAATAGATAGAAATAAAGTTAAACAAACCTTATGTTTCTAATTTCACCTTATGAACCACTTCCACGAGTACTCGAAATCATTTGAGTTTTCAACCAGTATAAAATGACTGATAAAGTTATAAATAGAGTGCAAAATAAAAATAAATATCAACTTCCTTATACACTTCAACCAGTAACCAGAAGCAGCGGACATCGACAAGTAGGTGCAAGCAGCAACTCTTCATCTCCTTTTTAAAAACAAATTATCCAAACCGGTTATGTGCATATTCGATAGGGCCAATTGATGTACCAGCTGCATTCAAGCACGATGCTCGAGCTGCTTGATTTGTTTATTTTAGATTACTAGCAAGATGCACGTGCGTTGCACGTGTCTAGTTAAGTATTTGTTAATTTTGATTTATGTATTGCACTTCTATATTAGCCAAAGTTATATTATAAATTAAAAATTAGTAATATTTAGTTTTTCTCTACAAATTTCTCAGTTGCATGAACTCATACCATTGCCTGAACTCCTCCGAACAATTTTATTAGAACATGCTATGTTTTAATTTTTTTAAAACTTGTATTAAATTTTATAAGTTAGTAAAAAGGACAAAATTCAGTTGAGGACCAAGGAGATAAGGGGAATAATAAATATGGGCATATGACAAATAGGTCCATAGGGTTAAACTTAAATGCATATAAGTCCAGACAAAAAATAATTTCGCAAATAAATACATTCCCATGCCTTTTGTCTAAAATACGCTTCATAATATAATTTTCATCAATTTCATCCATTACACTCTAACTTCATTAATATTGCACATTGACCCTAGATTTGAACAAATATCTCACATTAACCCCCATTTTCACAATTTTTTGAAAAAATATATTTTTTTTAGAAAATAATTTTTTTTCTGAATTTTTTTTTCCGGTCAAATTACAACATTGATTTTTTTTAACTTTTTATTCTGAAATTGTTTTCCCAGTCGGTCAGCCGTCGTTGAAATTGGATGAACAAAAATTACACAGAAAGACAAAAAATAATTGAATGTCCATATTAATTAGGCAAATGGCAAACAGGGTTGTGCGCTAAAAAAATTCATGAAAGGGTTTTTTTTTGCTATAGTAATGAAACAGAGAGATTTTTAACCATTCGATATAATATAATGGGTACTAAATGCAATAAAATCAAAATACATTTCATTTTTCATATGTTATGGTCTTGTAAGAATCACTTCCTCCATGCTTTTAACTTTTCCGTTTTCAAAAAAATATGCATTTATAGCTGATCATAAATTCCCATAAAATATACTATTGAAAAATATATTTACTTTGTTCATATTAATTACAAAATTATATTATTCAAAAAATGTACCATCGAATAAATGGTTCAAAAGATATCAATAATTTTTCTAATAAGAATATTATTTGCAGTAAACTTTTTAACAGGGATAAACAACATAAAATTCACCCGTGTTAATATTAATATCTCCAATAGGGTCCCTGAAGTGCAAACGAATTACATATGCACACTTGAAATATTTGAAATGAGTGATGGTGGGATTCAAAATCATTACATTTTTTATTTGTTCTGGCTATGATAGTATGTTGAATGACCACTTCTACTGTACAAGGGAAGTTATACAAAAAACTAATTTACTTATAAATATTAACATTTTTGATTTATTAAAATTTATATATTATAAATACCTATAGTTTTGAAAAAAAAATTATAATACAGAACTTTATTCAAAAAAAAAAAAAAAAAAAAAAACTCAAAGTTTTATTAACTTTCGGTTTTGATGCAATTTTTTTTATGAAAAAATAAAATAGAATCAAATTTTGTAAATCAAAATAAGAAAAAAGCTGATCTAAAATTTAAAATTTAAAATTGGAAATGACAAAATAAAAAAAATAAAATATAAAAAAAGAAATCGTTAAAAAATTTGTCCGAACCATTAGTTTTTAAATATATACTGCAATTGAATAAACGTGTTTGCCTTAATTTGAAAAACATAATTCAAATTTTAAATAAACAAATTATTTTTGCATAAGCCCTCTTTGTATTGTAGAAAACATACATCAAAGTCCCTTGTGTTACTAAAAAGTTGCATAAAATTCCTTCAATAGTTAACGGTGCTAAAAGTTAACGAAATAGGACATTTTATGCAAGATAAAATAAAATTACAGGGGGATTCTGCGCAGTAAAATTAACACTGAGTTTGGTGTAGTTTTTCCAGAAAACAGAGGAATTTTAACATTTTTTTACCCTTCTTAACTGCAGTGCACTGAGTTTGGTGCAGATTTTTCATAACAAATGAGAGTTTTATGTTGTTTACCCTTCTTAACTGTGGTGCCGAGTGAAGAAACATATATCCCGATTGTGCCCATTCTCGTTTTCACCGATGGCTAGTATTAGTCAACTAATTAATTAATATTAAAGTGTATTTTCACCACGCTGAATCTAACTAATCGAACACAAAATTGAATGATTTCATTCTTCAATAAACCTTTGATATAATAATTATCAAAAAATCTGATGGAGTATCAATTAAACACTAAATAATAGTTCAATAAATCTTAGGTGGTGTTTGCAAATGCTTTTTGAAAGTGATTATGCGATTTTTTTTTGCTCATAATCTGTTTTTAGGTGTTTGCAAAATCAACTTTTGTTTTTGCTTCTCTTAAAATAATCTGCTTTAAGCTATTTTTTTAAAAGCACCCATAACCCTGCTTTTTCAATTTTAGTTCATTTTCAGAAATATTTGCAAACACCCCCAACTTTTAGAAATAAGCACTTAAAACTAACTTAAATCACAATCACTAACTTCTGCTTTTAAATAATCATTTGCAAACACCACCTTATAATAGCAATTATGATAATTATTAATTATTAATATCCTAATTAATTGATATTAACTAACATTATCAAAATTAAATAAATTAATCCACAATAACTTAAACAAATTGTATACAACCAAAACTCGTCAAATATATTTAGGAAATAAAATTGGAAAACAAAAGATTACCCGGTCAAGAAAAGATACTTCATGACCATATAAATGTTTTGTTGCAGAACCATCTCTATAATAGTTGAATCAATTTGCTTAAAAGTTAGTATACATCCCCTACATATCAATAATTTGATCTCATAATTACCTAAAGGAATAATAACAAATAGAAGCAATCATAATTCCTAAGTAAAGCAATAAAAAAAATCCTAAAGAGAAAAATAACAAATAAATAAATGGATTATACATATATTCTTAACAATAATCAAATCTTCCCCGTCAGGTCGTGACCATGCGTATAGTTGTCCATTTTGACATAAGCCAACAAAGAGAACGAAGTTGAAGATGTTAGAAACTGTCAAATCATCGGTCTCCCCTATCTGATTATCTACACCAGCGGCTGCGGACTTTGGGTGATTTCCGCCCCATAGACTTATATGTCTTGATGTGTTTCAACTACTTAGAGTGTTGGGAAGGAATATATGTTATTTTGTCTTTGCTTTTTTTTTGTATGATTTATATTGCAATTGTTTGGGATATTACCAATGTACATATTAATGACTAAACCATACAAATACCCTCATCAATGAAACTGATGCTAACTAAATGTCAATGAACATTCATCTTCCCATACATTAATCGTACATATTAATTTATGAATTAAAGAATCATATTATAAAACTTCCAAGAAACAACAACAAAATTGAGCGGATTAATTTATTGTACAAAAATATTACCATATTGTCCTTCACATATTGTCTTTGAAAGGGGTACTTTTGTACAATCAAAAAAGGGAAGAAACCACTTATCACATTGGTACTTTTATAAGTAGTATAGAATATTTTCTCAATTTAAATCTTTGGCATGCACATGAATTACTATAATCGAATTATCTTCGCACCAGATACCTATGGGAGAAGAACATAGGTAAATGAGATAGTTTTGAAATATTTAAAATGAAAAATGCTCAACTATTAGTTAGGTAATTAAATGAAAATTATTGATCATTATTGTACCTGTCCAGGAAAATTTTTATTACTTCGGAAATAGTTTGATCAATTACTATGCGATTTATCTAACGGAATCACGTCTCAGATTGACATGAAACACGACGATCCAATACTAGCACATACAATATCAAATACATCAACCAATTTACTCAGTCACTCAAAAAAGAACAGAACAATATAATCAAATGATTTAGGAAATAGTATTTTACAAAATGACTAAATTGCATTATGCACCCTAAATATGAACGTTTTGACATATCTCACTCTCAATATGACTAAATTGCCATATCCACCCTAAAACATGAACATTCTGCAATACCCGAGATCTACCACATCATATAACATATGATGCCACTAGATACTCCCTAACTTTCATTACCTCTCAAAGCATTAAAAAAGAATAATTATATAATTTAAAACAATTAAAAAAAGCATTTAATCGGATAAGATAAAGGAAATTTTAACTGCGTGCATAAATATAGATATGCATAATAATAGTTATCAGATAGGTACCAGTTGCAACTGTCAACATGATCAGAAATCTCATGTGCTCTTTGTCATATGACTTGACTGAGTGACTGAAGAGTGTCCAAAATGCAACCTAATCGGTGATGACCAAAAGACAAGCTAACAACAGATTCATTTGAGAATCATTCGAATCCCATAATTTGCAGCTGGAACTATAGCTTTTATATGTTGAGTGTCACGTTTCAGTCGAACACTAGAACTCTCCATCATACCCATCAGCCACTTTAAATGTTACAAACCAATAAAATGTAGAAAATAAAATAATATCACCTCCTCATACATGTCAATTAGTAGGATGAAACAACGGACTTTCACATGTATTTGAATGCAGTGAACTCATCATGTCTTTTGCAAAAACAAATCAGTAAGAGTAAAAAAGAGTAGAAATCAAAACATGCTTGTTAATATTTTATGTAAAAAAGAAACAACTTAAAAATAACCGATAAATTATTTAAGTGCGCCATTTTAGAAAAACTGTTGTCCATAATTTTACAGCCCTCTTCCTTCACCGACATCTCCGAAATGGTTGATCTGATTGAGTCACCCTTCAGACGGATTATAGTACTATGGGTTGTGGGAAGCTACTTTATATAAATTTCAAGCCTATCGGATGAACGGTTGATTTACAGTGAATTTCTTCGCTGAACTGCTCAGAAATTTCCAGAATAATAGTTTGCTCTAAAAACCTATAATCTTCTATTGTATATTCCGGATTAATAATTTTTCTACATGGGTGAAACTTGTACTTGAAGAAATCTAAACCTATAACGAGAGAAACTTAGAGAGGCGTGTAGCAAAAAATATATTCTCATCAACTTATTCTCTATTATATTTATACCACAAGGAATTAGAGTCACACATATAGAGGATTACATGGAAACAAATCCAACTCCTTCTATAACTCTATATAGTCGAAAATTGCAGTCCAATGGGGACTTAATTTTCAGCTATATTAATACCAATATATAATATTGGTTGAACTTTATTTTCTCGATTAATTAGAAAATCCACTGGGCTACAATAGGGACTAAAGGAGAAAATATAAATTGGACAACTAATAATTAATTAAATCTAAACTCTTAATAATTCATTTAATTAATCATTAAATAATTATTTATTTCCCACTACCAAATAATTATTCAACTCCCATTTTTATTCTCAAATATTACATTCGAGCTCCGGTCGATCATTACTTAGATTCTCCCCACATTAAGATATGCTATAACCACCATATAAATTATTCACTGCTAAATAAATTAAATGGTTTCTTTTCATGAGACTTACCCGCTTAACTTATTTGAGTATGCCGGAGACGAAATCCACCTAGCCAGGACTTGGCATAAACAAATCTTATAAGCTACTCAAGGGTTATTATCAATCTCATGTTTCAGATATGTGGATTCCTTTCGATAATTAATTTCCACCTATTAATTCTTAATGTCTCTACCCAACGCACTGGGGGCCATTTGACTCAATATAGGAATATCTCCCATTGTGATATCAGAGTAGGGATCATCAATTAAATGCGTACGTTAATTATCTAGGGATTCAGAGAGTAATTAATATACTGTCAACTAGAACTAATACAGTTTCATTGATGAGCAGTAATGAAACAATTATTTCAGTTTGTCTGGTTCAACACATGTCCGGTGTGCTAGCACAATAAGTCAAAACAATAACTACAAAAATTATTCTCTCTTTACCGTGATCAAGACCAATCATTTAAATATTGTGATACAATATTTTACCAATGGTTAGTCCATTTCCATCTAGACTGTGAACGTTTATCGTTACATTCGAAACGAACTTTCGAAATGATCTTTCTGTGCGCCATAGCACACCTTCTCGAATACTATTAGAATATTAGACTTATGCTTTTAATTAATTGACTAACAAGAAATTAAATGCTTTTAACACCCTATAGCATATTCTCCTCAAATGATAATATACTATTTTATTAATTCAATAATAAAATTATGTAGCCTAAAGCGAGACTTTTAGTCTACTATCCTAACAATTGGTTCGGTTGGGACTTGGATTGGATTATCATGCCAACTGCTGGTTACACCTCCATCAAATTATATAAAAAAATACTAATATCACATATTATTTATGAAAACAATCCAATCAACATCCACACAAACAATCACAATTTGAATCTTGTTATTATCAGCCAACTTGAAACGAGAAGATAGAACGGTTTGCAATTGGGGTGAAAAATGTGAGGAGGATAGTCGAATATGACTATAGTCATACTCAACGACAGTCATATTATCTGTAGATTCATGAGTAACAGGGAATGGGCGGTTATAGGCAATCAATGCAGGATGATTTGTCAAAAGTCGTGCAACAATTTCAAGATTATATATAAAAAAATCAGAATATCGAACTTAATTTGCAATGTGATCCGATAAAAAAAAAATTATTCTTCTATAATATGTCAAGAATAAATCATAATGAGCTTCATTTTTAAGTGAGAAATTACTAGGATTTCTGAACACAAGAAATACAGAAACCGATCAAGTTGGATTATTGACAAGGAGTTGAAAACGCTGGGAAAGTGAACATATTTTCGATCATGTACAATTTATCTGGATCTTTTCTTGTGATAGGGTATAGTTCATTCGTTCAGTATATGCCATATTTCGGAGATGGATACGAGTACACTCATCTTACAGGAAAAAAAATCAAGAATAAAAAAGAAAAAGAAAAAAGATAAACAATAAAAAACAATATGCATCTATAATATGTTCGATTAACATATGAATAAAATTGAAGAAACGGCACGTAAAAAGGATAAAGAAACTCATGGCATATGATATAACCAAACAAGACAGTAAGCCACATAAATAAGAGCCAATAAACGAGAAGCTTAGCTACCTCTTTTTTGGTTGTACAATGGAGGCCTTCCCATTGTAAAAAAAACTCGTATTTGTTTTGATTGGCATCTTCCTTCTTCGAATTCGTGAAAATTGATCAGAACCACTTTTCTTCATCATCATAAACTTTGTTTTTCGTGATTCGCGTAAACAAACAAGAAATTTATAAATTACTAATCGAGTGAATCATCAATCGTCATATTCTAATATAACTATAGTCATTGTCACTGTTTCTGCTCAAATATGAAACTGTATGACTTCAGATCTCGAGAAAACAAATTTTTTTTTTGAAACAAATAGAAATAGAGATAGAAAGATAACGAAAGATAGGGAAGGGGAGGCGACGACAGAGGAGGTGAATGAAAGAGAGAGTGAGGGAGGCGGTGACGGTGGTCGTGGTCTACAAATCTGGAAAAAAAAAAAAGTGTTGCGTTTAAATACCTACACGCAAGTGCATGTATCGTACAAGTAATAAAGTGGATGTTTAAGTCCAACTATCAATCCCACAGGGAATATTTAATTATCTAATCCTAGACGCTAAATTCTACCAATTGCTATCAAGCCCACCCTACACAGTCGAAAAAAGATTAATAAACTAAATTAAACTAAAGTAATTACAACAAATTAAAAAGGCGAAAATAAGAAAGTAATTTAGAACGAAGATTTAATCAAAGTAAACAAGCCTATGATTTTATTCTTCCCCCTATGTGATTATTAACCCCCCCAATTCCTTCATTTATGCAAGTAATTAACTCGGATTATTAACCTGAGATGCTAAATTAATCATAACCCGCTTCCGCGTGTATTACGATTCTAATACTCTAGATTCAATTAATGTATTCCTACGCAATTAATTATAGAGCACATAATTAAGAACAAATCTCAATAATGGCTACCCAAGAGCTTAACTATATTCCTATGTTAATACTACAAAGGCTCATCTACCACAGTTCTAATTATTAACCCGATCATCCGATTGATGCGATTAACAATAACATAAAAGCACATAAAGTGGCCAGTTTCATGGACTTAATAAAACAAGTAGAAGAGATAATCTGGAATTAAAACTTGCATAAAATCATAGAATTGGATTCATAAATCCTACATAGGGTTCGAAATAAAATCATAGAAATAAAAACTTAGCTACTCGTGATTCTTATGATAAAGAAAATAAAATAAATAAATTAAATAAGAAAAACAATGCTTGAGTCTTCGTTGATCTTCATTCCTCGCATTTTATGGTGTATAATTTCGTGCTTATGGTGTAGAGACTGGTTGCTTTTATAGACTTTTCTTGATAAGGATGTAGTGGAAACCTAATAGGAATCAATTTCCGCCACTTTCCCCCATCAGGATTTGTTCTTCGACTTTTGCCATGTTGGAGTCCGAATTTTGGAATGTTGCGTGACTAAAAATTGTAGCCTTTGAAATTAGCTTTCCAATGCCTCCAAAATCAGCTGATTTGGAGTTCGTATGAGAGAGATATGCTTGAAATGGTGGACACTGCCAAAGAAGTGGTGAGATTCTTTCTTCCAAATTGATTTATTTCATTATTTGCAATTTTTCCTTTATTTTTGATATTTTTTCCTCCACGGACACCTAATTCGCCGTTTTTAACCTATAAAACACAAAATCAATTAATTAAAGCACAAATATAATTAAATCTAAACAAAAGATCCACGTAAAGTAAGCGTATTGAGCGTAAAATCTACACTCAACAAAAAGCGAGAGAAATCGAGAGAGAGAGAGAGAGAGAGAGAGAGAGGGAGAGAAAGAGAGAGAGAGAGAGAGAGAGAGAGAGAGAGAGAGAGAGAGAGAGAGAGAGAGAGAGAGAGAGAGAGAGAGAGAGAGAGAGAGGGAGAGGGAGAGGGAGAGGGAGAGGGAGAGGGAGAGAGAGAGAGGGAGAGAGAGAGAGAGAGAGAGAGAGAGAGAGAGAGAGAGAGAGAGAGAGAGAGAGAGAGAGAGAGAGAGAGAGAGAGAGAGAGAGAGAGAGAGAGAGAGAGAGAGAGAGAGAGAGAGAGAGAGAGAGAGAGAGAGAGAGAGAGAGAGAGAGAGAGAGAGAGAGAGAGAGAGAGAGAGAGAGAGAGAGAGAGAGAGAGAGAGAGAGAGAGAGATAACGAACAAGAGAGAGAGAGAGAGAGATTTATGAGGAGACGAAGGAGACGACGGCGACGGTGGAGGATGGTCGGATTTTCCGAAGAGAGAGTTCAGGGATTTAGGTGGAGAGGTCGAGAATAGAGTAGATGAAAAGGATAGGGGTGGAGGCAAAAAATTAGGATTTAGGGTTATAGTGGTTGGAGGTATTTTTGTCTTCTCACACTAATTTAAGAGGGTCTCACTAATTTGAAATGAAATTTTGGTATATGCAAAATTTTTTGAAGTCAATTCAATTTAATTCAAAAGATTTTCCATATAAGGGATATTACATATTTTCCCATTATTTAATTTATTAAAACAAGTCTTGTAATGAGAAAAAAAGAATGTGGTGTTATTAAGGCCACACATTATATAAATATTATAAATATAGGATTCATATTATTAATTAAAAAAATCAACAATCATAATATGTGATAAAAAAATATTCCTAGAAAGTTATTTATCATTATTTTAAATAATTATATACATCATTTAGAAAAATAAAATTAAATGAAAGAAATCAATAAAATACAATATATACACATAAGTTTTTATTTCTATAAAAATATAGGGGTAATATTGATAAATATGATATCTTAACATACATAAGTTTTTTGTACATATAGGTTCTTTTTATATAGTTTAATGCAAACATATACAAAATAAAATATATTGTTCAAACATGTTTTTGACTTGGGTGCTGATAAACGCATGATGAGTTTTAGTAAATGTAGGACATTTTATTTAAAAAATTCAAAATATAATATATATGTATACAATCTTATTTTATTAAATCCTTTTTTTCCTAGATGTTATTTTGGAAAAATATCACACAAATATTTTTAGTAAACATAACTTATATTTAAAAATACAAAACTTATATGTATCATCATATTCTTTTTTCAAACTTTTTTATTCATCGACAATTTTTCGGAGAATACCCTATTATTAATCATCATTAATCACCAAGAACATAAATTTATTGGTTTTGCAGGATGATACGGTTGAGAGTGAGGTACAAAATTTAGTTATATTGAATATCGAATATTAAAGAGAAATAAATTTAGAGCTTTCTTCATATGTGTTTGAGACTCGAAATTGGTGAGAATAAATGTTATCATTTAACAGTTAATGATAAATAGATGATGGTGATTAATTTTTATATTAAAACTTCTATAGCTACAAAAATATGGGTCTATAAATAGAGATAAAGTTAAAATAAAATAAAAATGTCCTAAATTTACTAAAAATCGTTATGTATTTATCATTTTCCTTTGACTTTTTAGAAATTACAAAATGACCATAAGGTGTCCGACCGGTAGGGCTGCCTGTGGGTTAGATTGGTGTAAATACCGACCATTAAACCACCCAACCCAACTAATTGACTTTGGTAAATATCGAAATCTATTATCAACCCAATTTTGGTGGGTTGGGTGTTAGTTTACATCCAATTTTATGGATCGATTTATGGGTTGGTTGATGGGTAATCCACACACACACATATATATATATATATATATATATATATATATATATATATATATATATATATATATATATATATATATATATATATATATATATATATATATATATATATATATATATATATATATATTTTGTTTCTTCTAATATTTTGTTAAAACAATAATATGTTCTTACGATTAAGGGGTCTTAAGATATAAGTTCCTGGTGACAAACCTTATTAGAACCAAATGGCAAGCCTAACTAGATTCACATCATTTATCAAAATTCATTTCCAAAATGCCCATCCACTCACAAATTCGAAAATAAAGGCAGATTGTAAATATTATATGATGTACAATGGTATTATTTGACATTTTTAATTTGCATCTAGCATTTTTGTTATTTTATTTTTACGTAGAATACGTTTATCGTTTTGCTTTTTTTTTCTCATTATTTTTTTTTTCTACATAATTTTGAAACTTATGATTTTTTTTAATGTTTTTTCCGGTCGTAGTCATTTGCAGACACCCGTTGAAACCGTAGTCACCCACAGACGTCTTGAAACCATAAATCCTCCTTTGAACCCTACCGCCAGCCGCCAGCCGCCAGGCACTCATAGACACTCAGAGATCTATAGACATCAAAATCGAAAAAACTTAGATTCGCCCCACCAAACCCTAGATCCACCCCCACCGACCTTAGATTCGCCCCAACACCGCCGTTGCACAGCCCCTACAAACCTCCACCGCACAGCCCCTGGAGTCGCCGCCTCCACCACAACCCCACCCACCGCCGCACAGCCCCTGCACTCACGCCTCCACCACCATTGCTGCTGGTTCCTCTCCTGCCACCACTGGCGACGGACTTCGTGCTTGGACTGGAGAGAAAGAGAGATATAGAGAGATGAGAGAAAGGGAGATAGAGAGAAAAAGCGATACAGAGAGAGAGAGAACTTGGGAAAGAGGACGGAGAGGGAGGGAGATAGTGAGAGAGGAGATGGAGAGGGAGAGAGAACGTGAGAGATAAAAAATAAAAAGAAGAAAAATAAATTTGAATTAAAAAAACGTGAATGTATAAGTTATAGGATTTAGGGTATAGGGGCAAGATAGGGATAATAAGAAAATTAGGAACGTTTTATTATATTATTTCAAACTAAGGATTTAATTAAAAGATTGGATTTGAACTTATCATTTAGTTCAAATCAAGTTTCGTTTGTAAAAATAAATTAGGATGAATAGAGATTAAAATGTATTTTTTTGTGCTTTATGTGAAAACAACAACTTAAAAATGACCAATAAAAGTTTTAAACATACAAAAGGTACATATATAATTAAGAAAAATATCACCTCATGCTCCATTCCCGCGCGTACCTGAGAGTAGCGGATTCGTCTTGTATTTTATAAGAATAAGTAACAAATTAAAACTGAAATATAATCTAGAAATTTAACCAGAAATAAAATCTTATAAATAAAAGAACTAAGAAATAAAAATGAAAATCATCTCGGTTAGAAGGAAGAACATACACCGAAACATGCTCGTTTATATTTTATGTAAAAAAGACAAATTACAATGATCGATTCCAGTTAAAACCCAACAAAACAAGAACTTTGTGAAGAACAAAATGACATAAGAATTTTTGTGAAGAAATGTGAAGGAATATTCCCTTGAGAATTTGTTGAGATTGTTGTACTAAGGTGTCAACAGTACGTGTAGAATTTTGTGTGTTGCTGGTACACCCCGCGAGCCAGGCAGGGGCATGACGGACTGTGAGGCTTGTTCGAAACATAGTAAATCAAGAAACATATAGTGATTTCATTTAATTTCCAAGTTATCATAAGAAGCAAACACTGGAATCATAATCATGGGATTGATACTTATCCTCATGTGTGCAATTTTTCAGTTATCCAGATAGGACTATCCTCTGATTACTTGTTCATACACTCACAGTTTCATAAGCTTTTGATATAAATGAAATATTTACATGTATTTTGAAGTTCTTACACACACAACCACACACAGAGGTTAGGTAATATTAGTGAAAGGTCCGCATGGGTATAGCTCAACTGGTTCCAGAGGTGGTAAGTTTGTACAAGGTCCTAGGATCGAATCCTGGCAGCCGTAGTGTGGAAATTTTAACTCCAATGAGGGTTGGTTCCTTGTGGGCACCAAGTCCGCTACCTTAACGGTCCGTTAAATAACTATCATTTACATTCTTCCATCAAATACTTGTCGGGCCAAGGGATGGGGGGCCTGGGAGCGAGGGATTTCGTCTTTTGGTACAAGGTAATATTAGTGAAAGGTAATAAGGTGTCTAATATGTGATTGAGGTGAGACAGGTTTAGTGTTAGGATTAGAGGTAAAAAGTAAATTTAATTCATCAAAAACCACATTTTAGGAAACATATATACGGAAAATAGGTACATCAAAACAATATAGCAATGATGAGATGAACTATACCACAAGAAGATGCAAGGAGTAAATTGAAAATCCAGTTTATGTTTGTTGTAGGGTCGAAGGTTAGGCCAATACCTACAACCTGAAATCGATAACTCGATGGTATATGGGAAATAGGCTCATGAAAATTAATCAACCAAAAAAATAGGCTCATGACAGCATGGTCATGTTGCTGCCATGAAAAAAACTCTAGAGTGGGTTTGGACATTTTATCGAACATCTGGCAAGCTCAAATCAACAATCACGTAAGCTCAAAAATATTCTGCCCTCGAAGCTCCTAATTATGGAAGAAAAATGTAGATTGCATGAATTGAATCATCCAAATTAAAACGGGGAAAAAAAATCACAAAATAAGTCCAAAATTCAAAAACATCACCTCCGCTGATAGCCCCAGCCGGCGGAATGTTCGTATGTTAAGAAGAAGAAAAAAACTCACTGGAACCACCTCTTGTAGAATGGGAAGCATCAGTTCCCGCATCGTGAAACAATTGGTGATGGATTGAACCTTGAGGTTTTTCCAATTGAATCAATCAATCAATCTCAACTTAGCTCAATCTCTATTGATCTTTACAAAATTGAGCAATGAAATATTAAACCCTAAAGTGCATGCAAGAATAGATGAAGAACATAAATAAAAGATTGACACACGGTGTTTATAGTGGTTCAACTCATAATCATTCTACATCCACTTTGGAGGCGGATTTTTTATTCAAATCAACCAAAAGGAAATACGTATACAATATCCTTTTATACATAATTATTCTACTCAAGAACATAACTTGCTATTCAGATTCTTCACTCTCCAGTTTCTAACTATTGAATAAATATGTTAACTGCCTCACATTTGATGGCACCTTTTACATTCCAGGTCCACATCTATAACAATTTTACTCGCCAATTGTTTAACTGTGTGATCACTTTTCAACCACTCGTACGCTTCCATGTGGAAATACAGTTATAAGCTTGAGTTATTTAATCCAGTGTGGTTAGCTCCACTTTAAGTATTCGGCCGCCATATAAATATTCCTTTGATCACACAAAGCATCTGGATTCTTCCTTAGCAGGTGTTTGCCAACAGTTTCTAGAAATCTCCACCTTGAACAATAGGTGCTAAGTTTTTTTCCTCCTCCAAGTCCCTTTAAGAAGGGACTAGCTCAACTCTTTCAAGTTAATGAGGTTCAACCAATGCTTGAACTTGTTGCATGGTATATCTTTGTAAGAATATCAACTAGGTTGTCTTCAGGTTCTACCTTCTTAGCTTCAACAAACCCTCTTTCAATTACATCCCTTACATAGTGCAATTTCATATCTATATGCTTGGACCTCTTATGATATACTTGGTGTTTTGAGAGGTTCAATGCACTGATCGTTACAGTAGACAGTTACATGTTCTTGCTTAATTCCAGCTCACCAATTAATCATTTTAACCAAATAGACTCCTTTATAACTTCAGTCATAGCTATAAACTCAGCTTTAGTTAAAGCATAATTGACTGAAGGTTGGACTTCCAAGTTATTATTGGTCCAACATGATGATAACATATCTAGTGTGAGATTTAATTGTATCTAAGCTTCCAGCAAATTCTGAGTCCACATACCCCACAATAGCCTCAATTTTAGTTGCTTGCTTTTCAAACGTTAAGTCCAATATTTTCAGCTCTCTTTAGGTACCTAAGTAATCACTTAAGGGCTTCCTAGTGCGATGGTCGAGGATTTGACACGACTCTACTTACCATGCTCACACAATGGGAAATATGTGATATGTTATAGACCATGCTATACATGACACTACCCACCGCATTAGCATAATGAACCTTCTTCGTGTATTCTTGGTCTTTTTTTTTCTTCAGAGACTCAAGACGAGGATAGTTTAAAATGTTGCCCTAAGGGATACCTATTTAGTGCATTTTTTTGTTACTTGGCCAGTAATTTTGATCGATTACTATATATGGAGTTTCCCACATTTGTTCTAATGGCATGCTGGAAAAGAATATTCCTCACGAATCGTTTGCTCGCTTTTGCTTATGTTTTTATCATCAATCCATTTTGTATATTAATCAATGTTAAATTTTTCACCGTTACATTTTGGACCCCTGCCTCGTCAAAATCCTTCCCATAAAAATAGGGTTGTATAGCCTGGCTTTCCAAAAACAAAGCAAGGACCATACCCCTTTTTTTTTAGGATTTTTAAAGGGTTGCTTCTTCTTCGAGCCATGATTGAATTTAGGAGCCTTCGAAGTAGAATCTTCAATAGTGTGTACTTTCTCGATCTTCTCGAAATTAGTCGAAATCGATCCCTTTCGATATTCACTCCCAATTTGAATGTGTTGAAGTAACTCGTCCAATCCGAGAGCCTTTTTCTTGTGCCTCAACTTATTTTGATAATCACGCCAAGAAGATGGAAGTTTACCGATGATGGTCGAAACTTAGAAGGTTCAAAATTTTCTTCTCAGCATCAACACACTCCGTAGCAATGTCACATAACTCATTTACCGTTTGTAACCTTTGATAGACTCGTTAACACTGTCTGAAATGACTTATCAAGTTATCTCTTACATTTCGTAATATTTTACTCTTATATTTACAATAAAAACTATCTCAAAATTCAAATACATTATTAGATGGAGTGAATAACAAATACATATATATACATATATATATGTATATATATATATATATATATATATATATATATATATATATATATATATATATATATATATATATATATGTATATATATATATATATATATATATATACCCACTGTGAGACGTATTTCGTACAAATATTAATTATTTGTGTTATTCAATTATTTTGCCACTGTTGAGTAAAGTATTATAATAGTTTGTAGAAACATAGCTAAAAGAGACATAAAATTAATCTGATTCAGATACAATTGTATCCTACATCCATGAGGATCTGTAAAAACAAAATTTCGCATTTTAGTTTTACAAGCACAATAATAGGTCTTAAATAATAAATAAAAGACTCATTTCTCTTGATGTCGTTCTTGTGCAATACTCAGAACTAATGACTTCGATTATGCCAACTTCCTCTCTTCACGGTTGAACTTCCCGCAACTCCGAATCCCTTCAGTCGACAGATCAATCTCTTCCGAGATCTCTCAAACCCCTCTCTCGAACAATCAATTTTCTTTTTATATTGAAGAAGCAAACTTGTCTTGATGGATAAACTTCACATCTTTAGCAAAATAAAAATGAGAGCATAAATATTTTCTCTATGCAATTTCTCTAGATAAAGATGTACTCTAAATAGAGCAGTAAAATGAGAACTTATATGCTAGTCTTTTATATATAGTTAGTGACTCCATGTACAAGGCAAATAGATTCACAATTCACGTACAAGAAGGAATTTATTGGATATAGAAAATTAACTCATGGCTTGTCAATACTATAATTCCTATAACGGTTACAAGCTTTTGCAGATGACCTTCATATGCTCCTAATTATCAGCGCGTGTCAAAAGTCAAAATATTAAATTTTGCAAATGGCCTCCTTGTGCTTACATGTTCCTTTAATTTTTTGGAGATGACTTCCTTGAAGTTTGACATTCGCGGTTAAGTTTGACGGAAAAACTAAAGAACGCTATATACCATTATTTTTTTCAAAACCTATGAGTTGACTCTCAATCGGTTCATATAGGATTCGTTACTTGATCCAAAATCAACTGGGTCTCAAAAGCTAAACTTATTACATATTTTAGAACCACTTACCTTACCCAAATCCACTTCGAAGGATCATTTCTAGTCTAAGACCCACCAATATTGTACCCATTTGGATCCCTATTCATATGCATCTTCTACAACTTTTATGCCCTTTTTTTTTTAATTGCATTTTCCTTTTTCTGACAACTTTCATTCCTAATGAAAAATTCAAACTGATGGTGATTTTTTTTCTTACGCACATGTTGCATATTATGGCCTGTAGGATCATTCTGAGTTGTTAAATTCATACCGATGGTGATTTCTTACTTATGTGTGCATGGAATGTAGGTTGTTAATGTATGTAAGGCGATCGTAACTATTAACTTAAATAATCTTCGTTTTTTCCATCTTAATATTATTTTAGTTTTTTAAATCTTTTTAAATTTTAGTGATATCAAATCATTAACAAATCCACTATCAATGAAGCATCGGCTAAAGTAAAACATAAAGTGAGACTATAGTGAGGTTGCATAATTTTCTTAAATGTGGAGAGGTTCGGGTATAACCGCATGCAAGTTACCCACAAAAAAATTGTTGGTACATAAAGAAGTATTATTTGTTGAACTTCGATTGATTCTGTAACATGAGCTTTGCATCAAGAGAGATTTTTTTTATTTATCCTAATTTGTAGTTCTGCAATATTTCTACCACAACTCTCGCATTTTTTTGACATCTTGAGCACTTTTGTTTACTATCAGTAGAGGATGAAACCATCACACAATGTCCATTTTCTTTTTTTCTTTTTCTTTGTTTTTAATTTTTTTCTGAGAGTGGCGGATGCGCCGGCTTTCGAGCAAGCTGTAAATGCGGGCGCTTAGCGCTCCTAACCTCAAATGGACCCGAATTCTTTTTTTTTTTTTGTTTTTTTTTTGTTGCGAAATGTTATCATATTTATAGATATTGAAATAAGAGAAGTCAAATTACGAAGTTTATTATTATAAAAGTCTATCTTTCATCATGGTTCTCCTAATATACACATAAAATAGGTTTTCCGAGGTTAGCCTATAGCGTGGTTGACATCTATTGTATGGTCTGCAAGCTATTATACGAGAGTGTAGGTTTATCCAGTGCACCTATATGGTTGGTTGTGGGTTCCTCCATTTCAAAAAGAAAAAAAAAAAGTTTTTTCATTTATTGTTAATTTAAATTAGTTACAGAGGTGTAAATAATGATTTTATATCACAGTATGCAAAAAAAAAGAGACTGAGTGTCACGACCCGTCTATTTTGGATAAAATTTGAGGATACTTAGTGAAACCCCCTAACACATTTAGTTATATTAGGTTGGATATATCCTCATTTTTCATATTAGTGAGAACCCCTCCATTTATATTTTAATTTAACATAAATCTAAATTTTATATGGTATGTCTATATTACCCTTAATTACTACATAAAAACACAAAACCCTATTTCTCTAATTCAATCTTCATTTTCAATCCACCGGCCGTCACTTCTCTCTCATTTCTCTCCCTTTCTCTCCCCTCTCTCCCTTGCCATCGATCCCCACCTCTGCACAGCCGGCTCTCCATTGCCACCGCCCCCGACCTCCTTCTATCTTTTATTTCACGATATGAAAAAACATGGCTAGGGTTATGCATATTTGTTGGATTTGTTTTTTTTTTCCTTCTTCAATTTTCGAAATTATTTATACAACCCTTGTGGAAAAGCCGTCTCCACCACCTCTGTAATGGAATCAATCGACCCTGAAAAACGAATTGTTTAAGAAATATTGTAGTTGCTTTCGAAAAATTTATAGTTGTTTTCGGAAATTTTATAGTTGTTTTCGAAAATATTATAATTGATTTGCAAACCAAACAGCAGAAAAAAAAAGAAAAAAAAATAAGATTAATTTTTTTTAAGTAAAGAATATTTTTTTTAATAAATATATTTTTTAAAAGATAAATAAATAAATAAACGAAAATTATAATTAAATAAAATTAAGAAGTCGTTAAAGTAGTGGGTAGTGAATAATATGGAGGGTAAATTTGGAATAAGGGAAAAAATGGACCTATCACTAATAAAGAAAAAGGGGTTGGATCCATCCTTATTAAAAAAAATGCTAGAGGGGGGCTTCACTAATTGTCCCTAAAATTTGAGAGAATTTGGGTTAAACGAGCTCTCACTAGACTGAGAAGACTAACCCAAAGCTCAAAGTAAACAACTTTTATGGATAAGAATGTTGTAGAAATATGTTTATTGTATTTACCTTGGAAAACGTATCTACAACATTCACTGAGTTCCTCTCAACCATAGGATTAAATCAATTTCACAATGCATTAGGAGGTTGAGTAGTATTTAAAGATGAGCAACAATTCATTTTTTAACCTACCAAACGAACTTATTAGCTCTTAAAGTGATAGTAAAGTTCTTTATCGTACCTTTTTATTTGGGCCTTTGGTGTGTTTTAACGATAATTGGTGCTTAAAAAGTTGATTTATTGTATTTTAGGTACAAATTGAAGAATTGGAAAAGTATGGGGTCAAAACTGCAATTTTGGCGAAAATATGGGCCAAAAGTGAAAAAATCGAAATTCTGAAGAAACAAGGCTCGGACCCCCGTCCCAGTTTTAGTGCAAATTATGGGACCCCCGTCCGAGAATCCGAAGTTGCGCAGCGCAGTAAAGGGATTTTAATTGCACAAGGAAACTACCTTCTTCCCCAAGTTCTTCACCCTATATAAGACCAAGCCAAGCACACAATTGGGGAGCTTTTTACGCAATTTGGAGAGCAACAAAGCAATAACGAAGACGAAGAATTCGAAGACTCTAAGCATAGATTTATCGTTTATGACTTATTTTATTTGCGTTTTTGCTTTAATCATGAGTAGCTAATTTTCTTATTTCTAGGATTTTATTTGGAACCCTATGTGGGATTTATGAACCCAATTCTATGATTTTATGCAAGTTTTAATTCCGTATTATTTCTTCTACTTGTTTTATTAAGTTCATGAAACTGGCCATTTTATGCGCTTTTATGTTATTGTTAATCGCATGAATCGGAAGATCGGGTTAATAATTAGAACTGTGGTGGAAGAGCCTTTGTGGTATTAACATAGGAATATAGTTAATCTCTTAGGTAGCCATTATTGAGATTTTTGCTTAATGTTGTGTTCTATAATTAATTGCATAGGAATATAGTAATTGAATCTAGAGTATTAAAATCGTAATACACGCGGAAGCGGGTTATGATTATTTTAGCATCTCATGTTAATAATAATCCGGGTTAATTGCTTGCATAATTGAAGGAATTGGGGGAGTAATAATCACATAGGGGGAAGAATAAAATCCTAGGCTTGTCTACTTTGATTAATCCTCGTGTTTAAATTGCTTTCTTGTTTTTATCTATTTAATTGCTTTAGTTTAGTTTAGTTTATTAATCATCTTTCGACTGTGTAGGGTGGGCTTGATAATAATTGCTAGGATTTAGCGTCTAGGATTAAGTAATTAAATATTCCCTGTGGGTTCGATATCCGGACTTTTAGTCCACTATATTACTTGTACGATACGTGCACTTGCGTGTAGGTTTTCGCCCAACAAGTTTTTGGCGCCGTTGCCGGGGAATATTTTAATTATTTATTTTATTCTAGCTCTAGATTTGAACAATTTTCACGATTCACCCATTTAATTTTCGTTTTATTTTATTTTTTTGTTTTAGGTACTTTGTATGCGCATGAGACTCGATCTTGCTAGAGAACCGTTTGATCCCGAAATCGAACGTACTTTTCGAGCCGCTAGGAGACTTCAACGCGCAAACAATATAATGGAGGACGAAGAACGCAGGGCACCGGGTAATTTACTCAATGCCAACGGAAACCAAATCCAAGACCCACCCCCCCAACTTCCAGTACAGCCAGCAGTTAGGCCACGGGCACTTCAAGATTACATAATCCCGACTCATGACGGATTCCGCCCTAGCATCCAATATCCACCTATTGAGGCGCACAATTTTGAGATCAAGCAAGGCCTATTGACGATGCTCCAAAATAACGGGCTATTTAGTGGATTGGCGGGTGAAGATCCCCATCTTCACATTGTCAATTTTCTAGATACCTGTAACTCCCACCGTCAAAACGGCGTTTCCCAAGAGGCGCTTCAATTAATTCTCTTCAAGCACTCCTCACAAGGAAGAGCTCGCCAGTGGTTGATGTCCCAAGCCCTCCACTCTATCTCGTCGTGGTCTCAACTCCTCAACCTTTTCATGAAAGTTTATAGCTCACCCGAGAAGGACGAGAGAATTCGACGAGAAATTCATATTTTTTTCCAAGAGCAAGGCGAGCAATTATACGAGGCATGGGAGAGATTTAAAACTCTTTTGAGGCAGTGTCCAACACATGGAGTCGAACAATGGCGGCAAATCCACATCTTCTACCAAGGGATCAACGAGAATGCACGAACCGTCTTAGATGCATCAACCGGGGGAAATTTTATGAGTCAATCGATACCGGATGCTTTCATCATGTTGGATCAAATTGCACAAAATCGGTTTGCCAAGTCAAGCGAGAGGACGGTTAGTGGAGCCAAGAAAGTTCCCGGAGTGTTGGAGTTAGATGCAATTACGGCCCTTCAAGCTCAAGTGACCCAAATTTCTCAAAAAAATCAACTCCTTTTGCACCACATCAAAGCAAATCCACCACAACAAGTCCAAGCCGTCGAGTCTCCATGTTGTGAAATTTGCGGGGGAAATCATTACACACTCCAATGCCAACAAGATGTGGAGTCGCTGAACTACGTCAACAACGCGCCTCGCCAATTTCAAAATCAAGGGTGAAGATCACAAGGGCAATATGGAGGAAATCAACAAGGCCAAGGATATCAAAGACCTCAAGGTCAATTCCAAAATCAAGCCCCTCCTCAACAAAGCTATCAAGGCAACAATCCACCGACCCAAAAATCAAACACGGATGAGATATTGGCCCAATTCATGACCGCTACCCAAGCCTCGTTGCGAAATTTGGAGAATCAACTCGCTCAATTAGCTTTGAAGCAAGAGAACCGCCCGCCGGGAGCATTGCCATCGAATACGGAAGATCCTCGAAATCAAAAGTTCGAGACGTGCCAAGCTATCGATTTCAAGATCGAGAAAAAGGAAGAAAGTCAAGTCAAGCCGCAAGTCACTGTAGCCGAATGGGTCGAACCAATCCCATATCCACAAAGATTGCTAACGAAAAATATCGAGGTCGAGACGTGCCAAGCAGTCACCTTGAACAACGGTAAGCAATTGGAGAAAGCCCCACGAAAAGAGAAGAGAAGCATGGTAATCGAGAAGCCGAAAAAGAATGAGGAAAAAGAATCATCTCATGACGAGCCACCATCGACGGTGCCTTCACAAGTCCCTCCAATTCCTTATCCTCAAAAGTTTATAAAGAAGAAGCTCGACGCCGAATATCAAAGATTTTTGGACAAGTTGAAGGAAATTCGCATAAATATTCCTTTCATTGGAGCACTTCAAAAGATGCCAAAGTGGGTGAAGTTCCTCAAGGACCTCGTGAATAAAAGTAAGAAATTGCAAGGGAACGAGATGATCCAACTCACGGAGCAAATTAGTGCAATTCTTACTCGGCCTCTTCCACAAAAACTCGGCGATCCAGGTAAGTTCACTATTCCTTGTACTATAGGAGGTAAAAATTTTAGATCGCTCATTGATTTAGGTGCTAGCATTAATCTTATGCCATACTCTACTTTTAAAAATCTTGGGTTAGGAGAAATTGAACCGACGGCTATAACTCTTCAATTAGCCGATAGATCTTTAGTTTACCCAAAAGGTATTTTAGAGAATGTGCTAGTGAAAGTTAATAAATTTATCTTCCTTGTTGATTTCGTTATACTTGATATAGATGAGGATAGGGAGATACCTCTTATCGTAGGGAGACCGTTTTTAGCCATGTCGAAAACTCTCATTGATTGTGCAAGTGGTGATCTTACAATGACTGTGCATGATCAAACAATCAAATTCAATGTTTTTAGTGCTAATAAAAATCCATGTGATAATAATGATTGTTTTGCTATTGAGCTTATGGATTTTACAAATAATGAAAAGTTTGATGTTTCGATCTTGGATAATGGGAAAGCATCTTTGAGTGCAGGGGATGATGGCAGAAACGGGAATCGGACGGAGAAAGTTTACTTCATGGACTCACTTTTAAATCCTCCGAGAGAAAGTCATACGAGTCGAGGTCTTAACGACGATGAGAATGCAAGGAAGATGTTGCCACCCAAAGACTCGAGCAAGTCACGAGAGAAGGATGAGTCAAACTATTGTGGTCGTAAGGAGAAAATCAAAAAGGAATTGCACAAAGGACAATCGGTATTATTGTGCAAATCCCGTCTTTGGTTATTTCCAAGGAAGCGCAAATCAAAATGGTCGCGGCCGTTTATTGTCCAAGAAATTCTTCCTCACGAGGTGGTCAAAATAAAGGAGCACGATTCAAATCGTACGTTCAACGTGAAGCGGAGCCGGCTCAAATCGTATTGGGAAGCGAGTAAAGAATGCCAAGTGACTTCGGTCACTTTTTCTTGAAAATAAAGAAGCAACGTCCGGCTGAAGACTTTAAACTTAGCGCTTCTCGGGAGGCAACCCGAACTTTATTGTTTTTCGTAGTTTTCTTTAATTTTTCGTTTCGTTTTTATTGTCATAGGCATGCAATCTAATTAATTTATTTGAATTTTAATTTTCAGGGTAGAAAACATGATCAGGGGGTCGAGACGGCCGTCCGAAATTGCAAGCAAAATCCCGGACGGCCGTCTGGGAAACAGAACGATCAAATCGTCATCTCTGCCTATGGGACGGCCGTCCCACAAATAGGTGTAAATGTGGGACGGCCATCCCACAACCAGTAAGAGGAAAAAATGTCGGACGGCCGTCCGAAAATCAGCACAAAAACCGGGACGGCCGTCCGACTAGTTTTGGGGCGTTTTAACTTTAAAAAAAAATTAGATTTTCTCCCCTATTATTTCCTAAACCCTCCTCTTTCCTTCTCTCAAACTCCCACACACAAATGGAGGCTAGAGAATCGAACCAAATTCTTCAAAATCTACTATTTCAAGGCACGCACACAAGGTGTTCGACAATTTGCTCCAACCAAATTTTGAGTTCGATTGTCAACCAATTCTCACCGAATCTATTCCAACCTCTCTCCCAACTATGTCATCCAACAAACGAGGCCGCACGAGCGAAGCATCATCTTCCAAAGGGAAGGGAAAGGGAAAGAAAAGTGCCACCGCCCAATGAGGACGAGCGTGAGAGAGCTAGGGAGGAGCACCCCGATCACATCGACTCCGACTAAATCAGGTGTTTTATATCCTTAAATTTCGTTGAGGGCAACGAAAATTTTAAGTTTGGGGGTGAAAAACATGTTATTTTTGTGCTTATTTGTTTTAGTTTGCATGCATTAGGTTTTATTTCGTTTTTATTGTTTTTCTCGTTTTTTCCGGAGTATAAAAAAAAAAAAAAAAAAAAAAAAAAATTGCTTGAGTCGAATGCATCGATGATTTATGATGATGAGAGATGATCAATGTTTGATGATGAAATTGCTTGTTTTGTGTGATAAGGATTTGATGTTTGTTTAGCTTTCGATTCAACGGGATTTAGAAGCGAATTATTGCTAGGAATCACATTTTGTGCATTGCTTTGGTTGAATGTTTTGTATTTTAAATTTGGAATTAATTTGTGCTAGATCATGCTATGTTCGGTTTTAAGACTCACCTTAGGAAAGTTATGATACGAAGTATTGAGTAGTGAGTGATTTGGGATATGATTTGGGCCTTCTTTGAACCGTTTGAGCCTTTCAAGCCGACCT
Source organism: Erythranthe guttata (assembly GCF_056151865.1). Lineage (NCBI taxonomy): Eukaryota > Viridiplantae > Streptophyta > Magnoliopsida > Lamiales > Phrymaceae > Erythranthe > Erythranthe guttata. The sequence goes on along the minus strand of NC_142534.1, from coordinate 6,096,889 downwards.
TTTTATCGAAATATTCCTTAGAACCTTGATTTGAGCCTCGGAGAAAAGGTGTTCTTTCTTTTAGCCATGTGTATAAGGTAGAAAAGTGGAGACTCTTGAAAAATTAACCCTTGAAGTTCGGTCGAAAAATTTTATAAGGTCCTTCTTCTTCTTCGAAAAAAAAAAGAAAAAAAAAAGAAAAGAAAAAAAAAGAGATAAATATATATGCTTCTATGTATATATATTAAAAAAAAAAAAAAAAAAAAAAAGAAGAGAAGAAGAAGAAGAAGAAGAAGAGACTAGAGGGGAGAAATAAGGACTAGTTGTTGAATTATTTTTGAAAACTCGATCCATTGCCTCAAAAGCAAAAGTGGAGACTTTTGAACTTTTGAGAATCGAGTTTACTAAAGTCCGTAGAGGTGAGTTCATTGTTTCAAACGCCTATCTTTCAAATTTTGGCGTAATCACCTAAATTCAAGAAGGATAGCCACACATACCCATATTTCCTACCTCAAACCAAAGAGCCTAACAATTGAAAGCCACAAAGCCCCAATGATCCCAATAGCTTAATGTTCGATATTAGTAGAGTAGAATAATTTGGTGAGTATTTGGAGTCAAGCATATGCATGTAAGTATAAATTCTTTCTATCTTTAATTTGCAAATATTGGATGCTTGAAGCAATTATATGAATTGTGGTTTTTGGTAATGGTGAGTGACTAAGTGTTGTTGAATTTTGAGCTTGCGAATGCCTAAGAATTGTCATTATAATTTCAAGTTCTGAAAACGTGAAGTTGATCATTGATCTATGTGATGAGATGTAATAGTTGAGTTATTTGCTTATTGGTAGATTTTGCTTGAGGACAAGCAAAAGTTCAAGTTTGGGGGTGTGTTAAGTGTATATTTTTACACTTTATCGTACCTTTTTATTTGAGCTTTTGGTGTTTTTTAACGATAATTGGTGCTTAAAAAGTTGATTTATTGTATTTTAGGTACAAATTGAAGAATTGGAAAAGTATGGGGTCAAAACTGCAATTTTGGCGAAAATATGGGCCAAAAGTGAAAAAATCGAAATTCTGAAGAAACAAGGCTCGGACCCCCGTCCCAGTTTTAGTGCAAATTATGGGACCCCCGTCCGAGAATCCGAAGTTGCGCAGCGCAGTAAAGGGATTTTAATTGCACAAGGAAACTGCCTTCTTCCCCAAGTTCTTCACCCTATATAAGACCAAGCCAAGCACACAATTGGGGAGCTTTTTACGCAATTTGGAGAGCAACAAAGCAATAACGAAGACGAAGAATTCGAAGACTCTAAGCATAGATTTATCGTTTATGACTTATTTTATTTGCGTTTTTGCTTTAATCATGAGTAGCTAATTTTCTTATTTCTAGGATTTTATTTGGAACCCTATGTGGGATTTATGAACCCAATTCTATGATTTTATGCAAGTTTTAATTCCGGATTATTTCTTCTACTTGTTTTATTAAGTTCATGAAACTGGCCACTTTATGCGCTTTTATGTTATTGTTAATCGCATGAATCGGAAGATCGGGTTAATAATTAGAACTGTGGTGGAAGAGCCTTTGTGGTATTAACATAGGAATATAGTTAATCTCTTAGGTAGCCATTATTGAGATTTTTGCTTAATGTTGTGTTCTAGAATTAATTGCATAGGAATATAGTAATTGAATCTAGAGTATTAGAATCGTAATACACGCGGAAGCGGGTTATGATTATTTTAGCATCTCATGTTAATAATCCGGGTTAATTGCTTGCATAATTGAAGGAATTGGGGGAGTAATAATCACATAGGGGGAAGAATAAAATCCTAGGCTTGTCTACTTTGATTAATCCTCGTGTTTAAATTGCTTTCTTGTTTTTATCTATTTAATTGCTTTAGTTTAGTTTAGTTTATTAATCATCTTTCGACTGTGTAGGGTGGGCTTGATAATAATTGCTAGGATTTAGCGTCTAGGATTAAGTAATTAAATATTCCCTGTGGGTTCGATATCCGGACTTTTAGTCCACTATATTACTTGTACGATACGTGCACTTGCGTGTAGGTTTTCGCCCAACAAGTCGCTACTTATAAAAAATTTATTCTTCCATAAAGCATGAATCTGGAATGCGTCTTTAAAGGATAATAGTAATTCTCTTCTCTTTAATTATAATTATGCATGTCCTATTCTTCTCTTACTCTTCTTCTTCTCTTGCTATATTTGGATTACTGGAATTGAGCTGGTAACAATGCCTCCATCTGAAAATGTCATTGTCCTCAAGCACCTCTGAATGTCTTCACAGTCCTCCCATGTGGAATCTTCGTCTGGAGCGTTGAACCATTTGATCAACCATTGAGTGACTGCCCTGTTGTTCTTCTGGATCAACCTGCGACCAATAATAGAATGTGGTTCAAGTAATATGTGCACGTGTGAAGTGATTGTGGTTGTTAAGTGTTTTTGGCTGATTAAAGATCATATTTTCTTCTTAAGTTGAGAGACATGAAATGTTGGATGGATCTTGGAACTCTGTGACAATTCCAGTGTGTAAGCAACCTCTTCTTCCTCTTGTATTATCTTATAAGGTCCAAAAAACCTAGCAGAAAGCTTGTTGTAAGTCTGAGTTCTGGCAGATACCTAATCTTCTACTTGAAATACTGTTTCACTCCTCATTTTATCTGCCGGTACTTTCATTATGGTATTGTACTCTGAGTAACTGTTCCTTAATTACTCTAATAGTGGCCTCTATGTGCTGCAAGCTCCTATCCACCAACTCATTAGGAGAGACCATTGGAATATAAGGTAAATGAAATGGAGGTTTCTGGGCATACACCACCTCATAAGGAGTGATCTGTAAAGATGAATGGAATGTGGTATTATACCATCATTCTGCCAAAGACAACAAGTGAGCCCATTATTTTGGCTTTTCCCTACTCATGCATCTCAAGTACCCCGCCAAATATTTGTTTACTATCTCAGATTGACCATCAGTTTGAGGGTGGTAAGTTGTTAAAGTGTGAAGATGAGCTCCTTGAAGTTTGAAGAACTCTTGCCAAAACCTATTCATAAAAATGGGATCTCGGTCACTCACTATAGTTTTAGGCATACTATGTAGTTTATACACATTATCAATGAAGAGTTGTGCCACTAAGCTGGCTGTATATGGATGTTTCAAGCTTATGAAGTGTGCATTCTTACTCAATCTATCCACCACTAAAATGGTATCTCTTCCTCCAGAAACTGGCAACCCTCCAATGAAATCCATAGATATGTCTTCCCATATTTTATCAGGAATATGTAGTGGTTGCAGCAACCCTGGTGTTGCTACAGTCTCACATTTGTTCCTCCGATAGGTATCACATTGTTGCCCAAAAGCATGCACATCTTTCTTCAACCCTTTCCAGTAAAAAAATTGTTTAATTCTATGTAAAGTTCTATGGATTCCAGAATGACCTCCCACTGCAGCACCATGATAATGATTCAAGATCTTTTGCCTTAACTCCACAAATTGCCCTACTACTAGTTTTCCTTACCTCGGTAGTACTCCAGCAGCCCATGAATAAGATGGTTTATTGTTCGTCTCTTCCTTGAGATCCTCAATTATCTTATGTAGTTTCAAATCATTAGTATAAGTAGTTTTAATCTCTTCCATAAAGGAGCATTGAGGGATAAAGAGAGTGAAACAACTAGTTTCCAGAAAGATGAATCTAGATAATCCATCTGCTACCACTCTATCCTTTCCTCTCTTGTATGTAACTGAGAAATCATATCTTAGCAACTTAACCAACCATTTTTGCTGGGTTGGTGTAGCAACTCTCTGGTCCATCTGATACTTCAAGATTTGGTGATCAGTCCTCACAGTGAAATGATTGCTAATCAAGTATGGTCTCCATTTTTTGATAGATGTTACTAAGGCACTTTGGGTCATTTTAAAGCCTTGCTCGTGAAAGCAATGGGTTTACCTTGCTGCATTAAGACAACTCCCATCCTTGTTCCAGAAGCATCAGTCTCAATTAGGAATTGTTTTGACAAATCAGGGAGTAACACCTCTGGGGTTTGAGTCATGGCCTCCTTGAGAGCTTGAAATGCCTGCTAAGCTTCTCCACTCCACTTAAAACAGTCCTTCTTCAGCAATTCGGTTAAGGGATAAGCTATCTTTCCATAATCCTTGACAAACCTTCTATAGTAGCCAGTTAGCCTAAGAAATCTTCTCAAGTTTTTTATTGTTTTAGGAGTTGGCCAATCTGTCATGGCTTGAGTTTTGCTGGGATCAGCGGCTATCCTCTCAGGTGTGATTACATGTCCCAAATATTCAATAGAAGAGCTTATAAATGAGAATTTGTTTCTCTTGGTGAACAGCCGGTGCATTCTTAAAAGATCCAATACTGTCTTCAAGTGTTCCAAATAAGAATTTCAGCTTCTACTGTAGACCAAAATGTCATCAAAGAAGACCAAGACAAATTTTCTTAACTGGTCTTGAAACACCTTGTTCGTGAGACTTCATCAGTGTCATCATGGCTCGATTCTCCTCCACGTTCTTAGCATTTTCCTCGGATATAGCTTACATTTGCTCCCTCATCAAGTCCATACCCTTTCTCAATTCTGCAAACTGGGTTCCATCCGCCGTTGTTAACACCTCACTCCACCTTCACAGAACCGATGGCTCTAGGTACCAATTGAAACCAACTGAAATAGATAATTGTGGTTGTTTTGGTTGGGATTTTTGTGGATGGCTAAAGTGTTTGGCATGTTTGTAGTATAGGAGGCTTTAATAGGGTTTTGGGTTGGTTTTGGTGTCGAATAGGGTATTTACTTGAGGACAGGGTAATGGTTTGTTCTTGTAACTTAGTTAGGCTCACTACTTTCATCATAGTTTGGGGTTTAAACATTCTAATTTGTAGGGAGATTTCTGGTTTTAATCCTCCTAAGAAACAACTCACAACTCACAGCACATGATTTGCTCCCTCCCTCATCATGTCCATACCCTTCCTCAATTTTGCAAACCGGGTTCCATCCGCCATTGTTAACACCTCACTCCACTTTCACAGAACCGATGGCTCTAGGTACCAATTGAAACCAACTGAAATAGATATATATTGATAATGGAAATTACAGATAATAAAATGTTGAATCGGGAAGCTTAAACACAGAAAAGCTTCGAGAAACAAGCCCCTAACACTCAGCTCTAACCTAGAAAACAACTTAACCTAAAATCAGCTGCCTACTTCTACCTCAAGCTTGCCCTATATATAGTAAAACTATAATTAGAAAGTGCAAAAGAAATATGAATCCAAGAAACATGTTCTTCCTATTACAAATCTGAAATAACAACTTTAACTTTTCTCTCTATGTCACGTGTCTCATCTGGAGCCGCTACTTGTAAAAATGTTATTCTTCCATAAAGTGTGTATCTGGAATACGTCTTTAAGTGATAATAGTAATTCTCTTCTGCAAATATCATCTTCTCTTTAATTATAATTATGCATGTCCTCTTCTTCTCTTACTATTCTTCTTCTCTTGCTATATTTGGATTACAGGAATTGAGCTGGTAACAAAATGAGGAAGCTATCAAAGGCCTTAACAACTACAACCCGTTATTCACCATTCATAATATTAGCAAGATGTGCAGTTTCACATCTATCAACAACCATTCAATAAGCTATACAAGATCTAAAAGATATAAGAAAATATTGTGAAAAACCCACTTTAAATATGTTATCGCTATTTTAATCCGGGATGTCAGAGGAGTTGGTTAAGAACCAGCTCACAAACAATTTCACCATATACAGATGGGGCGGATGATAATGCCGAAATACGTGTACATTGAATTCTTACGGATTTTTTGTCAAAATAGATTCCCAATGACATCTCCCACAAGCAAAACTCAAAGAAGTTCATTTTTGTTACAATCTCAGTGTAATTCTAAGTCCATAAAAACAAGTGAAACTCTAAGGATATATATTAAGATGAGGACAAAGGTTATTCTTAATTGTCAAATAAAATCACTTGGTTAAAAAGAAATCTTCTTTTCACCAGCACGTTTGCAGCATATTGAGTTTCTTTTATTTTGTTTTCTTATTGTTATAGATTAGTTACAGTAGAACCTCGATAAATTAATACTCGATAAATTAATAACTTCGATTAAATAATAGTTTATCTCGGTCCCGATTCGGTGAACATGTGTTAAATTATTAACTCGATAATTTAATAATTCGCTAAATTAATAGAATTTCCCTATTTCCGACTGTATTAATTTATAGAGGTTTAACTGTATTTATTTATTATGAGAATTCGCATTTCCTTAAAATAATAAATTATCGTATAAGGCATATCATAGTTCTCCATATCTTTTATACATCTTCTAACTTAGTTGGACTTTGTACACGTTATTCTTAGACTTATAAAAGAGGGACAGAGGCAACGGTGATTTGTGTGCATTTTTAAGCGAAAAAGTTATTTGCTCTCTTTATTGCTCCATCGTGAGAAACATATTTTTTCATGGAAAATATATCGGCTTCAAGACTTTGTGAAGAAGAAAGGTTAGATCTTTGCAAGAGACCTTAAAAGATCTCTGGAGAAGATTGATCCGTCGACTGAAGGGATTCACCGTTAAAGGGAGTTCAACCGTGCGGAGAGGAGGTTGGCATAATCGAAGTTAGAGTATTTTACAAGAACGGCGTCAGGATAAAGAGACTTGTAAAACTAAAATAGCGAAAATTTGTTTTTGCAGATTCTCGTGGATGTAGGGTACAATTGTATCTGAACCACAAATTTATGTCTCGTTTTACTTATGTTTCTACGAACTGTTACAACACTTTACGCAACAATAACATAAAACTAAATCAAACACAAATAATTAATATTTACACGAAATAATTCTAACAACTTTAGATATTATAACCAGTTTAAAATTTTACTTCACATAAAGGGCCATGGGGTTTTGGTTTAAAAAATTATAACACTATTTTGTTTATTCATTGACACATTTGCGGTCTTCATTTTCAGCTTCAAAAATATATTAATACTTATTATATTTTGATAGTTCCATAGCTTGATTGAAATATTCGATTCTGAGGTGTCTTCACAATTTAGGATTCATTCTAACTGTATAGATGAATAATTATTAATTTCTCGAATATTGAATATTTTAGTAGGTTAATAAATTTTTAGTCTCAATTCTATTAATTTATAGAGATCTAATGGTTAATTTATATAGATCTAATGGTTACTAAGAATTACTCTATTGAACAAAACCTATGGAAATATAACATCATATATATATATATATATATATATATATATATATATATATATATATATATATATATATATATATATATTATACATACCCTTCAAATCATCTAATGCTAAGTATTTTCTATATGATCAAGCCCGAGCTAACAATGGTACAACCACAGGTTCAAAGAAAACCTAAATAATATATATACTTTTGTCTTCCTTCATGACAAGCAACTAGAAGGTTCGATAGGGCCAACTGTTGTACCAGCTGCATTCAAACACGATGCTCGAGCTGGTTGATTTTTGTATTTTAGGTGAACATTTTCCAATTTTATCCCTTGGCATGGACTTGCCTCACTGCAATCGAATTTCACTGCAATTCCCGTTGCCGATGTACCTTGAATATCATGATAAGTAACATCACTTATTTTCACGCCAGATACCTATGGAAGAAGAACATCAGTAAATGAAATGGGGTTGAAATATTTCTTTTAAATTGCTCAACTATTACTTAGGTGATTAAGTGAAAAATTAGTGATGCTTATTGTACCTGTCCAGGGCAATTTTTGTTACTTGGGCAGTAATTTTGATCAATTACTATGGGATTTTCCACATTTGTCATAGTGGCATGTTGAAAAAGAATATTCCTCACAAATCCCTTGCTTGGTTTTGCCCATGTTTTTATCCTCAATCCATTTTGTGTATTACTCAACGTTACGTTTTTCACTGTCACGTTTTGGACCCCAGCCTCGTCAAAATCCTTCCCTAAACTTCCAATGCTGCAAAATCAATGCAATATGTATTAAAAAAAAAATCATATGGAAAAGCTATAATCTTAAAATATATAAAGACCTTTTCTTTTACCTAATTTGTCCTTAAGATATTTATTCTAACACAAATTATATCACGTTAGAAACGAAAACTTTGAACGACATCTAATTAATGCCTCGTTTGGTCGACAAAATAGAATTATGAATTATCTAATATATATACAATTATGCAATATTAGGAGGTTTGTTGGACTAGAGGGGTTCAACCTACTATGCCCCAATAAATCAGGTTAATTACTCATTTTCCCAAAATTTTATAATCGCGACCCAAAAACTTTGGGCGCACCATTAAAAAACATTGTAGCAAAACAAAAAACAAATTATTACCTAATTATTTGATTGATCAATTAAACGACACCATATTCAAGAAAATTTACGAGTATGAAGAGACGTTACCTAACGCCATGGCCAGGGCCACAATGAACGTTTTGGATCAATAAATTGGTGGTGCCCGGTCCTATGGATACACAATCATCGCCGGTGCTAATTTTGGATTGCAAAATAGAGACCCCTTTCGAGAGCTGGACATGAATCCCGTCGGTGTTTGGGCTATTTCCAGAAGCCAAAACATTCACTCCTTGCAACTTCACGTTTTCACAACCATTTAATACTATGTGGAACATTTGGCTATTTCGTGACGTCACTCCATTTATTGCCACATTTTTCGAATTCGAAAATGCCAAAGTCTACAGATAATAAAATGAAAAAGGAAACAAATCATTGCGTTATTCTATGTAATACCAATATTTCAATAAACCCATAAAATTTGAACTATAGTTAATTAAATTTGAAGTAAATATGTAGCATAATCACTTAAGTTGGTTTTGAGTAATTATTTCTAAAAGTTGCAGGTGTTTGCAAATATTCTGGAAAATGAACTTAAATAGAAAAAAACAATTATAGGGATGCTTTTAAAAAAATAACTAAAAATAGCTTATTTTAAGAGAAGCAAAAGCAAAAGTTAATTTTACACACACCTAAAAACAGATTATGAGCAAACAAAACTCATAATCACTTTCAAAAAACTTTTGCAAACACCACCTAATTGTAAAAAGATAATTGAAGTACTATAATTTTCTAATTAACCTAGCTAATTAATGTTAAATATATAATAAAAAAAAAACCAAGAGTAGGATATCATATAATTACCAAATAACCATGACCCTCCACTCCTTCACTACTCACTATAGCCTAAAATCGGTTATCTAATAAAGCAGTTAATTAATTGCTGTAAATCAACATCACTTAACATCCCACATGATAAAAAAGAATAGGAAAAGCCATACCATCTTCGTCTAACACATCATATTCAATACCCAAAATAAAGATATATAAATAAATAACTAATAATGACAAATAGCATAGCCAAAGAAACATATTTACCGTAACGCCACTCGGACAATTCTTGCCGTTTTTCTTGCAAGCCCACAAAGCCACCCCTCGACCGTCGAGAGTGCCCCCGTTTATCGAGACTCCGTCAGCCCACTCAAAGAGGATCCAATAACTAGCATCTCCGATGTCATTGTAGTTGGTGGGGGCCACGAGGGTTCCGTCGACCCGAAAAGTTATGCCTTTGTTTCTGCATGGACCCTTGAAGTTTAGGTGTTTGATCAAGAAGCTACCCTTTGGAACATATATTATGGATGGGTTTTTCGACTCACAAGCTAAAGACCACGCTTTCGACAATGAATTTGTCGAGTCACCTTTGCCGTTAGGGTTTGCTCCCAATTTCAAGATATTGTATGTGGTAATTTCTATAGCTAATGTTTTTTGGTATAGTGAAAGAAAGATAATCATAAGGTGTACGAAGAGAACGCTGGCGATTTTAGCCATATTATTGCTTTGTTCAAAGAATTTTTTTTTTTTTTTTTGAGAATATGGGATTATTGGGTTACTTAATGGGGAGTTAAGGAAGTTAATTAATTAGAAGCATTTATATATAGTTTAATTTGAATGCCAAAAGTGGGGGTTGGGGGTTGGAAGCAAGAAATGAAATAAAATTGAAAGTAATTTTTGGCCACTAATTCATAAAGCAAACCGTTTGTAACCAAAGCATGTAACAAACAACTGACCTTGCTTGGGTTATTAATGTCAATAGTTGTATGGATGTGCATGAATTTGTCTTTTATTGTATACATTCTCGTTGTATTTCAATTGACATAGAATTTCTTGTTTTGGTTTAAGGTAAGTTAATTGGGAATTATAGTTTGGATGTAGTTTTTTAAATAGCATAAACTTTGTCGTGTTGGTTAATGTAAGTTAGGAATTCTTTTGCTTTTAAAATGTTAGTTGATTTAGTTTTTTCGTCGCGCAGTCGTATTAATTGGACGGCGAGTCGATATAGATGCTCTTACCCGCCATCAATATTGCTACGGTCGATAAATAAATTAAATTAATCGAAATGTAGATCGAAAATTGATGGAAAATAATTAATTTTTGTTTCACCCACTAAAAGTTGGGGAATTTGTAAAATGTCCCTAGAGACTGAAGTTGAAGTTAATAAGTAAAAGTAGGGTGGGTTCGGTACGATTGCCAAGGTTTGGACGAATAATGTCTACCAACTTTACTTAAAGGAATAGTGTTACCCCCTTAATCGGTGATATCGGTAATGACTCGAGTGTGGCTGAGTCATGGCCGAGAAATGGTGCCAAGTGGGGATTGGCACAAGGCAGCCACACAATCGGCCAATGAGTGGTCGAGCATCGGGCAAGCATTTGGGGTGTTTGACCGAGAAAGCAAGGATCGGCTTGATCAAGTGGGAACGGTGATCGAAAGTACTTGTGACTGGCACGGGCGTTGCTCGGCAGCAAAGGCGGACAAGCGTGGGCAGTAATCGGCATGCGGCCGATAACTTGGGCAAACGAACATTCGAGGGAAATCGACCACGACTTGACAAGTGTGGGCAATTTGGCACGACTGATTGGCAAGTCAATGAAGGCAGCCCGATGAGCGGGCGTGCTAAAGACCGTGTTGGCAAAGAACTAACAAGTAATCGGTAAAGGCAAGCAAAAGTGCGGAAAAGGCAAGGCAGATGGGCTGCCTAGCAACCGGCCGGGTTGTTTGGGCCGTTTGGCGCGCACGGGCGCGCCCGATCAAGATGGGCTTCGAAAATCAGTCTTGTGGGCGGATTTGAGGGAAGTTACGGAGCAGTTGAGGCCTGAAAATGCATGAAAACTGCCCCTTATTACTTGTAATAGTTAGCCAAGTGTCATGTTTGTATGCTGCCATGTGTCCTTAGGTAGTTTTATGTGGAAACTACCTTTTCCTTGTATTTATTTGGCTATGAGTGCACAAATCCGAGGGATCTAGCATATGAGAGTTCAGATTGCAATTGTTGGGCATTCTGAGTGAGGATTTTGTGTGTGCACCTTAGTCTCCTTTGTATTCGTTGTGGAAATTAATATAAAGGTTGGACATTGCCCGTAAACGTGCTTGTGTGTTTGTTTTCCGCTGCATACTCTTGTTCTCGTTTACGTGGTTTGAAAAGACTCGGTGTTTGTACGTGTTGTACGAAGAAAATCGTGAGGAAGGCTGACTGGTTTTGTGGGCAGGCCGTACGGTGGGAAAATTTCGGTGATAAATTAACCCCTGTAACAAATAGTATAGTTAACTCGCGAAATATATCGTCAGACGGTACGGTTCCAATCAAAACGATACAACTCATAATATGTATTGGCTATGCATAAATACCGTTAAGTATCGCGAGATATCGTATCGTATCGTCATATCACGATACCATACGATATTTACGATATTAATCAAAATATTAAAAAAAAAATAAAAAAAATAAAAAAAATAAAAAAAATAAAAAAAAAAAAAAAAAAATAAAAAAGAAGGAAACGAAATATTCACATTATCAGGGCCTGAAATCGAATTTCAATATTATTTAATGTTTTTCTTACATATATTAGATCCAAGAAATTTACAAGCCAATTTTGATATTAATAAAATGTAATAGAAAAAATGTTAAAGTTGGAGTTGATGAAGTTGAAGAGATTGATGAACATGGGGATGAAGACACTTGTTTAAAATTGGTGGATGAAAAAAAAATTAAGTGACATTGATCTTGAAGATTATGAGAGATAAATTAGTTTCTTCAATAATATGTTGCAATTTGTCCCAGAGGTATATTTTTGGTGAAATTTTCATCGGATTTGAGTAATTTGGAAGCGTAATTTCGTCACTTTGGTGTCGAAATACAACTTCTCTTGCCCACTTTTCAACTTTTCTCCCAACTTCTCGACAGTTCTTATATCTTCTCCAACGCCATTCTTTCTCCCCCACCTCACAACTTCTCTCCACCCCATTTTTTTCCCATAAAATTTTGCAACTTTCTATTTATTTTCCTTTTTACCCCGTCGCATTCTAATGTATCAATAGAAATAAAATGACACATTTTGTTCGGCCAATCTAATGTATTTTCCCAAACATGCATTATTGTTTCATTGGACAATAAATATTCGCTTAAATCGACGTCAAATGATGGGTGAGTTCCCCGTATCTATAAATCAATTTAGTTATTTTTAATTAACAATCGTTTAATACCTATGGTTGAAGCATATTAACTATCACATAAATATTTGCAAAATCAATTTAATCCTTTTGAGTTGGAGTTGCTCTAGATATGTACTTAATTATATTCATCAAAGTTATAGAGAAATACTTATTAGTGGAATACGAGATATAGTACATACGATCATTATAAATTTGAAACAACACAATTGGTATTATTATTTTTTGTATTAAATAAAGTGAATAAACGAATTTAATACCGAAGATTTAGAATAGCTTTGTTATATTTTGAAATATATAAAATAAATATTTTTTTATCAATTGATTAAACTTAACTAATGTTCTTCAATTTATTAGTATAATCATGAGAAAGTTTGTATTTTAATTAGTATATAATTAAAAAAAATTAAATCAATCATAAAATTTATTGTCACTGGATTCGTTGAAGAAAAAAAGAAAAAAAAAAGTTAAAACAATAACATGAAATTTATGTAGTATAATTTTCAATACAGTAAATAAATGGGATAATATTACAGCACTCATGGCAGGAAAAAAAATAGTGTCAATTTCTGCAAATTCGAACATATAATGTTAATATATATACTATTAAATTAGTAAAAAAAAAAAACATATTCCTGGTTATGGTCATGTAAAATGTATACTATATTAATATCAAATGATTTTTTTTTTAATATAAATCAAAATTTATTAATTAAAATACAAAATTTCCATAACATCACCAATCATGCAACTATAATAAGTGAACTTTAAATTGAATTTAACTAAATTTAAACTAAACTAATTACTATCAAAATTAAATTCAAAAATAAACCTATTTATAGTTTTCAAGAAAGTTGATACTCCCTCCGTTCCCTATTAAGTGTCATTTTTTGCTTTGCACGAGTATTAAGAAACTCAATAAATGTATCTTGATTTTAGGTAAAATATATTAGAAAGACTAAAATAACCTTAATTATTTAATGATGTGATAAGAGAGAGTTAATATTTATAGTTGAATTTATAAGGTTAAAATAGGAAAAAATGCATTTAATGCATTAATGTAAATCTAAAGTGACAGATAATATGAAACACAAATATTTTTAAAAAGAGATAGTTATTATGGAACAGAGAGAGTATATTTAAAGATTTTATAAATGGTACTTCCTCCGTTCCTAAATAGGTGTCGTTTTTCACCTTGGCACAAATATTAAGAATCTCAATAAATATGTCTTTATTTTAGGAAAATAGATATTAATTGACCAAAATACCCTTGTTTATTAATTAATGCAGAAAGAGTGATATAGAGTTAATAAGGGTAAAATTGAAAAATAAGCAATTAATGCAGCATTGGAATTGTAAAGTGAAAAATAATACGGAACAAAAAAAATTCTCAAAAGAGACAGATATTATTGAACAGAGAGAGTAGTATATAATTATATTAATAAACTAAAATAATAAAATATATTTAATTACCTTTAATTTTGGAAATGATGATATGTTTTTTGACGATTTATTTTCACCAATTAATTTGCCACATGGAATGAAGTTGAATACATGTCATCAATTGAAATTGTCAAATATCAAGCAATTGAAGGTGGAATTTAAATATTTTATAGAGATTGTATGATACTATTTTCTATGATAATGTTATATATATATATATATATATATATATATATATATATATATATATATATATATATATATATATATATATATATATATATATATATATATACCCCATGTTCTAAATTTATATGACGTATGCTTCAATCACCATTAATTCTTTTCTAAAATTAAATTTGGACTTTACAAAAATAGTCAATATAAAATAGATTAATATCGAATTCTCTAATTTAGACCGACTATATTTTAGTGAAATAATTAATTTAGATATACTTTAAATTAAAGATTCAAGCTAACCATCGGGGAACATTAACTTATATAAACACTTTTAACAATCATTTTATATATTGGCAAAACACAATGTAAAGTGATAATAAATATAAATATTTAAATAATGATACAATATTAAATACAACATTCATTATTATTAATTAATTTTAAATAAATTATAAAAGTTTTAATATAATAAAGTTTAAAAAATATAAAGAACTACGGTTTAATATCCCCAAACATCTACGATTCTATCATTAATTATATAAGTTAATAAAATCCACTATCGAAAATTATACAGAATAATCAATTAAATATAAGCAAATTGATGACTTAATACAAGCTCACTTAGGTTATTAAATGGATAGTGTTACAAATTCGAATAAAAAATAAAAAAAGATGTTTATTTATAAGAAAAAAATAGATTATAACTCATTCCTATTAGTTTTCTTACTTTAAAATAAAACTATATACTCAAAATACTATATTGGTATTTTTCTTTTAATATTTAGTTTAATCAAATAGTAAGATTTAATTGATTATGTTCAAATCCTTTCAGTTAGTAAATGTTAATCAAATATTTGAATCCATAAAGCTTAATAATTAAGAAGACTTATTAATTGAAGTAACTATATATAATTAAAGGCTAATATCTTTTTAATTCAATTTTATCATAAAAATTAATAAAATTAATTATTAACATACGTAAGAATCAAATCGTAAGACTTGAATCGATTAAGCTCAAGTCCGTTCAATTTGTAAATATGTTTCAAAGATTTGAATCGATTAAGTTCAATCATTAACAAGAACGTATTTTTTTTTTTTTTTTTTTTTTTGAGAATAAACTGCTATTTTATTGAGTGGAAAAAACCAAGTGTGGAGGAAAAGAAGACCCCTCCGATAATTGGTTACAGAGCTGTTTAGCAACGGCGTGAGCTAAAGCATTGCCATCACGCTTAACAAATTGAAAAGAACATTGAACGAAATCTCGAGCTAACATAACACAATCTTCAATGATCGCACCCCAAGTGAAAGAAAAACAATTTCCTTCATGAAGTGCTGTGATAACTTGGATATTATCCCCTTCGAAAACCACCGAACTCCATCCCTTGCTTCTTGCTAGTTCAATCGCTTTGAGAGCCGCCATAGCCTCGCCTTCAACCGGACGTAGTTTCCCACGAACCTTAACCTGCCTCCAGTAGACGCAAACGCCGTCGGAATTTCTCGCCACCAGCCCAATCGAAAACTCGCGTTGCCCCTGGGTCACCGCTGCATCAAAATTTATTTTTATGACGCCCACGGGGGGAGGAATCCAAACGCTTGGGTGTGCCGGGTGCATGTTTTCATTTGGTTTAATTTGCGCCATTCTATAAGTTGCTAGATAGCTTTTGCACCAAGCCACAAGATCAAGGACTTGCGACTCCTCTTCTCCTTTGATTGCCTTGTTACGTCTTTCCCAGAGCTTCCATGCAAGTACCACCGCTACCAAAAAGTCACCATCATTGAGGGAATCGGATATGCGCGAAAGCCATTGCCAATTCGATTCGAAGTTCTGCCAGTGATGTTGTGACCCCAACAAATTAGTCCATGCAACCCCTGCATCACAACATTCAAGAAGGGCATGCATGGTTGTTTCCGTAGCATTGTTGCACCTACCACAGATTGGGGAACTACTCACCTTCCTCCTATAAAGCTCAGCATTTGAGGGAAGCGAATTTCCACAGAGCCGCCACAAAAAGATCCGTATTTTCGGTGGAATGGACAAACCCCAAATTTGTTTCCAACGTCGAGCGTTTTCGTCATTATTCCCACCAGCCATCCCAGCATTTTCCGGCGCCGATGAGGATGTAACGATCGCATGATAACACGACCGTACCGAAAAATTCCCATTCGGTGTAAAGTGCCAAATCCACTTGTCGTTTGTTAGCCCACGACCAACTGGGACTTCCAAAATTCGCTCTACATCAACCTGCCAAAACACCCCTTCTACAATGCTTAGGTTCCAAGACTGAGATTGAGGGTCGATCAAGTCCGCTACTTTGTCCGGGAACGCTGAGTAGTTAGGCCTTTTTGTTATCACCTTGAAATTATTTCCATCTCGAAGCCATGGGTCTGCCCAAATCGAGGTATCGAGGCCATTTCCAATTTGTCGGCGAATGCCTTTCTTTAAAAAAGGGATCACCTGCCGAATGCATCTCCAAGTGGAAGAGGGACGAAAACCGGTTCCCGCATCAAATAAATTACCACGTGGGAAGTAACGAGCAGAAAGAATACGAGCCAAGAGAGAATTAGGATTCGTCAGTATCCTCCATGCCTGTTTCGTGAGTAGCGCCAAATTGAAAGATCGAAGATCTCGAAATCCCATACCGCCATATTCTTTTGCCGTACACATCTTCTCCCAGCAGACCCAATGCATGCCCTTGTTCGATCCATTTCCCCACCAAAAGCGACGTATGGCTTTTTCAAGATCCCTCACTATCCCCATTGGCAACAAAAAACAACTCATGACATAGGAAGGAATGGCCTGTAAAACGGATTTGATAAGTACCTCTTTTCCTGCTTTTGATAGATGCTTTTCACCCCATCCCCGTATTCGCGCCCACACCCTATCACGTAAGTAAGAAAAAATCTCTTTTTTCGTCCTACCAATTACCGCCGGCATGCCCAAGTATTTATCATGGCAGTCAACCATCCGAAAACCCAAGATACCGTGAATAGTGTTTCTTCGAACCTCGGTTGTGGAAGGGCTAAAGCACATAGTCGATTTCTCGAAATTGATCTCTTGCCCAGACGCCCGAGCATATTTGAGCAAAATATGCTTTAAAGCCATAGCAGAATCCTCGGTAGCTTTTCCAAAAATAAGAGTATCGTCAGCGAAACAAAGAGTAGACACTTCTGGCGCCGAGTTTGCAATCCGAACCCCTATAAATTCCCCCCTCTCAGTCGCTTTCGCGATCATAGCAATCATAGCCTCGGCACAACATATGAAAAGGTACGGGGATAAAGGATCCCCTTGTCTAAGCCCTCGCGAAGGCGTAACTGAGCCAAACTGCGTACCATTAAATAAGAAAGAAAATGAGACGGTCGAAACACAAAGCATGATAAGGTCAATAAAATTTGTCGGGATGCCAAAACGAACAAGAATCCTTTTTAGAAAAGACCATTCAATCCGATCGTATGCCTTACTAATATCTAGCTTAACTGCCATGTAATTAGTGCTTATATTAGTGTTATGCTTGATGAAATGATTGATTTCGTAAGCCACAAGAATGTTATCCGAAATGAGACGGTTGGGCACAAAGGCAGATTGAGTGGGCGAGATTAGATCATTAAGAACTAATTTGAACCGATTAGCTTACACCTTAGACCCTAGTTTATATATGACATTGCATAGACTTATGGGTCTATAATCAGTAATTTTCTCGGGATTTTCAACCTTAGGGATCAAGACTATGAAAGTGAAATTAAGAGCAGAGCGAAGCTTACGGTTATTAAGAAAATCAAGAACACAAGAAGTGACATCGGACCCTAAAATATGCCAATATTTGGTATAAAAGGCTACAGGAAGGCCATCAGGGCCCGGAGATTTAAAGGGGGCCATTTGAGAGATGGCTCGGGTTACCTCGTTTGGGGTGTATGGCATAGACAAGATACGACGAGCATTCTCGCCAATTCTGCTTTCGACAGCTTCCAACACTTCGTCTATCTCATCCTCACTCGGACTTGTGGACGTGAAAAGTTCTGTAAAGTACTCCGAGATAATCCCCTCAATATCCCCTGCTGCATTCTTCCAATTTCCTGAAGAATCCTTTAGTTTGTCAACCCTATTAGTGCGGTGTCGGATTGTGGCCTTTGAGTGAAAAAATTTGGTATTGCGGTCCCCTTCTCTTATCCATTGGACTTTGCTGCGCTGTCGCCAATATAAGTCCTCATCCTCGTACGCTTTTTCCAAATTGTGTTTGAGTAACCGAATTTCCTCTTTACGTTCCGCCGTGATACCCATCTCCGATAGCTGCTGAATACGTTTCCTTAAATCGGCGATGACCTTTTTCGGGTGCTGGAACTTCGTCCGCTTCCAGTTAATTAATGCCATTCTACAGTCCTTATTTTTCTGAATGATGGCATCGATCGGATCAGTGCCACCACTAGCCGTCCAAGTTTCTTGAACTACCGCTTCACAATCCTCCCGTTTTAACCAAACCGCTTCAACCCTAAACGGCCTTTTCTTCCTGCCCCCTTGAATGACCGGAGTTGCGTTAACGACAAAACGAATTGGTACATGGTCAGATCCTGGGTAACTCAAGTGTTGAACTCTACCATTCGGGTGCTGCGATATCCATTCACCATTGGCGAAGACTCTATCCAAACGACAACGTACCGTGTCATCCGCAATTCGATTGTTGGACCAAGTGAATGGAACCCCCTCATAACCCAAGTCAGTGAGCCCACACACATCAGCCGCCTCTCGAAACTGTTCAATATGTAGCGGCAATTTAGGGTTTCCACCCTCCTTTTCCTCGTTGCTAAGAATTTCGTTGAAATCTCCACCTACGACCCACGGGAGGTCTCTACTATCTTTAATTCTACGTAAAAGTTGCCAAGACAAATACCGTCGGGAGGGTTCTGGCCGGCCATAGAAACCGGTTATTCGCCATTTGCTATTATGATTTCTGTCCGAAACCTCCGCATCAATATGGTAGTTCGAATAACCTATAAGATCCACATCTACATCTTTTTGCCATAATAACGCTAAACCACCTGACCGGCCGTTCCTCGCTACACCAACTCCATTTAGATTCCATCTTCTTTTTAAATTTTCGATAACCGGTAGTGTTGCCTTCGTTTCCGAAAGAAACACGAGCAGGGGCCGAAACTCCCGGAGAATGTCTCCGAGTACATGAATTGTCAAGGGAGCCCCGAGCCCTTGACAATTCCAGAATATGCAACTCATAGTTCTCGGCGGGACTGCACCGCAGTCTCCGCCGTTGAGGTCAAATCTTCATTGCAGAAGCTTGAGTTATGTCGCTTTCCGGAAACATGTCGATCAGAGAGTCCCGTTTCAGTAGCTTTCTTCTTTCGATTCTTAGATGGAACTTTGGGCTGGTTTTTGTCCGAATGAGCGGTTTTGGCACCCATATCGAATTGAATAGTGTGATTAATCAAATTTAACTCGTTACCAATCACCATGGCAGGTTGTACTAGTCTTGTCTCCATGGAAGTATGCTGCATATCATTCACCTTTTGTCTTCCATAGTTGAATATATCAGCGCCGCGGGTTGTGGTGTGTGATGATGCGGTCGCAACACCCAATTGGTTGGTGAGTGGCTGCAAAGGCCAGCGAGAGGAGTCCCATACCGATTGTATTGATGCTCGCATCCATATTCCATACGGTAAGTTATCGCCGGGGTCTGTAAAATTCTCCTCATACCTCTCCGGACAACGGTTTTCAGCATGTCCAATGCGTCCACACAAGAAACAAAAGTTTGGGAGGCGTTCATAAGTAAATGCCACCCACACCTTTTCGCCGTTGAGAATATGAAGATTCATGCCCCTTTTTAGACTTTTGAGAACATCAAGTTTAACTTTGATGCGAACATACTGACTCATATCCATAGTTTTAGGGTTCAACAATTCAACAAACTCTCCTATCTTTCCGCCAATAAGCTGCACCGTCTGCTGGTTCCGTGCGGCAAAAGGAATATTGTGGAGGCGGACCACAATCGTCATCGTGTTTACTTCCGTAAGGGCTGGATCTTGATCGGCAATGAGATCCTGGAACAGCAAAGCGTTCTTTTCCAACAACCAAGGGCATCCCGACTTTGCATGCTCATAGTCTAACCGATGTTCGAACCGGATAATGAATCTATTCGGCCCCAATGGTACAACTTCGCATGATTTACCCGGTTGGAGGAGACGAAATATGTTGGCTCTAATGGTGTGTGACGAGATCTCTCGGGTAGTGACAATCCGGCCGATCAACTGATATGTAACATTCAAAACTCTGGTACCCGAATTTTCGGTTGTTACTGTGATCCCCTCTTCCTCATCAGCCGTAAGAGCGAGACCTTTTGCCATAGTATCTGTTATTCCATCCATTTGAGGGAGAGATAGAGATGAGTGTTAGGCAGAAGAAAGCAGAATTGTGAAGATGTCGTTATAGTCCCGTCTGGAAAAGGAGGCGCAACAAGTTAGGGCAAGGAGAATAAGGAAATAAAATATGCAGCGGAAAAACGGAAAAAAAAACCAAGATGGGAAAAGAAAAACCCTAATATTAAAAAACACAGGAGATAAAACTAAACAATAGTAAAGCACACGATTAGATCTTCCGGCCAATCTGATAACTGATAGTTCAGGCCACCTAGAACCAGCGATAAACGAGCCAACATCCAATAACCCTAGCCTCTCAGTAGAGAGAAAAACTCGCCTCTCAGTAGAGAGAAAAAAAAATGTGAACAACAAGAACGTATTAATCGAGTTAACTATTTATAATTAAAGTCTAATACCCTTGCAATTCAATTTAATAAAAATAAAAATAAATTTAAATCGTAAAAATTGTACAAATCCAATCGTAAATCGTAAGATTTAATCTAATCATAATATTTGAACCGATTAAATCTAACGATTTTTACAAATTAAATTTAATTCTTTTTATGATAAAATTCAATAAACAAAATACTAAACTTTAACTATAGATAGTTACTTCGATTAATACGTTATTGTAAATTGTTGACTTTAACCGATTCAAATGTTTGAATGTTGTCTACGAATTGAAATGACTTTAGCTTAATCGTTTCAAATCTTTGAACATTGTTTTCGAATTGAAAACACATGAGCTTAATTTATTCTAATCTTACGATTTAAGATTCAATTCAAATTTCAAATTCGTTCGAAATTCATTTTTAAACTACACGAGTTGATCCGCATTTCCTTAGATTTTTAAACTTTATTCTATATAGATCTCTTATATTGGGTATTTTTTATATATAATAATAATAATAATAATAATAATAATAATAATAATAATAATAATAATAATAATAATAATAATAATAATAATAATAATAATAATAATAATAATAATAATAATAATAATAATAATAATTATTATTATTATTATATGAATTAGTAATACATTTTAACATTATTTATATAAGTTTTATAATCATTATACATTATAAGGTTGTGATATATATGTTTATTGTTAGGTAATTTTCAATAATGTGTTGTGTCCCAATGGGAAGTACACTCGTATGCATTAAGGAGTTACACTTTCGAATGATATATGATGCATTTTTTGTATATATATATATATATATTATATTAAGATTTCATTTATCAATGAATATATATATATACATATACGCATAGTGGGAATTTATAGGTGATTAGGTTCTACATTGGAGAGTGTATAATGTACGCATTAGCCAGTCGCCCGCCACAACAACAAAGGACTAATTTGGGGACATTCGCAAGCCACAATTTCAGCCCAAAAAATACGCGTAAACGTAGACTCTTGGGTTCACTAAAAAATACACGCACACACAACATAGACTATAACATACATATGCATAGTGACTGAACCAAAGTATATGTGTATATTAATTAAAGTGTTTATTTGAGATAACCTTATATAACGATTAATGTGGGATACTCCCAAGCCTTTTTATATTTTTGAGTAAATTTCATTTGTTATAAGTTTCATTTGATATAAACTCAAATAATTAGTTTATATCATTTTTATCCTTTCAAACTTTAATTAAGGTTCGTTTTATCTTATTTTATTTTGATTACTATTATTTTTATTTATTTATTAAAAAAAAATCACGGCGGTGGCATGGGTGGTTGGAGCTCCGGTTAGCTGACTCAACATTAGTTGACATTTCATTTTTTTCCTTTTATCTTGTTTTTTTATTTTAATTTTTTTCCGACAACGGGTCGTCTGAGCTCCCATTAGCTGACTTAGCATTAGTTAACATCAACATTAGTTGATATTTCATAATTTTTTCTTTTAGTTTTTTTTTCCAGTGGTGGGTCGTTAAAGCTCTAGCGTTAGTTTTTTTTTTTTTTTTTCGATAGTCTGTTTTTTTCGCCACCGGATTCCAACGTTGATTTTTTTAGTGGTTTTTTTTCTTTTTTTTATATATTTATTTTTACACCCGCCACTAAACGTTGACCGTAATTGTATTATTATTAACGATAATTATACTGTCACTGACAATAAATTAACGTAACTATATTGTCATTGACAGTACATTAACATAATTGTACTTTCGTTGACAATACATTTATGTAATTGTACTGCCGTTGACCGTACAATTAGAGTCAACGACAATATTATTATTGTTTTTTTGTTATTTTTTAATTTTGTTTGATTTGTTGACAAGTCAACGTAATTATATTACTGTCACCAACATCAATATTATTATGTTTTTTGGGTTTTTTTGTTTTGTTTGAGTTATTCACGGAGTAACGTAATAATATTATTGTGTATTATTGTAATATTACTGTAAACACAATAATATTACTGTGGTTGACGGTCATATTACTGTTGTTATAGTAATATTACTGTCAACCGCAGTAATATTAATGTTTTTGGATTTTTATTATGTTTACCATTGTTGAACGGTCAACATATTAATATTACTGTGTTAAACTATAGTATAGTTAATTTTACTGTGTTTAACAGTAATATAGTGAATATGACTATCAACCACAATAAATTGTTGTTTTAACGTGGGCAAAAAGATGTTAAAGAAAAAAAATCAAAAAAAAATATCGATAAAGCCAACGCCGGAAACCGGTGGCGGAAAAATCAGGAAGAAAGAAAATAAAAAAAAAAGTAAAAAAATAAAATTAAGTCAACGTCGGAGACCGGCGGTGACGGACGAAATCGTCCACAAAATTGTGTTTTGGGTCAAAATTGAATAATTTGTGAAATTTGGGGTCAAATTGAGGTTAGATTAAATTAAAGGATAAAATTGGAGCATATTAAAATATGAGGGGCTATTTTAGTCTTTTAGAAACTTCTGGACCATGTGTGGACTTTTTTGTAAAATAGTTTATTGTCTGGACCTCTTTATGAATAAATACTCATTGATGGGCTTATTAATATGCTAGAGGTCCCTAGTTGGAAACATAATTAGATATGGAATACAAGCCTAATATTTTTTTCTTAACTAAATCCTTTTTACCAAAATAAATATGACCTACATCCTTTACCTTTTTTTTATCCCAAATTTGCCCTCAACTTAAATCCATAAAATCTACACGTTTCTCCCAGATCTATTTTTCTTATTTTCTTCCATCTTCTCTCTCGTTCTTCCCCTCTCCTGTTCTCCCTCTCTCGCTCGTTCTCCACCTCTCACGTTTCGTTCTCCACCTCTCACGTTCTCCCTCTCTCACGTTCTCCCTTTCTCTTCTTTCTCTCCATCTCTCACGTTCTCCCTCTCTCGTCTCTCTTTCTGTCGATCTCCCTCTCCATCACTTCTCACGCGATGGCTATGGCGCAACTATGGCGGTGGCGTTGGAGGCGGCGTTAAGAGGAGGGTTATGGAGACAAGAGGCGACGACGGCTATAGAGAGGGTGCGTATATAGAGGCGGTGCGTATTCGGTGGGGGTTGTTATGACGGCGGCCATGGAGGTCGCGGGTATGGTGGAGATAGTTATGGAGGCGGTTACAGGTGGTGGTGGTGGTCGCAATTATGAAGGGGGCTGGTGGTGGCGGCTATGTTGACGGTTTTGCAAATCTAGGTTTTTATTTTTAGCGGCTATGACTATGGTGGTTGTAGATCTAGGGTTTTATTTTTGGATGACTATGGATTTTCGTGGGTGTCTATGGTTGTCTATATGGCTTGTTGGCGGCTAGGGTTCAAAGATGGAGTTAGGATTTTCGTGGTGGAGCGGATCTAGGGTTTGGTGGGGGAAATTCAAGTTTTTTCGATTTAGATGTCTACAGATGCCTATGAGTGTCTATGGGTGTCTATGGTGTCTGACGGCTAGGGTTTCTGAAATGAGTTAGGGTTTCAAGATGTCTATGGTCTACTATGGATTACTACGGTTTCTATGGGTTTCTGTAGATGTCTACGGCAATTTTTTTTTTTTTTAAATCATAATTTTCAATTTATCTAGAAAAAAAGGGGAATAAAAATAGATTTTATATACTGAAAAAATACGAAAAATGAAAAAAAAAAAAAAAAAACCATAATTTTTAATTTTATGTAGAAAAAGGGAAAAATAGAATTTTATATAATGAAAAAATATGAAAAAAAAAATGTGTTCCACGAAAATTAAAAAAAATGGTAGATGCAAAATAAAAAAATGTCAAATAATACCATAATTCATCATAGTATATTTATAATTTGCTGTAATTTTGAATTTGTAAGTAGATGGGTATTTTTGGAATAAATTTAATAAAGGATCTGAAACAAATTTTAATTAGACTTGTCATTTAGTTTTAATACGGTTTGTCACCAGGGACTTATATCTTCAGACCCTATTTATAAAGTGCCCTTTTTTAATTTAATTTTTCTGACTATGGGTCCTCGGAGCTCTGGTTAGTTGACTTGCGTTAGCTGATTCATATTAGCTTATTTCAACATTAGTTGACGTCCGACTTTTTTTTTTCCTGGGTAACAGGATGTCGAACCTCTGATTAGCTGACTATGCATTAATTGAGTTCGCGTTAGTTGAATTTTGTTTTACAGATCGCGTTAGTTGACTTTGCATTAGCTGACATCATGCAATTTTTCGTATTTCGGCGACGGGTATTTAGGTCTCCAATTAGCTGACTAAGCATTAGCTGACACCTGAGTGTTTTAGTGTTGAAGTCAGCTAATCCTAGCTCCAACGGATCCGCCATCGAAGGATAAAAAATAGGTTGAATGTCAACTAATGTTGAAATTAACTAATGTTTAAGTTAACTAATGTTGAAGTTAACTAATGTTGAGTGAGCTAATAAACCAGACATCCGAAGACCCACCGTCGAAAAAAAAAGATGCCAACTAGTGTTAAATTTAACTAATGTTGAGTCAATTAACCAGAGCTCCGACGACCTACCACCGGAAAAAAATTAAAAGATAAAAGAAAAAAAATATGGAATGTCAAATATCGACAAATGTTGAGTCAGTTAATTGGAGCTCCGAAGACCAAGGCCACCGCCTCAAAAAATATAAAAATATTAAGGTAAAAAGTCAGATCGGGTTGGGTTACGTCAGTCTGGTGGGCGGGTGGGATGGGATGGGAGTGGGTGGGGCTTATCTGAAAAAGAATTATGAAAGGCTATGTTAGGAATACATTTTTTTTTTTTTGGGTTTATTTGAAATGAAAGTTAAAGTATAGATTTATTTATAGTAGAACTTTATTACATGGGCCGAGCTCAAATTCATATTGCTAAAGAGATAAGTTAAACAAAATTTTGTATTATTCTTGACCAACATCATCCCGAACAGTTGACATTAGGTCTCCAGAATAAATCCTACTCCTTGAGCAGATGACAGTAAGTTCTACCATTAGTTATGTGGTATTATGTTCATGCAAAATAATTTGATCATGTTCACAAGGTTAACATCTGTATTTTAAAACAATGTGTTTAAAACCGGATCGGACCGCCCGGTCCGAACGGTTAAATCGGGAATCGGTGGCCTATTGGTTCCGATCTAGCATCAAAATCTGAAAAGTGCAAACAACTGGGTCTATCACTTACGAACCAAGAAAATCAAGGTTGAACCGTCAAAAAAGGGTAAAAACCGGTCTAAATAACCGGGTTATAAAAAAAATGGAAGCGAGAAAAAAACTAAAAAAATTATGCTTCTCTATAAAGTTTGTTTGCTGAAGGAAACTACATAGAATCAATCAGTAATCTAAATCGTGGTGGTGAGGAGTAGAGGAAGAAAATAGGGAAACATGAACAAAAGTAAAACCATTTCTTGTGTACACCAACACAAATGGAAGACGCTGGAAGAAATGAAGAATAGGGAGGGGGGGGGGGGGGGGGAGAATATACTGGAGTAGTATTTTAGGGTTTGAAGCCATATTTAGTAATTAGTAATTACACTGAAGTTTTTTTTGTAATTTTGTATTTATTTTTATAAGAAATATCTTAGAATCTTATATTTCATGTAAATTATACAAAAATAAAAATCTATATATAATATAAAAAGAGGATCTATGCCCTCAATGATTGATATGTGGCAAATGATGATGATGTCATTTATCAAAATTGCTTAGTTGGAGTTCAACTGATGAGGTGGATTCTTCAATTGGTGAGTTGTCAATTTTATTTTGGAATGTATTTAAGTTATTTTCTATTTAACATTTATACACTCATTTAAACAATTACCACATGTATATATATTATTTCCAAAGTCAATATTTTATAAATTCGAAATAAAAAAAAAATCTTATTTACATTTCCAATATTTCAAAATATATTTATTGAAAAAATTTATGATACTCAATTTTTTTACAAATATTCAAATAATTTTCAGAAAAAATTTTTTTTTCAATATTTTGGAATATTCGAATATCCATTCAATAAAAATAATTTGGGATATCTGTATAAAATTAATATATTAATAAATTAATATATTTTTCATAACTTTTTTCATTTGAATATATAAATTTAATATATATATAAACTAATACATATATATATATATATATATATATATATATATATATATATATATATATATATATATAATTTGACAATATTATATATACATAATGTTTTCTAATTTTAATTAATATATTAATTAATTATTCAAATGAGTATATTAATAAATTAATTTATCAATATACATGGAAATAATTATATATAAACTATATCATTGATTGATATAGCTTATATCAATCATATTAATCAATCAATTAAAAGTAGACATTCCATATATTTTGGTGTCATACTAATTTGGATTTATTTTATTTCCTTTTGCAAATATAGTATATTTATGGACTTGGATGTTTAATATTTTTAATTTAATTAATATGTTGTTTAAGATATTATGAATTTTATATTTTTATTACTATAATACGAAAAAAAGAAAAAAGAAAAAAAATAGTGTGTATATTTTATATGTTTTGATTCTTATTAAAATTCGGATATGCATTTATTATCCAAATCATTTATATATACATATCTAAATATATACATATATATCATCTATATCATATCTATTATATATTGATAACTTATGGAAATAATATCACCATAATCAATTTTAATTTATGTAAAATTTGACTTTCAATTATTAATTATTAATAAGTTATGTGAATTTTCATCAAATAAAATCAATCACCGGATTTGTTGTCAATCATGTCTATTTTTTATTTTATGAAATCAATTTACATTTATTTTAATTATGTGCAATTATGGTGAAATATATATGTATACATATTTTAGTATATATGCATTTATATATACATTAATTAATAGAAACATATATGATTTCCTTAAAATCGTTTTATTTACTTATTTAGTGTGTAAAAATTAAGTATAAATACCCCCAATCTCTACTCCATCTCATTCATCTCACTCTTCATCTACATATTTTGTTATAATCATACTAAACTAAGGTCCTCAACGTAAAACTCTTTTTTTTTTATTCCTTTTGTTTTGTAAATTCATAATGCAATTAATATTTATCGATGTGTTCGCTTGAAGCATTTATTTATCGTTGAATATTTATAACGTTATTCATTTATTATGTATGTGTACGTATAACAATCAAACTTATGTTTGTTTTGTTTTGTTTTGTTTTTTTCTTTTTTTTTTTTGCAGATCCATGGATAGCATCGTTTGTGTTATACGCGGCGACATTAGCAAGAGAGAAGCTCTGCGGCGTTGTATAACACGCATAATATGATCCGCGTATATTGTAAGGATGGATTTAGAAAAAAATAGTTATGCATTTCCATCTTTTGATTATACGTGAGAGGATTGTAAGCTTGGTTTCGATGAAAAAGAAATTGAGATTAATGAACTTGATTGAGCATGTAATAGATTATTTAGCGTTTAAATATTTTTGTAACAATATTAATTTTTGTGTCCATTAATAATGCTTATTTTTATCTATTTTGTTCATATGTACATACATTATTATTAATTTGTACGTTCATATTAGTTTATATGATTTTATTTCAAAAAATTTGGATCATATTTATTTGTTTATTTTTATTATATTGTAAATAAAATTGTATTTACCATCTATATATAATATAAAAAGAGGATTGATGCCATCTATGAAAGACATGTGACAAATGTCTATGTCATATCTCCAAATTGCTTAGTTGGAGTTTCAATTGATGATGTGTATTCCTCAATTGATTAGTTGACATTTTGATTTTGGTACGTATTTAAGTTCTTACATATTTAACATTTCTACATTTGTTTAAATATTTACCACATGTATGTATATATTATTTCAAAATTTTATATTCTATAAATTCGAAAGTTATTATCTTATTTATAATGTTAATTTTCCGAAAAATATAATATTTTGATTCTTTTTTTTACTATATTATTTTTATTGAATTTTTTTAATTAAATAGTTATGTTAATTTTTTGTAATTTAAATATACATTTGAATAATTTATCAAATTTTAGTGTATTTGAATGATTTGAAAAAATATATTCATTTCCTTTGAATTATTTTAAATATTTTGGGATATCTGTATAAAATGTGAATATTTTTACATTTTTTTTAATTTAATTAGATTTAAA
Source organism: Erythranthe guttata (assembly GCF_056151865.1). NCBI lineage: Eukaryota > Viridiplantae > Streptophyta > Magnoliopsida > Lamiales > Phrymaceae > Erythranthe > Erythranthe guttata. Next base: position 6,067,721 of record NC_142534.1, on the reverse strand, counting down.
TATTTATCGTCTTAAATTAGTACATTACAATTAAAACTACAACATTGTTTTAACATTTTTAATATTCGGATAATATTTTTACAAATTATTAATAATTCAAATGAACTTATCAATTAATTAATTTATTAACATACATGGAAATGATTAAATATAGATCATATAGTTTTAAATATAGATCCTATCATTGATTGATATGGATTATATCAAGTGTATTTTCTCAATCAATTAAAAGTCCATCATTTCAGATATTTTGATATTATTGTAATTTGCATTTATTTTAATTTCTTGCAAATGTAGTATATTTAAGACTTAGATATTTAAATTGAATTAAAATTTATTTTAATTTAAATATGTTGTGAAATCTATATATTTTTATTATTAATATACAAAAAAAAAGAAAGAATAACGTGTGTATATTCCATATTTTGAAAATTTAATCCGGATATGTATTTATTATATAATACTAAATTTTTATTTATTATATATTTACGTGCCAAAATTTCAAAGAATTTTGTCCATTTATAGAAACTCTTTGACTTTTATTTACCAATTACTTCTTCCCGGTTTCCCCCCCGATTACTTCATTTTTTCTTTTTTTTTTTCCAGATTCTTATTTATTTAAAACGATGTCAAATTCAAATTCAAATTTGGGTAACTTATATTTATTGTCATGTGTATTCAATTATTTACATTTAGAAACTTATAAATATCGACTCATTTGTGAGGACAAAATAAAATAAAATAATTTATAACATTGTAGAAATGGTAATTAATTTTTGTTAGCAACAATTACGGAAAAAATATATTTATTGGGGTCCATTAATGCCTCTTAATTAATTGATAAATTCCATAAATAGTTAAAAACTTACCATAATGTTAATAATTAACATAAGCAAGCAAATGTAATGCAATTCCATTTCATAAAAGAACAAATCATTCGATTTTATTTTTAATGTTAATGATTTGTTTTGCCATCTTTAAATTTTTTTTTTTACCTAGACACACCTATAAAACCCTCATACTATCTCATTCATCCACACCATGCGATTTATTCACATCACCACTCAGTTTATATTTTTTTTTTCTCTTTCATTTTTCCTTTTATTTTCGTTCTTTATATTCATGTTCATTTTTACCCAGTCTTATACTGATGCATATATAAAGCACTATGGACGAGTGGACTGATGTTAGAAATGTATGTTTATGTGTTTTTTGTTTATCGAATATTTTTTTGTTCTCATGTTTTATATATTTTTGTCTCATTCTCCCATTTTGTTTAATGGTATCATTATTTGTTTGTTTATTTATTTAGTGTAGTGTTTATTGGTTGATTGACAAGTGGTAGTACCTACATTTGACACATGCTTTATGTATCTTCTTTTAATTTGTTTCAAATAATAATAATTTTATTCTACTAACAGTAAAAAAATAATCACTAATTTAACTATGCGGCAAAATTACTAATTTAAACGTTTAATTCATAATTATGTCAACATTACTTACGTATGAGTATTAGTATTAGTATCAGTATCAGTATTAGTATCAATATCAGTATCAATATTAGTATTAGTATTAGTATTAGTATTAGTATTAGTAACAATATTAATTTCAATAATTAGTATCAATATAATAACATTATCAATATCTCTATGAGTATGAGTATGAGTATGAGTATGAGTATGAGTATGAATATAAGTTTGACTATGAGTATGAGTATGAGCATGGCTGTGAATATGAGTATGAGTATAAGTATGGTTATAAATATCAGTATCAGTATCAGTATCAGTATCCGTATCAGTATCGGATCAGTATAAATATCAATATCAGTATCATTAATAGTATCAATAATAGTATCAGTATCAGTATCAGTATCAATATCAATATCAATATCAATATCAATATCAATATCAATATCAATATAAATATCAATATCAATATCAATATCAATATCAATATCAATATCAATATCAATATTAATATTAGTATTAGTATTAATATTAGTATTAGTTTAATATTAATATTAGTATTAGTATTAGTATTAGTATTAGTATTAGTATTAGTATTAGTATTAGTATTAGTATTAGTATTAGTATTAGTATTAGTATTAGTATTAGTATTAGTATTAGTATTAGTATTAGTATTAGTATTAGTATTAGTATTAGTATAGTATTAGTATTAGTATTAGTATCAATATTAATATCAATATAAGTATTAGTATGAGCATCAATATTAGTATCATTATCAGCATCAATATTAGTATCATTATCAACATCAATATTAATATTAGTATTAATATTAAGTATTAGTATTAATATCAGTATCAGTATCATTATTAGTATTAGTATTAGTATTAGTATCAATATTAATATTAATATTAGTATTAATATTAATATTAGTTTTAGTATTAGTATTAGTATTAATGTTAGTATTAGTATTAGTATTAGTATTAGTATTAGTATTAGTATTAGTATTAGTATCGGTATCACTACCAGTATTAGTATCATTATCAATAACAACATCAGTATCAGTATCAGTATTAGTATCATTTTCAATAACAACATCAGTATCAGTATCAGTATTAGTATCATTATCAATAACAACATCAGTATGAGTATGAGTATGAGTATGAGTATGAGTATGAGTATGAGTATGAGTGTGACTATGAGTATGAGTATCAATATCAATATCAATATATGTATCAATATCTGTATGAGTATTGGTATGACTATTGGTATGAATATTAATATATATTGGTATTAGTATTGATATTAATTAATTATAGTATTAATATGAATATTAGTATCAGTATCAGTATCGATATCAGTATCAATATCAATATCAATATCAATATGTGTATGTGTATCAATATGTGTATTAATATTAGTATAATATTAATATCAGTATCAATATCAATATCAGTATAGTATCATTATTAGTATTATTATTAATATTCAAATTCATATTAGTCTTGGCGTATTAGCATTAACATTAGCATTAACATTAGTATTAGTATTAGTATTAGTATTGGCGTATTAGTTTAAACATTAAATATTCGTATTAGAATTGGCATATTATTATTAATATTAGTGTTGATACTAATATTAGTATTAGACTATTAGTATTAATTATCATATTAATATTATGATTAGTATTAATATTAGTATTATTAGTGTTGATTTTAGTATTAATATGAGTATTGGTATTAGTATTATCAATGTTGGTTTTAGTATTAGTATTAGTAGTTGTTGTTAGTGTAATATTAGTGTTAATATTAGGGTGACATAGGCAATGGTACGCCGCAATGTTCATAGTTAAAAGTAGATTTGAGATAAAAATATTTATCAACTCAGAATCGGGTGATTAACTAAAATTATGATCAATATTGTGTGCACAAAATATTTTCAGCGAATATGAAGGTAAATCACAAACAAATGTATATTTTCATTCATTAAAATGTATTTTTTTTTCGGTATTATTTACATGTATGTCAATTGTTCAAAGTTGGTTTGTTTTATTTTATCCAAAATAATTTTAAAAAAAAAAAATTGATCCCGTGCATCGCACGGGTGAATTACTAGTAATATTAAAAACCCGATATGACTCTGATTGAACCAGTCCAACCATGAGCCAATTGATTGTCCAATTTAATATTGAGTCCGATTTTAAAAACATTGTTTTAAAATATTACAAGTGTACACTATCAATAGAAATGACATAAAAAAACTTGGTCAATCCCCACAATTATCTAATTGTTCAAAAGAGTTAGCGGTGAAAATCTTCCTAGGCTTCCCAACAACTTTAACAAAAGTTCATGTATTTACTCATAAACTAAAATATAAAATTGTTTTTCAAAACAATTTTTATATAAGAGTCGTTCATTTTATGATGGGGTTAAGATTGTTTGTTCGTATTTTATGTAGAAACAACAACTTAAAAATGACCGATAAAAGTTATAAACAAACAAACAGTACGAAATAACAACCATCACATCATGAACCCTTTCCACGAGTGGCTGAAACCAGCGGACTCTTAATGTCTTTTTAAAAACAAATTAAAATATAATCTAAAATTTACCATAAATAAGAAATTATGGAAAAAAGTAAGAAATGAAAATAGAAGTCATTTGAATCAGCATGAACAATGGAGACCAAAACATGTTTATTCATACAAATTAAAAAAATTAAAAGCGAAATACAATCTAGATATTTTACTTGTGAATATGATGAAATTTTACTTTATCTCTTAAGTTTATTTAATATTTGACAAGTCAAAAAGTCAATTATTATTATTATTATAAGTCTTAAATATTTTGGGGTGTCCCAATAAATTTTGATTTATCATACTATGTCAGGCGTGCAATCGACTATTTACATGAATCTACTAGACGAGAATGATGTTGATCTGCCCCCATCTTTAGAAAACTGGGTGAAGATTGCTTTGCTCACCCAAATGTGCATCATTAGTCTCTTATGAGATACAATGAGCGGATTGTTGTTATAAAACTACGAAGCGCAATATAATATTTACTGAATCATATTTATAGTTACTAGATGAGAGGTATCGCATTATATATATATATATATATATATATATATATATATATATATATATATATATATATATATATATATATATATATATATATATATATGATGAAAAATTGTGAGAACGACACAATGTGAAATTCAGGGTGATGGTGTCGCACCAATGTCTTATGTGCAACATTTCAGAGTATGTGTTGCATTCGAGTGTAACACATAGTGTAAAACTCGTGGGGTTGCAACTAGGGACACTGGATTAGAGAAAGTCATTTGTAGACTTGTTACCCCTTAAATATACGTCGAAGAGGCTTTTATTGACCAGCAATGCATAGACTAACATATAACAAATAGATATACACGGTTAACTGAACCAATTTAATGTATGTGAATTCGCCATAATCGTAAAGATGCTTAAAAAAAAAAAATCTTATATTATTTTTTTACCAACACAATACTAGACAATATCATCCTAGAAAGTTAACATAGGTTCACAGTCATTCATATTATGAAGGTGTTAAGATTGTTAGTTCATATTTTATGTAATAAAACTGAAAGATAAAAATTATAAACAAGCAAAAAGTAAAAATAAAATAATAAATATTCACGTAATGAACCACTTCCACGAAAAAGTTAGAAAACTGAAAAAATGTACAAAATAAAAAATATCACCTACTAACATTGTTCCTCGATTCCCTAAAAAAGTGGACCTCCATTTTAGCTACAAGCACCGACCTCTTCATGACTATTTTTTTTTTCTTACCATATGGTTGCCAAGAGTTTATTTGATTTAATATATAAAGATTACTTAATAGAGGAAAAAACAATTATAGAATTAAAAACTAAAAGAAGACATTTAAGTGTATAAAAGAGATTTTACGTAAATGCATAAGATACACCACATATATTAGCTACGAGGTAGGCAACAGACCCAACTAAACACATTCTGAGAAATCCCATATTGTCTTTCGTATATACACCATGGTCTCACTGAAGAGTGTCTGGTATACGATTCACTCGGTCCCGACCAGAAGACACAGAGACAATTGACTTATTTGGGATCATTCAAAAGCCAAAAATTTAAGCCTAAAGAATGTGATCTTTAAGATCTTGGGTCTCGCACTTTAGTCCAACTCAAGAAACATTTATTGCCATCGGCAAGCTACTGTTGGATCGGAATTCACCAACTTTTATGCCCCATCCAAAATTAAATGGCAATCCCTTGTGCCTAGCATAGTTATCAATTTCGAAGTATTTTTTATCAAATGGCTTCTGCTTATGAGGCTCAAAATTCTCGGTAATGGCAGTCCCTTAGTCAAGAACCTTCAAAGTTTTCATTAATGAATGCCTAAAGATTCCGAAATATTTTCAACATTGTGCCTTTAATTTTGTTGACAAACAAGGCAATGGACTTGCTCATGCTTTAGCTAAAGTTGTTGATTTCAATACTTTGGACAAAGTTTTTCTCCCTTTATTTTTGGTTGATTACCGCTAATGAAGTTTTATATTTCCTCTTAAAGATATTTTGGAGCTGGAATTGAATTGATCTAGATCATGTTTGGATAAACTTATAAACTCCTAAAAATATCTTATAAGATGCTTAAGAGCTTATAAGTTGTTCAAAAGTGTTTGGTAAAAAATTAGAAAATATCTTATTGTTTTCCAATAATAAGCTGTTTAGGAAGCTTATAAGATGTTTTTCACAAATTACATCCACCCCACCTTTTTTTCTTTAAAATCTTATTTGCTTCTTTACTAAATAACTAAAAATACAAAATTACCATAAACCATACTAATAACATTTATATTTTATGGCATTTTACAAATAAACCCATCAATGGGTACTTATTCATAGAGAGGTCCAAACAATAAAATATTTTACAAAAAAATCCACACATGGTCCAGAGGTTTGTAAAGCACTAAAATAGCCCCTCGTATTTTAATATGCTCCGATTTCATCCTTTAATTTAATCTAACTTTAATTTGACCCCAAATTTCACAATTTATTTAATTTTGGCCTACCAAAACACAATTTTATGGACAATTTCGTGCGTCACCGCCGGTGATCGCCGGTCCCAGACGTTGACTTTTTTTTCCCCGCCGGTTTCCAGCGTTGACCAGCGGTCAACGCGGGTGACTTTTTTGATTATTTTTTCTTTAACATCATTTTCCCCTGTTTAAACAACAATATTGTTGTGGTTGACAGTAATATTAGCTATATTACTGTTAAACACAGTAAAATTAACTATACTACAATTTAAAACAATAATATTACTATATTAATCTCTACCACAGTAATATTAACACAACAAAAGTCATTATTATTGTGTAATAGAATAATGTTATTATGTTGACCGTTCAAAAAATGTAAACATAATAAAAAGTCGAAAGAATTAATATTACTTTGGTTGACAGTAATATGACTATAATAACAATAATATTACCGTCAACCACAGTAATATTATTGTGTTTACAATAATATTACAATAATAGACAGTAATATTATTACGTTACTCCATGAATAACTCAAACAAAACAAAAAAAATCCAAAAAAAAATAATAATATTAATGTGGTTGACGTAATATTATTGTGATTACAATTATTTTACTCTCAGCGACAACAATATATTTACGTCGACTTGTCAACAAATCAAACAAAATTACAAAAAAACAAATGCCAAAAAAATAATAATATTGTCGTTGACTTTAGTTGTACTCTGGGTGATAGTATAGTTACGTTAATTTACTGGCAGTGACAGTATAATAACGTTAATGACAACAAAATTAAGGTCAAAGTTTAGCGGCGGGCGTAAAAAGAAAAAAAAAACACTAAAAAAAATTCAACGCCGAAATTCGGCGGCGGAAAAAACAGACCAAAAAAAATCGAAAAGTCAACACCGGAAACCGGCGGCAAAAAAATAAAGTTTAAAAAAAAAGTCAAAAATGGATTTTTGTGGTTAAAATTGATAAAAATGAGATTTAATTAACAATTGAGTGTAACGAGTTGGGGTAATTTTGTCGTATACATGATTTTTTCCTTTATTTATAGTAAATATTAAAGAGATGAACTTATTTGCGAAAGAGATATTGCCCCTAAACCTAGAATAATAAAGATGGTTGGTTAGGGACTTATGCACAACAACCCCTATATTTTATCAAAACAATGTATTCTTCTAATCAAGATTTATAATAAGTTAAAATATGATTATCATAATTATCATAATAGTTGTAAAAAATATTATTAGATGTTTATATTATATGTGTATGTAAAGAATACTCGAATATTCTTATTATCTCAATAATAAATTATATTTTTTTATTTATAAAAAAATATATTTATTTTACAACTTTTATTTTATATTAATATATTAATGGACAAAAAATTAAAACTTTCACAAACCTGTTTCAATAAAATATTTTATTACACTTCATTTTATTTTAAAAAATAGTCAAATATCATATCAACATATATAAAAAAAAATCATTTAGTTTATTTAATATATAATTTTATATTATTATTTTTATTTGAAAAAATAATTTTTAAATAGTATAATAATATTTTAGGAACAATAGTAGCTAAATCAAGTAAGTTGAACAGTTATAAAGCCGTCATGTATTTTTTTGTCATTATAGCGATAAAAAAAACCTTTTTATTTTCTAATACCTGAAAAACTTATAAAAAGTAAAAGTAACTTATAAGATACATATCCAAACACCTTCAAAAGTGTTTGGTAAATTTGTATTAAAAGATCTTAATTTTTTTTTTAAATAAGATGTTGGAGAGCAAATAAGATCTTTAAAAAAAGGTCTATACCCCACCTTTTTATTTAAGATCTTATAATTAGTAAAAATAGGAAATAAGCTCATTATCCAAACAATCTAAAAATTAATCATAAAAATAAGATGTAACAGCTTATCAGCTCTTACAACATCTTATCATACGTAAGAGCTTGTCAGCTGTTTAAAATAAGCTTAGCCAAACACCACCTAACAGCTTATCAACTCTAAACATCTTATCAGATGTAGGAGCTTATAAGATGTTTTAAATAAGCTTAACCAAACGGGCTCCTAATCATAGGAATTTGATAAATGGAAAAAAAATATATTCCTTTTTAGAAGCAACAAATTACTTATAATTCGCCTAATAAAAGATTTGGAGTCGCATTACGATGATTCCAAAAGTTTGAAAATGGATATGGAAATTTAGAGGTACTGGTGGGGGGACAGAAAGAAGCAGAAAATGACGTGGATTGCTTGGATGCACATCAATGACGTGGATTGCTTGGAAAAAGATGTGCACGACTAAAGTTTCAAGCGGGCTCGGATTTTGTGATTTGTTGAGCTTCAATATAGCTATGCTTTCCAAACAAGCGTGGAGGTTAATGACTCAGCCTATTTTTTTGTTGACTCGAATTATGAAAGTGAATACTTTTCCAGTGGTGAGTTTCTTTCGGCTGATCTTGGTGGGCGACCCTCCGCTATGTGGCGAAGTATTTGGTTGGTTCGGAATTATGTACGGTCGGGGCTGCGGAAGATAATCGAAAATGGTCAATCGACTTCTATTTGAGCGGACCCGTGGCTCTTCTTGGATAATGGTCATCTCAAGGTCTTTATTAAGAGACCGATCCACCCTCCATTGCCGGATAAGGTGTCGGATCTTATGGACCCAATCTCACACTCATGGGACATAGGCTGTATTGATAAATTTCTTTGGTCCGTGGACAGAGAACGCATTCTCGAGGTCCCTATCGGCAGCGTACTTGCAGAAGATCGTTGAGTGTGGCGATCTACAAATCACGGAAAGTTCACAGTATGTTCTTGCTACCATCATGTTCTTTGATCAATCACCGGGCCGACTCATTGTGGGCGGTTGGACTCGTCTTCGACTAGTGGGGTTGTTAATTTTAACTGGAAAATGATATGGAAGCTTAACGTCCCCCGAAAGTTCAGATTCTTCTTTGGAGAGTGTGCTCCAATATTCTTCCCACAAAGTTGGAGTTATTCCGAAGAAAAATCGAGGTGGACCCTAGTTGCCGCAAGTGTGGTGCATAATTTGAGTCTTTTCTCCACATTATATCCTCATGCAGCGGTACAGAAGCCATTTGGCAGGTCCATCCATTTTGTTGCCTCTCTATGGATTTGTTAATGACCAATTGGCAGTGAGTAGACTATCTCCATAGAAGTTGGGCCTTGATTATTTTTGTTTAGCAAATGTTATAATGTGGAAATTGTGGGAATTGTGGAATCTTGAAGCTCATGGTCAAGAGGGTATGCCAAAAAGAGAGGTACTGAGCTGGTGTAATATAAGCAGGGCCAACACAATCCTGTCTTCGGTCGTTCCATTTTGCATCCATCACATTGGCAATCGCCTGAGCCTGGTGTGGTGAAAATTAATGTTGATGCGATTTTTTTCCGAAAGGAGTGAACTACTATCCGATAAGGTGCGTAGCTCGTGATGCAGGAGGGCAATGTCTATGGTGGGGAGCTTTTAAGATCAACGGGCGTCCCCAGGCTGTGAATGGTAAGGCTCATGCTGTCTGACGAGCAGTATCTAAAGCTTGTGCAATGAGATGGGAGAAAGTTGTGATGGAAGGTGATAATCTCCAGGTGATGACGGCGTTGTGGGACAAATAATATTTCACGTCTTCATTTGGGCTTACATAGAGGATTGTTTATCTCTTGCAAGTCATTTTAGTCTATCTCGATTTACTTTTGTTAAGCGTTCGGGGTAACCATATGGCCCATGCTATTGCTAATCAATTTGGACAAGATTGTACTAAAGGTGTTATCCTTCATTAGTAGAAAATTTGTTTTTTACTACGAAATCTTTTGCTATGGTAAAACATCGTAATAAAAGGTATTTTTTACTACGGAACAACTTTGAAGTCGTAAATATTAGGATTTACCGTAGCAAAAAAAAAATTGGTACGACCGTACGACCATTTACCGTATCAAAGTTTTTGTCACGCTCATATATGCTACGGGGCAAATTCGTAGCAAAAACTTTGTTACTACGAATTTGATACATTTTACTACGGTTAATGGTCGTAGTAAAAAGCCATGTGTTTCCAATGGTTTTTGCGAACATCGCCTAATAATATATCTCTTATCAAAAGAAAAAAAAAGTTTGAAAATTTTGCAATTTTAGATTTTTCGAAAATAATTTCATCTTTGTAATTTTTAATATATGTTTTGAAAATTTTCCAATCTAAGTAAAATACATAATACTATAAATACAGAAGACATTATTAATGGAGTTTAAAAAATTAATTTAAAATTTAAATCCGATCCGATCCGCAACTTTTAATTTTTGTTAATTGAAAACTAGAATTTTATTATTATTATTATTTTTTTAGATGAAAACTAGAAGTTTTAAGTCAATACTGTTGTATCGGAGTTCGGAAATATGTATGCACAACTAGTGACGTTTGGTAAACTTACAGCAACTCCAATTGATTATCAAATATGGTATTTAAATCTTTTAATCGCCATTTATACAATAAAAATACAAAATTTTAACTCTAATGTGCTTATCAAATGGGGGTTCTATTTCGATAAATCACCTTTTGCGATGTAAATATACTTGCCGAAAATTGAGTTACAAAAAAGAGTTAATTGCAAATACCACCCCTGTGTTATCTCTAATTGTCAAATACGCACCTGTCAAAAAAAAAATTCACCAAAACCCCCATGTGTTAACAAAGTCAGGGCATCAAGGCCCCTGGAGGCAAATCGTGTCACTCACTCGCGGGTTATGCGATTTTTTATGTTATTTTCACGGTGAAATGTCATAATTACCCCTTTAATAAATTAAAAAAATCTGAGTGGTTTAAATTATGAATAACCTACATTTTGAGGACCAATTGTAATTTCTAAAATCACAAAATAATTAAAAAAAGAAAAGAAAAGAAGAGTTGTCTTCTTCCTCATTCCGGTCCGCCAGCCACCGCCGGCGTCTCGCACCAGAACCACCCACACTCCTTCAAATTTCTCTTCCTCGACAACGCCGCCGTCTGGAACCACCAATTTTTAACGACATAGAGAGTTGTGTATGGGTGAAGATGGTTAAAAAAAAATCTTCTCCTGCTCGCCGCCGCCGTCACCGCCTTTGTTGCTGAGATCGAGGCTGTCACCAGCTGAGTGAAACTGGGGAGAGAAGACTTCGCGAATTTGAAAAGATTTTGATTGTTCGTGGGTGGCGGATTTGTAAGGAAAGTGGTGGTGTAGGAGGGGTAAGCTGATGGTGGGGCAGCGGTAGGGCGGGGGCTTGAGAAATGTCGATGGTGTATTTAACTGCGTGGTGGAGGTGGGGTGGGGGAGGGAGAAGAAGACTTTTTTTTTTTTCTTTTTTCTTTTTTTTTTTTTTTTTTCTTTTTCTTTTGTTTTTTTGTATCTATGTAATATAAATGTAAGAGAATTAAAAATAAAAACGTATAAAAACTTTTAATATCACAAACTTAAAAAAAAATGCTTCTTATAAAATTAAAATTAATTATGTTATAAAATTTGGAAAAATTAAACTAATTACAAAGTTTTAAGAAATTAATACATAAAATATTTATAAATCAAATATACTTTACTAATTGCTGAAAAAACCCATAGGGTATTTTTGTAATTTTACTCGCAGTCAACTCCTAAAAGCACAGTAGGTGCGGTGAGCTTCGAATTTGTTAACACATGGGGGTTTTAGTGAATTTTTTTTTTGACAGAGGGGGTATTTGACAATTAGAGATAACACAGGGGTGGTATTTGCAATTAACACTTATACAAAATGTAACTATCTAATCATCCAATCACAAGTTGACATGTGACAATTACAAATAAAATCACTCATAAACTTCCATTTGATAGTTAATTTGATAACTATAGTTGGAGTTGACGAGTTTTAATCGATGTTAAAATATTATTGCAAATATCAAATCATTATTTAATAATTCAATTTTGATATTTAGCATTGTAGTTGCTGATAGTACGCTTGTATTATACTCCCTCCGTCCCAATTTAAATGACGTTTTAGGTTGTTGCACACATATTAAGAAAATCAATAAATGTGTATAGATTATAGTGACATTAATTATTTTACAACTAATTAGAAGTGATAAAGGGTAAAATTGAAAATAGTGCAATTAATGTTACATTGAAAATCTAAAATAACAAATAATTTGGGACAAAAAAGACTCTCTAAAAAGACATATAATATGGAACAGAGAAAGTATCTAATTAATTAAAAAACTCTCATTGTTATAAAAATTAGCAAAAAAATTAAGGTGTTTTTTATTTAGCACACAATTTCCTAAAAAAATAGTTCTTCGAGGTAGTTTGTAAACAGATTGGAAATGAAACATTGCTTTTATTAATCAAACAACCAACAATTATAAGGAATCATAAAGCTTAAAAGATCTCTCCTACATAGGGATGGCAAAAAACCCGAACCACTAGCTATTTGAGGATATCCGCTCTGTTTAAAACCCGTTACCGGAACCATTAGGGTTTGGTAATGGTTTTGGTAAAAGAAAAGAAAACCGTCATGGTTTTGGTATGGTTATGGTTTTACCTTTACGGTCATGGGTACCCGACCATTTCATATATATATATATATATATATATATATATATATATATATATATATATATATATATATATATATATATATATATATATATATATATATATATATATATATATTAATTCAACAATAGGAATAAAAAATTAATTTTAAATAAAGTATTAAATAATTTAGGGAGGATATATTTGTATAATTTTCTTTTTTTTTTCTTTTCTTTTTTCTTCCTTTTATTTTGAGAGTTACTTAAACGTTATCGGACCTAAAAGTATTTTTTATTACCATAATTTAAATTTTAAATGGTAAATGGATACCTGTGGTACCTGGATAATCATGGTAATGGTTCCGGTATTTCCATTAACTTTTCAAAAGGGTTTGGTATGATCATAGTTTGAGCTATATTAAATAGTAATGGTTCTGGTATTGCACATTTTCGAGGGTACCCGCTCCGCTGTCATCCCTACTCCTACGCTATCTTCTTCTCTAGCGTATCTCTTTTTTTATTTCAACACTCTATAGCGTATCTCTAACTTATTCACTTTAGGTGGATTCAGAATTTCTTTTTCATATTATAATCCGCAAAAACACGCAAAATATAGGCTGATCAATGCTATTTACCCTTATTATTATGATATCAAAAATATTAGGGTAAGTAGCAGTACTTTAACACCTGAACTTTGACATGTTTTGCGTTTTACCATGACTAAAAAATTTATTATGATAATGTGACATGCAAAAATATTATTCACTTTTAAGGTATTAAATATATTGGACTATAGCATTAGATGTCATTTCTATTTATAATAAACACAGTAGGATATAATAAATACTTAAGTATTTATTACTTTTTTTTCAGACACGAGTCACTGTTTTAATATTTTGAACCGAACATCTTATTAGCGGATATTACTTCTTGATCGATAAGATTTACTATATGTAAGCAAACAAGATCTTTGTGTACATATGGCCTCCCTCATATATGAGATCCTAGCTCCGTCATTAAAAGTCGCCATATATGATAAAAAAAAAAACTATGAAAAAAAAAAAACAACCAAAAGTGATTCCCAAGCTTATAGTTTAACAATGGCTTCCAGTTCCTACATCGAAATCAACTTCGTGGAGCTTTCAAATTTGTATTTACAATCGTAATAGAACTACATTGCATCTTTTCAGGGCGAAATATTCATGTAGGTCCCCTCGGGTGCGGTACGGTGGTGTACATGTTTTTGTAGATATCAACTTAAACGTCACCTCCGCAAGTCTGTTCTGACGTGTGTTAATGACAACGTCTCAGTTATTACAAAATATTACATTTCCAATCGTTAGTTGTTGCAGTGACTCGCGGTGGAAGAAGGTTGAAGACGAAGCCATTAAGGATGAGCCTGAATCGGGATGTTGTCGTACTGAAGATGGTTGATGAAGAGGAGATGTGCACTTGTGTATATGTATTACAACCCAAAAAATGTTGGTTGTAATACCTACATGTAGGGGTGGAAATCGGAACGAAATTTCCGATTTCCGCCGAATCATATCCGAATAATTCCGATTTTGGAACGATTTTTTCACTTCCGAATTCCGAAATTCCGATTCCGAAATTTCCGAAAAAAATCGGATCGGAATCGGAAATACATATCAAAATTTTGGAATTTCCGAATTCCGATCCGAATATAATTCCGAAATTTTCCGATTTTTTCCGAAATTATTGCTATTTATTAATTATATTGTAGTTTTGTTTTCCATTTACTACTTCTTCAATTTCAAGAAAGCCCATCTCATGTTTAAAAAGAATAGGTCTGCAGCCCATTTAGCAAACTACAACCCAAACCCAAACTCTATGTTTATAATTTTAAATGACTGAACATTAAATATGAAAACCCTAACTTTCTTTCTTTTCTTCTTCCGCCGCTACCAGCCACACACCCCCTTCTCTGCCCCTTTTTTTTTCTTCCTCTTCCGCCCACCTCTTTTTCTCTTTTCTATTCGTTAAAAAATCTTCTTGCAGGCGACGTCTTCTTTCGCCGCCTCCTTTTTTCTCTACATTTTTCTTCCATTTTCTTGTCAAGATCCGCCCGTTCATCATTTCACAAGCAACTTCAAGATTTGAAAGATTCTTTGCGGAAGAGGGTGTCTTTGGAATAGGAAATGAGTTTGCCACAAAATCGTTCCATCGTCGTTGCTCCGTCGCGGAAAAGCAACAGAGTCGCCGTAAACCGTCAAGTCCGAAAATTCCGAAATTCCGACCGGAATTTTCGGAATCGGAATCGGAATGAGTTTTTCTATTCCGAAATTTTCGTAATCGGATTCTGAATTGCCTTTTGACTTCCGAAAAAAATCGGATTTTTTCCAAACCGGTGGTTTCCGATCCGATCTGTCTGATCTCCACCCCTACCTACATGCAAGTATCGATCCCACCCTACACATTCTAATTTCAAGTTGGTTTGACCAAATTATAGTAAATTAAACTAAATTATAGAAAGCAGATTAAAAGCAAGAAAGAGCGAGTAAACAATTAACACGAAGATTAATTAATTAGATTAAAAAAATCTAGGATTTTATCTTCCCCGTATGTGTTTATTGATCCCCCCAAATTCCTTCAATTAGGCAAGCAAATAACTTGGATTACTAACATGAGATGTTAAATTAATCATAATCCACTTCTGCGTATATTATGATTCTATTATTAAGGACATAATTATCGTATTGCTATGCAATTCAATCAAGAGCAAAGCATTACTACAACACTTGTTTTCATGTGTATCCCGATCACCTATGATTTACTTCAAAAGTTTAGGGGCCATATTTCCAGTCGCAGGATATTTGAACGAATGTATAATTAATGAATCAACTGTATCCAAAGATGAAATTGGGGAAAAAGAAGCTGGGATTAAATCAACCGTCTGCTAATTGATGATGATAATACTAGTAGAAAATTTATTTTTTTACTATGAATTTTTTTGCTACGGTAAAAAGCCGTAACAAAAAGTACATTTTATTACGCGACAATCTTGGAGTTATAGTAAAGCCTATGATTTACCGTAGCAAAAAAAATATACTAGGTAAAATGGCTTTGTAACCCTATAAATTTATATGATTCTACACTGAATCACTTTTATACACCTAAATGTAGACTAGGTAATCGAAGAATTATTATGCAACGTACAATAATGACATATTATTCTTACGGCAAATCAAAATCGACGCATTTCGGTCCGCATGGGCATAGCTCAACCGGTTTCGAGGGTGGTAAGTTGGTGCTCGGTCCTATGATCGAATCCTGGCAGCCGCAATGTCGGAATTTCAACTCCAGTGAGGGTTGGTTCCTTGTGGGCATCAAGTCCGGGTCTGCTACCCTAACGGACCGTTGAGTCACCATAAATTTTACATCCCTCCATCAAATATTTTTCGGGCCAATGGATGGGACTTTCTCCTTTTGGTGCAAGATATAAACAACCCAACTAATTAAAGATTGTTTGTGAAAGAATTTATGGTCCCGAATTCGTATTATACAGAGATGTTATCTAAAATGTTATGACACTTGAGACAACATGCAGCGGAAATATAAAGATTAAAAGACAGTACTCAGAATTAAAAATGTTCACAAGTAAAGACTTGTGAACTTGCCCTTTACAGGACGGAAAAATATATTAAAATCAGTATTCCAAGAATACAAACAGAAGAGGTGCGAAAACTTCTTCCTTATGAATGAATCTTTTTCAAGATCATTCTTACAATCAAATCTAGATACTAAAAGAAAAATATTAAAAATTCTAGATTTCAAAGAATGTACTCGTGATGAGTACGTAAAGAACTTATGAATGAATCACTATCTTGATCATTCTTACAACCAAGTCTAGAAACATATATACTATACAATCTAGACTACAAAGAATGTACTTATGAGAAGTACGTAAAGAATGTACTCATAAGGAGTACGTAAAGATTGTACTCATGAGGAGTACAAACGACCGATTCTAAAACCACTCTAAAACTCTCGTGAATATTCTTCAGCCCTCGGTTTTTATTTCGTAGAATCGATAATCTTCCTTGAGTATTGAAGTCGGTATTTATAGGCATTCCAAGCATCCACTACTCAGCCCATGATCTGCAAGAAAACCAACCACAAGAGCACTCAAGAACATGGGTTAGTGGGTTAGTGGGTTAGTTTAAGGAGTTAGAATAATATTCACAATTAAACCCACTTAAGCACTACTTAGCCCACTAAGCACTATACTTAACCCACTAAGCACTATTTTTTCCATAACTAAAATTTAGTTAGAAAATAAGAAAGTTAAAAACAAAATGTGGAAATTAATCCACGTGTTTCAAACTCCCCCTTTTTAACTTTCTGATCAAAACTAAATTTTAGCTTAACTCCCCCTGAGTCATTGCTTGAACTCCCCCTGAATTTGACAACCAACATTAACATAAAAGTTCAGAGGGAAAATAAAAACTGAACAAAACCATGTATTGTTCATTAAAACAAATTAAAGTAGAATATCCAAAGTCTCCTCAGTATCAGCTGCTGCTCCTCCATCATTAGCGCTGGATCCACTGCTTTCCTCTGCTCCTTGAACTTCACCCTCATTCCTTGCTCCCTCTTTATTGACTCCTTGCTCCAAAGTCTCCTCAGTATCAGCTGCTGCTCCTCCATCATTAGCGCTGGATCCACTGCTTTCCTCTGCTCCTTGAACTTCACCCTCATTCCTTGCTCCCTCTTTATTGACTCCTTGCTCCCTGCCTCTGGCATCCAAAGGATGAGAAGTCCCTGCTTCAATCTTCATGACTAGCTTTTTTCTCCCCCTTTTTGATCAGAAAGATCTCTCTGAAGTATTTCCACCATGCACTGATGATAGGTGATCTGAACTAGGGAGTGAGTAAGCTGTTTTAACAAAATAAATCTCGAGAAAACAGAAATAAGGATGTCAGGAGTGTTGTCAACATGAGGAGCAACACCTTCAGTACCAAGATTATTTTGACCTGATTCAGTTGAGAGGGAATTATCTCCATTCCAGGGAAGATCTTAAAATTTTGAGAAATCAGAATGGAGTGGATGAAAGAGGGATTTAAAACGATTGCCAGAAAGAGTCTTACAAACTTCAGTAAAATCACCATAATTATCCTCATCAATCATAGTAGAAGTTTGTAAATGAGAGTTGATAATTTTGAAAAAAAAATAGAATTTCACACAAAAACTTTTTTTTTTTAAAGTTTGGAGAATTTTTCTTTAAAAAAGAAGTTTGTAAATTGGCATAAAAATTCCTTCACAACAGAAAGATCATAAGGACAGGCAACCTCAACTTTGATCAAGAAAAACAGTGATCCTATGCCTATCAAACTCATCATTTGAAAATTTTCTTTTCCTCAATTTGAATCAGATTCAAAATAAAATATATAACTGAAAGCATTGTTTTACCTCAAAAGGAGTTGACAGTTCCTTCCCATCCAAGTCTAGCTCTTCTTCTTCTGAAGATTCCTCTTCTTCTGAGTCTTCAAGTTCATCTGGTATGCATGCTGGCTCAGGTGATGCAACATGTGGAGCAGCATCTTCTTCTTCTTCACTTTTCTCTTCTTCTTCAGTCTGGGAAGGTGGTGCATCCACTTGAACAGCTGCCTTTGCTAGAATTTCCAGAAGATCTTCATGAGGAGCTGAGGGTGTTTCTTCAGTAGTGGTAAAGTCCTGAGCATTAACAGTGGGAACGTCAACATGCTCTGCAGATGACATCCCAGAAAAGTCAGGTATTTCCTCATCGTGGTAGGAAGCAGCATCCTCAGCAGCACTCTGAGGAACATTGTCTGAGGCAGTAGGTGCAGCAACATTTCTTCAGAAACAGGATGTTGAGAGGGAGTTGTTGCCATGTTGGAGTGAAATGTCTCCCCCTGAGTTGATGCTGTGGAGGTGAGTCTTTGGAGGATGACTCAGTGAAGCTTGAGGAGAGAGCTTGGGCTTGATTCTGCAAAAGTAGGATCTCCTTCTTCATCATCAGTTTCTTCATCAATCAAATGAAGGCCTCTTGGTGGGTTTGGCCTAACTGGAGTGCGACCGACTCTGCCGCTTCTTCTTCCACCTCTGCCGCCTCTGCTGGGAGAATGTCCTCCCCTCCGGCGTTGTGATCCAGTAGCATTCAGATCTGGGAAACGTCTGGGTCAATCGGATTCAGCTCGTCGCCGGGCCCAATGAAGCTGGTCGGCATGGCTTCAAGGTTGACAGGATGAACGATGATGGCTAGATTATAGTCTGCTGGTTCAGGTGCTGCAGCATCCTTGTGCACATCATCAACGGCTGGAAGAGGATTTCTAGGAGGAGATGCCATGATACAGTAGATAAAAAAATTGCTTCTTGAGCTTTTGATTTTTGAGTGTGAATTTTCGAAAAAGAAGCACGAAATTTATAAGCTCTATTTTTTGAAAAAAAATTGAAGTGGAGAATGTGAAGAAGTGGTGTGCGTTTTTCTTGGAGAAAATGTGATTAAGGAGAATAAAAAGGTCTATGTGGCAGTTTAAAACAAAACGGGACACATGGCACAATAAGGAGTGGACTTAGCGGAAGATGAAAGACTAACCCATGAACCCCATGACCCATATAAATAGGGATAATTCAACAAAAATAAATAAAACCGTAGCACTCATGAAATATTCACAAAAATAGAAACAATTCATTTATTAATGATTGATAGTGAGAAAAATTTGCTGACAGGCATAGATACAATTATATATATATATATTTAATTTTTTTTTTTTTTTTTTTTTTTTTTTTTTTTTTTTTTAATATATATATATATATAAAAACTCTTATTTTCAAGTCAAACAATTCACATGGAACATGATCAAGTGTTCAGTTTGAAGGTTCCTCAGTTACTAAGATATGACTATCAAAATAGAGGAGTTTGACTTATGTGAGTGTAATTATTCCCTAAATGTTTACATGAAGCATGATCACGTTTCAAGGTGAAAGACTTCCAGTTACTTATTTAGAAAATAATCCATCACAGTGAAGTCATTATTTAAAGAAGCTAAGCTTCAGTAAATTATGTTGCAGCTTAAGATATTTGATGAGGTGCTGCAACATATTTCAGGACATGTTTATTGAGTACACATCCCGAGAGATTTTCTGAGTTTAGAAAACCTCTCATAATCTAATGCCTTTGTAAAGATGTCAGCCAGCTGATCTTCTGTAGGAATGTACTTTAAGCACACTATATTTTTCTCAACTATATCACGAATAAAATGATGTTTAATATCTATGTGTTTAGTTCGTGAGTGTTGAACATGATTTTTTGAAATGTCAATAGCACTTGAATTATCACAATATATGGTCAGGGTGTCACTGGTTAACCCATAATCCCCCAACATTTGTTTCATCCAAATTAGTTGACCACAACACCCTCCAGCAGCTACATATTCTGATTCAGCTGTTGAAAGAGATACACAGTTTTGCTTTCTACTAAACCAAGAAACTAGATTATTCCCCAGAAAGAAACATGCACCTGAGGTGCTTTTTCTGTCACTAATATCCCCAGCCCAATTAGAATCACTAAAGCCTATCAAGTTTGTATTTGTGTCTTTGAAAAATTGAATCCCTAAGTCTACTGTACCTGCAACATACCTAATAATCCTCTTCACAGCTTTAAGATGAGTGACCTTGGGATTAGCTTGATATCTGGCACACACACAAACACTAAACATAATGTCAGGCCTGCTTGCTGTTAGATACAGAAGACTTCCAATCATGCTTCGGTAGAGAGTGCTGTCGACATCTTCTGCAACATCATCCTTCGACAGTTTTTGACTGGAACCCATTGGAGTTTTCATGTGCTTGGCTGATTCCAACTCAAACCTTTTGACCAGATTGAGAGCATACTTCTTTTGATTCACAAACATTCCTTCACCTGTTTGTTTGATTTGGAGTCCTAAGAAGTAATTCAACTCCCCTACCATACTCATTTCAAAAGTGTGAGACATAGAATCTACAAAAGACTGTAAAAGGTTAGCACAAGTAGAGCCAAAAACAATATCATCAACATATATCTGAACAATAATGATATAATTATTTGTTCTTTTAATAAATAGAGTTATGTCTGCCTCCCCTCTGTTGAACTGTATTTCAAGTAAGAAGTCAGTGAGTCTTTGATACCAAGCTCTAGGAGCTTGTTTAAGACCATACAGTGCCTTCTTAAGTTTGAAAACATGATTAGGCTTGGCAGAATCTTCAAAACCCTTGGGCTGTTCTACATATGCTTCCTCATTTAGTACCCCATTCAGAAATGCACTTTTGATATCCATCTGATACAGTTTGATTTTAAGAAAACAGGCTATAGCAAGAAGTAATCTAATAGATTCAATTCTAGCTACTGGAGCAAAAGTCTCATCAAAGTCTATACCCTTAATATGAGTATAACCTTGTGCTACTAACCTAGCCTTATTTCTAACAACTGTACCTTTTTCATCAGTTTTATTTTTGAAGATCCACTTAGTTCCTATCACATTTAGATGGCTTGGTCTGGGAACTAAGTACCAAACATCATTTCTGATGAACTGATTCAACTCTTCATGCATTGCATTGACCCAGAATTCATCCTTCAGAGCTTCTGCAATATTCCTTGGTTCCACTGAAGACACAAAACAAGTGGTTCCAGTTAGTGCACATTCAGAAGATAAATTTGCAAATCTTACCATATCTCTGTAATTCACTCTCTCTTTTCTTCTGGTTCTTATTCCATTAAAGATATCTCCCACTACTTGAGTAGATGGGTGATTTTTCTGAATTCTACTTGATGGTTCCTTTCTGCAGACATCATGAGTTGGCTGCACTTCAGCTTCTGTGCTCTCTGTAGGAAGTATTGAGTCAGATGTGGTAACACTTGGCTCAACACCCTCTTCTCTTGATACTGGACTGTTTATATCTGGAGCATCTGTGGCAGTAGTGTCTCCTCCGGTTGTTTCTCCTTCAGCAATCACGTCATCAACTTCATCTTCAGCTGTTTTACTACGGAGATCAGCAAAATCATCAAATACCACATTTACAGATTCAATAATGATTCGAGTTGTTGAGTTATATACTCTATAAGCATGACTGTTATTAGAGTATCCCATAAATAAACTCAAATCACTTTTGGAATCAAATTTAGCTAGATGATCTCTATAGTTTAGGACATAGCAAACACATCCAAACACATTCATGTATTCTAGACCAGATTTTTCTCTTAAAAAATACACCAAAGTATATCTCAAAAAATCATCAACACACACAAATACATATTTTTTACCACCTAGGCTTTCTACCTTTATAGGACCCATAAGATCCATATGTACAAGTTCAAAACAAATGGTGGTACCAACGGGTTGTAACACTTTGTGTGGTACTCTAGTTTGCTTTCCCTTCTGGCACATTCCGCATATAGGGATGTCCTTGATCTTGAGATCTGGAATTCCTCTTATGGCATTGTACTTGTTGAGCAGCATCAGATTTTTGAAGTTTGTGTGCCCTAGTTTCTGGTGCCACAGCTCTACTTCACTTACTCTTGAGCTCTTGCATGAGATGGTGTCACCTGTTTCATAACAATTATCCATTGACCTAGACCCTGTCAGTACACAATGATTTCTATTATCAAACACAGAACACCAGTATTTATCAAATTGAACACATAGATCATCATCACACAATTGACTAATACTGATGAGATTTGACCCCAATCCTTCAACATGTAAGACATTTGAAAGTTTTGGAAGTCCCTCAATACTGAGTGTTCCACGTCCAACCACTTTGCCTTTAGCTCCTCCTCCATAGGTTACACGTCCTCCATTGAGTGTATAGTAGTTTGATAGAAATTCTTTAATTCCAGTCATGTGCCTAGAGCCTCCACTATCAAAGTACCATGAACCTGAAATGTTAGCATTTAAAGAAGTGTATATTGCTTTGCACATAAGTTTACCTTTGGGAGTCCATATTCTACACTCCTTTTTGGTAAATTCTACCTTTTTCTTGGAGATGTTCCCTGGAGTGTTGTGACTCATCATGTACAACATTTTGTCACTACTTAGTTTCTCACACAATGGACGGGTATGTCCTCGTGAGGAACAGTCATGACAAATGTATCCCCTTATTCTGGACTCTGAAGTGGTGACTGTGGAATTTCTGCATTCTTTTCCATTTGAACCCTTCTCTTTTATAAAGACAATCTCCTTCTTCTTTACTGGCTTGTGTTTCTTCACTTGGTTTTTGAACCCTAGACCTTCATTTTTGTTGTACTTCTCCAGTGACACAATCTCTTTGAGTTTAGTTGTGTCGGTATTCATCCTCTTGATTGCTAGAGTCGCCTTTTTGAGTTCATCTTTCACCTTTGCCAGTTCAAGATCCTTCTTGGTGATACCAACCTCCAAATGAGTGATTGTTTCTTTGAGAGAAGGATTTTCCTTGTTGACTGCATCTAGAGCATGAGTCTTCTTCTCCAAGTCACTGAACAATTTCTTGTACATTTCTTCTTCATCAATAACTGCTTCATTACTGGATTCTGCTGCATTCAAGGAAATAGAGTTTAAACATGTATAATGATCAGTATTAAACTCAGAAATTTCAGTTACTGAAAGTGTTTCAGAAAGTGTTGCAGCATCCAGAGGAACTCCTTCTGATTCTGTTTCAGAGGCACTTCCAGTGAGATATCTGACAGAAAGAGCTTGTTTAGAGGATTGCTGTTCCTCCGTCTGTTCAGGTTGTTCTTCCTCCTCATCGCTGACAGCACAAATCAAACTCATTCCTCTCCTTCTCAAGGTATTTGCACATTCATTAGCATAATGTCCAAATCCTGAACAGGCCCTGCATTTAATATGATCCAAGTTAGGTGGTTCAGAATTTGAACGAATAAAAGAAGAATTTTTTAAATTGTTTTGAGAAGGTGTTTGAGGAAATGTTCTCTGTGGAATAGATCTGTTCCGGGGCTGAGTTTGTCGATTTTGTGGAGACCCTTCTGAAAATAACTGCCTGGGCTTGATTCCACTTCGTCTGTACGCCCTATTGAATTTCTGAATCTGAAATGCCACATTGTTGAGGCATTCTTCTGCATCATCATCATATTCCGGAGCAACATCTTCCTTCTCTAATTCTGCCTGGAGTGCATTTGAGATAGCCTTTCCTTTCTCCTTTCTTTGATCTTCGAAGTTCATCTCTCTGGACTTGAGACTTCCAATTAATTCGTCCAGCCGTAGAGACGATGTATCTTTAGCCTCCTCAATAGCAGTAACCGTCATGCTGAACCTTTCTGGAAGAGTTCTCAATACCTTATTCACTAGTGTCTCGTTGCTCAAAGGACCACCTAAGGATTGAAATTCATTAGCTAAATCAATCAATTTCTCATTGTACTGAGAAATTGTTTCAGTTTCCTCCATTCTCAGTCTCTCGAATTTGGAAGAGAGTAATCTGAGCTTGGTTCTTCTGACACTATCTGATCCCTCACAATGTAGCTGAAGAACTTCCCAAGCATCCTTCGCAGAAGTGCACACTGAAATCAATTTAAACATTGTTAAATCTACTGAATTAAAGATTGCATTTAATGCCTTTGAGTTTTGATTGGCATTTGCTAGATCATCTGTTGTCCACCGTAATTCTGGTGTTGGAGATACATCTCCATCCGCATCTGTTGTAGTTGGTGGCTTCCATCCAGTAAGAATAGATCTCCAGGCTCTCTCATCAATGGCTTTGATGTACGCCCTTATCTTGACTTTCCAGTAGGTGTAGTTTGTGCCATCAAGTACAGGAGGTCGCATAGAAGCAGTCATCTGAGTATCCATCACGAATTCGTTTCTGTAAAGAAAAATAGGAACAAACACTTAGTATACGTCAAGTGTTGGCTCTTGATGCCAATTGAAAGAATTTATGGTCCCGAATTCGTATTATACAGAGATGTTATCTAAAATGTTATGACACTTGAGACAACATGCAGCGGAAATATAAAGATTAAAAGACAGTACTCAGAATTAAAAATGTTCACAAGTAAAGACTTGTGAACTTGCCCTTTACAGGACGGAAAAATATATTAAAATCAGTATTCCAAGAATACAAACAGAAGAGGTGCGAAAACTTCTTCCTTATGAATGAATCTTTTTCAAGATCATTCTTACAATCAAATCTAGATACTAAAAGAAAAATATTAAAAATTCTAGATTTCAAAGAATGTACTCGTGATGAGTACGTAAAGAACTTATGAATGAATCACTATCTTGATCATTCTTACAACCAAGTCTAGAAACATATATACTATACAATCTAGACTACAAAGAATGTACTTATGAGAAGTACGTAAAGAATGTACTCATAAGGAGTACGTAAAGATTGTACTCATGAGGAGTACAAACGACCGATTCTAAAACCACTCTAAAACTCTCGTGAATATTCTTCAGCCCTCGGTTTTTATTTCGTAGAATCGATAATCTTCCTTGAGTATTGAAGTCGGTATTTATAGGCATTCCAAGCATCCACTACTCAGCCCATGATCTGCAAGAAAACCAACCACAAGAGCACTCAAGAACATGGGTTAGTGGGTTAGTGGGTTAGTTTAAGGAGTTAGAATAATATTCACAATTAAACCCACTTAAGCACTACTTAGCCCACTAAGCACTATACTTAACCCACTAAGCACTATTTTTTCCATAACTAAAATTTAGTTAGAAAATAAGAAAGTTAAAAACAAAATGTGGAAATTAATCCACGTGTTTCAGTTTGGATAAAACATATATAAGTGTGAGTAATTGAGTACTTCAAGTCAGAAATATTTAATTACATGTGCGATCGATATCTGATTCAAACAGTATTTACTACTAGCAGCGATATTCGCACTTGCACGTAGGTTTTCGACCAATAAACATAAACACACAAATGTTCATTAATTAGTATTTAGTTTCAATAGTAATTAAGTCACAATTATAAGTGTGACCAAAATATTAGTTAGATCTTATGACTTATATACTTATAGCTTCTATATATCCCTATACATTTTTCCTACTTACAATATACCAACATTTCTACAAGCAGTTTGTGGGCAGGACAACGCCAAATGCCGTTCCCCCGGCGTTTGCACACGACGCTATAGCTGGTTTATTATTGAAGGTGAGGTCAACTCCGTCTAGTGTTATTCCACTGCAAGGATTTGTTTTGCTGCAATGGAATTTTATCGCAACTTGCGATGCTGATATTCCATGTACATCTTCGTATTTTATGTTGCTAATTTTCACGCCCGAGCCCTGAAATATTATTACATCAAATAGTATTAGTGCTAAGTATACATAATATTTATCCCTTTTAAACCATATTAAAACTAAAAGGAAAAGTTACAAGTTATTAGACAATTTAGATTAGATTTATTAAAGTATAGTTAATTATAATTTCATATATTATGATACCTGGGTTGGACAATTATGGTGGTCAGGGCAGTAATTTTGGTCAATAATAATAGGGTTTTGGGAATTAAGAATGACAAGATGTTGGAAAAGAACATCTCTAACAAATCCATTGCTAGGCCTCGCCCACGTCTTCACCCGAACACCATTTTGAGTCCCCGTGAAAGTCGCCAACTTCACCGTCACATTTTGGACTCCAGCCTCTTGTAAATCCCACCCTAAGCTCCCTATACTGCAAAACGTACCAAAATAGGTATTCACTTATATGCTTGCTTATAACTTTCACATGATTAAAATCCAATTGAAACATTTTTCTTTTTTTTTTTAATAGGAATAATGTAATTTCGGTCCTCCATGTGATTTAGTTCTCAAATTGATCATATTTTAATTGTTTTTTACAAGTAATAACTATGCAAAATTAGCATTGTTTGTCATATATTTCATTCGAACGTACTTTGAATTTTACCGGCCCGTTGTTTATAAATTAAAAAAGGCTCTTCTTCTGGTTTGGTTTATAAATTCATTCTCTCACATAATCAAAGTTCTATGTATCAAGACTCAGTTCGATGTCAAATTTATAATTTTTAAGCGCTCGTAGTAGTAAAATACGTCAAGTTTAAATTAAAAATTCATGTAAAATGGGATCAAAAATACAATATTTGCAAAGTTATTGCATATAAAATTGAAATAATGATAAGTTAGAGGACTAAAACTATATACGTATAGGCCAACATAGAGGACCAAAACTACCATTCTCCTGTTTTTGAACTTTGGAAAAACTGAAAAATATGAAAACAAAATAATATTACAAATTGTAAAATTATTACGAAGTCTTACATTAATCCTACGACATGGTCAACTTGGGCGAACAACGTTTTCTGTTCAAAAAAATATTTTTTCGGTTTTATATTCCCAATTCGTGTTTAATTTGGTGACAAAATTAAAAAAAAAAAAAAAAAAAAAAAAAAAAAAAAAAAAAATCGGACTAAGCTAGCTATAATTAATGATTAGTACCTTATACCGTGACCGGGCCCACAAGAAAGGTTTTCGACCCACAAGTTGGAGGAGCCGGGGCCTATAGAGACGCAGTCGTCACCGGTGCCAATTCGAGAGTTTGAAATAGTGACCGACGATGACTGTTGAACGTGAATTCCGTCGGTGTTTGGGCTATTTCCCGGGGCTGATATTTTAATATTAATTAGATTTGCATTTTTGCATCCTTCTATCAGAATGTGAAACATTTGGCTGTTTAATGAGGACACTGAATCTATGGTTATGTTGTTTGAATTGTAGAACGCCAGTGACTGCAAAAAAAAATGATTAAATTAGTAATATGTTGTAAATGAATGAAATAAGGGAACAACTTCATCATTAAATTGATAAAAAAATGTCACTCAAATCTCCTTATATATTTTTTTTAAATAACACACTCGACCCATTTATAGTTCACTCGTTGACCACTCATGAAATATAATATAATGTTGTAGCTATAGCCAAGTGTTGGAGATGTTGGTTTAGATTAATAGAATTAAATTGGGCGACAGGTAACAAACATCTCCAATTATTTTTCTCTTAAGCCCAATTTGAAAATTGGTTAATAAGTCAACTTAAAAAGATTAGTATTATTTATTTCATGCAAATTAAAATTGGTATATTAATTTAACTAATATTTGTCTACTTACCGTAGCTCCCTTGGGGCAAATCTTGCCGGAGTTCTTGCAAGCCCACAATTTCGACCCTTGGCCGTCTAGGGTTCCGCCGATTATGGAAACTCCGGTGACCCTTTGGAACTTCAACCAATTACCGCTATTCCCAATCACGTTATAATCAGAAGGAGCAACAATAGTGCCATCAATTCGAATCGTAATCGCAGTATTCTTGCACAATTTGCCACTAAAAGTTACGCTTCGGACCAAAAATCGACCCGGTGGGACATATATTGTGGCCGGTTGAGTGGTGGTGCAGGCTGTATTCCATGCACTGAGAAAGGCCTTTGTTGAGTCGGATTTTCCGTTGGGTTTCGCACCGAAATTTTGCACATTGTAGCTTGGGTTATTATTGGCTGCAAATGAGTGGTAATAGAAGAAGAAGAAGGTGAAAATGAGAATTTGTATGATTTGGCTATGAAACATTTTTTTTTAGATTGTGTACTTGTTGTGTGGTGTATTGTGTTTTATTTGGTGTGTGATGTGTGTGTATTTATAGGATTATATTTTTTTGATGAGAATAGTGGCTGCCTAATTTGGGAAAACCAAATGAATATGTATATAAGTTAGTCAAATATATGCATTATTTATGTTGGTCATTTTTAATGTTACATGCTACAACTAACGAAACCTGTTTTTTGGTTGCCGTGAAGA
This sequence comes from Erythranthe guttata, assembly GCF_056151865.1. Classification (NCBI taxonomy): domain Eukaryota; kingdom Viridiplantae; phylum Streptophyta; class Magnoliopsida; order Lamiales; family Phrymaceae; genus Erythranthe; species Erythranthe guttata. The sequence continues at coordinate 6,038,874 of NC_142534.1, read as the reverse complement.
ATACGTTATTTTTCTGTAATTATATCTAGCGATGTAAACGAGCCAAACTCGAGCTTGGCTGTTTTGGCGATTTTATTTTGACGAAATCGAGCTCAAGTTCTTCGAATATTTGTTTCTGGGCTCCAGCTCGAGCATGAGCCATTTTGTATCATTTTTATTTATTTTTTTGTTTTATTAATATTCAATATAATTTTATTATTATAAATTACAATTATATATAAAAAAAATAAAAATAATAATAAAAACTGAGTTGTAATTTATTTACTTTTTAATTACTCTTATAAATTTATTATTTATTTTATATTAACTATATTGAAATTATAAAAAAAATTGCGAGCTCAAGAACAACTAAGAATTAGATCTGGCTCTATTCGTTCAAAAACTCGAGCTCCAGCTCGAAAAAATTGAGTTCGAGCTTTTGTTGAGCCGGCAGTGACGAAATTACTATTTCAAAATTTATGAAGTATTGGGTTTTTATTTTACTAAAGTATTTCTTTTTTTTCTTTTTTTTTTTTTGAGAAATTATTTTACTAAAGTATGCAAGTGTGATTTCTGCTAGTGCTTTATTACTAATAATAAATAAATAAAAATTACACAACTGATTATGCTAGAATTTGTGGCGATTAATGATTAATTAAGACTCTAATATTAGTTTAAGAGCCATGTTATTATATTTCCGTTTGTGCATTTTTTTTAGCTCATTATCTAAAGTACTAATCCATTATATTAACAGAGATTCAATGAATAAAGTACATATACATAATACATTAACTATATACTATAATTGAAAATGCAAAGGAGTTGACATTAAATTAATCCATAATAATAATAATAATAATAATAATAATAATAATAATAATAATAATAATAATAATAATAATAATAATAATAATAATAATAATAATAATAATAATAATAATAATAATAATAATAATAATAATAATGATTGATATGTAACATGGAATTACAAGAATTTTGGCAAAAATGTAGGGAAGACAGTCGAGGATGTTTATTTTACAACCTGCTTATCACCTCAAACATGCAAGTTAGAAAAAGGCAAAATAAACTATATACTATTAAACTTTTTGAAATTAATTAATGTAATGAAATTAAGTATGAAATGTTAGTACACGTGGCACATGGGATGCTATTATCTTCAAAGTTGAGGTTTAGATTTATTCCATACTACACGTGGTGATACATACTTGATATAGGGCATGTGGCGGATTTTGCATCATCCGTCCCTGCCATGTTAAGAAACCCGTTCAACGCGCACCCAACTCGTGCCATAGAAAATCTGCGGGTACTCGTCCCGCCAAATAACTTGTGAAAGCTGAAGAATAAAGTTAAAAAAACAAAAAAAACAAAAAAAACAAAACAAAAGAAAAACATGGAATAACCCTAATAGAAAACAATAATTCTAAATCCAAATAACAAATTTATTATAATGATATATATATATATATATATATATATATATATATATATATATATATATATATATATATATATATATATATATATATATATATATATATATATATATATATATATATATCGGGTATACACAGATCCGCACCCAACCTATTTATTTGCAGGCGGGCATTACGCAGAAATTTCAGAGCGGGTCAGGATGGGTATCCGCGGGTCGGATAAAAATTGCAATCCCTAACCTGATATATTATTATTATCATTATTTATTCATACAAAAACTAATTATAGATAATTATATATGTTGGTGGTGAATTTTTAAACCATGTATATTTTATCGGATGTTATCGGAAATTCTTGTTAAAGAATAGCCCATTTGTTTCATATATTATGTCATTTTGGCTTCTTTTTTTTGGCCTAAAATATTTATTATTTTAGAGTTCCAATAAAGTATTGATTGCATTTTATCAATTTTGTCCCTATCACTCTTAATTAGTTAATTTAAAAAAATTAATGACGTGGTATTTTAATATTTACTATATTATTTTAGAATAATCTATGCATATTTATTTAGTATCTTAATATACGCAAAGCCACTCAAAGCCACGTATAATATTGAACGGGGTAACTAATTAATTAGTTATTGCCAAATTAATTAATGTCATGTCTATGTTAAAGGTCAAAAGAATATCACATGGAATTGTCTAAAATTCAAGTCAGAGAACAGTAATTACTGCCAGAAATGAGGATTAATTCCTAAAACACTTATGAACATATATATATGTAACATAGTTCATAAGTTGAATTGTCAAAAGTATCTTTGAAATTGGATGTGTTTAATTACAAATATAAATTAAAATTGATCACATTCAAAATCACGTGGGCTTAATTGACGAATATATTTGAATTTAAAACACAAAAGTACCTCTAAACAAGTCATGAGGTGCACATTATGCTAATATTTTTAGTTCAATCTATATATAATATAAAAAGAGGATCTATGCCCTCAATGATTGACATGTGGCAAATGATGATGTCATTTATCAAAATTGCTTAGTTGGAGTTCAATTGATGAGGTGGTTTCTTCAATTGGTGAGTTGTCAATTTTATTTTGGTATGTATTTAAGTTATTTCCTATTTAACATTTATACACTCATTTAAACATTACCACGTGTATATATATTATTTCCAAATTTAATATTTTATAAATTCGAAATAAAAATATCTTTTTTATATTGGCAATATTTCAAAATATATTTATTGAAAAAATTTACAATACACAATTTTTTTACGAATATTTAAATAATTTTCAGAAAAAATATTTTTTTAATATTAAAATATTAAAATAAAGGAATATGGTTTTTTTTTTAATTCTCAATATTTTAGAATATTCGAATATCCATTCAATAAAAAAAATTGTGATATCTGTATAAAATGGATATATTAATAAATTAACATATATTTCATATTTTTTCATTTGAATATATAAAATTAATATATATATATATATATATATATATATATATATATATATATATATATATATATATATATATATATATATATATATATATATATATATATTATTTTCTAATTTTAATTAATATATTAATTTATAGTTCAAATGAATATATTAATAAATTAATTTATCAATATACATGGAAATAATTATATATAAACTATATCATTGATTGATATAGATTATATCAATCAATTAAAAGTAGACATTCCATATATTTTGGTGTCATACCAATTTGGATTTATTTTATTTCCTTTTACAAATATAGTATATTTATAGACTTGGATGTTTAAAATTTTGAATTTTACTAATATTTTGTTTAAGATATTATGAAATTTATATATTTATTACTATAATACGAAAAAAAAAGAAAAAAGAAAAAAACAAGTGTGTATATTTCATATATTTTGATTTTTATTAAAATTCGGATATGCATTTATTATCTAAATCATATATATATATATATATATATATATATATATATATATATATATATATATATATATATATATATATATATATATATATATATATATATATATATATATATATATATATATATATATATATATATATATATATATATATATATATATATATATATATATATATATATATATATATATATCATCAATATCATAACTATTATATATTGATAACTCATGGAAATAATATCACCATAATTAATTTTAATTTATGTAAAGTTTGACTTTCAATTATTAATTATTAATTATAAGTTATGTGAATTTGCATCAAATAAAATCAATCATCGGATTTGTTGTCAATCATATCTATTTTTTTATTTTATGAAATCAATTTGCATTTATTTAATTATGTCCAATTATGGTGAAATATATATGTATACATGTTTTAGTATATATGCAATTATATATACATTAACTAATATAAAAAAATATATCATGTCCTTAAAATCGTTTTATTTACTTATTTGGTATGTGGAAATTAAGTATAAATATCCCCAATCTCAACTCCAACTCATTCATCTCACTCTTCATCTACATATTTTGTTATAATCATGCTAAACTAAGGTCCTCATCCTAAAACTCTTTTTTTTATTCATTTTGTTTTGTAAATTCATAATGCAATTAGTATTTATCAACGTGTTCGTTTGAAGCATTTATTTGTCGTTGAATATTTATGATGTTATTTATTTATTATGTATGTGTACATATAACAATCTAACATATATATGTTTTTTTTCCTTGCAGATCCATGGATAGTATCGTTTGTGTTATATGCGGCGACATTAGCGAGAGAGAAGCCATGCGACGTTGTATAACACGCATAAATATGATCCGCGTATATTGTAAGGATGGATCTAGAAAAAAATACTTATGCATTTCCATCTTTTGATTATACGTGAGATGATTGTAAGCTTGGTTTCGATGAAAAAAAAATTGAAATTAACGAACTTGATTGAGCATGTAATAGATTATTTAGCGTTTACATATTTTCGTAACAATATTTTCATATTTATAATTTTAATTTTCCGAAAAATGTAATATTTTGATTTTTTTTTAGTATTATTTTTGTTTAAATTTTTAATTAAATAGTTATGTTAATAATTTTGTAATTTAAATATACAATGAATAATTTATGAAATTTTAGTGTATTTGAATGATTTGAAAAAATATATTCATTTCGTTTTAATTATTTTAAAAATTTTGGGATATCTGTATAAAATTTGAATATTTTTATTTTTTAATTTAATTATATTTGAATATTTATCGCCTTAAATTAGTACATTACAATTAAAATTACAATATTACTTTAACATTTTTAAATATTCGGATAATATTTATACAAATTATTAATAATTCAAATGAACTTATCAATTAATTAATTTATCAACATACATGGAAATGATTAAATATAGATCATATCTTTTTAAATATAGATCATATCATTGATTGATATGGATTATATCAAGTGTATTTTATCAATCAATTAAAAGTCCATCATTTCATATATTTTATCATTTTATTTTGCATTTATTTTAATTTCTTGCAAATGTGGTATATTTTACACTTACATGTTTAAATCGAATTAAAATTTATTTTAATTTAAATATTTTATGAAATTTATATTTTTATTATTATTAAAACACAAAAAAAAAAACGTGTATATTGCACATATTTTTAAAATTTAAAATACGGATATGTATTTATAATAATACAAAATTTTCATTTATTACATATTTATGTGCCAAGATTTCAAAGTTTTTTTTTTATTTATAGAAACTTTTTGACTTTTATTTACCAATTATATCTTCCGGGTTTTTCCCCCCTGAATACTTTTTTTTTCTCTTTTTTCCAATTTATTATTTATTTTAAAACAATGTCAAATTCAAATTTAAAGGAAACTTATATTTATCGTCATGTGTATTCAATTATTTACATATAGAAACTTATAAATATCAACTCATTTGTGAGGACAAAATAAAATAAAATCATTTATAACATTGTAGAAATGATAATTAACTTTTGTTAGTAATAATTACGGAAAAAATATATATTTATTACGGTCCATTAATGCCTCTTAATTAATTGATAAATTTCATATATAATTATGAACTTACCTTAGTTTTAATAATTAACATAAGCAAGCAAATTTAATGCCAATTTCATTTCATAAAAGAATAAATCATTCGGTTTTCTTTTTAATGTTAATGATTTTTTTGCCATCTTTAAATATATATATTTTTTTGTCCCTAAACACAGTTATAAAGCCATCCTACTACCTCATTCATCCACACCATGCAAATTCATTCACATCACGACTCGGCTTATATTTTTTATCTCTTTCATTTTATGCTTTTATTTTCGTTATGTATATTCATGTTCAGTTTTTACCCAGTCTTATACTGATGCACATATAAAACACCATGGACGAGTGGATTGATGTTACAAATGTATGTTTATGTATTTTTTGTTTGTCGAATATTTTTTGTTCTCATGTTTTATACATTTTTGTCTCATTTTCCCATATTGTTTAATGGTATCATTGTTTCTTTGTTTATTTATTTAGTGCAGTGTTTATTGGTTGATTGATTTAGCATAATCGATCCATACGGTTTAACGTGTAACACTACTCATCAAGAGGACTTATTATCTGACATGTGCAAGGATTTAAGATCTAAAAATATATATTGCCTATTAACTTTTACCGCACACCGCAATATATTCTTCGAAATTAATCCAGTTGTCTACAAAAGTCGTAATATAATTGTTCTTTGCCATTACTTTTTGTATACAACAAGAATTACAAATCACATTGGCATTGATTTTTTCTATTATTTGTTAGTTAATATGAATATCAATTAATATTTATATACTTGGTTGGTTAATATTTATACACTATTTTTGGATACCTATAACGATTCCTTATACTATGTAATCAATTAGTATATTTTAAATATTACGTGTGTGTGTGTCTATATATATATATATACTCTGTTATATTAAATGGTCAATATAAATGTTATATATAAATGATATCCACATATTTTCTAGATACCCATTACATACTGATAGCCGTATTTTCAGATTTTTGTTTCATAATTTGCTATTTCTATTATATGTGCCAATCTTTTTTTTTCTTTTCCTTTAGCAATTTCCTTTTGCTATTTAATTTATATTTAAGTATATAAATCGTAAACTTATTTTTATTGTTTATCATATACAGTGAAGAATTAGAGACAAAAAGAAATTAATAATGGATATTAATTGATATGATTCTATATAAAGTTTAAATTGAAACTATATTTTTGACAAGTGGTAGTACCTACATTTGACACATGCTTTACGTATCTTCTTTTAATTTGTTTCATATAATAATTTTTTTTTCAAGTAACAGTAAACAAATAATCACTAATTTCAATATGCGGCAAAATTACAAAATTTAAACGTTTAATTTATAATTATGTCAACATTACTTACGTATGAGTATGAGTATGAGTATGAGTATGAGTATGAGTATCAGTATCAGTATCAGTATCAGTAACAGTATTAGTATGAGTATTAATATGAGTATTAATATTAGTATTAGTATTAATATTAGTATTAGTATTAATATTAGTATTAGTATTAGTATTAGTATTAGTATTAGTATTAGTATTAGTATTAGTATTAGTATCAATATCAATATCATTAATATTATCAGTATTAATAACAGTATCAATATAACTATGAGTATGAGTATGAGTATGAGTATGAGTATGTGTATAAATATCAGTATCAATATTCGTATCAGTATCAATATAATATCAGTATCAGTAACATTAATAGTATCAATATCAGTATCAATATCAATATCAATAACAATATCAATATTAGTATTAGTATTAATATTAGTATTAGTATTAATATCAGTTATAGTATTAGTATCATTATTAATATCAATATTGGTATTAGTATTAGTATTCACATTAGTATTAATATCAGTATCAATATTAGTATTAATATTAGTATTAGTATTAGTATTAGTATTACTATTAATATTAGTATTAGTATTAGTATCAATATTAATATTAGTATTAGTATTAGTATTAATATTAGTATTAGTATTAGTATTAGTATTAATATTAGTATTAGTATTAGTATTAGTATTAGTATTAGTATTAGTATTAGTATTAGTATTAGTATTAGTATTAGTATTAGTATTAGTATTAGTATCAGTATTAGTATTAGTATTAGTATTAGTATAAATATTAGTTTTAGTATTAGTATTAGTATTAGTATGATATTAGTATTAGTATCAGTATCGCTATCAGTATTCGTATCATTATCAATAACAACATCAGTATGAGTATGAGTATCAATATGAGTATCAATTTATGTATGAGTATTGGTATTAGTATTAATTATAGTATTAATATTAGTATTAGTATCAGTATCGATATCGATATCAATATCAATATCAGTATCAATGTGTATGTGTATCAATATGTTTATTAATATTAGTATCAATATTAATATCAGTAGCAGTATCAATATCAGTATCAATATCAATATAAGTATCATTATTATTATCATTATTAGTATTATTATTAGTATTCGATTTCATATTAGTCTTGGCGTATTAGCATTGACATTAGCATTAACATTAGCATTAGCATTAGCATTAGCATCAGTCTTAGTCTTAGTATTAGTATTAGTATTAGTATTAGTATTAGTATTAGTATTAGTATTAGTATTAGTATTAGTATTAGTATTAGTATTAGTATTAGTATTTGTATTAATATTAGTATTAGTATTAGTATTAGTATTATTGTTAGTATTAGTATTAGTATTAGTATTAGTATTAATATTAGTATTAGTATTAGTTTTAGTATTAGTATTAGTATTAGTATTAGTATTAGTATTAGTATTAGTATTAGTATTAATATTAGTATTAGTGTAGTATTAGTATTAGTATTAGCATTAGTATTAGTATTAGTATTAGTATTAGTGTTCGTATTAGTATTGGCGTATTAGTTTAAACATTAAATATTCGTATAAGAATTGGCGTATTATTATTAATATTAGTGTTGATATTAATATTAGTATTAGACTATTAGTATTAATTATTGTATTAATATTAGGATTAGTATTAATATTAGTATTATTAGTGTTGGTTTTAGTATTAATATTAGTATTGGTATTAATATTATCAATGTTGGTTTTAGTAGTTGTTGTTAGTGTAATATTAGTGTTAATATTAGGGTGGCATAGGCAATTGTACGCCACAATGTCCAGAGTTAAAAATAGATTTGAGATAAATATATTTATGAACTCAGAATCGGGCGATATAACTAAAATTATGAGAAATGTTGTATGAACAAAAGATTTTAAGGGAATATGAAGGTAAATCACAAACAAATGCATATTTTGATTCAATAAAACATTTTTTTTGTATTATTTACATGTATATCAACTGTTCAAAGTGTTCGTTCGTTGTATTTTATCCATATAAAAAAAAAAAAATTGATCTCGTGCATCGCACGGGTGAATTACTAGTATTGAGTAAAATTGACGATATCTATTATTTTCCCTTCTTTTTCTTTTCTTTTTTTTTTAAAAATTAAGGTTTGGTTTAGTGGTACGATGAGCCTGCTATAGTGGTGTTCGGTGAGGGGTTAGGGGTTCGACTTCATTTGGATGCATATGTATTCGAAGGTCGTACATATTAGAAGGCCAAATACTTTTATAAAAAAAAAATAAAGAGAACAAAAACAAAATTATCTTTCTCTTTTGGGATAATTAGTGAAAAACCCCCAATTCATTTACTTATATTAAGATGGATATAACCTCATTTTCATTATTAGTGAAAACCCCCCACCTTATATTAAATAATATTTTTTTAATTAATATTATTTTAGACATTACTAATATACCTAATTTGCCCTATTATATCTAAAATAATTAAACATATTTCACGTTCTCTATTTCTCTTATTCTTCTCTCTCTTTTCTCTCTACATATCGGCCGCCTCCAACTCTCTTCCATCTGTGTTCTGCCACCGCCTCCAACCCTCTTCCATCTCTGCGCCGCCATCGTTACTCTCTTCTCCCAACGGCGTTCCTCCCTCCACCGACGAGAAAAGAAGACGGTCTTCACCCCTGGGATTCTCTCGTCAAGGACGGCGTTAGGGTTTTCGCTAGGGAGAAAGACGAGATTATGCAGCGGCGGTAGGGTTGACATTGCGTCTGAGATTTCAATACAGACCACCGCCACATTGTTTCATTGTTGTTGTTCTTCTTCTTTTTCACTGATTTTTTTATTGTAATTCAATTCTCGAATCTTAATTTTCTTAATTGGAGTTTTTGGTTGAATTCTTATATAGAAGGCTAATTTTGTGTTCAATCAATAGTATAATGTAGGTTTTATTTTTGTTGAAATTGTCTGGTGTTATTTACAGATTTATAGATATTTTTGTACAGCAATATAGTTGTTTTCGTACAGCAATATAGTTGTTTTCGTACAACAATATAGTTGTTTTCGTACAACAATATAGTTGTTTTCATCAACAATATAGTTGTTTTTATTACTTTTTAGTTGAATTTAATAGTTGATTTTGATAAATGAGTATTGTTGGAGATATATAGTTGTTTTAATCAAATTGTTTTAATAACAGTTGTTTTAATAATAGTTGTTTTATTGAAATATAGTTGTTTTAAGTGAAGACAAAAAAATATAGTAAAAATTTTTTTTTTTAAAATATAATAAAAAAGTCAAAAAAATATTTTTTTTTAAATATTTTTTTTAAAATAAGAAATAAATAAAAAAACGAAAATTAAAATTAAAATACAAAATAATAAAAAAAAAAAAAAAGTGTATCAAAGTAGTGTATAATAGGTAGTGAATAGAGGAAGGATAAATTTGAGAATAAAAAAATGATGGGTCTCTCACTAATAAAGAAAAAAGAGCTAGATCCATCCTTATTAAAATAAAGGTGGAGGGGGTTCTCACTAATAGTCCCTTCTTTTTTTTGCAAATTGATGAAATACATCAATTAACGATAACAAAATATAAATAACTTATTTACAATATATAAATTTCAATTATATATTACTCTTTTCGTTTCTAAATAATAGTCGTTTTTCAACTTTGCATAAGTATTAAGAATTTCAATAAATGTTTCTTAATTTTAGAAGGAAAAAAATATTAAAAAGACTAAAATAATCTTGATGATTTAACGATTTGATAGAGATAATTAATTTCAGAGTTTATGGATAGAAAAAAAATACATTTAATACAGTGTTATAATTACAAAGTGACAGAAAATATGTAACAAAAACATTTGTCTGAAAGTGTTGAACGGAGGGAGCTACAACCGCTCAAAATCCATTTTTTTTAAATGATAAATTTTTAAAAAAATAACTACTGTTGAACGAACATAATTTTGACTTGGAAACATGTAGCTAAATCCAATATGTATTAAAATCCAGCAACATACATTGTATTTGATAAATGTAACACATTCTTGGATTGTGTGTTAACGTAGCAATTTTTACTTTCCAATTAACGACCAAATAAAGTTAAACTCGTGACTTTATCTTTTAAAATGATACTATTTATAGTTAAAATTCGATTTCACAATTACTTCCCTAAGTTGAATGCTCGTGTGATGTTGATGACTCAATGGTTCCTTCGACCCTACACCCGGTGAAAAACACCGGGTGGGTCTTCTGCTGCCACGTGTTCTTTTTCTTATTTTGCTAAAACCCCTAAAGATAAATTCTAACGGGAAATTTATTATAAAATAAAAAAAAAACACGTGACAGCAGAAGACCCACCCGGTGTTTTTCACCGGGTGTAGGGTCGAACAAATCATGACTCAATACTTTGTGATAGTTATCAATGTTCATAAATAATTAATTATGATTTCATTTATTTCTCTTTTTGCAAATACAAAATGTGGTTCGACGAAGTTAATGCTAAAAAGATATGTACATACGTAATTAGGTGAACGTTTCTATGGACAATCACAATAAAAACAATAAAAAAAAAAAAAAAACATACTATTTTCATCTTCGAAATATCTTATTTTACCACCGAATTAAATATATTTTTTATTTTACCCGTTTCTTCTTCTTTCACCTATATTTTTTTTACAAATTCATAAACTATCTACCGCTAAACTAATTAAAATATTTATAATAAAAACCCCATCATTTTCAGTGGAAATCTTACCCTCTCCATCTTAAGTGAATAATACTTTCTTCAGAGAAAAACATTTTCGAAGGTCAAAAAGAGCAGGAATTCTCGTTCTTTGAGAAATAAAGTAAGATTGTTTTTATGGATGGTCCTGAACTTCCTCCATAATTGACCAGTTTGGCTTAATATAATTTTGTTTCCTAAAAAAATTAAATTACATAATTTGTAGGTCATCTGATATGGAAGTTTAAATATCTTGTAATAAATATTTCAAAAAAAATAAAAAGTAAAATATTAATAACTTAGAACACATGAGGTTTTATAAGTGAATATAATGAAGGGTGGTGGATTATAAATTTGAAGGGTATTTATGAAATTTTATAATCTTTGGTGGTGAATTGAGATACTTTAGTGGAAATAGCACCACTCTTAAAACAACCAACTTTTTTTCTCTGAATTTTCTTTCTTTAATATTTTCGATCATTATTTAGGTGGTGTTTGCAAAAGTTTTTACAAATAGATTATGAGTGTTTTTTTTTGCTCATAATCTATTCTAAAGTGTTTGCAAAATGAACTTTTACATTTGGTTATGTTAAAATAAGCAACTTTAAGGTATAATTTGTTAAACATCGATGATCCTGTTTTTTTTCTATTTCAGTTTATTTTTCAATTTATTTACAAACACCCCCAACTTTTAGAAATAAGCACTTAAAACCAACTTAACTCACAATCCAACTTCTGCATGTAAAAAAAACTTTTATAAAAGCACTTAAAACCAAATACAATTCTTGCTAAACGCTGCAACTTTGGTCACTATACTAGTACCTGAGTATTGTTAAATTATAGTGACCATTGATAGTCACCAAATATCAGTTGGTCGGAAAAAAATATAAAACTTACTATTTGCAACCAATTAATTTTTGGTAGCTACATTCTTGCTATGAAAATACTGTTAGCAACCGAATTAATTGGTCGTTAATGGCATTTAAAATTTTTATAGCAACCATTGTATGTTTTGCTATAAATTGGTCACTATTAACATTACTTACAACGACCGTTTTAAAAGAAGTCGCTAAACACTATATTCATGGTCGCTCAAGACTTGACAAGCAATAGTGACCATTTATAGCCACCAAATCTTTGTTGGTCGCAAAGAAATTTAAGTAACTGCACTTTTGAAACCATATTATGATTGGTGGCTATATATACACATTCTGCGACGCTAGAATTTTGGTGGTTAAAACTAGTATTTCTTGTAGTGTTACAAACACCATCTTAGTGTGTCGGTGTGAAACTTATTATAATATTTCTCATACTTATTTAATTTTGCACATTTCCATCACTAGGTGCTCGTGCATCATGGTATATTGTACCATGTACCTCGTTCCTTTGACCATTATCAAGATCCCTTAGTCAATGATGTTAATTAGTCACCGGTCATGACTAATTATTGTAACATGTTAAAAATTCAGACTTTGATGAAATAAAAAGAGATGTAATATTGATCGTCCAATGTTCATGGTTCATCTATTCAAATAAATTGAAATTAATTATTTCACTTGCCTGTATCAAAGGCCATTAGTCAATGGATTAACATTATATTTTTTTATAACATAGTAATTAACAGTCAATCATATATGCGAGCTGAGTAAAGATCTCGATTTTTGCGTAATAGTTTATAAACAACACACGCGATATATTATATAAAATTATGTTTAAATTATGTGTAACAAGTTCGACCTAAAAAGTATTTCGAACACGGATTATTTGACAATATGTTATCTTGTTCCACTAACTAGACCATCATGTTGGACTTCGATGTATTTTACTTTTAGTGATGGTGGATAATATAGAAAAACTAACTAAAATTATTACTAAAACCACCGGTATTTTGGTCCAACGAAGCGATTTGAAAATCCTCCCCTAAATTATTTTCTCAAATTTAAATAAATCAACCAAAATGTAACACAAATATATTGTAATTTCAACTACATGCCTTTGGACTGAAGATTATCATGAAAAATATTGGTTGGTACTTGGTAACTAATTTTATCAACCAAGTGAACAGATACTCATTAACAAATTAAAGAATGATTTTGGAACATATGTACAAGTTTACAACTTTAATTAGATGTGTAGCCTAATTAGAAGCCCACATTTACTGTGTGATGTTCTTGTATTTTTATATTGGCATAACTAGTTAATTAATTTTAGGGTAAATTCCACTTTTCACTTTGTACTTTGGTTCGATTTCATACAACCCCTTCTACTTTTGATGGTATCGATTTGGCCCCATGTACTTGAAAATTTGTCTCAATGTGGCACTCGTCGTTAGTTTTCAGACCTTTGACCTTAACAGCGTTTGATCTAAGTTTGGAAATCACAAAAAAATCACCCCTCCCAGTATAAATAATTATTTAAAAATAAAAAAAATTGTGGCTGACATCGTGGACTATGTTTTCTCGTTGTCTTGAATTTTTTTGTTTTTTTTGTTTTTTTTGTAATTTCAGAGTTTAGATCAAACGGTGTTAATGTCAAATGTCTCATAACTAACAACAAGGGGCGAGACAATTTTTCAAGTGAAGGGAGACAAATCGATACAATCGAGAATATGAGAGGCTAAAGTAATACCAAGCCAAAGTACAAAGGAAAAAGTCAAATTTACCCTTAATTTTATATTGGCCAACCATGATTTTTGGTTTTATTTTCAGATTTCTACGTCAAAAAATAAATTTGTCGCCCTTTTTTTTTTTTATAGGAAAATTTGTTGTCCATAAGTGTAACGAGTAAAATATTGTTGATAATTTATGTTAAAGTGGTCAAGAAAATTCACTATGAACTTACCATTTCACGACATATTGAGTCCATGCACATTGTCTCATGTACACTAGTGTTTTATGTGAACCAGAAAAACATGGGCTAGAAAAATGTATGTAAATCATAAATATATCAAATTTTCCAATATAGTTCAACAATTAGAAAGTTGTTGGATACATGTCAACCGGCGAAGAAAACGGTGAACATATATGCAGCAACGGGCAGCAATGTCTCGATGGGCAGTGTGAGCAACGCAGGTAGGCAAGTACTCTTCTCTCACGACAGGGTTCCTATTTTTCTGGAGTCAAATTTTGCTGCTATAGATCCTTATCCTGACTAATACCAATTTAGATAAAGCCAAAATGCAATTCTGATTTATACATTTATTTCGAAAGAGAAATTCATTTCTAGCTTTCCAAACAAGCCAAAACACATTTGCCAATTGATGAGCTTGTAACTCGCTGTTTAGCTTATCTTCATTTCTAGTAGAAAGGAAAGGAAGTTTATGCGAGATATATATATATATGTGAAGGCATTACATTGTTTAAACAAATGCAAACATGACTCTGGACAAGACATACACATATATAGGGCATGCAATGCATTTTCGTTTCCGGAGCTATTCCTTGGTTGGTAACCCGTTGTGAATTAATTGCCGAAGAATTTAAACCGGGGGGCAACATGCATTTTCCATTTACTATCCCGAGGTAGATTGGGTTTTAAGATCCCATTTTCTGGATTGGGAATCAATGAAGTGACACACCTTATTTCTTCCACTTGATTTCTTTTGTTATGAATTTGATCAATTTGTGATATGTTATATTAGAGTAATTGGCGAATTACTTTAATTATTAGATTGTGGCTAGAAGAGCTTCCGAGTCAAATCAGATTAAGTGTTATTGACATGAATATAGGATATAAATATACATAAATCCATTGAGTAGCCATTGTCAGAATTTGTGCTTAATGTGCTACTATAATTGATTCTCGTAGGCATATATTTATCATGGATTGATACCAAAGGGGCAGATAAAATTGATTTCTGTTTTTTTTTTTCTCACTCTAATATATCCAAGTTCAATACCATTTTTATAGAAGTTTTTGCAATTTTTTTTTAGCAAAATACCTTAAATACCCTTCATCAAACAAATATAATTTATACAAACAAATATTTTTTTCCTCATTTCAATACCAGAGATGAAAAAAAGAAGACAAAAAAAATATTTTCTTCTTCAAACCCATTAAACTCTCCCATCTTCTTCATCTTCTTACAAACCCTCCAAAAAATCTCAAAACTCAAAGAAATCAAATCACAAGACAACAAAATGGTAGTTTACATGGAAGGATAACCCATTAACGTATGTATACATGTTTTTTTTGAGCTTGGAAGTCGTTTTTGAAGTTTTTTTTTTTTTTTTTTGAACCCGTCGAAGGTTTCCGACACATACATGTCGACTTTTTGTCAATTTTCAACACCAACTTGTTAAAAAATCAAGTAGAAAGAAAGAAAGAGAAGTAGGATTTAATTAACACAAGCCCACTAATCCTTTAATTTGAAAAGTAGTTTAGGGAGTTGTCACCCCAATTTATAAATCTAATTTACAAAAGAACCGACCCGCTTTTAATTTGGGGCCCCAGTCAGAAAATCGCAACTTCCAATCAACTATTATCCTAAATTCCATCTATCCCTACTTCTCCCCAAAACCGCCATTTCTTTTCCTCCACAGCTAACAAAATTAATTTTCTCTCTC
Source organism: Erythranthe guttata (assembly GCF_056151865.1). NCBI lineage: Eukaryota > Viridiplantae > Streptophyta > Magnoliopsida > Lamiales > Phrymaceae > Erythranthe > Erythranthe guttata. The sequence goes on along the minus strand of NC_142534.1, from coordinate 6,022,699 downwards.
TTCTCTCTCTCTCTCTCTCTCTCTCTTATCTGGATAACCCCAAAATCAACATACACACACACACACACACACACACACTACGGACAATCACAATGGCAACCGCCGTCGTCGTTAGATTCCAGCCACCGTCGACGGCGATTTACTCTCCGAAGCTTAACGGAACCGGTTTTCATGGAATTACGGCACATAGTTCAGTTTCAGCAAAATACACCGCTGCCCCTCCAATTTCCTGCAAATTACACGAGGTGAGTTCCTGAATCACCGACCTATTGAAATTTTTTTTCCCTAAATTTAATTTAACATATATTTACCTGCTATTGAATTTTGGCGCATAGTTTGTTTTCTTCTTGGGTTGAAACATAACGAATGTTAATCAGAACCGCTAATTAGTATGGAGTGAGTAATTTTGCATAAAATGCAATGCCAGCTGTTACTTATAAATTATTAATGAATGTTTCATGTTGAAGCTACAAAAAAAAATCGAATAAACATATGATTGTTAATGCTGGATGATTTGTTTGGAAACATTGAACCAATCGCTGAATCACGGAACACGCGTTTGAATGATTGATTCTTCGACGGGCGTCTTTCGAAATATGCACTACAAAGTTCATTCGTCGTACGAGAAAACTATTTTTTTGTGCAGATGTGATTTAGTGAGTTTCCTTGTCACTAATCTTACACCTCAAATGCCAATGTGTGTAGTTTTTCAAAATAATTATGTGTGTATGGGGAACGGCTAAAAGCTCGTTAACGATACACACATAGAAAAGATCGTTCATTGGCCGATTTCAATTAATCAAAATGAAAGGTACTTATGACTGCATTTATACGTTCACACTTTTTAGTTTAGAGACTATACTACTAGTAGTGAATGAAACCACATTTTTATCGAATTTTGTTTACGTGTTAACATAGAAACCGACATACGATGCAATTGGGGTTTCATATAGTCCCAAGAATTGAGTCTTATGTGGTGCCCAAATTTATATCTGTTGCTATTTAACTTGATAGATAACAATGAATCCATTATTTATATTACATCATCTTGGAGTAATAAAAAACAGTACATCAAAATGTCTATACATAACATTTGTCCTAAGCTTTCTAATCGACTATAATTTGTGATCAATCACGGTCGACATTTAACAGTTCCTTTTTTTTTCCCTTCCCTGATTTTATTTTTGTTTCTTGTAATTAACTCTATCCATGATAAAACAATAATACGCGGAAGTAATCTCGTTTTACACTAAGTCTCGTTGCATTATATGTGTTGCCACATGGCTTCTCACTAGACATATTCTAATATATATAACCAGAGTAAAGATTTTGCAGTTCCAAGAAGAAACGCAATGGCATTGATCCTATCAGGTTTCGTCTTCTCGCAAGCCAATTATGCCGACAACGCTGCATTTGCACAGCCCGTCGAATTCAGAGAATACATAGATAACTTCGATGGCTACTCGTTTATGTATCCTTACAACTGGATTCGAGTGCGTGGGGCCGGTGCAGATATATTCTTCCGAGATCCTTATGTGCTCGATGAAAATGTTATGGTTGAAATATCTTCACCTTCATCGTCTTATTACAAGAGCGTCCAAGATTTAGGTTCACCTGAAGAAGCGGGCAAGAAAGTGCTGAAACAGTATTTGACCGAGTTCATGTCTACAAGACTCGGTGTCAGGCGTGAATCTAGTATTCTTACAACCTCATCGAAAGTAGCAAGTGATGGAAAGCTATATTATGTTGTTGAGGTGAGATTTTCTTGATTTTTATTATTATTTTTTTTTTCATTTTTGCATGCAAAAATACGGAGAATGATTGTATTGATGTTGTTGGATGTAATTAGGTGAATATAAAGTCGTACGCGAACAACAATGAATTGGCGGTGATGCCTGAGAATAGGGTGGCGCGTCTAGAGTGGGACCGGCGATATCTTTCGGTTCTTGGAGTTGAGAATAATCAGTTGTACGAGTTAAGGTTACAGACGCCCGAGAAATCGTTTTTGGAAGAGGAAAGTGATATTCGCCGGGTCATGGATTCTTTTAGGGTTAACAAGATTGCTGCTTGAGAAGGAACCTTTTTCGAGGTTACTTTCGTTCTAGGTTCGATTCTAATTTTTGTGCACTTATTTTCAAGTTAATACTAAAACAAGTCTTGTAATGAGAAAAAAATTGTATTGCGATGTTGTGTTACCATTTATAAATATTTTGAATCATCTTTTATTGAAATTTGAGCTATTTTCTAATATTTAAGAGAATAAATATTATATTTTTTTATATTTAAATGATAAAAATACAAAAAGAATAAAGAAAGAATAAAAAATACAAGAAGCATGAGGATAAAACAAAAGGCAATATAATTTAAACTCTTTTCCATTGTCAATAATTAAGAAAGCTAGTACATTTATTTCTTATCAGGGCTCAAGACCAAAACACACAACACCAAGAAGAAACAGTAGAAATTATCAAGTTTAAATGCACTATGAAAATTTTAAACCAGATATAATACAACTCGAATTTAAATCCAGATATAATATTCACGTTTTCTAAAAAGAAAAGAAAAAAAAATTACGATCGGACTTGAAATTCACCTGCTCGGGTAACAGCTCGAAACCCTTTATAAGGTCGAGCAGGTAAATTCAACAGATCCAATTTCTCTATTTTCAAGCCAGAGAGAGCAACTCCCATTATCTTGAAACCTACTTGAAAAGTCGGGAATACATTAAGCCTTTCCATGCCTGTCTCGAGAACCAAAGTGCCAGACATTGAAGGAGCTTTATCCTTCGGGATTCTTCCAATTGTCCACGAACATGTCTGCAAAAATAAAAACAAAAATAAAAAATGGTCAACTTAATCAAAGACAAAATAAATATTATCCCTCAATTCGCCAAGTGTCTATTACTAACGAAGTGAAATAAATACCTTGTCAGCAAGAACGTTTACTGTTCCGTGATTCGAAGAAAGGTCGGATGAAGAAACGCAAGGTGGCAATCGGAACTGAACTGTGATAGAGTCGATTGATTTTCCATGATCATTTCTCACTCCAACTAATACACTTATACGGCATGATCCCGAATCAGACGTCAATTGTGGCTTCACATAAATTGGAGTACCCTTCAACTTCTTTACCCTGAAATAAAAAAATAATAATGAAAACATGTTTAAAACGAAAAATATTTTTTTGCATATTAATAATCAATATGTATATATATAACAATGCAAACCTGTAGCTCATGAGCTTAAATTGTCCATCGGGCGGCACAAAGGACAGAATTTGATTTGATTCCCAAGGACGAAGTCTGACACAAGGGTGAAACCTCACATCGTGAAGAATTGAAGGGTTAGCAAACGAGAGAGTGAGATCTGGGAGACCTGATAGATGTGAATTTACTTGAACCTCCCCATATATTTCGCATTTTACGAGATTGCCATCGCTGTTTATGGTGGCATCCATTTCTTCGACAAGGTCAACGTAGACTTCATTGCTAGCGTGCTTAAGGTCTGTTTTCCTCCACGGAACACACGATGACGTGGCACCTGGAAGTGTGGTGCTGCTCGTATTGGAGGTGTTACCGGTCACCACACTTAGAACTTTACTAACAATATTCGGAGGAGCTATCATTTCTCTTAGGATGTTGGGCTCCGTTGTTAGAGGGAACCCGTTGTCTATCATCTCATCTAGCAGCTGCATGGTTTAATTTAATTGAGTTTACAGAATGTCAATAAATTATGAAAGATAAAACATAGTCCATATAACGAACAACAACCAACTATTTTTTTTGGTAGACAAATCGATGAAACGCACAATGATGGCTAACGACATACATTACAAGTTGCAGATTCTAAAAAGTTGCTAGAAATAATAGTCCATACGAAAAGATTCATGCCACTATGTTGTCCAGTCTAAGTCGATTGACTTTCTTTATTACAGAGTTCAGATTTACATGCAATCGGGACTAATAACGGCGTACAGCCTTTAAAATGGAATTACACGATCGATTAAGAACATAAATTAATGAAGTAAGGAAATTCAGCTATGGAACACTACAAAAGCTAATTGTAATGTGCAATTATCCGTTTGTAACCACCATTAAAAAGACGACTAACCACATGTATGCAGACAAAGATCGACATAAGGGTAAATAGGTAATCAAGAATAGTCCTCAAACACCAAATAATGGACACAGTATATATACCTCATAAACGATAACAAAATTATCCTTAATCAGATCTTCGTTCAAGCCATCCAAATAATCGGAAAGAACATCAGCTACCCTGCAAAGAAACTAAAAATTAAAAATGTCAAGTTTTTAACAAGGCTTTACAAATAACGCATATTTAAATCAATATTATCTAGAATATAAATGTATATATGTATATCTTTATTTATACATTAATAGATGTGCAATCAGATATATCAATCCTCATATTTAACACCGTGCTATTTGCTAATGTGCACCAGATTGCAAATATGAAGATTGTAAATCGCTTATAACGGTCATATGATTATACTATCACTGCTCTACGATGGTTGCACCATTTCTCCAAACTTACGAATTATATTTATTGGGTTCGATTTGATAATTTTCAAAGGAGGAACTATTTGGACAGCCATCGTTTGATGACACCGTTCAACAGCCCGATTATGATTGATTATACACGCTTTCTTGCCTCGTAAACAGAGTAATCCCATTTTCAGTAGTTTTTGCTATATAAATTAAATCGAACAAAAATACCTCAATCGCCATTAAAGGCGGCATCTCAACTTGAGTACACGCCAAAAACGTGATCCCGTCACGAACCACTTGAAAAAGGTAATGCGTGGGCGAAGCAATAACAGGCACACTCTACATCATCACACGAGAACAGAAAACAAGACAACAAAAATACAGTTAATCAAAACAACCCATAAATATAAAAATAATCGGGATTATTAATTAGTAGCAGGGTTGGGTTTTACCTACCTTGAGAGAATCACCTTGGGTAAGTATCTGATCCCAGAACCACGCACAAATGGAGCGGTCGACCCGGTGACCCGTGAGCTGTTTCTCCAGCATCACTTCCCTGAAAAGAAAAAAAAATTCACAATCACCTTACATAATAATGCAACAATTACTGAAAAATATTCAAATCGTTTTGCAGCTTTGAACTAAAACCGGCACCAATCAAAGAATTTTATACTTCTTTCTCATCAACAATTTCCGGAATCGTCAGTTCACTAATTTTTGCCCTAATTTAGTTTACCCAACAAACATACCCATAAATCAGAACTTTTCTAAGTTTTTATCAATTTGCATTTTCAGCAACAAATTGTGGAGAGATATATAAAACATAGAGATAGAAGAAATGAATAAGAAAAATCGAAACAATACCCGGAATCGGACAGAAGAAATATGCACTGCAACATTTTTTTCTGGAACTTCTTGAAATGAGATTGGAGCTCTCTCTAATCTCCCATCTGAGCTCGCCTTGAATGTTTATTAGTACTTTATTTCGTTTATATCGGTTTCGGCCACTAATAATATTCCTCTGTGTTTTATCGAAATGACTAAACGGCCCTATAAAAGAATTATTTGTACTGATGAGTCCACCATGTGAACTCCGTTAGTTACTACCCTGTAGTTCGTATAAGGGGTGGTAAACGAGTCGAACCGGCTCTATAGATGCTCGAACTCAGACTCGAGTCTTTTGGGCTCGGGCTCGAGCTCGAGCTTTCTGACGAGCCGAAGTCGTGCCAGTTTTTAGTTGCTGCTCCCGAGCTGGCTCGCGAGTATTACTGATTATTTTTTTTTATTAATTTTTATTTAAATAATGTATAATAATATAAAATATTATAAAAATAAATAAAAATAAAATATAAATTTAAAAAATATATATAATATTACAATTTATTGTTTATTTTGTAATTTTTAAAAATAGTTTTAATAATAATAAAATAATAATTAAAAAAAAAAAAACAACAACAAAATGAGCTTGGGCTCTAGCTCGAGCTCGACAAAATGGCACGAGTATGAGCTCGAGCTCGAGCCAAAAAAAGAAGGAACTCGACGAGCTCGAGCCTACCAAAAGAGGCGAGCTCAGCTCGTTCGCATCTCTAGTTCGTATGCTTCGTAGCTAAAAAACATTTACATTTTATTTTAATTATAACTTTTATTATTATTAAAATTGATCGCGCGGTGAGGGAGACGGTCGCCAATAGAATACATGTACTGGTGTTATTTGTTATCTTGGATGATTTTCGAACATTTTGATCCTATATTGTCCAAAGACGGAGAAAGTCTCTCAAAGAGATATCTTCGCCGAAATTAGGGGTTGAGCCAATAGAAGACGTGATAATGCAGGAAGCAAGGTCCTTGCCATTCGATGATGGTACACGAAGCCAGTTCAAGCCGTGGTAGAAGGCTATAGGCTATTAAGTGGTGGTAAAAGGCTATAAGCTAACGATAATAGAAATTTTTGGACATGTACGCACTATGCCGTAGTATAATACATAAGAGAAAATACAGTTTGCATCCTTGAACTATAGGGTTTGTCACAAACACCTCCCCAAACTACACAACGTAACAAAGTAGCCCTTGTAATTTATGGTCAATGTTAAAAAAACTAACTCCGTCAATTTTCATGTGCAATTACTTCTTTGCCCACCAATTTTGCTCACCTCTTTCTTCCTCTCCCCTCTCTCTTTATGCTTCATTTTTTTCTCGACAATTTTTTTCCTTTTCACAGGACTCTCTCTCTCTCTCTCTGTCTCTCTCTCTCCTCTTACACTCTTTTGCATCAAATCTTATATTAATCTCATATTATGAAGGTAGAAATTGCAAACTTTAGCTCGTTTTTTTTCCCTTATAAAAGACCAAAATTAAATTCATGTTCGTATTTCTGACTCATCGAGTTTTTACGTTTTCCAATCAAAATCAATCAAATTTCAGAAATTATCTTCTATTTTGGAAAACCAAAAAGAAAAGAAAAATTGAAAAGGAAAATAATCAAGATTGCATACCCCTGGTTGTTTCTAAAATCCTCAAAACCCTTAAATTTTGGTGCAAAATTTGTTGTTGGTGGTGTATCATCTTCCGATCAATCTCTCGTTGGTTCCCATCGACTTCGCCGTCGATGTGGTTGTCATCGCCGATTCGGTGCTCCGCGAGCCTTCCAGGGGCTTTTTTGGTGTTTGGTTTGTGTTTGTTTGGCCTTCCTGCAACGCGGCGTTGTTTTGTTGCCATTGTTGGGTTTCGTCAAACCTGGTTTTGCTCCGTTCCGCATATCCCAACCTCAACTGAGGTAACAATGGTGCAGGATTCCATTTTAGATACATAAATATAAACTCTAGGGCAAAATTGTCCAAATATACCACACCACAAATGGATTAGAAACAAAAGCACCGTTTTGTTACATTTTGTAGTTTAGGGAGTGTTTGAGACAACCTGCATAGTTTAGGGGTGCAAACTGTACTTTCCCCTAATATATGGTTTTGTAGGATTGCTCCAATACACTTTCTTCCATTCCTCTTGGTTTATTTCTAGTTTCTCAATTTTCCTTATAGGAGTTCCAAGCTAATAGGTCAAATAGTCAAGCAAAATAGTAGTCTTGAAAACTGACAAGCAGAAAGTCTATCTCAAGCTCTATCTTTCAAGCCAACAATCTCACACACAATTCCCTGCGGGGTATGCAACTATAGCAGCTTTTTTCAAAAGCTAGGGTTGCAGACATTTCAACACTTCCGGATTAGATATTCGTAGTTCCAACCCGATGAAAGAGCTAACTAGAATCCGTTTCAGTTAGTAAGCACCTCAGTTCAGAAGGGGCGGTTTAAGCTTACATGAGAGGCTAATACTCGTCATCGATCGCCAAAGTTAATATTGTGCTCAATTCGCCGGTTGGAAGGATTTCTTTCCGTCATTTGACTTTCCCTTCTCTCTCTTCTATTAGCAAAGTAGTTTCAAGTTCGACTTTTGTCTTGCTACAAGTTGGATCCAAGGACTGCAGTCAGCCGCTTCTTCTTTAGCGTCAGCTCGTTCTTGACATACCCGATGCCTTTGCATAATCTGGATTATGGACTAAAAGGATTTGAACATTTGCATGCCGGTACAAAAAACCGATGCCTTACCACTTGGCTATACTCCAGAGGCCTTTTTGGTCCTAAATAATTTCCTTTTTCAATTATTCAACCATTTCATTTTACCAAATTCAATGTTAGTTAAATTAGTCAACATATATATCTTTTGATGCATAGATAAGATGGTTGGATCACAGTCTTGCAAAGATTGGCAATGAAGTGATTGGGTATTGGCCGTGAAGGGAGAACAAAATCCTATAATTTTTTTTCATTTTTCCCTTTGATTCGTGGGATCTTCTGATAGAACCCCTGCAAAAAATGGTGTAAGCGAAAGGAAGGAACAAGAGTGAACTGATAGAGATAGATAAATGGCTTTAAAGAGTTCTCACTTCTGGATATGGATTTCAACTCCGAGATTGATTTTTTAATCAATAATGAAAAGGTTTATAGGCTTGCCCCTAGAGATAATTGGGAGGACAACAGACTTATCCAACATGAGAGGATGTTGGTCCCGAATCCGGCCCAGGATCGAGGTAAATCACTGACTTTGCTACTACCTTCACGGAGTCGGAAAAACCTTCTCATAATTGACACCGGACCAATACATATGGAGAGTCAAATCCTTTCCTAATCATATCCCTAATAAAGAAACCTCATTGTGTTAGTTATCTTTTCAACTAGCATCATTAGAAAGCTCTATAACAAGAGTTTGAGGAACATATGCTATCAAAGCAACAAAGAGATCTATCTTCTACAGTTATAGAATCAGACTTCTCATCTTATGGTGCAGTGTGCCACCATGTTATGGAAACTTTTACAAGCATTCTACGGTACCTAAACAACCGCTAGTGACAATTCCTTCTCCTATGGTTATGTCTATTATTGTAGCACAAAATCCTCAACTATCTTATACTACTCCAAACATTTCAATCCTCGAGGTGGAAGATTCTCGAAAACCATTCATATCTTCAATAGATATTACTTATGCTACCCCACACCAAGCAGTGATCGGGGGCGCTCATCGACATGGCAATGAAGCCTAGCAGAACAACTATCCTACACTTGGGTAGGTCCATTCCATTGAGGCTTAATGCTCTTTTTGCATCAATACCCTTCCCTTGTGCTACAAACATCATAGTCAATACCACCAGATTGGGGATCATTTTGCATTCGTAGCCACATATCCAATCAGTTAAGAAAATATCCTTACCCACATCTAGATTAATTATGAAACTTCTGTCCACTTCAGAAGTCCATGGCAAAGGATAGCACAAGCATGAGTTCCTAATTCCATTCCACTTCGGGTTTGCAAACTATGGTGGGAAGTCTATTTTACCCCCAACCAATTACCTTCACTTAAAATGATTTTGACTTGACATTCGCTATCTTGCTATCCCTATACTCGACCTTGTATGTAGAGTTCTGCTCGCCTTGAAATATTATTCTTTCCTCCTTGGTGAAAAAGGGCAAAGATATGGGAGAAAGAATTCTAAAATTAGAGTTTTGATCAAGTCTACACCATATTCTATATATATCTATCATCTATATTTAGAAGTAGGGAGACATAAATTCAATAAGATATTTGCGTTGGTTTTAGGTTGCATTTTTTTCTTTCTCATTTGGAAGGCTCAGTCCCACACTCTGACTTCAACGATGGGGACAACGTCCGCACTCCGGTGCTCCAATGAACAAGAATTATCCGGCGGTAGCTGCTAGCTTTCCCCATCTCTCCTAACTTCCCCGGTCTACGGCCCGAGCTGTATGAGGCAAAAACTAGTCCCACGTACAACTCAGAGGCCGAGCCCCACCCAACAGTCATGGTGGGACTTTGGTCTACTAACATAAAAAAGATAGATTTCACTCAACGATTGTCTTTGGGTTTCGAACTCCATGTGGAGAAGGAACGATGTTGTTTGCGAGGTCTCGATTATTTACATGGACCCACTAATGTGTATTGGTGTTATTTGTTGTATTGGATGATTCTCGAACACCATCGTCGATCCTCGATTGTACTAACAATCACGGACGCTCGAATTAGTAGGGAAAATCAGTTCAAGAAAGAGTGATAAGAAGGAGAAGAAAAAATCCTATGTTTCTTGTGTGTGTCACTTTTAATGCATATTAAATCATACCTTTTTCGTGGAGACTAATGTTGTATTAATTAATAAATAATACATTGAGTCGTCCAAAGGAAACATGATTCTAGAAATTTGACATAGATTCAGTTTACTCCCATGTAGGGTTCTTACCGAATCCATTATGTACCTGGATAAAAAGAGTTGGTGAGTCCAAATGTTTGGACCGCCAAATCCACCCCATCAGTTATTATTTTTGGTTTTTGCGGAATTTTTTATTGCATAAATGGGATAGTAACTTATAAATATAACAATATGATAAATATATTTTTATTGATATATATATATATATATATATATATATATATATATATATATATATATATATATATATATATATATATATATATATATATATATATATATATATATATATATATATATATATATATATATATATATATATATATATATATTATTTCGGGGCTCTTTGATATAACTCCCTCAATATTTCTTTTAATAGAGAGAGGCCCAAATTATTTTGCACCATTTGAGAAAAATCCCTTCCTAATTTCAGCCACCCATTTTTCAGTAATGCCCATGTCACCGCATCAACACTATCACCAATTACGCACCTGCCACATCATCAGCCGTTTTTTTTTTTTTTTTTTTTTAAATTATTTATTTATTTATTAATTATTTTTCTCCATCAGGTATATTAATGGACTATGCGACATAAGCATAGTCGATTAAGAATATGACTACTAAAAATAACAAATCACAAGTACAAAATAATACAAATCAAATATATTTTACAATAACAAAAAATATACAAATATTATAATTGATTTGTACAATTGGAGTCAATAAAAAAAAAAATCAAAAAAAAATGGAGTTGATTAACACTACTAGAAAATCATGATTTAGTGATAGATATATCCGTCACTAATTCATTTATTCCGTCGCCAAAATATAGTTATCGACGGATTTAGGCCGTCGCAAATGCCATTACCGGATTATAGTAAAGTAGATGCTTACGCAGACATATTTTGATTTTCCATCAACCTAATCATTATTCTGTTTTGTTTTGTGAATCATCAAAAATAACTCAGAAGCAGTAGGCTCTACTCCTTTCTCTTTCACCTAAAAAAAAAACTATTGCTCAAACTTACACTTCCTTTATGTTCAAAATGTCTTCTTATTGTCGTGTGGTCTTCCGCGGGCCAATTGTACAACTTCTGCATGTATTCAATATAAATAACACATAAATAATTTTCAAATCATGACCGACAATTAATATTATATTATTTTTAAAGAGAATTCAAAGTAATGAGAAGCTCTGAAATGCAAGACATGTTTTGTGAAATATTAATTAGACAAATTAAAGTATTCAAGATTATACCAGACTATAAATTACTGTGTTGCACATATATATGATGTAATATTACTATGGCAATCACCTTCCACGCTATCATATTCAGCCTACTATCACTTCGAAAAAAAAAATCATATACAGTATGTTGAGGTACACTTAGAAAATTCACTCAAGAAAAGTGCATAAACATAAAATGCAGCTTCAAATCAACACTAGTAATTACTCAAGAACTAGTTGTAGAATTTTTACAATCTAAAGTGAACATACGTAAAATTCAGTAAATCAACGGTCTCTAACATAATCCGGTACATTCTTCCACGTAGGCCATGAACCACTGAATGCTATTTTGAATATTGCGACCAATTTTCTCTAAGTACTTGAAGGATGAAAGCTGTTAAATAAATCAAAAATATTTATGTTAACACAATATATATCCATTAAATAAGGTGATCAAAGTTTACCTATGTCTGTCCACTTTCAATAAAATTCGTCAGGTAGCAATTATTTCTTGTGAGATAGTCGTTTATAAACTCTTATAAACTCATCTGTCAATCCTTTTTGACTTTTCACAAGTCTATTATACATTCAAGTACGATCACTTCTAATAGAACTCATTATTGTTAATTCAAAAAGCGAAGTTGATGAATTACACACAAGAAAAAAAATGTTAAATAAACAATTGCTCTTGTGAATAGTGCCACAAATTATTGTCAGCATATAATCAGCAATATCCCAAAAATTATACACATAATCCAATTAGTAATGAAAGATAAGGGTTTCCCTAATATTTATAAATTTTGAGTAAGTCTACAGAATCGAAATTCCCGTTAGTTTTTGTGCTAAATTTACTCTTTTAACTACATAATGTCTAAAGTCAATCAGTATACACCGAGAGAGACGAGAGACATAATTAATTTAAGAAAATCAATAACATTAAAGGTAGAAGTTTACCAGATTTTAGACCTCTCTTTGAGAAGTACTTTCGCTGGAGGGGAAGTTGAAAGAGAACTCACCAGCGTGGAATGTTTGATGCCCGTCAAAGTCGAGAAACAACAGCAGATTTTTTTTCTTCTGAAAATTGGTGTTTGTTCGAGATTAGAAATTGGGGATTTTTTTTTCTTCTCAAAACAACGATATAAAAGTTAGAGTGAGAAAAAATCGAGAGTTCTTGAACACGGTAAAACTGCCAAAGATAGACGAGAATCTTGGATGCATGGAATTCGACTTGTCCAACGAATTCTTCTCTTTCTTTTCTTCCAATTCCAAACCATGAGCTCTTCAATCAACTCCCATGTGTTGATTCTTATCATTCTGAACATGTCCAACTTCATTAAACTCACACGCTTTCTCTTCTTCCAATTCTTCGTATCGGAGCTAGTAAGGATCGCATCATACCCCCTATCTTCAAAATGATTCGTCCTCGAATCCTGCCCAATGTTAAATGAAGCAGTGATGAAATTTGTTCGATGATCTATCCTTCGGATTGGTAGTAAAATTAACTCGTGCTCTTCAAGCTCGATTTCGTCACTGTTAAACTTTGAATCCAAATGATACAAACCACGCTAGCAATGTGACGAGACTCGATATCAATACTTCAGATATCAAATCTTGGACCGTTCTAAAGAAAGAGTCAAAGGTGAAACCGCGACCCGTTGCCTATAAATATGCAAGAACCTTGGTATGAGAAGACGCCACAATCGATTGCAGAAGATCGATTGATAAGTCGGGGTGAACAAACGGAATCCACCAATATGCTTGAAAAGTTCTTAAAGAACCATAGAGAATAAACTCATTTTAATAATCAAAATTCGTCCATTAAAATAAGGCAAATTGGCGGCCTATTTATAAGATCTAAAAAGAATCCGTTTTCACAAGGAAAATGACTATTACCTAAACTATAATAAGGAAACTAATAAATGAGAAAACCCTAACCATAAAGAACTCAAAAATAGTAAATATATATTAAATCCTACTATTAAAACGTGCATATATAAATTCAATAACTTGAACATCAAGTCGACTTCTCGATCACCCTTCCAAACTCGCGTAGACATTTTTTGTTGTGCACGTCCAAGCACTTCAAGCTCGATTTCGTCACTGTTACACTTCGAATCTCTCTTTGATCGAAACATGAAAATTGTAGATCCTTCCGCTATCATTCCAGATTATTTTAAATCAACCTAAATGGACTTCTGATGAGAGAGTTAAAACTCAAACGGTAAAAATGCCAGAGATAGACGAGAATCTTCGATGCATGGAATTCAACTTGTCCAACGAATTCTTCTGTTTCTTTTCTTCCAATTCCAAACCATGGGCTCTTCAATCAACGCCCTTGTGCTGATTCTTATCATTCTGAACACAACCAACTTCATTAAACTCACACGCTTTCTCTTCTTCCAATTCTTCGTATCGGGGCTAGTAAAGATCACATCAACACCCTTGTATGCCAGTGCCAATTATATAAAGTTAGGTTTTGATAAGATCCCTCAAATGGTAGAAGCAACCCTTCGTGCGACCATTCCATCTTTGTTGTAACCACAACAAGATATATTTTATCACACACCACCAACAATGATTAATAGGTGTTCCTCTTCGAAATCGAGAAACACATCATCGGGTCCCACAAATGGGACATCTTCTTCCAAACCAGACAGCCAAACTGAAAAGGGTTTGAAGCTCAACAACACTGGCAAAATAAATGTTAATATAAGTGTTGATGGCTCGATCATAGTTGATTTAACCAACTACGATGAAGCTCATCAAAAAAATAATTTTAGAACTGAGAATCGTAGCCAAATGGCCAAGGACCCAACTTTGCCAAGGGGTTTGAATTTCGTCAGCACTGCTAATTCAAGTGCTGATGTCTTTGGCATAGTTGATTGCACCAACTACAATGACGATCATCAATCAAATGATTTTGAAACTGAGGACCAACCACCAAAGTTGTCAGCAGAAGGTTATGGAGTAGGCCAATGATTCTTTAGAGATTGTTCGATAAAGATCCTCTGTTGAGGTATGCTTAATTGTTATTACCATGTATTTAATCGATTATCCTAACTTAATACAATAAATGTGTGAGAGTATTCAAAATGTTCAATTGATGATAAAATATTGATCTATTATTTATGCACATGAATCATCTGGCTCTTGTATTCAAATGGTGGGACATGTTAAGGAGTGACCTCCTCACTTTGGAGCATCCAAATTTTCTTTCTAGTGGCGTAAGTCGTAATATTTCATTTACTTACCGATCTAATTATTTACACCATAAGTTATTTTATAGTGTAAATATCTTTGGTGAAGGTTATCGATGGTGTGGCAACAATGCTAACATCAGACATGATTGAGGAAGATGTTGATCGACCACGTTGGTAGCCTGCTACATTTTCGGTACATTTGATTTCAACTACATAATTTGCGTTATTATCTGCGTTTGATTTCAAATACATGATTACATGTTATTATTAATAATAACATGATTATTTGGTACAACAAACATTGACGGGTGATTGAACGTTGGAAATTGAAAACATCCTTGGGCACTTTTTTAAACCCAAATTAATTCAAGGTTATGCTGGTTCAATGTCAACTATAAAGGAGATCTACATCCCACTTAATGACCACCGACAACACTGGTTTTGTGTGATATTAGATCTTACCACCAATACGGTGTTGATTAGTGATACTCAACCCACCTGCGATCTTCGGAGGCAGATTGTCACCAGATTGGTAATAACTACCAACCACAAAATATTGTTTGCGGTATTATTACGATGAATACAAATGTAGTATAATTAATTGTGTCTTAAATAATGCAACTCAAAAGACTGGAGTTTGTGTTGCTCAAATGGGATTATAAGGAGTGCAAGCAAAGATTTAATTTAAATAACCTCAGCTACGAAAACGCCGACTGTGTACCCCTCCAACCAAATGGGTAAGTTAAATCTCACTTTTCTCCTCGATATTTGTGATATTCAATGTTATTCTAATAAATTCATACATACAAGTATGATTGTGGATTGTACGTGTGCTTGATAAAGATGAATGGAAACAAATTCAATACACCCATCAGATATGTGAGCAAACAAAATATATACCTTAAAGTTTAACCATACATTTAATTTGTTCAGAATATATATTTCAGAATGAATGTAAACTGCATTTTGTTTCTTTATAAGGAGATTCAGCATTAGTAAGAAGATCTCAGGCTTTGACACTGGCACGAAGTAAACATCAGAGCATGGATTATGTTACCAAATTCCTAGTCATGTCGAAAATTGTCGCGGTGATACTGAGGAAGATTTTGATTTATATAATACTACAATGACTTTGTAATCAAATGTGTAATGGTCGGGGATAATTTTCTTTATGTAAATTATTTGATAGATTTTTTAACTCGTGGGCTTTTTCAGGCCCAATATTTGTAGCTAGATTGGGTTTGACCCAATTTTGTTTTTTTTTTATATTGGCCAGTTGTTCTCTTTTATGCATCAAAAAATTAATAATGACTAATATTTAAAAGGATGATTTGCTATAATGCCGTTGTTGATTCCTGCCGATGCACGTGTTACTGTCTATAATGCCGTTGGTGATTATTGCTGATAAAAGGATGATTTGCACTTCTCTCCCTCTCACTCCTTCCCTTTTGCTCTATTTTCTGCCCTTTTGCCCTAATTTTGTCAAATTCATTGGGAACACACAAATTCCTGTAAAACAAAACACAATGTCTACGTACTCATCTAACAACACGACGACGAGGAGGAATAATGCTTCCAATGCACACTTGGATTTGAGGTATGCAATGCCTCATCTATGCAAGTGCAAATTGAGATTAGGTATAAAGGTGGTTCAATTTAGTCCAGACACGAAGGGTAAATTGTACTATTCCTGTCAAGAATGCAATTTCTTCCGCTGGTGTCATCCACAACGAGCGATTGAGGTACCACTTGGAATGCATGTACAAGATTTTCCAGATTAAATGGAAGAGACAGCTGAAAGTTTTCAAACAGCCAGGTCTACAAGGGTTGATGGAATAGATGGAGATGAAAACTTTTGCATATTTCATGGATTATAATTGCATCATGTTTATACTCGTGGTGGTTCTGTTGTTGAAACTCTAGAAAATTGTTGATTGGCGTATTGTGCATCAATGATGTAATGGATGAACCTTTTCAAATGATGTAAATTATATTTAACAGTGATGAATTGGACGAATAGCGAAAACTTCAATATATATATTAATTAACATTTAACAACTAAATAAAACTTAAGAAATTAATTTAAGTTACAAATAAAATTAACCTTAGATTCGTCGCCACCCACCCCTACCCCATGAACCAGCAATGGATTCCATCTCCAGGATAGTGCTCTTACCTCCGTCCGTTGCCGCTCACAATTCAACGATTAACATGGGACCCAACCTCAAAGGTGATACAAACTCTTTTATATCGAACTTTATGGAGTGTTTGTGTATATGATTCAGCAAAAGTAAGGGGGAAATAAAAAAGGGATTTTTTTTTAATTAGGTCAATTTTGGGGTTGCGGATTTAATCGATATATTCGCCCTCGATGAATTCATAGGCAACCAACTGTCATCAATTATTTGCAGCGATTTTTCCATTCAATTAATTGAGGGGTAAATCAGACTATTCCATATTAGTCTATTTTATTTTAATGTAATAAATAATTTTAAGTGAGAAGGATACATGCTTAATTGCTCAAATTATTATTTTAATCATTTTTCTAGGAAGCCCAGAATCAGTTCTTCATTCAACGGTTCAGATCTAATCTATATTTAAAATGAATTGTTATTTAGGGGGTATCTGACCTCAGGTAGGTTGTGAGCAATCGGACGCTAGAAAAAATCCCCATAAAATATTATTTTACATAGTTTAAGTATTTGTTGGAAATTTTTACACTTATTCTAGCATTTGGTGTTAATGAAATGTCTTAGATCAATTGCAAGTAGTTAGATATTGAGTTCTTCTATCAAATTTTTATTAATAAAAAAAATTCCAGCAATCTTTGCATTTTTTAATAATTTAAAAGTATTTTACAAGTTGAAATATACTATATTTTGTTTTATATATTTAAACAAACGTTACATATATTTACTTGTTCAATAATATTTTCGTACTATTTTCAAAAAAAAACTTCGAGGCTCTATCCTAAACTCCATAAAGTTTTCGTTTACCTTAACTTCGTCAATATTTTAGTCATGTTCTTCCTAAAATTGTTAACTGCTAATAAAAAATCTTGTCCAGTGGTTCTCGTTAAAATAAACTAATTTACAAATTTTACAATACAAATCGAGGCCCATTTATTACAATTACGAATTCTTATAATTCGCCTAAGCCCCCAATTTTTCAGGAACGACCCTGGTCATAACAAATTAGAGCCACTTTCTAAAAAAATGATAATATTTCCTATGTATTAAAGGAACGTGACTTTATTTTAAAATAGTTGTAAAAATGAACGTCCCAAGTTATAAAATATATAAAAAAGTAAATAATAAATATTTGGATAAATCATTACTAGTCATAGTCCACGTGTCACATGCGTTACATTTCCTGCTGACACGTTAGCTCTTCCTCTTGACTTGTCTCCTAAGTCTCGATCCTTATAGATGCTTCTAGGAAGCAGTAGCAAAGCACACATCTCTTACTCTCAAACATTCAATTTTCTCCCAAAAACATAATAAAATAATATTTCGAATTCTTCAACAAAGCTCTATAGCAAAAAATCTCTAATGGCTCCGCCTGAGATTGCAGTGAACTCAACCGCAACAAACAATGGCGGTGGCGGCGGCGGCGGCGGCGTGACGTGGGAGGAGGGCAATGCTGCGCCTAGTTATGCTTACGTCACGTTCTTGGCCGGTGACGGTGACTATGTGAAAGGTGTGATTGGATTGGCCAAGGGTTTGAGGAAGGTCGGAGCAGCTTACCCGCTGGTGGTGGCGGTTCTGCCTGATGTTCCGGTGGAGCACCGCCGTCTTCTGGTGGACCAAGGGTGTCTCCTCCGTCTCATCCACCCAGTTTTTCCGGCTGCAGCCACCGGCGACGACTGCCCTTTTGTTAGGCCTTACTTTGTTGTCAACTACTGTAAGCTTCGCCTTTGGGAGGTACGTATACTACATATATATATATATATACATATATATATACTTTAATAATTTGCATTATATTTAATTTCTTTTTTATATTTATTACGAATTGTGAAACTTTTGTATATTGTTAATTAATCTTTATTTAATTGGTTTGTGTAGGCATATTGTTCAAGTTTTATGTAAGGGTTTTGGGTGCGTTTTCTTCACCCTTTGGTGTGTCGTACTTATGAAAATACGACAACGAATTAAGCAATACTAATTAATAAAATACGAATCCAACAAAATTGAAGATCGTATAGATAACGAGTAATGTTACTATATATTAGGGGTTATTGAGTTAAATTATTTTAAAGAAGAACATATATTTTCTTATTTTGAATTGATTTCGATCTGAAAATTTTCAATTTTGAAGGAACTACGAAAGTTTCGATATCACATATTTTCAATTTTCTTCAAACGGGATTCCTATTTTTGATCCGATTTTAATTTTTGAAAATTTCTATTTTTTTTTTCTTTTCGATAATTACACTTAATTATATATTTTGCGTTGTAGGTGACCTATATATTTGAATTTCCTGATTCTTTTTTTGTTTTTGAGTAAAATTATGCGGTTTCCAATTCAAAAGTTTACCTATTTTTTGGGAACGGAACTGGAAATAGTTTCTCCCTTTAAAAAAAATGGATTTTTTAATACCAATGTAATACACTATCGGGAGATATTTTTCATTAAATACATTGGTTCACAAATTTAGCTTGATTTTTGTATCCAACTACCTAAATCGATCTAATTAGTTTGGGGAAGCCAAATTTCGAGAGCCTTAAAAGTTAAAACACACACAAAAGGCGACTCTAATTAATAAAATCATTAAGTTTGTTATTGAGAATAGTTTTATGTGTGATTTTGCGATGTAGTTTGTGGAGTACAACAAAATGATATACTTGGATGCAGACATCCAAGTCTTTGACAATATTGACCATCTCTTCGACTTGCCAAACGGCTCCTTCTACGGAGTAGTCGACTGCCTATGCGAGATGTACGGCCCACCTTGCCCCCAAAAGATCCGATGGCCCAAAGAACTCGGACCGGAACCCACCTTCTATTTCAATGGGGGCATGTTCATGTTCGAGCCGAACCTAAACACGTACGATGAATTACTACGAACTCTCGATGTCACTCCTCCAACACCTTTTGCGGAGCAGGTGAAAAAGCCATATTTCTTATTTAATTTATTTGTGGATGTTTGTTAATATAATATGTCGCACTAGACACTTTCTTAAGGGTTAAATTAAATGCAATTATATTATTTAGAAAATGGCTAGTGTTAATTAAATGGCATTTTAGAGGTAATTTATTTGTGTTGATTGCTATATGTAGACACTTTGTTAAGGGGTCTTCGGGAAATTGAAACGTAGTTTAAGTTAAATGCAATTGTATTATTTAAAAGATGGCGCTAGTGTTAATTAAATGGCATTTTGGAGGCCATTTGTTTGTGTTGATTGCGATATGTAACTAGTGTTTCTTGATTTTTGTAGGATTTTCTGAACATGTTCTTTAGGGAGGTGGCGAAGCCGCTACTTCCTATATACAATATGTTGGTGGCGATGATGTGGCGGCACCCGGAGATGGTGGATCTGGATAAGGTTAAAGTAGTCCATTACTGTGTGGGAGGGTCGAAACCGTGGAGATACACCGGAAAAGAAGAGAACATGGATCGAGCGGATATCAAAATGTTGGTGGAGAGATGGTGGGACATATTCAACGACGAGTCCTTGGACTTCAAGAACCGAGGTGATGGACGTGGTGGTGGTGGTGGTCGTCGAATGCTGGCAGCGCCGGCGGTGGAGACGGCGGAGGTGATGGTTCTCTATCCGTCGGTGTCGCCGGCGGCGTAGTTTGTTTCTTTGATTTGTGTTTCGGGCGTGCATCTAAATCGTTTGTAATGATCTTGTCTTTGTCTTTGGTATTAGACAGTAACGAAGTTAATTACTTGTGAAGATGATGCGGATTTTGAATCTCAATTTTAAGTAGATGTGTGCTGCTCCCGCAATAATCAAATCCTCGGAAACCCGGTTATTTTTAAAACCAAGCATGTGTGCTCTCTCTTACTTTTCTTTTTCCCAACATCTTGAAACATATATGTTATATATGGGGTTTTTTGAAAAAACCATCCATGTGTAATCTAAAATTGTTGAAAACCTCTCTGTGTTAAAATATTTAGCAATAAACCCCCTATGAAAATTAGTCAAAGGCGACAAGGGCCGTGCCAGCCTGTCGTGTGCTCAACATGTGGATTGTGAGTTTGTGGGTGTATTTTTAACCCAAAAGGATCAAAATGCCCGTTAAATTATAAATTTTAAAAATTACAGATTCACCATGAAATTAAATATGGCTCAAAATGAAGTTCAAAAAAATTCAATTCAATCCTTAACCTTTTCAAAAAAGTTATCTTCTCCAAAATAAACAAAAAATTTCACTCAACCAGCTTCACACCACCTCCGACGTCTTCGTCATCAGAAAACATCAATCTTGATTGCTACTCTGAAACGGCATCGTCGAGCCCACCTCCGACCCGCACTCGAAGTCCAAAACGGTGTCGTTCCAAGTCGGTAGCACAAAATAGATCTAAACCGGCTCCAATTCGTTCTTGGGTTGGCAGCTTACCTCCCAAACCTCGATTCTAAATCAACCTTGATTCGTACATGAGTGAGGTCGACTCCAAAACCACCTCCACCACGGCCACCGTCATAACCACCTCCACCACACCCGCCGCCATAACCACCGTACCTCCCTCACGATGTCAGGATCCACCGCATGCCGCCGCAAGTGCAGATAGGCGATGGTTCTCGGACGTGTGCGACGGTTGATGCACCAATAGAGAGCTTTTATGTAGTAGTTGTCTCTAGAGGCGGAACAAGGATCAAAATGTAGGGGGGCTAACTAAAATTTTGGGGTTCAGAGCAGCGCCCCAAATAAAAATTTAGGTTCTCAAAACATTGCAAAAATAAGTTTATATTACTAATTTTAAATTAAAATATCATATATATTATAATTATATCATATTTTAATCATCACACAAAATTCTAAATTAATTTCAATTATTCTAATAATGTATTGCACTTAATATTCCGGGATTCATGGCACGATCTCAAGGCATTGATAAAAAAAATTCAAAAATAAGTAATATTCATAAATTTTATTTAAAATAATACAAGTTTTAAGCATCTTACTTTATATTTTATATTAAATATGATATATTTATCTATAATTTATATAAGATTATGGAGAAGAAACAAAAAAAATAATGGATTAAGATACATATTTACAAAAACTTTGGGGGAGCCAAAAGTAATATTCAAAAAATACAGTACCAAATATCTATGAAAAAAATTCTTGGGTGGTCAACAGGCCCCCTCCCTCTTGCATGTACCGCCCCTAGTTGTTTGGGTTTGGATTTCGGGTTGGGGGTGGGACGGTTTGACAGGGAAGAGCAATTGTACAATAATTTGTTTTTTTTTTCTTTAGATACCTTTTTTGTTTTCTTTTCAATTTTTTTTTTGGGGTTAGATATATTTTTTTTATTCAGGGTAATTTTGTCATTTCCCTTAAGTCAACAATAAAAAACGAAATAAGGGGCAGTGCGCTATATAGAAGATACCATAAGAGGGTTCTTGCTAATTTTTTTAACACGATGGCTTTTTCGGCTACTTGAGATTGCGTAGGGGGTTTTATGCAATAAGCTCATGTTATACTAGTATTCACACGTGCGATGCACGGGGTGGCATATTTTCAACTGGAAGTACATGTCTGAAAAATAAATTTACGCATATATAAATTATTATACGCTCATTGAATTTAAATACAAAAAGCGACCAGCAATATTGAAGCATCATATTCTTCATAGTTACATCATAAGAATAATATTAAAATATTAGTATATCGTCAAAAATAAATCTTAAAGGTAATAAAATTTGCACTGAGCATCCTAGGGACATGATTGAAAATAACATCGCACGGGGGAAATTATATAGAGAAGAAACATCTGCCAAAGAATAAGTTGTTAAAAAAAAGACATGTTACATGAATAATTGGTAAATATGAAAATATTCTCTACCTTCAAATTCGATAATAATTGGTAAATATGAAAATATTCTCTACCTTCAAATTCGATAATAATTGGTAAATATGAAAATATTCTCTACCTTCAAATTCGATGAAATACTTCCTTGTACACGACATTTCTAGTAAGATTGGTGAGTTCACTCGAATCTAACTTGATGAATATCTTAATGCCACCTCTGCTTGTAACTCTGGACAGTGCAACATATAGTTGATCATGGCTGAAGATATGCTTAGGAAGATACAAACCAACATGCGAAAGAGTTTGACCTTGGCTTTTATTGATCGTCATTGCAAAAGAAACAATCAACGGAAACTGTCTTCTCTGAAATTTAATTGGCAGTCCGGTAGATGGTATTAAAGTTATCCGAAGAATGAACACCATGTCACCAATATTTTTTCCGGAAGGATTTTTGCAACTCAGAACGTGAATGCTAGTTCTAATAATTTGAAGTTTGGTCCCGTCACACAATCCTTTAGCTTGATCGATGTTTCTTATTAGCATAACGGGTGCACCAATCTTGAACTTCAACGCATGAGAACGAAGTTCGGAGCATCTTATTGTGTTGAGGAATTCAGTCGAATAAATTTCTGCATTATCCTCCATTGTTTGCTCGTCCCTAAACATACTATCTGAGCTCAGGTACACCTTCTCCTCTCCTGGAAGGAGAGACATTAAGTGATCGTTCACAAACTCGACGCATTCATTAGTTGGTGCAAGAATTGCTCTCCCTTGAAAATAATCTGGATCATATATGTTACTCAACAATCCGGGTAAATTAATTCCAGTAGGTCTCTGAATGGATCTTCTGAATCACCAATCAACATGCCATCTGGAATCACTATCGAAGCTTCACCATGATTTTGTTCCCCAACATCCTCACTACCAACCTTCAGTATCCAGTCTCCAAATTCTTTTACCTCATCCACGTTAGATGGAGAAGAGCATGACTGCAATCTCATGTTCTTAGTCAACTTCATGACACGACAGAAATTCCACAGCGAAGAGGAGTTTATCGTAGCATGTACTATGTCCTGGCTTGATGCTTTGAGTACAACTGGTAAAATCTGCCTAAAATCTCCTCTAAAAACAACCACATTTCCACCAAAGAGTTGTCAACCTGTAATATTGACTTCATTGTCTTGTCAAGCGCTTCAAAACAATATCTATGCATCATAGCAGCCTCGTCCCATATAATAAGCTTTGCCCTTATGAACAACTCCGCCTGTGGACTTTGTTGCGATATGCTACAGGTGGAACTCTCGTGTACATTTATGGGTAGTCCGAATCGAGAATGAGTTGTTCTTCCACCGGGGAGCAATAACAATGCTATACCACTCGATGCAACGTTAATTACAATCTCTCCCTTGGAACGAACTGCAGCCGAAAGAGTTTACCCATAGAAACGTCTTTCCCGTTTCACCATGGCCATATAGAAAGAACATTCCACCACGGTCATTGGATACAACATCCATGACTACATCATAAACCTTTGTTTGCACATCTGTAATTCAAGCAAGACACCGTTGAAGTTCCCTACCCATTTCAAAGCGGTCGTAATACAGTTCATCTAACACCAATATGTTTACTGTGTCATCCGCTGAGAATTCGATTGGAACTGGCATGGACGCGTAATTTCGCAAGCTTTTACCATTGCTTTGCAATTTTTTTCTATTTCGGTGAGAGTATGGTTCTTCAAGCTTTCATCCGATATATGTAAATTTTCAAAAAAAAAATAGATAAATTATGTGCATTTAGTTCAAAACGACAATATTAAAAGGATGATAATATTTAAAATCTAATTGAATAATGTGTTATACAAATTGCCATACCTGGATTATTATGAAGACTTTGTTGTTTGTAAGCAATACCCTCAGCCAAATCCAACCAACAACTTTGTCAAACATGTTCGGGCCGACTTAAGCTATTGGAAAGAAGCATAACTACAAATAACCTTCTTAAATAATTCCTCGGTGCCCAAGTATTCACTTCTATTAATGAATATATGTATTCTTTGTCGTTATCTAATAAACCCAACACATAACATGCATCCCTGAACGTAGGGTAGACGGTGTCAAAAACTTTTCTGATGTCCTCGTAGCATGTATATCCCCTCTGAATGTTAATTAGCAATCTAAGGTATTAGTCTTTCCCCTTTCCAGGGGGAACATTCGCAAGCCTACCAATAGAAAATCATTTTTTCCTTGGCGCCCAAGTTCGAGAATCCTCTTTTAACCCAAGTTCGCAAACCTCCACATTGCCTCACATGCCGAAAGATATCTGCAGTCGTAGTACATCTTTATCTCATCACAAATCTCAGCACCGCCATCTGTATTGCGTGTTTCATAAAATGCCGCCGTAACTCGGCTATCCCCCTTGTTTACGTATTTGAACATGTATTTGATTGACTTGTTCTGGTTGCATAACTCGATATTAATGTGAGATCGGTATTTACTCAACAATATACGATTGTACGGGACTACAAACCCATTGTCAAGAGTAGTCTTCTTCTTTGTAATTGTTCTGCCATCTTCCATTCTCCTGTACACAGTAAAACCATCTGCATCTGATTCAGTGCGCTGCACAAATGGCTTTGGAAATCGCTTCGTGCAAACTCGATCCTTCATACAGGGAGATTTCAAATTTGCCTGACCGCACGGTCCATGTATCATCATATACTTCTCCACCAACTGGTACATCTTTCGGTCATTTACTTCGTCAGGATTTTCAGCACATATGATCCTATCAATTTCTTCTGGGTTATTGGGCTTATCGTCATTATGAAACTACAATAAAATATGTGCATGCGGTAGACCTCGTTTCTGAAATTCAATTAAGCATACATCTGCATAGAAAATACAAACATATGGTATTAAAAAAATATGCATTAATTTAGTTAAGGAAGCAACAAGTAGTTAAACTCACACATGAGCAAATTCTTTAATTTATATGAATGAAGTAAATGTATAATTATAAACTGAGATCTAATTAAATACTTACATGCTGTAATACGTCTGAATATACAACCTTTCTTGATTTTTGTCATCATACTATCGAGCTTCATCTTGAACACACTACAAAGAATGTCTGGCCGATCCTCCGGCCTGAGATTTGTATCTTTCAACACCCTTTGTATTTCTGGCCATTGAGGATTGCATGTGATGGCAATGAAGAGGGTTGGAGATCCAATCCAGTTACATATTTGAAGAGCATCAATGAAGTTGTTAAACATATACCTTGGACCTGCGGTGAACGACCCTGGAATTATAATGCGTTGTCCAATTGATTTACCCTCAGTGTCTCCTTTAAAAATATTTTATTTGATACCCTTGTACATGTCAACCCTAAGTTGATCTTGATTGAACCTTATGAAATTCAACCTCTGTGACACTACCATCGAAAATACATCAACACAGAACTGCTGAAATAACTTCTTGAAATGCAAAAGTAACAAATGTTATCAACGCCGTTTCTGAATTAGATATGCAAAGAAATCTCGCATGCTTACCTTCCTCCATTTTCTATTATCAGCAAGTAAAGATTCTCTCAAACAGATATCGTCTCGATAATCATCTTCCCTGTAAGGAAATAAAAGAGGATACTGTAGAGGCAAGTAAAGAGGATGGAGCTCACTGATTCGTTGAAGCTTATTTGAGCGTGTCTCAGCTTCAATATCCCTAAATGCATGTAACGAATCCAATACAATGCAATTGACCTGCTATTTTGTACAATGATTATACAAAATAAGTAAAACATTACCAAAATAATACAAATATAAATATTTAATGACATAAAATCATTCTACAATAAATTACCTTGATAAAAATATTGAGTGGAGCCCGTAGCAAGTTCCTAGTACAATGCAAATTAACCTACAAATGAGGAATGCCAAAACATATAAGTTATACAAAAATAAAGGTCATTATGTAAAATTGTATAAGATTTTATATAGTTACCTTCATATATGCCGAAAAATATCCTTGTACCACATTATTTGTAGTTGGTTGTATCGCCAGATTTCGACGTGATCAAAATCCTTATGCCACTTCAACTATTAACTCTCGAGTGTGCGACATAGAGTTGTCCATGACTGAAAACATGTCTGAGCAAGTGCAATACTACATGGGAAAGAGTTTGTCTTTAACTTTTATTGATTGTTATTGCAAAGGAAACCATCGCCGAAGACTGACGTTGCTAAAATTTAATTGGCGATGTAGAGTTGGACGGTACCAATATCATTTGAGCAATGAACGTACACTATATGGTCAACATGTTTATCGGGTAGTGTCTTGCATTTGAGAACGTGTTTTCGCATATTAATAACCTGAAACCTAGTTCCACTACACGATATGGTGTTGAGGAACTCGGATCTATGATATTAACTCCTCATTGTACACACTATCGGAATTCAAATAAACCTTCTCTTCTCCAGTTATGAGCGACAAAAAATGATCATTCACAAAACCGACACTTTCATTAGCCGATGCAATAATTGTTATGGCCTCAAAGTACTCAGGATTGAACAGGTTGCTCACCATATCCAGGTAAACAAACTCTATAAGATCAAAAAATGGATCTGCAGAATCACGGATAAGCATGTCATCAAAAATTTCAATTTCAAAATTATTTTATTAGTATTAGTCTTAGTCATAATCATCATACTAATACTAATATTAATATTAATATTAATACTAATACTAATACTATTACAAATACTTATACTAATACTAATACTAATACTAATACTAATACTAATACTAATACTAATGCTACTACCAATACTAATACTTTAATGCTAATATTAATGTACTAATACCAATACTAATGTACTGATACTAAAACCGGTATCAATACAAATATCAATACCAAAACCAATACTAATACCAATACAAATATCAATACCAATTGTTTTATTATTATTAATCTTAATCATATTCCTCATACTAATACTAATACTAATACTAACACTAATATTAATACTAATACTAATACTAATATTAATACTACTACTAATGTTAATACGTTAATGCTAATATTAATGTACTGATGCCAATACTAATGTACTAATACTAAAACCAATAGCAAAAAAAATAGCAATACCAAAACCAATATCATTACCATTACCATTACCATTACCTTTACCTTTACAAATATTAATACTAATCTGATAATAATACTATTACTATTAGTAATACTAATGTTACTGATAATCCTAATATGCTAATGTTA
Source organism: Erythranthe guttata (assembly GCF_056151865.1). Classification (NCBI taxonomy): domain Eukaryota; kingdom Viridiplantae; phylum Streptophyta; class Magnoliopsida; order Lamiales; family Phrymaceae; genus Erythranthe; species Erythranthe guttata. The sequence goes on along the minus strand of NC_142534.1, from coordinate 5,994,739 downwards.
ATGCTAATACCATTGTCAATATCAATTATAATCTTAATCATAATCCTAATGTTAGTGTTAATGCTAATCCTAATCCAAATTCGTTAATACTAATCTCAATCCTAATATGCTATTATTCACATTAATCCTAATACGCTAATGCTAATATATTAATGTTAATTCTACTTCTACTTCTAATGTAAATGGTAATCCTAACCCTAACACTAATGCTAATGCTAATCATAACCAAAATTACAATCCTAATATTAATTCTAATCATAATTATAATCATAATCTTAATCCTAATTATAATTATAGTCCTAATCATAATGCTAATCTTAATTTTAATGCTAATTCTATTGATAATAATAATACTAATCATAGTTCTTATCCTAAAAATACACATATGCTAATGCTAACGCTAATCTTAATACTAATTATATTATGCTAATGTTAATGCTAATCCTAATCCGAATCCTAATTCTAATTATAATGTTAATATTAATACTAATTCTACTAATTCTAGTCATAATGCTAATCATAATACTAATATTCATACTAATAGTAAAATCCTAATGTACCTAATGCTAATGTTAATCCTTATGCTAACACTAATACTAATACTAATATTAATACTTATATGATAACGCTAATTCTAATTCTAATTATAATTCTAATATGCTAATGCTAATATGCGGCTTAATCCCACTTTGCACCCTTGAAATATGCCATTTTTGCACTTTGCACCCTCGAAATAAATTAATAGTACTTTGCACCCTCGAAACATAATAAATCATGCATAATGCATTCCAAATGAATGTTTAAAGCTAATAAATGTAATTTAATATTTTTAGTGGTAGGTTTTAGGATGACAAATGTCAAATAATTTTTTTTTAATCATCAATCATTTTGAAACTATAAAGTGCATAAATAAAAATACATCTCATCAACTTATTTACAAATTATATTTTTTTTATCCCAATAAAATATTTTACGAAAAAAAGAATCCTTCATCTATTTCGTTATCAAGTTATCTAAAAATCATATTTTTTTCCAAATATTTTTACTTCATATTTCCACCACTTACAATAAAAAAATCCATCAATCGAATAATTTAGTGATAAAATTTTATTTTAGTTTATTTTGTAAGAAAATATAGTTTTTTCCAATAATCAGGTGTTTTTATTTCCCGCACTTTTTGCGCTCGAAATTAGGTTGGAGGTTGAAGAAAATAATAATTTATGTATTATTTTGCATCCCTGATAAAAAAAAACAATAAAAAAAATTTCCGTCATTAATCAGTTCATGGTGCATTGTGAATAATTTATTGTGTTTTGAAAGTGCAAAGTACTATTATTGTTTTTCAAGGGTGCAAAGTGCCAAAAGGCTCAATTTCAAGGGTGCAAAGTGGAATTAAGCCGCTAATATACTAATGTTGATCGTAATTCCAGTTCTACTGCTAATGCTTATGCTAATCATAAACATAATCCTAATGTTGATGCTAATCTAAATATGCTAATGCTAATGATAATGTTAATGCTAATACTAATATTAATTCTAATACTAATCCTAATTTTAATGTTAATTCTAATTCTAATCATAATCCAAATACTAATGCTAATATTAATCCTAATCGTAATCCTAATGTTGATGCTAATTCTAATTCTAATACTAATCATAATCTTAATCCTAATACCAATCTTAATCTTGATAGGAATACTAATACTAATATGAATTCTAATTTTAATCCTAATTATAATTCTATTACTAATACTAATCCTAATTCCAGTGTTAATCCTAATATACTAATGATTATCCTAATATGCTAATGTTAATCAGAATATATTTATGTTAGTATTCTAATATTAATCGTAATCCTACTACTAATCCTAATTTTCATATTAATCGTAATATACTAATGCTAATGATAATACTAATATTAATCATACTCTTAATCCTAAGGCAAATCCTTATTATTATTATCAAAACCGTAATCCTAATCCTAATGCTAGTGTTAATTATAATATTACACTTAATTCTAATCATATACAAATATTAATTATACTACTACTACCAATACTAACACTAACACTAACACTAACACTAACACTAACACGTAACAGTAACTGTAGCACTAACACTAACACAAATATTTGTACTAATACTAAAAATACTAATACTAATACTAATTATACTAATATCAATATAATACTAATACTAATATTAATACTAAAACTAATACTAATACTGATACTAATATTAATCCTTATAATATTGATAATAATTCTAATACTTAATAGTAATACTTATACTAATATTATTACCATTACAATATTATTGCTCGTACCATTACTAATATTATAACTCATATTAATATTAATTCTAATCTTAATACTAATTGTAATGATGACTCTATTCATAATCCTGATCATAATACTAATACAAATACAAATAGGAATACTAATGGTAATACTGACCTAATTATAATACTAATACTAATATTAATATTAATCACAATTCCAATCTTAATCGTGATATTAATATTAATTTTGATCATAATCTTAATACTAATCCCAATCATACTAATAATAATATTTATACTTATACTTATACTACTCATACTTATACTAATACTCATACTAATACTAATACTAATATTAATATTAATATTAATAATAATACCAATACCAGTACCAATACCAATATCAATATCATTATCAAACCAACAACAATATTTTGAGTAATTATTGTTTGATTAACCAAATCAATACCATGAAATGCGAAACAAAAAATATTCAAAACAAAGGAATTTGGCATATAAATAAATTTGCCACAAATAAATAATGGGGGTTTTTCATATCGAAAAAAATAATAAATAAATTGCTTCGCATGTATCGCTGATTGTACACAAACTAAAATATGAGAAAGAAAAAAAATTAAAAAGAAGACACATGGTATAAAATTGGTACACAAAAACATGAAACGGAATTGTAAACATAACCGAAAGTACACATATTTCTGGGTAGTAAACATTTGATTGCCAATATATAAGCTGTCCGTCTTGATCATATCTACAAAAACATATACAATTAAAAAAATTGTTATATATGACTGCGAATATAAAAATTTATTCAACTATATTGAAACAAAAAACTCAATCTTTTAACCCATATATAACAAATCATTTAAAACAAAATCTTAACAAAGTTTACATTTATTTGTTTAATTCATTTTCATTGTTTAACAAAGTAAGATATATGTAAACCGGTGATGCTATTAGAATGTATACGTTCGAAATTAATACTGTTAAAATTTGACAAAATTTTATAAGGATTAAAAAAATGGATAAAAAAATAAGGATTAAAAAAGCTACTTATATTTTACTAAACATATTTTTATTTGTGATTCAAAATAAATATAAATATTATCATAATAATGTAAACAAAATCTTTGTTTTTTATGACAATTGCTATCAAAATTTCTATGAATTATGTAACATATTAGTATAACGATAATTTGCATTAATACCAATTTATTAGCTTTCATGAAATACCTCATGACCAAGAAGTATGTCATTATTCTAATTTGCATCATTATAAATGGTGATACACATTTTATACATTCAATGGCAAATAGTGAATAGTATAATTATTGTATTATATAAAAAAATAAGTCACATTATTATATAATAGCAAACATTCGATATAAAAACAGTTATAAAATAGCGAAAATATTGGAAATTACTAATTACTATATCTTGTTAATATCTATATCATAACAGCAAAAAGTCAAATTATTATAAAGAAAAAACAAAAAAAAAAGGCAATATGGCATTGAAAAATTTATTATGTAATGATTTTAAATCAATCTCGTTTCTATGAATGTTGACTAATATATTTCCTAAATTTTATATTAAAAATTTTAGCAATAAATATGTATGAAGTTTGTTTTTTTAATTTAGTGTGTGTGTGAGTCAAAAATAAATTCTTAAAAAATAGTATATATTAATTTTAAAAGAATCTCATTTTACAAAATTTTGTAACGTAGAAATATACTACTATTTTTGAATGTACGTATAAATATAAATAAATATATATATATATATATATATATATATATATATATAATTTTCTTCAGCTTTAAATTTGAGCACGACATATTTCATAAAACAATAGACACAAATTAGCAATTTAATTATAATAATCAAGAGCAAGATTAAAATATAAAATAAATTATAAATTAGAATGTCCTAACGCTATTAAACTCCCAACATTAAACAAATTTCATCAAAAGAAAATTCTAACAATAATTTCAATGAAACAAAAAAAATATTTAAGGAGTAAATCTTCTTCTTGACTTGCACAATGCACTTCAATAACGTTTTTGTTGGGATAAACAAAAATTGCGTGACTGTTCCACAAATAAATCTCAAAGAAATCTTTTTTTTTTTTGCCAATGTATCCAACAACATCTCCAAATTGCTTGGAGATGTGCTACACGGAAATTGATCAATTAACAACATATTATTAATTGCACATTAGTTATAGAAAAATAACAAAACAAAATATGAATATAACCTTTGATTTTTGAACTTCCAAGATGTAGTCGCACTTTTTGCAAATTCATAGAACTTTTCCATATCCGATATCAGTCGCGTAAAATACATGACTTAACAACGTCCATATCTACAGATCATTAAATTTTTTTTAGAGATATATACTTCTGTAAAAATAACAAATAATATAATGCAAAGTTAATTTGGAGCAAATAATTATCATGTGCATCGAAACAAATAAATCATAATGATCTATTTTGTCGAGAAAAAAAATGTACACCGAAATATGAATTTCAATATAATTATCAGGAGAAAAAAACAGAAAAACTAAAAAGAGAAACCAAGAATAAAAAAATACTCCCTCCCCTCCCCCTCTCTCTCTCTCTCTCTCTCTCTCTCTCTCTCTAACTGGATTTTTTTTGGTGGTGATGAATTTTGTGGTATGAGATTTTATAGTTGTATTTATGCGATAAAAACGTAAATAATATGTAAAAAACGAAAATAATTAATTAACATTAAAACAAAGATTTTCAAGATTGAATTTTTGAATTTGAATTTTAAAATAAATTAAAGTACATGTTTAAATAAGGAAAACCCGAAACCAATATAATTAATGATATGCTTCAATTTTGCTAAATTACACACACACACATATTATATATATATATATATATATATATATATATATATATATATATATATATATATATATATATATATATATATATATATATATAACTAATGATATCTAGAAATAAATTAATATCGTTTCTATAATTATAGAAATTATATATATTGTAATTGATATTAATTGAGATTCTTGTATAAAATATTATGAAATATGGAAAATATATAAATCAAATTAATACACAAAATAATAATATCTTATATAAAGTTGGTACGTTTTAATTAATATGCATCTATTATCGGTAATTGCATTATTAGATAAATAATTAATGTGTGTATATTAATATTGTGATTATAATGGAACAAAAAATGCCACATTAGATATGAGGTGGATGACACATAGATATGCCACATGTCGATTTCTTAAGCTATGAGGGTTTCAATTTATATATTACATAGATATATTTATTGTTTATAAAAAAAGAAACTCGTTAACCAATAAAAATACACTATTTTGACATGTAGGAGAAATAAAATTTGAAACAAAAAATGTGGAATTATTTCATTAATAATATGGGTGATTCTTGTAAGTGGGTGGGTTATTTTTGCAATTAATAAAATATTATGCATAAAATTTACTCAATTGTGAAATTATAAAAATTGCAATTAAGTCCTACGTTTTTTAAATCAAAATATTGTTTATAAAAAAAACCCATGAACCAATAAAAAGACATTATTTTGTCATTTTGACATGTAGGATAGATAAAATTTTAAAATCAATAATGGAAAATTAATTAATTAATTAATAATATAGATGATTATGATAATTGGGGTTTTTTTGCAATTAATATAATATTGTGTATAAAATTTAATTAACTCAAAAAAAGAATTAGCGTATTTATTATGAAAAAATGGATTAAAAAAGGAAACTAAATAACCAATAAAAAGACACTATTTTGACATGTAGGAGAGGTAAAATTTAAAAATTAATTATGTGAAATCGATTACATAATAATATGGTGATTATGGTAAGTGGGGTTTTTTTGAAATTAATAATAAAATGTGGACTCAATCTCCTCAAGTCGATAAATTTTATTGTGTATCTTAGTTTTATACATAATATAGATGACATGTGAGGTATATTTTAAAATGTAATTTGGACAGAGTTTTAAGAATGGAAAAAGCACTCGAGGCAATAATTAGATTATTTCCCTGTAAGACAATATTGGTCCGTATTAGTGCTAACAGTTCAAGCCAACTGTCCCCAAGATACAACGACCTGTGGGTATTCAAGTTTGCACCACAACAAGGCTCGAAGTACAGGCGACCAAAACGAGAGTTTTGGACTTTCTAAACACGAAGAAATGGATTTTGATAATTGCAACAATATGCAATGAGGTGCTTGGATGAGAAATATATTATTTATGAATTAAATTCCATGAGAATGAATGAATTAATCAAATGGTGGAATTTGAAATCATTTATAGTTCTCAAAGGTTATGACTAAATGACACAACTCTTACGAAAATGATCACTTGAAAATGTACTACACATTTTCACATCAAACACTTGTTTCTCAAATGGTGTTTAAACACTCCATGTTTTACAAAGGTGGACTATTCACCACTTCATTTTCCATTTATTATTAAACGTGATTTTATTAAGTTCTACAACAAAAGAATATTGACAATTATGCATATTTACTCTCCTTTTTTGCACTTATGCATATGAATTATGATTAATTGTTCTCCTTTCACTTTGATTCTCCTATTACAGTTCAAGTATATATCATCTCATATTTTATTTTATCATTAGACCTCATGGATATGTATATATGTTACATGAATGAATAAAATATCTAAGATACAACACAATATCCAATTCTACTTTTTAAAAACAATTATGATCGATTTTTCCCCTTTTTCATCACAATACGTTTTGTCTACACGAGGAACGCCATTTTGATTTAAGATTTACAAAAAAGACACTGAGACAATATTTTGTTTTGTGACGTATTTACTTCAGATATATCGTGTAAAAAGTAAAAATAAAAGGAAATAATAATTGAAGTATATAAGCGCAAAATCAAATAAAGTAAACTAACATGTGTCGTGCGCCGTCAAACCATAAGTTAATCAAAAATATTACTTGGCAAATATAAAAGTAATCAAAATAGAAGAATATACGAAAGCCGACAAAAAAATGATTTATATTTAATTCAAACAATAGTCTCTATATGAGGTATCTAAAAGATTTGTAAACTTTAAGTTCGTACTTATGTAAAATAATAATTTAAAAAAAAAAAAAAAAGATCCCATGAGTTAAAAGGGCATGAATGTTAGATTGTTAGCAATGGCGTATCTAGTATGGTGCAAGGGTGTGCAGCTGCACACCCTTGATTTAAAAAAAAAAATATTTCCTATATATTTAGATATTATATAACTGTAAATGTAAAATTGATGAATGTGATGTTGTAGTTGAACTGGTTGAGTGCTTCCCTCATTATGTAGAGGTGCCGTGTTCGACACCCTGCGCTGCCTCCCTATGCCTTTTTAATTGTATTAATCAGATTAATTTTTAACTATCCTGCCTATGCCTTTTAATTTTTAATTTTTCTTTATATATGTATTAACTAGAGTTTGACTTTCGAAATTGACTTTTATCCTATTACATATAAATATTTCAGTTGTTTTTTACATTTTCAAAAATTTCTAATGAAATATATATTTTGCTCTTTGCAACTTTAATTTTTTTTTATCCCTCCTTCATCATTTTCGCAAATTTTTCTCTCTAAACATTTTCTTAATTATTCCAAAATTCTTCATCTTAGCTATTTTCTAAATTTCCAACTATGTGGGTATTTTTTTATTTCAAAAAATCAAAATCCGTTAATAAAATACTTGTTTTGCTTTACAACTTTAATTTATTTCCTGCTCCTTTAATATTTTCATCAATTTTCTGTTTAAATATTTCCTAAATTATCCCAAAATTTGCAAATAATCTTTTTCAATTTGAAGTTATTACATATTTTTATTGTTTCATGTATATAGTATTAAAAAAAAAATCGGGGGCGCTGCCCCCGAACCCCCGTAAACTTTACTCAACCATTATATATTTTTTTTTAAATATTTTTAATTTCGAACACCCTTGGCAAAAATCCTGGATTCGCCACTGATTGTTAGTACAAGAAAAAAAATTAACATTGTTCATAGAGATTTTATCTAATTCATAAATAAAAACGATAGTATATTTCTTTTGTGTAACTTTTACCGGATTCAGATGCAGATACTCTCGTGGTATCTTTATGTTGTTGATTTGAGTTTCCCCCACCCTCCATCTTCAAGATTTATTTCTAAATTTTATTTGTGATTTTTTCTCTTCACACTCAAATGGCACACACTAATTCACTATATGCCTTTTAGTTTTTTGTTGTGAAATGTGAAGTGAAAAGGCAAATAAGAATTTAATTTATATAGATAAGTTTAGGGTTTGGAAATGAGCCCACAAGGACACATTAGCAGGTAAAATTTCTAATTGGTAGTGAAGGTAACAACAAATATGGGAAAATGATATATTGTTTTTTCTTTTGATGAGTGAAAATGTTGTATAGAATTAGAAATAAAGGGGACAATGTCGTACTTTCTATTTAATTCACGCCCCAACAAAATTCATGCATGAAGTACCTATAAGATTTGTAATATATATATATATATATATATATATATACATATATATATATATATATACATATATATATATATATATACATATATATATATATATATACATATATATATATATATATACATATATATATATATATATATATATATATATATATATATATATATATATATATATGATGAAGCTAAAAATAGTTCACCTTAGATAGTCGAAGTAGGATGAGCTGGAAGAGCAGAGTGGATCACTGGCTCACGAGCTTGATGACCTTGAGATACCTGCGATCATAGAACACGTGAACTACGTCGGGGGTTGATCCGGCAGAAACCCCTCTGACGCTCAAGTCAGACGTGATCATAGAAAATAGTCCAGAGAATACAGTTAATAGTATTGCTCACTTAATAGGACATACCTTAAGGAATGAGTTCAAACCTTTATTTATAGTTTAGTTGAGATTGTCGGGCCAAAACCTTACTTGAAGGTGATTGGGCCTCGGTGATAATGGTCTTTGATATTGGGCTCGTGGCCCAGTAGGTAAAGAAATTGTAGGCCCATTGGGTTGGCCCAATTAGGCATATCATTAAGCCCCCACTCTCGAGTCGATGCGGGGGGGGGGGGGGGGGGGGGGGGGGGTGTTGCAGACGCGCCAGCGCGTGGGGGCGTGTTGGCAGGCGCGTGCGGGCGCGTCGGAAGGCTGTTTTCGGCCATTTTCGAGGAGCATCAACCCGTTTCTTCTCCGGATAATTTTTTGGCATCAAATGTTGATATTCCTAATATTAGTGATGATGTTGGTACTAGTACGAGACGTCTTAGATCCCAATTTGTAGATTTTAGGAGTGATAGTGAAGAATCAGAGAGATCCGAGAGTGATGTAAATCCGGATGGAAATGTGGGATGTGAACCCGCTAGGGGTTGAAAAGTAAGGGTGATGTTCTACCATTAGGATGAGATGCCCAACCTTAGGCTGCGATAACTCCTAACTTAGGATGAAGCGATCACGTACCCTTGGGATGAGATGCCCAACCTTGGGGTGGGATAACCCCCACCTTAGGATGAGATGTCCAACCTTCGGATGGGATGCTACATTCGAGACCTATGGTCTGAGGTGGATGCGCACGGTTGTGCCATTGCTTCAGTGGTAGGATGGGTTGAAGCTTTCACGGTCGTACGCTCGGTTATCTGAACCGTTAGAGGAGCAAGTATAAGTTGATCTTGTTGAAGGTTCGACGATGACCCATGGCGAACGAAATATTTTGGGGGCACTGTAAACCCCTAGGGAGTCGATAACCCTTGGCGAATGAAATATTTTGGGGACAGATGTAAGCCCCCAGGGAGTCGATAACCCTTGGCGAACGAAATATTTTGGGGGCACTGTAAACCCCCAGGGAGTCGATAACCCTTGGCGAATGAAATATTTTGGGGACAGATGTACGCCCCCAGGGAGTCGATAACCCTTGGCGAACGAAATATTTTGGGGGCAGATGCAAGCCCCCAGGGAGTCGATAACCCTTGGCGAACGAATTTTTTTTTTTTTTTTTTTTTTTTTTTTTTTTTGGGGCACATGTAAGCCCCCAGGGAGTCGATAACCCTTGGCGAGCGTTGAAGGGCCTCATCGGTTGTCTGAACCGATTGAGTGGCGGGAAGAAGTGAATCCTGTTGAGGGATCTAGTGGGACCTCCGAGGCAGGTCTCGTGGTGGATCCCGAGCACGAGCAGGAGGAAGTTGCAAGCCAGAGCTTCCACAAGGTGGGAGGTCGTTAGCAGTCACACTCCCCTTGAGCAAATGTCTAAAGGCCATCATGCGCGCTACGTGATTATGTCTGCCTTCCCACAGACGGCGCCAAAATGATGAAGCTAAAAATAGATCACCTTAGATAGTCGAAGTAGGATGAGCTGGAAGAGCAGAGTGGATCACTGGCTCACGAGCTTGATGACCTTGAGATACCTGCGATCATAGAACACGTGAACTACGCCGGGGGTTGATCCGGCAGAAACCCCTCCGACGCTCAAGTCAGACGTGCTGATCATAGAAAATAGTCCAGAGAATACAGTTAATAGTATTGCTCAGTTAATAGGACGTACCTTAAGGAATGAATTCAAACCTTTATTTATAGTTTAGTTGAGATTGTCGGGCCAAAACCTTACTTGAAGGTGATTGGGCCTCGGTGATAATGGTCTTTGATATTGGGCTCGTGGCCCAGTAGGTAAAGAAATTGTAGGCCCATTGGGTTGGCCCAATTAGGCATATCAATATATATATATATATATATATATATATATATATATATATATATATATATATATATATATATATATATATATATATATATATATATATATATATATATATATATATATATATATATATATATATCATATTTGCTAGTAGTATAAGATAAATAACCAAACACAACCTAAAGAGTTAATAATTATTATTCGTATTTCGTGTGTTAAGTGTTAACAATAAATGAGAAGAAATCCAACATAATATACACTTGTTCAAATATATGTTACGTTTAAAAAATAAATGGTAGGAAACAAATTTATACAAGACTTTTAACAGATGTTGATGGTCATTCTTGGATCTCAATTTTCTTCCGATCTTAATTATATGTGATCTCTTTTTCTCAATTTTCGTTTAAACAGCAATATTATTGTGATTGACAGTAATATTAACTATATTACTGTTAAACACAGTAAAATTAACTAAACTACAGTTTAACACAGTAATATTATTATATTAATCTCTAGCACAGTAATATTAACACAACAAAACAGATTATTATTGTGTAATAGAGTAATATTACTATGTTGACCGTTCAACAAATGTAAACATAATAAAAAAAACCAAAAAAAAATTAATATTATTGTGAGTGACAGTAATATTACTATAACAACAGTAATATTACCGTCAACCACCGTAATATTACAATACTAGACAGTAATATTATTACGTTACTCCGTGAATAACTCAAACAAACAAAAAATCCAAACAAAATAATAATATTGATGTGGTTGACAGCAATATTACTATAACAATAGTAATATTACCGTTGATGATGCTGAAATATAGCTCACCTAGGGTAGTGTAGAAAATGAACTGGGAGAGCAAAGCAGATCAGTAGCTTGACAACTTGATGATCCTGAGGTACCTTTCATAGAACACATGAACTAAGTCGGGGGTTGATCCGGCGGAAACTCCTCCAACGCTCAAGTCAGACGTGCTGATAGTAGAAATAGTTCAGAGAATACGTATTGTAGTATTGCTCCGTTAATATGACCTACCTTAAGAAATGAGTTCAAACGTGTATTTATAGCTTAGTTGAGATTGTTGGGCCAAAACCTTACTTGAAGGTGATTGGGCCTCGGTGATAATGGTCTTTGATATTGGGCTCGTGGCCCAGTAAGTAAAGAAATTGTAGGCCCATTGGGTTGGCCCAATTAGGCATATCAACCGTCAACCACAGTAATATTATTGTGTTTACAGTAATATTAGAATAATAGACAGTAATATTATTACGTTACTCCGTGAATAACTCAAACAAAACAAAAAACCCAGAAAATAATAATATTGATGTTGTTGACAGTAATATTATTGTGTTTATAGTTATTTTACTGTCAACGATAGTATTATAATTACGTTGACTTGTCAACAAATCAAACTAAATAAAAAAAAATAACAAAAAATAAAAAATAATAATATTACATTAATTTACTATCAACGGCAGCACAATTACATAAATGTATTGTCAACGGTAGTACAATTACGTTAATTAACCGTCATTGACAGTATAATTACGTTAATTTACTGTTAGTGACAGCACAAAAAAAAAACAAACCAAACAAAAAAACAACAAACCAAACAAAAAAAAAACTTAAAAAAAACACTAAAAAAAAGTCAACGCCGGAGACGCCGCAAACCGGCGAAATAATCCAGAAGAAAAGAAAAGAAAAGAAAAAAGAATTAAGAAAAAAGAAGTCAACGTCGGAAACCGGCGAAAAAATCCGAAAGAAAAAAAAACAATTTTTTTTAAAGTCAACGCCGGAATCCGGCGGCAAAAATTGATATTAAATTAAGTTAAGGAAGAAATTGGAGCATATTAAAGTATGCTAAAAAAAGTCAAAATTGAATTTTTGTTGTCGAAATTGGATTTTTGTGGACAAAATTGATTAAATTGGGGTTATAATTAAGAATCGGGTATAAATGATTAAGGATAATATTGACATATAATGAATGTTTCATTTATTTATAATAAATATTAAAGAGATGAGCTTATTGGTGAAAGAGATATAGTCCCTAAACCTAGAATAATAAAGATATTTGATTGGGGACTTATGCACAAAAACTCCAAAAATAATCTCCAAATTTTCACAAATTTTGTTTATGATTGAGTAGAAGTAACCCGCATAATGAACGAACTAACCATTGGGAATTTCGATCCGAATTTTTTTCAATATTTGAACTAGATTCTTATTCCAATTCCCGAAATTTATAAATTTCTTTGGGTTATTTTATCTTTTTTGGGACTGAATTGGAATTTTACTTTTACTAGCGAAAAAATGAGTTTTTTTCGAAAGTTTTAATAGATTTAGGCCATAAATATATTCAATTTAGTCAACTACTTCGTCAATTTTAGTTTACTAATAAAAAAATTAGTAATAGTAGGCTCTATCAATTCATTTGAATTAATCAACTTTTATAATATTCTATTTTTTACTTTTTTTGTAACGAGAAAATTGGGAATAATGTTAATTTACCATATGATGCACTTATTTATTGAAGAAAAAATGATTTTAACTTTAGTTGGAAAAAAATGGAGGATTTTATTTTTATTTGCTTAGTTAAATATAAGCGCATGATGCAAGGGCAATTTGGTCAAATCTTTTTTACTAATTTGAAGATGAAGTGAAAAGTTGATGTACCCAATTTTAATGGTAAATCCCGCGGCACCCCTTCGCCGGACTGTCCAGTGCCGGCAGAGATTTCATCGCCGGCGATCGATATCTAACCCATTCGATTTTATTTGACCGGGATATCTTCCAACTCAGCTGCAATGGCGTATTTTTATATGGAGCAAATGCTGAGAAAAAATCAGCTTATATTCGAAAATTGTCAGGATCTGGTACTTTCTCTCTCTAGTTTAATTTTCGCATTTTACTTCGTTTCGTCAGAATTTATTGTAAATTTTTTTCACTGCATGTTATTATTTTTTTCTTAATCTCATAAAATTTGAATAATGTTCTTACCTCCGATGTAGATGTTGTTAAATAATTGGTGATATATATAATTTGTTGAATTTAGTGTGAGATCTCAATTTAATAATCCAAATTAGAAGGAATTAATTCACACTAAGCAAATGAAGCTTTTTACGAGTTTCGAATTAAATCATAGGCTCCTATCATGGTTTTAGTTGTTGTTTTGTTTTTCAGAATCTGAAGCTGCTGGTGTATGTAAGTTTGACTTACAACTTAGTTTTGTAATTACACAAAGTAACGCTCACCGTTCGTCCTCGATTTTACAACTTGACCCTTTAGGAATTATGAAGATTTAACGGGACTAATAACAACATAATATATAAAGGTTGAACTGTATACTTTTATAAATTGTTTGGCGAAAACTTACGAAAATTATTATTTATTAGTGCATTGTCGTTTTCTATTCATTTTAGCGGTCGAGGTGACTGTTATATTGGGCAGTGTGCAAATACTATTTATATTCCGAGAGAGTAAGATGGATTACAGTTATCTGGTGAAACAATGCCTATAGTCATTTTATATATGTATCCTCTAATATTTACTTGTAACATACAGTTAAACCTCTATAAATTAATACAGTCGGAGCTACGGAAATTCTATTAATTTAGCAAATTATTAACAAAAAAAAAATTATCAAGTTATTAACAGAAAAAAAATTATCGAGTTAATAATTGAACACGTTTTCATCGAGTCGGAACCGAGAGAATTTATTAATTAATCGAAGTTATTAATTTATCGAGTATTAATTTATCGAGGTTCTACATTATATTAGTTTTTAGACAGAATATTACTTTGCCTATGGAAGTGTACATGATTTTAGTCTAGGCCCTCGACAGTAATCACTAAATAGCGTCAGAAGTTGTGTTGTAGTTTCTGAAATGGTGGCGTGTATTTAGCAATCACTTTTTCCTTCTTTGTTGCTAAGTAAAAGCAATGAATTCATCGAGTTGTAACGGATATAATGCAATTAATTCTTACCGCATGGGAGCTTTAAACAATAGTTTGTACGAGCAAAATCCAAGAAGTCAGTAATATCAGTTCTTTATGCGGAAAAAAATAAGGCTTTTATTTCAGCACTTTTCCCTTGAGTGCGACCGAAAGTCGCCAAAAAAAATCGAAACGTGGCACAAACGGTTACCAATTAGGTACGAAAAAAGAGACATGTTGAAGTCATTGCATGGTGTGAAAAGGGTTTCCTACTTTGTCCCTATTGGGATAAAAAAGCAACTCCGTGAATTCCGTTTTTAAGCGGTTGATATGTCGTCTACTCTCTCATCAAATTCTATCTGCAATTCTCTATAAATTCAGTACATGAGAAGAAGCAAACTTCATTTCAGTTATAACTCTTTTATTTGCTTCGCACAAATTATTCTTGCCGAAAAAAAAAATCGTTTTATTCCAAATGGCACCCGAGCTTTTCATCCCATGTACAAGAAATGCAGTTGAGGTAGTAGGTGCTGCTGTTGACCTAGAGAATGCGGTTAGCTGTGCTTATGTTACGTTCTTGGCAGGTGATGGCGACTATGTGAAAGGTGTGGTGTGTTTGGCTAAGGGTTTAAGGAAGGTTAAATCAGCTTATCCGTTAGTGGTCGCTGTTTTGCCCGATGTTCCACAAGACCACCGTAACTTGCTTGTTAACCAAGGTTGTCTCATTCGTGAGATCGAGCCACTTTCCCCACCTGTTTGCGACAAGGAAAGCCCGTTTATTAGGCCGTATTTTGCTGTCAATTACTGTAAACTTCGTCTTTGGGAGGTAAGCGTTTTTTTTTTTTTTTTTTTATTGTTATTAATGGTTTATTGTTTTTCTAAAATTAGTGTAAGAAATTTGGTTTTTTGATATTTCGGTTGCAGTTTGTGGAGTACGAGAAGATGATATACATGGATGCGGATATTCAAGTGTTTGAGAATATAGACAACCTGTTTGATTTGCCGAGTGGATGGTTATACGCTGTGATGGACTGCTTGTGTGAGATGCGGGGCCCGCCTTGTGCACAAAAGGTGAAGTGGCCTGAGGCTTTGGGCGATGAGCCACCGTTTTATTTCAACGGGGGCATGTTTGTGCTCGAGCCTAGTCTTCATACGTACAACAATCTCTTGACCACACTTGAAGTCACACCTCCGACCCCATTTGCTGAGCAGGTAAAAGAAAATTTTGCAGATTCTCGACGGAAAATTTATACTTCTTATTTCATAATAAATAAATACTCCATCTGTTCCATAATATCTGTTGTTTAAGGTTTCTACACAGTACACACATATTAAGAAAGTTATTAGATGTGGTTGAATTTTAGGAAGTACACGTAAAAACGACTAAGATAACCTTAATGATGTGATAAGATCGAGTTAATGCTTGATAGAGTCAGATTGACAAGGGTATAATAGGAAAAAAGAAATGCATTAATGAAATTCTAAAGTGACAAATACAGATTATATGAAAATGTGTCGTGGGCACTGGCGGATGTAATCTGCACACCTTTAAGTTTTCTAAATTTAGAAAAGTATATATATATACAGTTAAACCTCTATAAATTAATACAACCGGGACTAGGGAAATTCTATTAATTTAGGGAAATATTAAATTGTCGAATTAATTATTTAGCACGTTCCCACCAAGTTGGGGCCGGAAGAATTTATTAGTTAAACGAGATTATTAATATTTTGAGGTTCTACTGTATATATATTATATGTAAAAGAATTATATAAAGATTGTATTTAGAAAATGGAGATTCTTGAATTGTATACATCAAAAGTTGCTTTGGGAGAAACAATTTGAAAAAATAATGAAAGATGCAGATTTTAATCTTTCTTGTGCATACTTTTACTGTATGTTGTTTATATTTTACTATTGTTTTAAAATTCGAGACGCACTTGAGTACTCAAAGCTCGGAATTTTTGTAGGATTTCCTGAACTATTTCTTCAAAGATATTTCGAAGCCAATACCGCCGATTTACAACTTGTTGGTGGCGATGCTTTGGCGGCACCCGGAGTGTGTTGAGCTGGATGAAGTGAAAGTGGTTCACTTTTGTGTAAACGGATCGAAGCCATGGAAGTATAGCGGAGAAGAGCAATACATGGATAGAGCTGACGTGAAAATGCTGATCCAACGCTGGTGGGATATTTATAACGACCAAGCTCTCGACTTCACTGGAGATGAAATTACTCAGATTTCTGGTTGATAAATTATATGGATGTTTTTACTTTAAATAATGTGAACCATGAGATTCACACCATGTTGTTCTAGCTTCTTTTTTTTTTTTTTTATAAATGTTCTAGTTTGTATGTATTTGAGTGAATGTTGGTAACTAATGTATGTATTGTTTATATGTGTGTGTGTGTGTGTATTGTATTTTCTTCATTATATTATATACTTTTATTGTGATTGTAGTTTAAAGTGGTTGCAACTTGCACACCAATTAATGAAACTGTTAAATAGCCTTGATTTCAGATGGAAAAAAAAAAAGAAAATTAAGGACAAAATGGTCTTCGTTCCTTAGAAATTTCGGAATTTCCCCTTAAAAAATTCAAAAAAGAGACATCTCCCTCCAAAAATTGTTTTGGTTGCACTTTGCCACAAAATCAAATTTCTAGTGTATTATTCACCGGAATTGAATTTCTCTTTCATTTTAAGGGGTATTTGGTCAATTCAAGGTATATATGTAATGCCATCCTCAATTTGCCTGCCTAGTATGGTCTGGTAAATCGATTCATTTGTCATTGGCTACCTTACCTTGATTACGATGTAACCAGATTAGCCATAAATTCCCCGTGACCTGGGATTCCAGTCTAGCCTTTCCTCCCTATTTTTGAAGTAATTCAAAATTTTCAGCCAGATTAGCCATAAATTCTCCGAATCCATAAGCTACTACTATGCATGTCCATCCCCAATCCCCATTCATCTGATTCTTTGTAACCCGTGAATGACACATCTCTCAGATGGAGATTGAAAAGTTAGGGTTCTTCTCTCCAAAATTATGATTATTTTCTCCTGATGCAAACGAGTTTTAACGAAGGTAATATTTTTGTGCGTTTCATGCTTTGTGTTTAATATTTCAGTAGTTTGAGCTAATATTCATAGTTTTGTAAATTTTGCCCTTCTTTGTATTTTATAAGAGTAGGAAATTCGTGAAAATCAGAGCTTTTGGGAGAACAAAACAATAGGTTATGTTTGTTAAGCTTTCCAAATTCTTTTCACACTTTCCCCAAAATAAAAATTATCTTTCTACACTATTTTCAAAAACTTTCCCCAAAATAAATTCAAATATTTCTCTCTCTAACAAACATGATTTGACCGCTACAGTGAAAATTGTCTTCACTAAAATACAAAATCAAATCACTTTATCTTTTAAATTCTTCTTCCAAAATACCTTTTCCCAACACCTTTCAGACATGATTTGACTTGCTACAGTACAAATTGTCTCCTCCCAAAACACAAACAAACTTTATTTAATTTTCAAATTCTTCTCCCAAAACATCTTTCCCCAAAATAAAATGGAAATGGAAGCCCAAAAGCTTACCAAACAGAGCCTTATATTTTTTGTTCCAAAATTGATGGAATAGGTGTGTTTGAGTCAACTGTGAGAAAAGAGGAGGATATTAGGGATTTGGGAGGGAATGATTAAATGACGCCAATACCCTTCAAGTGAACGGAGAAATTTCACTTCCAGTGAAAATACACCAAAATTTTGATTTTAGGGTAAAGTGAATCGAAACAACATTTGAAAGGAGGGGACATCGATCTCTTTTTTTGAATTTTCAGGGGGGATTGCGAATTTTTTAAATTTCTAGGGATACGAAGTGCATTTTATTCGAAAATTAATTATTCCTTGAAATTCAAAAGTGACGTTTAATATGAAGAATTTTTTTCTTATGGCTAAACAGACACTTAAAAATAAACCAACGGAGTGTATGACGATGTATATGTATCACGAAGGTTGATGTATATGTATCACGAAGGTTGAACAAAAATTGCACTAACAACTTACAATTTAGAAACTTCACAAAAGTTGAAAGGAAAACCTTCGCAGAAATTGCACAAGAAAAGATTAAGCATCAAATCTGCTCGATATACCATGATCAATTGATCGCCCATGGTAATATTAAAATAATTGTTTTTGTTTTCCAATATTGAAAAGGGTGTTACTATTTGCTGCGGAACTATTACTGAATTCTGCGGAATTTTTTCATTTAATTTTGTTTTTGAAATTATTTCTCCTACTCTCAAACTCTCTCAAGACATTCGAATTTCGGAAAACATTTTGACTTTGAATTCGTAGCAAACGAGGCTCGATTCCGGTAATTTTTTTTTCATATTCCACTACTTTTCATTAATTTCATTTACAATTTAGGTCAAAACGCATGTTTAGAATTAGATCTAGGTAGTTTTTGAAAAAAAAATTAAGATTTTGAAGCTCTCGTTCGGCAGAGCACGAAAACTCCAGAAGGACCTACTGACTGGAGGCTAATTCATAGCTTCAAAAGTCATATCCCCACTACATTTGGGAAGGATATTTCTTTTTATACATATATTTTTATTTTTTATTAATATATATTTTTTAATTAAATAAAATATTCTACAAGAGCGCACTGTCGGACGATGTGACTCTAGGATTGATGCGCTAAAGGCGTTTAAGAAGGATCACATGGCTCCATACGGGCAGGATGAGTTACAACTATTGGAGGCATCTGGCTTGGACTCACTAAAACACTTCTACATTAATAATGTGGACAAGAGACTCATGCAGACATTTGTAGAGAGGTGGCAGTCGAAGACGAACAGTTTCCACATGTCTTGGGGTGAGATGACGATCACCCTGCATAGTGTTGCCTTCATCATGGGATTGCATGTCGACGGTCTATCAATTAATGAAACTATTAAATAGCCTTGATTTCAGATGGAAAAATCTTTGTTTCTATCTTCTCATTCTCATATAGTAATTTAATATTAATGTTATAGTAAACTTAGAAAATAAAATGAAGGACAAAATGCTCTTCGTTCCTTAGAAATTTCAAAATTTCGGACTTTCCCCGTTGAAAATTCAAATAAAAAGGCATCTCCTTCCAAAAATTATTTCGATTGCATTTTGCTACAAAAACAAATTTCTTGTATATTATTCACCGGAATTGAATTTTTACTTCCACTTAAAGTTTATTTGGTCAATTCAAGGTATATATGTAATTTTGCCATGCCCATCCCAAATCCCCATTCATCTGATTCTTTGTAACCGGTGAATTACACATTATACAAATTTTTTTTTTTTGATAAGTTACACATTATACAATTGAAGAATGAAAAAAATAGGATTCTTCTTTCCAAAGGCGAAAGGGTTTTATTTAACGTAGGTAATATTTTTGTGCGGTTCATGCTTTGTGTTTAATATTTCAATAGTTTGAGCTAACATTTACGGGTTTGGGAATTTTACCCTTTCTTTGCATTTTATAAGAGTAGGAAACTCGTGAAAAATCAATGCTTTTGGGAGAACAAAACAACTATTTTATTGTTCTTAAATTGGTAAAATAGGTGTGTTTGACAACTGTTAAAAAAGAGGAGGATACTAGGGATTCAGGTGGACAGAGAAATTTCACTTTCGGTAAAAATACACCAAAAATTGATTTTGGGTAGAGTGAATCGAAACAACATTTGAAAGGCGAGGACATCGATCTTTTTTTTTTTTCAGGGGGAAGTGCGAATTTTGGAAATTTCTAGGGGCACGCACAAAGTGCATTTTATCCAAAAATTAATTATACATCGAAATTCAAAAGTAACGTTTAATATGAGAAAACAAATATATAGCTAAAAGGACACCTAAAAATAAACGAAGGGAGTGTACGACAATGTATATATATCAATATCGCGAATCTTGGAAAAAATATTGCACCAACACTTACAATTTAGAAACTTCACAAAAGTTGCACAAGAAAAGATCAAGCATCAATCTCCTTGAAATACCATGATCAAATTGATCATCAATGGTAATAGTAAAATTAGTGTTCTTGTTTTCCAATATTGAAAAATTATGTACATAATTCTAAAATTTATATTAGGCATGTTGAAGCCTTCGAAGTATATTATCTATGTAATATATAAATTGAAACCCTCATACCCTAGAATTACGACATGTGTCATCCATGTAAGTATCCATGTAGGAATCCTATTCATCGCCTATGTGTCAATATCAATTTAATTCATTTGAATAAATTATCAAATATCTTATATCCTAATATAACTTATATCATAATTTTACTATTTATGGCTTCCAATATTTACGCCATTACATATCAACTATTTAAGGGAAATATATTACTCATATATTTAATATATTTTAATATGAAGCTAATTAAAAGATAATTATTTAATGATATAATATAATTAAGGCAATTATTTAATTGCATCCAAGGACTATTTTTACTGAATATTAATATGAAGCTAATTTGTATATTAATTAAGACTTTTGGATTATTTTAAATATCATTTACGTGATTTTTTTTCATTCGAACCCTATTTTATTTTTGAACTCCAACATCTTTTTTTCAAAATTCTCATAATTATTTTATTTTATTTTATTTCTATTAATGTTCTAATTTATGGTAATAATTTAATTAACATTTAAGGTACAGTTCAATCTATTTTTGTTTAATATTTTCTCATATTCTTTAAATATGGAACATAATTATCCAATTTTTTAATATATCTATTTTTTAGGAATTTGATGATTATGCTACAACTATCATTGATTATATATTACATAAAACCATAATTTTTTTATTGATTTAACCATAAGGAAATCATCAATCAATCCGTAAAAAAATCTCCATTAATAATTACCTAATTATATTAATATTAATAAGAATATAATAGCCTAATTTATCTAAATCTACAAAGATCTTCTTACATTTCATCCAAAACACTATAAATACTCCATCATTTTCATTCATCCACATCATCGGCGCACCAAACCATACTATAGTTTGTAAGTTTTTTTTTTCGTTGTTTCGTTTGATTTTCTTAGTCTATTAAATATTTTATCTTCCTTCTAATATTATTATGTTGTTCATATTGATATTTTTTACAATGTTATTCGTTGTTCTTCTATTATTATTATGTTGTTCTTCTTGATATTTTTTTAATTCACTGTTGTTATTTTCGTTTGATATATCCTCTCATTCTATTAATATTCGGGTCGTCATTATATTATTCTTTTTGATAATTTTTTCAATGTTATTCGTTTGTTGTATTTTTTTCCTTTATTGGTTGCTATTTTTTATTGATATTGTCATATATTATCATTTGATCTTCGTGTTATATAGATATTGAAATTGTTATTTTGATAATGCTTATTTTGCACTGTCTTATGTTTTTTAACGTTTTTATTATAATTTTTTGTTGTTCGTTCTTTTGATGCTGTAGATATATGGATATCATCAAGGTGCGTGTAATAGATACAATGTAATTCAAAAATTGTATCATTTATAATATGGTATTTTTATGTCTTTCGATACGGGTCAACTTTATTTTGTTAAATCATATTTTGTTTATGGTGAAAATTCGTAAACAAATTTGTTTTAAATTTCTGATTCATTTTATTTATGTTATTTGCTTTGTTAACATTTTTTTATTCCACCATATTTTATTTCATTTGAACGCTTAGTTGTTCTTGATGATTTCGTTGTTATTTTGTCATTCTTGATATTAATTTTTCATTATTAGTTGTTATTTTGTCATTCTTGATATTAATTTTTCATTATTATTCATTGTTGTTTGTTTTCAATGTATTGTTGTTTCCTTAATATTTTGGCATTTCGTTGTTCTTATTTTTTATTGGTATACACTTTTATATGTTCTTATTGTTGTTTTTATGTTATTCTTGATATTTCACTTTTGTTTTCATTTTTTAATTCATTTTTTTGTTATTAGTTGGCCGTATCTTTGTATTAGTTTATAAATGACTTTTAATAGTTTCCTTTGATCATCTTATTTATTTTCCATTGGTTTCATTTGAATTATTTATTTTTTATTTGATTGATGTTGAATACACATAGATATCATATCGGTGTATATAATATGCGGTAACATCGGAATAAAACGTCAAATTGCAATGATAGCAAAGATTGCTGCTCATAATGTTATTAAATCCATGAATATAATAGTCACAACGTGCTAAATTTTTTGTAGAGACTCATGGAGGTAACATACACAATTTTACTATTGTTTTTTTTTTTTTTGAGTTTTCGAATCCATTAATGAATTAGGACTTGATTTTCGATGTAATCACATTAATTATCATATTTATCTTTATCAATTTTTAATTTTGTTTTGCTTTTTTTGTTGTATAATTATTGCCATCACATAACTATTTTTATTAGATAGTAATAAAAAAAAAAAGTCAAAGTATTTTGTTTGTTTAGTAAATTGATAAATAAAAATACCCTGTATTTTTAACAATTAAGTTATTAGGGGTCTTAGGATACAGGTCCCTGGTGACAAAATTTATCTATATAATATATAAATTGAAACCCTTATAGATTAAGAAATCGACATGTGGCATATCTATGTGGCATCCTACTCATATCCTACGTGGAATTAATTATTCCATATACTTATACAAAGTCTTCATTAATTGTAAATCTTCATTATTTGGTAACATTTTTAATGCATATTTCCAAAATTATTAAAAAATTAAAACATTTCCTTATAAAATTTGCCATAATTTAGAAACTAATATTATGGCAATATAATTAGTTATTTTAATATAATTCGTTACATTAATATTAACTAATCTTTTAAATTTACAAATTATAAATATTTTTAAACTAATTATAAATATGGAGTGCGAAATATTGTAATTAAAAATAGAAATGTAATTATATCTTATATATATAATATATATTTATATATGAAATGAACTTTATATTATTTTGTAATATACTAAAATTATTTATCATATTATTATTTGAAAAACTCAACCCGACATAAAATCAATTATTCGAATTTGTGTATTAGATGGTGTCGATTTTTTCAGTATAGATATTTTGAATCCCATCAATTTGCATTGATTTTAATATGCGTCAAATATATATATATATATATATATATATATATATATATATATATATGTGTGTGTGTGTGTGTGTGGGTGTGTGCACGGTTGTTGAGGATGATTTTAATCACTTGATTTGATTTTTTCAATTAAATTTTATATGTTTGGCTTTATTTTACATACGGATTTTGTGCGTGTGCTGAAATGATAATTAATTAAATCCACAAAATGAAATTTAATGTAATTGAATACCATGGTAAATAAATGCACAATAACGTAAATTGTAATACTATAAATATGGCAAATAAAATAAACCATATAAGAATCTTATAGTTAACCATATGAACTATAATTTTGGTCAAATATTAACCATATAATTTCATGATCTACTTTCATTAATTATTACAATAAATTACAGTTTCCTTAATATCCTTTCATTAACTTATTTAGTATGTTAAATTTAAGTATAAATACTCTTGATCCTAACTCATTCATCTCATTCTTCTTTCACACGTTTTGTTATAATCACATCAAACCACGGTATTTGCCTAACAGTTTGTTCTTTCGCCTTTTTGTTTTGCAATTGTATTTTAGTTTTCTTAATTTTTCGGCATGTTGATCGGAAACATGTCATTTGTTGTCTATTGTTTATTCTTTTATCTGTTGAAATATATACATATATATATAACAATCTAACTCATGTTTTTGTTTTTGTTTATTGAAAACTCATTGATGGCATTGTCTATGTCATATGCAGCTACATCGGCAAGAGAGAAATCATGTAACATTGTGTATCCTGCAAAGATATGATCCATATTTATGGTATGGATGTATTTTTACAAAATTTTATCTTTGTTTTTCCATCTTTTGATTATACATGCGATGATTGTAAATTTTATTTCGACAAGGAAAAAGTTAAGGTTAATGAAGTTGAGTATGTAATAAAAACTAAAAAAATCGAGTATTTCTTGATTTATAATAGAGATTCATATATATTTTATTCAATGTATTTGAATAAATTTTATTTTATATTTATAGCCAAAAAACTTTTTTAACATGTTTTGCAAATTATTTGTCTTTCTTTAATTTTTTTCGGTATTATTATGTTTTACATGTACTTTTATTATTTCCTATAATAAATTGTTTTATGCTTATTTAAACATATACATGTTTTTAGTCTAACATGTTATTTGTTATTTTTGTATTTTTTAGATACATAAATAACATCAACATATGTGTTATGTATGGCGACATCGTGCATCGAAGCATTGGAAAGAATTTTGTGAATCTCTTATGAATTGTTCGGGGAAAAATATTCATTTATTTTCGTTCCTATAAAGAAGTGATGAATGTATAAAAATCTAACCAATTTTTTTTTAAAATATTGTTTCATTACATTCCTTTAATATATATATATATATATATATATATATATATATATATATATATATATATATATATATAATTCCGCCATTTAAGGTTTTATATATGTGATTTTATAATGTACATTACAAATTGCATCCCCTATTTCTTTTTATATTTTGGAATATTCATTGTTTACGGCTTTCTTTTTATCTGTTTCAATTTATTACATTGAAATGTGGACTAATGTTAATAATGTATCATCTCTAAATTAATAGGGGCAATTTGTTATAGAAACTCTTCTATATTATAATTTATGTGTGCATATTCAAATTAAAAATTTTATGTTCTAATAAATTAATAATATTTATTGTGGCAAAAATACCCTTAGTTAAAATCAAATTAAATCCCAAAAAATCTCTTATCAAAACAAATTCCAAAAAATCTCACTTCCAAATATTAACTAAAAAGTTAAATTAATTCATAAAAGAAATATACAACTTATTTTACAACCTCATACTCTAAAAACGCTACTGATGACTCCGGGAACTGTGACGCTGCCTGCGACACCAATGACTCTGTGAACTGCAAATAGCAAACTAAAAATTAAATTTTGTATTATTGAATTGCAAACAACGAAATACCTATGATTTCGTCAAGTGCAAACAGCGAACTAAAAAAATTCTGAATTTGCATTATTAAATTGCAAACAAAAAATTAACTATGACTTCACCAAATGCAAACAACAAACTGAAGAAAAAAATTCCGCAGAAGTTGCATTATTGAATTGCAAGCCATAAACTACCTATGACTGAAAAAGAAAATCATCATCATTAAAAACACCAGCAAAAAAAGTTGTTTATGGAACACGTTGCAAACAGCAAAAACACTAAACAAAATGTTTGTAAAATATAACTTAAGGCGTACCTTGCAAATTGTAAACCAGAGGAATCGAATCTCAACACCAAACGCAATTCTTCAAACAACAGGCGAAGTTAAACCAACCTGCAAACGGAAATTGCTAACAACAAACGATGGGAAAGTTCTACATACGGGAGACACAATGTGAATTTTGTCTAGAATTTTGGATTTTTAATTTTTTTTAGGATAGGGGAGCAGATGTTTGTTGTCCTCTTAAATTCTTTCACCAAGAAATTATCTCATAATCTAAAAACATCCCTGTTTTTCCTTCTCTACAATATTTCTTCATAAAAAAATAAAGAAAAAGAAAAAGAAAAAAAAAAGGACAGAGAAGAACGAGAGAGAGAGAGAGAGAGAGAGAGAGAGAGAGAGAGAGAGAGAGAGAGAGAGAGAGAGAGAGAGAGAGAGAGAGAGAGAGAGAGAGAGAGAGAGAGAGAGAGAGATGAGGGATTAAATATAGGGTGAGAGGAACATGAGATTGGAAAGTATATATGAGATTTGTTTCTTATGAATTAAGGGTGTTTATGTCCATGTACTGATTATTTAATTTTATTTCTATTATTTTTTTTGTCCAAGAACATATGCATATATTCATCTAGCAACTATGATCTCTATCTATATAAGTCCAAAATAAGAGGTGTCTAGCAAATTTCCCCAAATTAATATAGTAATTTCATGTTAATTTATAACTTTAATCACATTTCATGTCTGCTATAAATGTGTTTACTATTTTAAAAATGAAAATATACAAATAATTACAATTATCTATTTTTTTCTTTAATAAGTGCATTTTTAATTTATTTACAAAAATCGTAAAATATTTCAATATAATTTTCACAAACCAACAAAAATTTGAATGAATAGATTATTAGATATCAATATTTGGACTCTGTTTAATTTTTCAATGTTTTCCATATTTTATTTATAGGTAAATTACAGGTACCTCTGACGTAAAAATAAATGTCTTACAAATCCCTATAATATTGGTAACTATATATATCCACCTGAGCTATTTATTCATCTTACAATTACACCCTTATAACTTATGAGTAATGAAATATTGAAAGTTTCATAGAATATACATTATGAATTTTCAAATATACTTCGAGGTAGTAAATGTAATATATCCACAAGGGTGTAAATGTAATATTTTTTTTACCGCATGGGTACCTGTAATTTACCCGTTGTTTGTTTGTTTAATAAAAATGTAATTTAGATAATTCATTCATTCCGTTAAGGTCCATAACATATTGTTACTTTTAGGGGTATTTGTAATTAACAATGCCACATGTTTTTGTTAGACCATTTTTTATGTTTTTTTTATATTCTTACCTCTATGCAATGGTAGTAGCAAAAACCAATTGAAATATTCACTTCGTCGACCAATTTATTTTTGTCCATTTATTTATTGTATATAGAAGTAATTCGTATTAGTATTAGTATTAATATTAGTGTTAGGATTAGGATTAGGATTAGAAATACGATTTCGATTACGATTTCAATTAGATATAATTATAATTAGCATTAGGATTATGATTAGATTTATTATTAGTATTATAATTAGGATTGGGATTAACATTAGCATTAGTATATTATAATTATTATTAACATTAGTATTAGTATATTATAATTATCATTAGCATTAGCATTTTATGATTATATGATTCACATTAGCATTAGCAGTATAAATAGGATTAGCTTTACGATTCTGATTAGAATTAGAATTAACATTAGTATTATGATTATGATTAGTATTACGATTAATATTATGATTTGGATTAACATAAACATTAGCATTACAATTAGCATATCTGGATTAGGATTAGCATTAGCATTAACATTAGCATTAGCATTAGCATATTAGGATTAAAATTACCATTAACATTAGAATTACGATTATGATTAGGATTAGAATTTGTATTAACATTGTGATTAGAACTAGGAGTATGATTACGATTAGCATTAGCATTATAATTGGCATCAACATATTAGGATTATGATTAACGTTAACATTTCCATTACCATAAGCATTAGTATTAAAATATTAGGATTATGATTAACATTAGCCCTAACATTAGCATTAACATTTTAGTATTATTGTGTTGGGATTAGCATTAAATTTAGCATTAGCAGATTATGATTAACATTTGTATTAGCATTAATATTAGGATTAAGATTCACAGTAACATTAGCATATTAGTATTAACATTAACATATTAGTATTAACATTACTATTAGCGTATTAGTATTAGTTTGAGTGTTATGATTAGGATTAGAGCTAGGATTATGGGTATGATTAGTAGTAGTATTAATCTAAGATTATGGTTATTATTAGGATTAGAATTTGGATTATATAATTAGCATTTAACATTAGCCTTAATATTAACATTAACATATTTTAATTAGTAGATTAAGATTAGCATTATCGCATTATGATTAGCATTAGCTACATCATTAACATTAACATTAGATATATGATTAGCATTAGCATTAAAATATTAGTATTAACATTAGCGTGTTAGTATTAGCATTATCATTAACGTATTATTATTAATATTAGTGACAGTGTACTTATTAGGAGTATGATGAGTATTAGGATTAGGCTAAAGAATGTGATTAATATTATGAATAGGATTTGGATTAGCATTAGCATTAACATTAGCATATTATAATTATGATGAGCATCAGCATTATGTATTATAATTATGATTCGCATTAACATTAACATTAACATTAACATTAGTATTAGAATTAGGATTAGCATTAGGATTGAAATAGGAATTAGAATTAGAATTAATTTTACCATTAGGATTAGTATTAGGTTTAAGCTGATGATTAGGATTAACATTACCATTACATTAGCATGTTAGGATTAGAATAAACATTAACATTAACATTAAATTAGAATTACGATTAGTATTAGCATTATAATTATAATTAATATTAAAATTATTATTAGCATCAACATATTAGGATTATGATTAATATTAGCATTAGCATTACCATGAGCATTAGAATTAATATATTAGGATAACGATTAGCATTAGCATTATCCTTAACATTAGAAACGTGATTAGGATTATGATTGGGATTAGTATTAACATTATCTTTAGCATTATTGTTAACCTTAGCATATCAGTGTTAGCATTAGCATAATACTATTAGTAAATTACAATTATAATTAGCATTAGTAGATTATGATTAGCAGTAATATCAGAATTATGATTAACATTAGTATTAACGTTACCATTAGCATTATCATTAGTGTGTTATTATTAGTAATAGTGTTAGGACTAGGATTATAATTATGATTATGATTATGATTAGTATGAAGATTAGGCTAATGATAATGATTAATACTAGGGTCAGAATTTGGATTAGGATTAACATTAGTATTAGTATTAGCATATTATAATTGTCATTAATATTAGCATAGTAGGATTTGCATATTATAATTGTCATTGGCATTAGGCATTGGAATATCAGTATTAGGAAATTATAATTATCATTAGCATATTAGTATTAACATTACCATTTGTATTATCATTAGAGTATTAGTATTAGTAATAGTGTTATGATTAGAACTTGGATTGTAATTATGATTAGTATTAGCATTTATCTAAGGATTATGATTAATATTAGGATTATCAGTATCATTAGCCTTAGTATTAGCCTATTGGTATTAGCATCAACTTATTATTATTAGCATATTACGATTAACATTAACATTAGCATTGGTAGATTATGGTTAGCATTAGCATATTATTATTATCATTACCATTAGCATTTTATTAGTGTATTATTATTAGTAATAATATTAATAATAGTTGTTATGTAGGATTAGGGTTATGATTATGATTAGTATTAGGATTAGATATAGCATTGTGTTTAATATCTGGATTATGACTATGATTAACATTAACATTAGCATATTATATTTATCATTAACATTAGTATATTAAGATTATGATTAGCATTAGTATTAGGAGTAGGATTAGAATTACCATTAGGATTATAATTAGCATTAACCTTACCATTGGCATTCGAATTAGTATTAGCATTCACATTCACATTAACATTAGCATAGCATTGGCATTAATATTAGCATTAGCATTAGCATTGGCATTGGCATTAGCATTAGCATTAGTATATTAGTATTAGTATTAGTATTAGTATTAGTATTAGTATTAGTATTAGTATTATTATTAGTATTAGTATTAGTATTAGTATTAGTATTAGTATTAGTATTAGTATTAGTATTCGTATTATTATTAGTATTAATATTAGTATTATTATTAGTATTAGTATTAGTATTAATATTAGTATTAGTATTAGTATTAGTATTAGTATTAGTATTAGTATTCGTATTAGTGTTAGTGTTAGCATTAGTACTAGCAAATTAGTACTAGCAATAGAGGTGGCATGGATATGTCGCAATGTCGAGAGTTAAGAGTAGATGTGGCATAAAGATACTCATCAAGTCGGAATCTAGGCTCTGATGTTAATTGCAATATTGTCTACAAGGAAGCTTTTCAGGGAATATGAATTTAGATCATACAAAATGTACATTGTGATTCAAATACACATTTTTTTTTTATTATTTATATGAATAATTGTATTTTTTCTTACACTTTTATGTTATCATTTATGTTTCAGTAATGCATATTACTGATTGCATATGAACAACAAAAAATGAGCAGGTTACTCGCAAGGTATTAGATGAGTTATAGGTGATGTCATGTTATAAAACACTTTCTGATAATTAAGTTTCATGTTAAGGATCAGAGTGCATCAGATGAGATAATTGTAATAATTGGGTTAACTGATATATCTTTTTTGCACCCATTAATGAAAGTGTCAGTTTTGTGAATAATCATTTTTTGTCGATCATACCTGGAGTGGAGAAGGTCTATTTCAGCTCCAATAGTATGTGCAATGAGGAATTATTATCGGATGTTAACGCAAAAATATATTCTCCGGAGTTTCTCAACACCATATCATGCACTGGAATTCCACCACATAAGTTGACATTGAAAAAAAGTGTTCCCGTTATGCTCATCAGAAATATTGATCAGGTCAGAGGATTGTGCAATAGAACAAGGTTTCAAGTTATTAATATTACTCATTTGTAGGTAATTATACTACGAACTTGCTATGGACTCCGCCCACTATATTTTATGAAGGTAATCTTTTTACAGTGATTTTATGCCATTAAACAGTTATATTGGTATTCCTTTGGTAATAATTTACCTATTTTTGTATGATCATGTACAACATATGCAGATCAGTTGCATTGTATTGAATTTGTTCCATGCGCTTAGGGCGGTTGGTATGAAACAAAATAACATTGATTGTTTGGATCAAATTCAAAATTTCAACGTTCATATATCATTATGGTTGTACAAATTTGGGACCAATGATATATTCGTT
Source organism: Erythranthe guttata (assembly GCF_056151865.1). Classification (NCBI taxonomy): domain Eukaryota; kingdom Viridiplantae; phylum Streptophyta; class Magnoliopsida; order Lamiales; family Phrymaceae; genus Erythranthe; species Erythranthe guttata. Next base: position 5,962,894 of record NC_142534.1, on the reverse strand, counting down.
CTTATTGTGAGGAAATTAAACTTTCAATATTTAGTTTTTTTCATTTATTCCGGCTTATTTCATCTCTTATACCATACAAATTAGTTTTTTTTTTTTAATATTTTCTACTTCTTTGTATTACATATCAATAATTGATCTTACTATTTTGAGAACCTTTTTATTACTCAATATTTTATTTACGATGAATACCCCGTGCATCGCACGGGTGTAGTACTAGTTATTAACTAAATGTATCGCCTATTTACGTGAAAAATACAAATGTTAATATTAGATTACTATGCTGTATGTATTACAAATGTTAATATTTTCTCTTAAGATTTCCCTTTTTTAATAAAATTTAAACTTATAAAATATTATTTATAAGCATTCATTGGATGCCATATTAGTTTATATTCAAAATTTTGAGATTTCACAAAACTTGCACAAGAGTAGCTCAAGTTGTAAAACTTGCGAATTTCACAAAAAATGAACAAAGCACATTGCATTGAAAATAAGCATATTTTACAATAATTTATAATAAAAAAGTTATTTTTTTGTATTGTTGAGAAATTATTTACATAATTTTAAAATTATGTTAATCTAAGACACTTTGCTATTATGAAATAAATCAAATTAAATTTTATTTTTCAACACTAATTAAACTCCAAAATTGATTCACGAATTGGCAATAGTACTATTACTAGTTGTTTAGTAATTCGATGAGGAATATAATATTTGGCGCCCAAATAAATGCATTCTTGCTCGTTTTCCATTCGTGTGACAATGATCATCGAGCACATTAAGTTAAGTACCTCGATGAACGCGATAAGTGCGCGAGGAATGCACAAGGTAAGATAAAAATAACACTAAAATCCTTCAATGAATGGAGAATAATGCCATTTTTTGTACCATAATATACAATTAATTTCATAACAATTTCAGTAATATTTGGAAACTTCTTGCAACCTAAACATTTTTTTTAGGGGAAATATGCAATACCCCCTCAAATAGAAAATATTTTGAACTAAACTCAATTGACTATTAAAGATTTTTGCCTACACCCAAGTTTCATTCTTAATTAGTAAGACCTCCCTAACCAGATATGATAAGACTAAAGTGCCCTTATGTGATTAGATTTTTAACGTGATATAATTTATTTCACTATTTCACTCCCCCTCTCTCTCACGTTCTCAATCTCTCCTCTCCTCTTCTTTTTTTTTTTTTTCTTTTTTCGTCTTTTGGCAGATCTGTTTATATGCAAGTATTTTTGGGCGAGATCGAGGTGCCTAGTCATCGTCTTTGTAGCGCTCTGTGCTTGGAGTTGAAGAAAAGTTGCGTGGAAAAAGATCAGAGATTGTTTGGAATTGCGAACCAAACATTATAATCCAGAGATCGTCTTTGTAGCGCTCTGTGCTTCGAATATGACTATTGTTGATTCACTCGATTAGTGATTTATTAATTTCTCGTGTTCGTTGTCTCTCTCGATTTCTCTCTCTTTACACCACCATCGTCTCCACGTAGATTTGTACACCCACCACCACCGTCGCCGCTCGTTGCCGCCGCCTCCTCCTTCGTTTCCACGTAAGGCTATTTCTCTCTTTTTCGTTATCTTTCTCGTTTTCTCAGTTTTTTTTTCCAGATGCCACCACCACCACCGTCGCCACCTCTTTCACTCTCTTTCCTTCACCACTGCCACCACCGCCGTTGTCGTCGACTCCCATCCCTCTCTCTCGTTATTTTTCTATCTTTATTATGTATTTTTCGATTTTTTTTTCAGATCTGAACAGCAGCAGTAACATGACTAAAGTCGTATTCGAATATGACTATAGTCATATTTATGTATTTTTCGAATATGACTATTGTTGAATATAATCTATCTTCTCGTTTTCAAGTTGACTTCTAGTAAGTAGATTCAAATTGATTTTTTTGTGTGGATATTGATTGGATTGTTTTCGTAAACAATAGGGAATCTTCGTTGTTTTATTTGATTTGGTAAACATGACTATGCATATAATCGAAATTTTTAAGTTCAAAATATAAAAAACAACAATATAAAGAAAGAATATGACTACATTTAATATAGTCATATTCAACTATAGTCATATTCGGCGTTGCAAGCCTGTGGAGAGAAAAATTTCAATTTTTTGTTTAAAAAAAATTAAAAAAATTATTTTTATTAAAAATATTAAAAATAAAAATAAACAAAAAATGTCTAAATAAAATCCGAAAATAATATAAAAAAAAATAAAAAATAAAAAAATAAAGTCTGAAAATACTTTTTTTTTTTTTTTTTTTTTGATTTGGTAGCATTTTTTTAGGAATTTGGAAGCAGGTTTGTAGGAATTAAATTGTTATTATGGAAAGAGAGAAAAAAAGAATAATTGAGATAAATTATACTAATTAATCCTAATTAGCGGGATTTAGGTGCCTCATTACTAGGAAATTTGTAAATAGTAGATAATTATTAAAAAAAAAAAATGTGCCGGATTTAGTTGCCTTATTAATAGGAATTTTGTAATACTAGATAATTATTAATAAAAAAATCGTGATGGGTAGTATAAGGGTAAGATTGGAAATAAATATTCTAGGGGGTTTTCACAAAGGAAGAATTATGGTATAGACATATCACTATTTTTTATCTATAATCAAAGAAGCAACAATCAACCACATAAGCGCAATGGGTGAATCTTCACTCTTGTGCAATAAGCTTGTAAATCACACGAAATATGTAAACCACAATAGTCATTTGAATTTATAACGAAATTCAAACTGAACTGAGTGTTAGTGATTTGCAGTTCATTTTATGCAATGGTTAAAGCAAGTACAGAAAGAAAGTATAGGAAGTAAAGGAAAGTGCACATATATTTTCAGAATTCGAAAAGAAACACAAATAATCGAGCAACTCGGGAAGCTTCAACTCAGCAGAAAGCTTCGAAAGTTAATCTCCAAACACGAACCAGAATCTCAGAGAAGAAAAAGAAGAAGAAGACAACGTAACACAAAAATCAACTAATTCTCCCAACGGTCCCTTTCTATATTTATACTCTCAACCAGTAAAGGGAAGTTGCTATTCGAACTAAAGACGCTAAAAACATAAAGTAAATAAATGTTAAAGTGGTTCCTACTCTCAATACAAATTAATCATGTAAAATTGTCCAATCTAAACATGTTATAGATATTAATCGATCCAAACAAGCTCAATACGAAAGAATTTGACTTCGGTGATTTTATAAATTACAGAAAGATGATTGCAGATTTGCCATACAACAGACACCGTTCAGTTCATTTACAGACCCTTTGTCCCCGGAAAATCAGCCTCTAATAATTTCATATAATATATGTCATAATGAAAATATCAGTAATTCAGTATACTAGAGAACCGTACTTGTGTATAACAAAACACCAATTTTGAACAAAACTAATACGGCAAAACTTATCTTCCCAATAAGGCAACGCGGTCCTTTTGCACGGTTTGTGCCAAATTAATGTCGAAAAGCTCGCAACGGATAGGCATCTCCATCTCATAGAAAGGGTTCTTTAAAACATAATCGGTGTACAGCTCGTATATATTTTTCAACAGACTCTCCATGTTAATGCTTCCAGGCTCCGACACCACAAAGAATTTCGTGCCTATAAGAAAAAAATAAATAATAAATAAAAAAATACTTAATTAGAACCCCGCAAATCCTTTTCTCGGATTATATATTACCGAAGTATTTTCAGAACACCTTGAATAATGAACTTCAAGCAACCAATTAGTAGTTTGATATGCTTGCAAACAAACTTGTAATTTCAGCATATTTTTCTCTAACATTTTAAATGACTTTAAAAGTACTCAAGCGAGTAGCCCATACATATTTACTTTTCCTATACAATCTAACTGTAGAGTTCGTGATTTTTTTTGTTAATACCAAAACAAGATTACAAATAGCAATTCGGTTAAGAAAAGAAGTAAAACCTCAACTTGATTCAAATAAAATATTGCTGAGTTCGTTTTAGTAAACAATTACCGATAAGGCGTAATGGCAAATGTGTAGATAAAAGTACCAAATGCACAAATGTCCAACGCAACATTCAATTATCTACAGAAACGCCATTAAACCACAGAAACTATTGTGTATGTTCAATTTTGAGATTATAGCTTACAACAACTTACTCTAAGAAAAGCATAAGCAAACATTCAAAACAGATTGTAAATCGAAAAAGGCCGATAAGTTGTTTTTCAAAAGATCAAGATTGAAAAACTCCAATCGACAAGCCAATGTTATATGCCATATGCGGGCCCGTCAATTAGTTCTAATACCATAAAACCGAAAACATATTACGAGCCGAAACCAAAGGCAAAACCAACACCAAACTTCCTTAGATTTCGTCGTTTACAAGTGAGACCCTCCTCATTACTAAATTTGTCCATCACTGCTTCCTCTTATTCTTCTAACTACACACCCGAAGATTTCGAAACTTCCAACGTTCGTTAATCCGATTAGGCATATCCAAGATGCGGATCATAGTAAATATTTAAAGGAAGTTAAAGCCCAATAAAACAGTCCTCAATCTCAGATTCTACCTCCAACTCAAATTTACTAAATTACCTAATCCCATCTTAAATATAACCATTAGTCAGTGCTGTAAGGCCTTGTTTGGTTGGGGAGATTAGCCATGATTAACTAAATAATTGGACATTGTTTGATGTTTGGTATCCTCAATAACCTGCCGGATCGACCCGCAAATATTCTCTTCAAGAACCCTAATTCTACCTCTCCAAATCAAAATCCCCTTCATCCGAATCACCAAAATCCACCCAATTCAATCCAGAAACTAAATTGTTCATATCAAAACCTAAAAAAATGTGACCGATCGATAAAAAAAAGAACCCTAATTGCGAAACGGAAAATGCAAAAAAAAAAATCTAACCAGTGAGAGACTGGAAACAGTGAAGATCGAAATGATCAGCCTGAAGGAGCTCAATTCCAGAGCAGCCATTGACGGGGGAAAGCTGCTGAGAGATGGCGTGCATCGAGTGCCAGAGGCTCGCTAATCTCAACGTATCGTTCGTATCCATTCTTCCCGCCGAACCATAATCCTGAATCAACACAAAGACCGTCATTTTTTTTTTTTTTTTTTTTTTTAATTAGGGTTTGAAAATTCAGAAGAATAGGAAAAGGGGGTGTTTTAGTGTTTGTTTACCTTGTAGTAAATGAGGCCACCTGATTTGTTGATTATGTAGAGGCTGTAAATCGCTGCCATTGTTGAGTGAGGTGGTGATTTCAGCGAAGATTTTTGAGAATAATGTGAACACAATTTGATTGTTGACGGTGAAGTGAAAATCCACCTCTTCTCTTCAGATCTCAAGCTTTGTTTTTGTTTTGAGAAAATTACTGTTTTGGTCCCTTAAGTTTGCACTAATTTCATATATGATCTCTATATGTTCAAACAAATATATATTTGATCCTTATGTTTCAACAATTTAACATTTTTGATCATTTTCGTTAATTTGCCGTTAATCCGTCAAATTAAATAGTGATGGATGCATGTTTGATTACTTTAGGCACTAAATAAAAATTGACGAAAATGACCAAAAGTGTTGAATTTTTGAAACATTTAAGACTAAATGTATTTTCAGCGTACATAAATGACCAAATGTGGAATAAGTGCAAATTTGAGGAACGGAAACTTTAAATTTCTATTTTTGTTTCTCATTTTTAACTTTTTTTTTTTTAAATTATGTATAATTTTTTTCCCCCCTAAAGGACATACAAAAAGGCATTTATCCTCCGCAAGAGTTATACTGTAGATATTGAAGTCGGACCAAATTTCAAAATTTCGTGGATTTTGCCGACTTTGGAACAAATATTTTCAAGAATATGATAGACGTCGTTACAGTTTTAAAAATATTATTTCGATTCAAATGTGATTTTACACATTTGATTATTTTTTAGTCTAAATTTAATCAAACTCAATACATAAAAATTGGTAATTTTTTTTAGTAAACTTTCTAATCCAAATTGAATTATCAAGATTAGATGTCGGGTTAGAAAGATATGCATGAATCAACGAATATTGTTCGCAACCTTGTCATTTTCAATTATCTAAATTTCAAATGCAAAGTCATCCATGCATAACGTGGTGATCCGATATCCAATTTAGTTGATCCAAGTTTTGTTAATTCAAAATAACGTTTTGCTTTTGAGCTTTGCCAAAATCGGGATAATAATAGTTTTCGTCCCTATTTCTTTTGCCACGATTTTAGTCCTCAAAGTAACCATATTTTTACAATTTTGGAAAGCCGTTTGATTTGGGTGTTAGTTTGGACAGAAAAGTCGTGTGTTTTGCACGCGAGAATGCTGAAATATGACTTGTATAGTATTAAAAGACTTGTACAGTATTAAAAGACTATATCTCTCAATCATCGATCATGTCGTCTCTTCTTCCTCTATTTTCCTTCTCCTCCACCAAATCCAAGTATAGTAAAATAAGGGCAAGAATCAGCACCGCTGCATGCAGTTCCGACGATGGCGACTTGAGGTAAGGAAGATGAGTATAACTATCGGTTGAAAACCGCCCGAAACGTTATCCATTAACACTAATTGGATTTAGAGAGAGAAAGAATAAAAACCAACATCAAATGGAAATAAAGTGTCTCCTACATCTAGACTCAACATCTTTTCTCATTTTCCCACATTTGTTCTTGTGATTGATCTTCTTTATATTGGTGTATGTCATGTTCTTCTGTTTCTTAACACCCCACAGCGAGAGGCGAAGATGGTTGTTGCAGATTTGGAGATATAGTTGATGTGGTCCAACCGTCCAAGTATGAAAGGGCTACAAATGTTAAACATTTCAAAAGTTATGATTTTTTTTATATTATTTTTTGTCTATCTCGTGGCTGAGTTTTAGTTGGTAATTCTTTGTTATCTTGTATAAAACGGTCTAGCCAAAGTTATTAATGATGGAGCTGCAGAAATTGGGGTTTTATTGGGATTAATATTTGTTGAGATTTATATTTTTAGGATAAAATTGTAGAATTAAAGTGAAAATTGAGCTAAATTGAAAATAGAGGCAAAAAGAGGGTCGATGGGGTTATTTCAGCATGCTCACGTGCTCGACACGTGACTTATTCCGTCCAAATTAACACCGATATCAAACGGCAGACCAAAATTGTAAAATATATGGTTAGTTTGAGGACTAAAATCGCGACAAAGTAAATATTGGGGCTAAAATCGATTTCTGTGTATAATATAGGACGAAAAATGTAATTATCCCGTCAAAATCTGACCACAAAAGGGTCAAAATCACGTTCGAATTTAAAACGGTATTAGTCAATTGAGATGACATTTATGATTTAACATTTCAGATATCTTCATTCCGATATTCGAATATTTGATTCTCGTTTTTTTCATTTTTTCGAATTGAATTGAATTGAATTTACATATAATAGTTTAGAAATTCCGATTTCCGATCCTTTTGATATCAGAAAATAATTCCGATAATTCAATTTTTTTCGAAGTTCTTTTAGTAAATAATGATTCTATACTATACATTTTTTTTTGATAATTCTATACTATACATAAAACCACTACATTACATTACATATATTTATTATATGTTTTAAACAAGTGGGACTATATATTATTCTAATTTAAATCGTTTAACTAAGGGTAAAGAAGGTAATTCATTAAATGTTTAAATCTGGCGTTAGGGAATTGGACCTGGCAATAGTGACCCCCGACACCGCTCTTTAAAAATACAAGCATTCAATTGTAAGGCTTGCGTTCCAACAATGGCCACGTATCATCTACAGCCATGGCAGCTGCCAAACTCCCCTTTACAAAAGCTCGCTAACAATCCCTCTCTCTCTCCCATTCAAATCTCAACGAGAAAAACACGCATTCGCAATTATGGCGGAAATCAGCAGCAAACCCCAACCTACGGTGGCGATCAACAAGCTGAAATTCACCTACCCGGGAATCGACGGCCATCCTCCGCCGGGCTCCGCCCCTTTGATCGAAGATTTCTCCCTCTCTCTCTTCCCCGGCGATCGCTGCCTTTTCGTCGGATCCAACGGCGCTGGTAATCTCCTTTCTTCATTTGTGTGTGTGTTTTTAACTGTAATGTGTGTGTGTGGTTGATTAAAAATGATTTGATTTGATTGATGTGTGATTTTTATTGATTTTGATTTTAGGGAAAACGACAATATTGAAGATAATAGGAGGGAAGCACATGGTGGATCCAGATATGGTGAGGGTGTTGGGCCGATCGGCTTTTCACGACACCGCTTTGATCTCCTCCGGTGATCTCTCTTATCTTGGCGGCGAGGTTTGTCGAACTAATCTCTTTCTTCTTCATATTGTTTTTCTTTTATAGTTGTTTTTCTTGTTACTTGCGATGTATGCTGTAAATGTGTTTGATTGTGTGCGTTTACGATTAACGTGTGAGAAATGAAGTCGAATTGGGCAATGACATAAATGTGCTTTTTTATGTGAAAATTGCGTAATTGTTGGGATAAATTGGTAATCGAATCCAGCAAGAAGAATGTGGTAATTGTGCCTAATTAATTATCTATTCCCCGAACATTCATTTTTGTGCGAAATGAAAATTTTAAACTATTTAGGGTTAATTTCTATGCTACACCCGGTGAAGATTACGTAGGGTGAATTTTTACAATTGATCTACACACACCAATGTGGGGGTGTGTGTATGTGTGTATATGAATGGTAAAGATCTACCCGGTGTATTTCACCCGGTGTAGCATAGAATAGACCCTATTTTAGATAGAATATGATATAAAAGAATGTTTTGAGTTCCCCATGTTTTTAATGACTATATGTGAAGGATTTGATACACCGACATTGTAACTGGAGTAAAGGGATAGGAAATAAATTTGTGGAACTATCTTTCTAGATAAGATAGCTAGTGAAATTCGCGTGTTCTTGTTTCTATTTGGAGGAATGCTCTAAACTCGAGAGGCCTTTGTTATGGATCAATTGTCGCTAATATGAAGGAAATGCTAAATTCTTTTAGATGCATATTTTTTTTTATTTCGTGTAATCACAATAATAGTTATTTATTTGCAGTGGAGACGCGAAGTTGCGTTTGCTGGGTTTGAGATTCCAATTCAGATGGATATTTCTGCTGAGAAAATGATATATGGCGTGACAGGTGTCCTTCCTCAGAGACGGGATGAACTAATTAAGGTAATATATTTTTGCGAGCAGATTTTGCCTTGGAACATCTACAATCTGGTTCTATATTTACAAAAAAAATGATGCATTTTCCTAATATTGTAGATCCATGGTAACCTTTAACCATTGTTATAAATGGACTATGCTATGTTGAAGGGCTAAGAGGGTGTTTGGCTAAGCTTATTTTAAACAGCTGATAAGCTCTTACGTCTGATAAGATGTTTTTAGAGCTGATAAGCTATTACATCTTATTTTTAGGATTAATTTTAGAGTGTTTGGATAATGAGCTTATTTCCTATTTTTACTCATTATAAGATCTTAAATAAAAAGGTGGGGTAGAGGTACTTATTTAAAAAGATCTTATTTGGTCTCCAACAGCTTATTTTAAAAAAAATTAAGATCTTTTTTTAAAAATTTACCAAACACTTTGGAAGAGCTTATAAGCTCTAAAACATCTTATAAGCTCCTTTTAACATCTTATAAGCTTAGCCAAACACCCTCTAAATCTACATTACGAAATTGCATTATACACCCTTAGTTTGATAAATTATGCATGTATTGACTTTAGTTGGATGCATACATTTGTTACGCACATTCAAAGAAAGAAATTTTTTTTGAGTCTCAAAGAATTTTATTTTTCATAAATTATGCATGTACTGACTTTAGTTGGATGCATACATTTTTTTTTGCATTATACTTTACCTCTCAAAGAAAGATTTTTTTTTTTTTGGGAATATCATGTAGCCGAATTAGCAGGTTTTCAATGTCGAAGAGCTCGTGCGAGAAGATCGCATGATAGCAAAATTGCATTTTTTTTACCCATAACTTGTGGCACCTGTGATCCTAGTCTTAATATTTTTTAGCTCGCCGCACACATTGTATCAGATAACTTGAACAAATTCTGCAATTTGTTCGCATGAAGAAAGTGAATAGATAAGAACAAAACCATCTATTTTACTAATTTTCATCTTTTTCTCCTCATTGATTTTCTTTTGTTTCGTCTTTTCCTTATTTTACTAACTGTACACGCTAGAATAATAAGTCAAGTAATATGTTCTTTGATTGCAGGTTTTAGATATCGACCTCTCGTGGAGAATGCATAAAGTATCTGACGGTCAAAGAAGACGAGTTCAAATTTGTATGGGCCTTCTAAAGCCATTTAAGGTACATTTGTTTTTTCGGACAAAATCATCATTTTTTTTTGCTTTAGTATGCAATTATATGTACTAAGATAATGTCATGCCTGCTTTTCAGGTTCTCTTGCTCGACGAGATCACAGTTGACTTAGATGTTCTCGCTAGGGCTGACCTTCTAAGGTTTCTTAAGAAGGAATGCGAAGAACGAGGCTCTACAATTATTTACGCTACACATATTTTTGATGGACTTGAGAATTGGCCATCTCATATTGTGAGTGTGACTTTAATTCTCTAATATTTATTATCATAAATTGGTATTTATTTATTTATTATTACTGTTTTATTTTATTTTGTTCCGTCAGGTTTATGTGGCTCATGGGAAGTTGCAACTAGCGAAGCCGATGAATGAAATTAAGGAGGCTAGCAATTTGTCATTGATGGTTAGTCGTAAACTCCAACCAAGATTCTACTTCAATTTGCCGTTTAGTAAATCATTTATATATATCTTGTGCAACGATGCATATATAAAATAACCTGGCCCTATATTGTCCGTCATTTCTAATTTATTTATTTTGCCTCTGCTGCAAATACAAAATGTATGCTTCACCACTGCTTCAGATAACACGTTCATGAAAGAAATACTACTAACACTAGCGATTATTTTCTAAACTCAAACACAAAGTCGACGGTGAAGAAGTTCATGTGTTACTATAGCAATTGACATAACTATTTATATTAGCAGTTCATGCCTTACATTTTCTTCATTTGCAGAGAACTGTGGAGACTTGGCTGAGGAAAGAGAGAGACGAGGATCGGAAAATAAGGAAAGAGAGGAAAGCAAACGGTCTTCCAGAACATGAGAAACAGGTCGACGGGAGTCGTGTGACGGGTGGGCCAGCCCGTGTGATAAACAATGGATGGGCTGCTGGCAGATTGAATTCGACCATTGCTGGTGAAGAAAATTTTGTGTTGAGCTCTAATAGGGTTCTCCGGTAAAATTCATACTAATATCGAAAGAGAATTTTTCATCTCTTTGCACCTTTTTTTTTTTTTTTCCTGTAACCAATATGGCCTTATATTGGAATATTACAAAAGCTAGATTGCTTTTTGTTGTCTGCTAAGTTGAATTTTAATTTTAATTTTGTTTTAATTTTTATGTATTCATTGCATTTGTTTACATGCTTTGTATAGCATGTTGATATACTATTTCTTATTTATTAAAGAGGAAACAAAACAAGTTTTACATTTTTATTTCGGATTCCCTATAATTGCTCGAAAAACAATAAAAAATGAGAGTTATGGATTTGAAATCCTTGTTAAGTCACTCAACTAGCAATGTGAGCCGACTCGAAAAAAGCTTAAACTCAAACTCGAGCTCGTGCTCGAGCTTTTTTTTATCTGTCCGTAAACTCATGAGCCGGCTCGAGAGCCATCCTTTTATTTGTTTTTTTTTATTTTCTATATATTATTTTTTAAATAATATAAAAAGAACACTTTATGAGCTCGAGCTCGACAAAATGGATTTGAGCTCGAGCAAGTGCTCGAGCCTGCCAAAACAACCGAACTCGACTCATTCATACTCCTACTCAATTCAAAGAAGCTCAATGAATTTGTTAAGGATTTGAAATTTGAAATTCTTCCCTCAATCCTCCCATATAAGTGTACCCTGAGGCTATGTTTGGTTCATGAATTTTGTAACAAGAAAATGAAAATGCAAAAGTAAATATAAACAAAGAATTTTGAAAATTTCTAGTATGTTTGGTTCCTAAGGAAAATCCTCTAGCACATGTTTATGTTGAGGTTATGTCCTATAATTAGGTGTTGAGGAATGCACTCGTTTAAAATTTCTAGTGAGTAATCATTTCAAAATTATATTTTTACCATTGTATATATCTATTAAAGTATATGAATTTCAAACCACCACATTTTTTTGTAAAAATATATAAGATTTGGGTATATATTTTTGCACAGATGATTGCATTTATTTTCATTTTTTTACTAAAGCCATACTAACTCTATATCCTTTATAAATAACCTTCTTGATTATTTGCTTCACATCTGCGATCGAGAAAATTAAAAGTCTGAGAGTCTTCCTTCTACGGTTACTTCCTGATTTGGGTATGGTCAAATGATGGCAACTTGCAGTTGGAAGCACTACACAATTTCACAAGTTATGGAGGTTATTTCTATGCTACACCCGACGAAGGTCTGCACAAACTAATGTGGGTTTGTATGTATTTTTGTGTATATGAATGGTAAAAATTTACCCAATATATTTAACCAAAACATCGAGTTTAGTTAGGAGAGCTTAGCACACAAACATGCATTTGAAAAGAAAATCTAAATTATAACTTATATAGAGAGAGTTTAGTTAGAGAGTTTGACAAGGTAACAAACATAAATTAGTTAGAGATTCTAAGAAGAGTTTAGATGGAGATTAGAAGTTTATTAATTATGGGTTGTTCTACGAATAATTGTAGAGAAAAGATCAAGTATAATACAAGTATACGAATACGAGTGTGCATCGTCCCCAAAATTTGTCAAAGCATCACTAAAGAAAAAAAATTATCCACGACGAGGGAGAGAATAGATAGATGCATTTAAAAAGAGGCAAAAATGCTGAAATAGTACAATTGCAGAATATTACGGCAATTTATACATCATAGTACGATATGACTATATGTCTCTATATCTACGACAGAGAAAAAAGAAAAAACGACACAAGACGGAAGATAGACAGACAATCTTCACTTGAACAAGGGTAGAGTGATATTCCAAAAGAAGATTCATCCAACATTTGCTGCTTAACCCTGTTGCCCCCATAAACAAATAAACAAATCACATTATCAAAACTTAGGTTCACAACATCCACACACACGCACACGCACACACACACGTGAATGATAGATCCTACCTTGTTAGCAATGTTGTTGGAGAGCCAGTCCAGACCCTCGTATAGCCCTTCACCAGATGTTGCACATGTGCTCTGTATATACCTGCACCAAGACAAAAGCAGCATTGAGCCTTGTGTGTGTGTGTGAGAGAGAGAGAGAGAGAGAGAGAGAGAGAGAGAGAGAGAGAGAGAGAGAGAGAGAGAGAGAGAGAGAGAGAACGTACCAGTGACGCTGACGAAGAGAGTGAAGACCAAGCTTGTCAGTTATTTCAGCAGCATTCATAGCATTCGGAAGATCTTGTTTGTTTGCAAATACAAGTAGCACGGCGTCCCTCAGTTCATCCTAATAGGCATCTCAATCAAATCATTGTCAATATATATATATATATATATATATATATATATATATATATATATATATATATATATATATATATATATATATATATATATATATATGGCTTAAGTTTTCATGACAAGCATTAGTGGAAAAAGTCAAGAAAATGTTGGCTGGAAGAATGGGCACTGTAAAGTCTCTACCCAAGGAAAATCACATATTTGTTTTACATAATTCTGAAATTCGTTACAAAGAAAGAAAAAAAGGCGGCAAAAATGGATTAAACTGTAATGTTGGGATTAATAAATGAGTACCTCATTGAGCATCCTATGGAGCTCATCCCTGGCCTCAACAACACGATCTCGATCATTACTATCAACTACGAAAATCAGCCCTTGCGTATTCTGAAAGTAATGCCTCCACAGCGGTCGGATCTACACCAATCGAAACCACAAAATATAACGAAGTCGGAACTATACATTACAAACACCACACAATGTCACAACAATATAAAAAATGTGATAGATAATCTCAATCCAAGAGGATGCTTAAAATCATGGCATGATAAATCAAACAGCTGATATACAGCCCTTTTTTTCAATTTATCCCGTAAAGTTTTCCTCAATGTAAGTCAATTCAAACCAATCGAGCGAAATATACGAGTATAGAAGGACTTCACATATACTTAACTAAACTAGTTAAAGAACGTTACGTACCTTGTCTTGACCCCCGACATCCCAGACAGTGAAGCTTATGTTCTTGTATTCCACTGTCTCCACATTGAATCCTGGAGCAAATGGTAATAAATAACAGAATTAGTACAGATTAAACACGATGAATATAAGTGGTTTTACGAGGAATAGATCATAATCACAGGCTAAAATCTATATAGAGAACATTTGAAGTAGAAACTTATCAGTAAATGATCAATCTCAAATTATCTGATTCGTCTAAATGACATACAATGAAACACTTGGGATTTTGTTTGCCTCTTAATATATTTGCTTTTTATTGATAAAAATGAAAACGAAATGCTTAGGATTCATCAATGCTCTATGTTCTTCGTTAAACTACGACTTTTAGATATAATAACAATTTAACTTCAAAAGGGATAAAAAGAAAATTTAAAAGCCAAATCCATTTTGCCAATATTTCCATCATATAAATGTGAAATTATGGAAGAAGGATAAACCGACGAGTTATAAAATGACAAGAGCATGGATACACATTTCGTCTTCTCTCTCTATCACACACACAAGCACACACATTAATCTTCGTACGGCATACCACAACGTGCAAAACTATAAAGCGTAAATTTAGAAAATTCGAATAGAGAAAGAAGAACATACCAATAGTAGGAATAGTTGTGACTATTTCTCCGAGTTTGAGCTTGTACAGTATAGTGGTCTTACCGGCTGCATCGAGACCTACCATAAGAATCCGCATCTCCCTCTTTGCAAACAGTCGGCTGAAAAGCTTAGTGAAAGATAACCCCATTTCTCTGTATTTTACACCCAGCAAAAAATTAATTAATTAAGACTCGTCTTTTGAAAAGGTGCAGATATTCAATTCCAAATGCAAATAAAAAGTTTCTACATTTCTCAAGCTACAATATCAATCATACAACAATTGCATAAAGAACACAACATAAATTTAATCAAGTCCTTTTTATAAAAAAAAAAAACAGGATTAGTTAAAATTCACTTCAATCGAATCGGTGAAATCGAAACGATCCAGAAAACACAATTTTCAATATCTAACGGAATTATTCAACAAGGTAATACAGAAGAAAGTTAATCAACAATGTAATCGCTGAACAACTGAAACCAGAAAAAAATGAATTCCAGTAATAAAAATAAATAAAACATAAATCAGATCAAAAGAAACCAAACAAAATTAGATCAACCAATTCGCCCAATCACTCGAGAAAAAAAAAATCAATTGCGCACATGAACATACATAAAACAGAGGGTGCGTAATTAAATAATTCATAAAATGGTAATTTACACGAAGTCTGGAATCTGGATCTGCAATTCAATTGAAGAAAAAAAAACGAAATAAATTGATGAATTGGGGTTAGAGAAGATGAAGATTGTAGAGAAAGCTTACGTTGAAGAGACCAAATGTGGGAATTGTACGCTAAGATCTGAAGGAGCAGAATTTGAATTTATTTTCTGCGATTCTTTTCTTCTGTTTTCCTTTTTTCTTTTAGGCAAGGGGAATATGCTAATTCTCGAATGTTAATTAAATCCCCAAATTAGAATAAAGGAAAGGATGAATACAGTACGATTTTTACTAAATGTAAGACATTTTCTTAATTTTAACGCTTATCTCTATTTTTGGACCTATAAATATTGTAATATAAAAATTATTTTTTCATCGTTTATTTATCATTAACTTTTAAATGATTATATTTATTCTCTACAATTTTGAGTCTCAAATACATCTGAAGAAAACTCTAATTTTTTTGCCACATTTTCAACCGTATCATCCTCCAAAACGGATAAATTCATGTTCTTGGTGATTAATGATGATTAATGGTATGGTATTCTCCCAAAATAATGTCGATGAAAATAAGATGATACATATAAGTTTTGAATTTTTAAATTTTTAAATAAAATATCTATATTTACTAAAAATGGTCATGTGATATATTTCTAAAATAATGTCGTTGAAAACTAAAACAAAGATTTAACAAAATTAGATGGTATATATATATATATATATATATATATATATATATATATATATATATATATATATATATATATATATATATATATATATATATAGATATATATATATATATATATATATATATATATATATATATATATATATATATATATATATATATATTAGATTTTGACATTTTAAAATAATATGTCTTACATTTATTAAAACGGTGTCCTGTATTTATCAGCACCCTTAGAATAATGGCCAATTTTCTATAGGGACAATTTGCTAAACAACCCAAGGCACCAATTCACTTTCAAATCAGGACATATGGATTTTAGTAATTTGTTAAAAGTCATTTATTCTTCATCCATCTTCACCTAGTCAAATCCATTTAACATTGCTTTACTACTTTAGATCCCTCCAATCCCGCTCCACTCCATTAAATTGATTCATCCCTGTTCTCCGTTGCCAACGTCGAAGCTCTACACACAAACACACACACACACACACACACACACACATAATTACACACCTACATACACACATACATAACCACACACACGCACATACATACAATTTTGGTTACTTCCCTTCTCCTTCGCAATAACCTAATAATTATGGAAACCAAAAAGGAAAAACAAGAATTGTTTTGTGATGGTAGATGGTAATGTTGGTGGTGATGTACACATCAGAGATTTAAGCTTTTTTCCTTCAGTTTATTTTGACTAAGTTGTGTAACTAAACAGTGTAATTAAAATGTGCAAATAAGTTTTCTAAGCTGTCTAACTTCATAATAAAATTATATAAAATAAGGGTTCTTTTCTAAAATTTTGGTCATTGATGTAACTAAGCTTTGTAAATAAGTTTTATAAGCTGTCGCATGTCTGTGTAAGTTGTGTATGCATTTTGAGATGTATCCCTTCTTGTTTTAATTTGTTGTTCAATTTGTTTAAACTAAGTTGTTGCTTATTAATATAACTAAGTTGTGCAAATCAACGTGTCGCCGTTACTATTAGTTTTCCTATAAATAGAATTTAGACCTAGCGTCAGATCTAGAGCACTATGACTTTTAGCGAAATAATAAAATTCGTCTGTCCTTATAACTATAGAAAATATTTTTGAGGGGCATCCAACTAATTTCCTCTTTTCTATAAGCTCAATAGCCCATCCTTTAAATTCTAATTTAATTATTATTTTATCAATTAATCAATTTTGATTATTAACAATTATTGATTTTTTTTAATTTCCATTTACAATAATATTGTTTGGCAGGTCAACACAATCACATTACTATTTTTTTTTTTCATGTCAATGTTGTTTTCTCGAAATATTCATAACATTAGATTTTTTTAGGGGTCATTACAAATAAGCTCATCAATGGGTACTTATTCATAAAGAGATTTGGACAAAAAACTCCTTTACCGGTAAGTCCACACATGGTTCAGATTTTGTAAAGGACTAAAATAACCGTTCATACTTTAATATGCTCCAATTTCATCTTTAACTTTATTTAACCTCAATTTCACCCCAAATTTCACAAATTATTCAATTTTGACCCAAAACCTTTTGTTTTCAAAAAAAAGAAAATTTTCAAAAAAAAATTCCCCGCTGGATTCGGCATTGACTTTTCAATTTTTTTTCTTTTCTTTCTTTCTGTAACTTTTTTCGTTTAAACAACAATATTGCTGTGATTGGCATTAATATTAACTATATTACTGTTAAACACAGTAAAATTAACTAAACTACAGTTTAACACAGTAATATTGCTATATTAATCTCTAGCACAATAATATTAACACAACAAAACTCATTATTATTGTGTAATAGAGTAATATTACTATGTTGACCATTCAACAAATGTAAACATAATAAAAAGCCAAAAGAATTAATATTACTGTGAGTGACAATAATATTACTATAACAACAGTAATATTACCGTCAACCACAAAATATTACAATAATAGACAGTAATATTATTACGTTACTCTTTGAATAACTCAAACAAACAAAAAAATCCAAACAAAATAATAATATTGATGTGGTTGACAACAATATTACTATAACAACAGTAATATTACCGTCAACCACAGTAATATTATTGTGTTTACAATTATTTTACTGTCAACGACAGTAATATAATTACGTTGACTTGTCAACAAATCAAAAAAAAAATAACAAAAAAAAAAAATACTACGTTAATTTACTTTCAACGGCAGAACAATTACATAAATGTATTGTCAACGGCAGTACAATTACGTTAATTAACTGTCATTGACAGTATAATTACATTAATGTACTATCAGTGACAGCACAATTACGGTCAACGTTTAGCGGCGGACGTAAAAAAAAAAAAACAACTTAAAAAAAACTTTAAAAAAACACTAAAAAAAAGTCAACCCCGGAGACCGCCGGTCAACGCCGGAAACCAACGAAAAAATTCGGAAGAAAAGAAGAATTAAAAAATAGAAAAAAAATAAAAAAAAATCGAAAAGTCAACGCCGGAATCTGGCGGCAAAATTTTTTTTTTGAAAAAAAAAATGATTTTGAAAAAAAAAAGTCAAAATTGGATTTTTGTGGACAAAATTGATTAAATTGGGGTTACAATTAAGAATTTGGTATAAAAAGTTGGGGGTAATATTGGCATATACATGAATGTTTCCTTTATTTATAATAAATAGGGCAAAGTACAGTGTACACCCCTGTACTATGAAAGTTGTACCACTTTGCCCCCCTATACTATAAAACGTCCCGATTACCCCCCTCGGTTTAATTTCTGTTTGTGAAAGCTGACGTGGCACTTTGACTTTATTGCTTATAGCCGTTTTTTGTACCGTTGGATATTTTCTGACGATTTTACCCCTTTATTCAAGTATATATATGTGTGTGTTGAAGTCCTTTTCACAAGCTCATTTTTTCCTATTTTTTTGCTAAATTGCTGCATTTTTTGGCAAGTCTTTTAGCTCCATCTTTTTTGGGGTTTTTTTTTTTCTCAATCTTTTTCTCATTATTTTCCTCCTTATTTAACCATTGAAAAACCATTGTTTTTTTCTTTAAAAATTTATTAAAATGTCCGGTAGCAGCTCAAATACCGATTTTTTTTGTATTTCATGTTACAAGTCTATGCATTATTTGTCAAGTTTTTTAGGAACAACATGTAAATGCCAAAAAAATGCAGTAATTCGAACAGCTTGGACAATCAACAACCCAGGTAGAAGATTTGCAGGCTGTCTAAATTCGGATGTAATTTATTTTTCATAGCACATTCATTTACATTCTTATTGAAAAATCACATATCTATCTGTGTACAATCCACGGGCGGATCTAGGGGGTGGCCATGTATGCCATGGACCACCCTAAATCAGGAAAAAAAAATATTTATATACATTTAATATTGGTTACCTCAGTGGTAAAGTAATCCAACTTATACCTGGATGTTCAAGGGTTCGACCCCCAGGGAAAGCAAGTTGTTTTTGCTGACTTTTTTTTTTCCTCAATTTCGTGCCCTCCCAATCCCAAATTAAATTTTTTTTTTTTTCTCAAAATTTCTTCTTCCCACGATCGGCACCTCCCCCAACACTTTTTTTTTCTCCAAAACTTTTTTTTTTCCTCCAAAACTCCCTCTTTTATTTTTCCAAAAATTATTCCTATCTTCTGGAATTTGTCGGAGACAACATATAAGTCAGTGGATTTTCGAATTCAATAAAGGGAATTCCGAGAAATTGAAAGCAAATCAAAGGAAAAGGGAGCTAGGGTTTCAATTGATAAAGAGGTAAAATTGTTAATTGACAGCCGATTCGGTGGTTTACGGCTATTGTCTCAGGTGGTGGTCACCGAATTCCAGCGTGAAGTCAAGTCTGTTGTTGAAACTTTAGGAGTCGATTAGAGGTAATTAGACTTTGAATTTCATTTTTTATGATTTTTCAGATAATTTGTGCACCATGTAATTAGACTTTGAATTTCAATTTTTATGATTTTTCAGATAATTTGTGCACCATCAATCGAATTGTTTAATTGATTTTATTTAATTTATTTTACAGTATGTTGTTCAAGTTCTTTACGCCTATCCCTCGATTTTCGGAGTCTAATAATTTTACTATCGGAAATGAATCAAGAATTGAAGCCTCTCCGATTATTTCTACAACCGAGGGACCATCCGGAGAACCTTCTTCTACTCCTTCATCAAGTGATCCACAATCTTCAAATAAGGTATTCACAAAGGGGGAATATTTGGAGTTGGATCCTGGCAAAAGAACTCCAATTCTTGATTATCATCCAAATGATCAAGATGAGGTGAGAAGAGCTTATCTTGTAAATGGACCTACAAGACCCAATATGACAGAATATCCTCCTAGAAAAATTGGGAAAAGGAATCGTTCTTTTAATAATAGTTGGTATAAAGACAATGACTGGTTGGAATATAGTATAGAAAAAGAAGTTGTGTTTTGTTTGCCATGTTATTTGTGCTACGATGGTACTAGTAATTCTGCATTTGTGATTGAAGGTTTTAGGTGTTGGAATCTAAAAAACAAGTTGAATACACATGTTGGTGAACTCAGTAGTCATCATAGAAATTGTGTCAAAGCATGTGCGAATGTTATGAAGAAAAATCAAAGTATTGAGTCTTCATTTGTAAAGCATAGTACAAAAGCTGAAGCTGATTATCTTGTTCGTGTAAAAGCATCACTTGAAGCAGTCAAGTTTCTTGTCAGAGGTGGAATTGCGTTTAGGGCACATAATGAAGGGGAAAATTCTATTTATAAGGGCCATTTTCTAGAATTAATTTATCGAAGCATTGGGGAGAAACAATGAGAAAATAGCAGAAGCATTTAAAAGTGGTGGAGGAAATTGTAAGATGACTTCTCCTATTATTCAAAAAGAACTTGCAAATGCATGTGCCGTTGAAACTGTTAAAAAAATAGTTGAAGAAATTGGAGATGGTTTCTTTAGTGTTCTTGTTGATGAGTCCGGTGATTGCTCTGGTAAAGAACAAATGGCAGTAGTTGTGCGTTTTATTGATGATAGATGATTTATTGTCAAACGATTTATTGGCATTGTTCATGTTGAGGATACAAGTGTGAAAGCGCTTAAAGATGCTCTTGAAACTTTGTTGTCGGGATTTGGATTGTGTATATCTAAAATTCGAGGACAAGGATATGATGGAGCAAGTAACATGAAAGGTCAATTTGGTGGATTGAAAACTTTGATTCAAAAAGAGAATCCACAAGCCTATTATGTGCATTGTTTTGCTCACCAACTTCAATTGGCTCTTGTTTCAATGGCTCGGAAGCATGAAGATGTTGATTGGTTTTTCCTTGAAGTGTCACGTATTGTAAACTTTCTACGGTCTTCTAACAAACGACAATCTTTGCTTCGAAAAAAACAAGTTGCTCATTTTGCAAATTTAATTGAGGATGAGTTAGTGGAAACGGGTACCGGTTTGAACCAAGAGTTGTCTATTGCAAGAGCGGGTGATACACGGTGGGGATCTCACTTTCGGACTCTTAGTAGGTTGATTGATTTGTTTACTCCCATTATTGAAGTGCTTGAAGATTTGAAAAGTGATAGATATTCAAAGGGTGAACCAAAAAGTTTATTATTTGTCATGCAAACTTTTGGTTTTGTTTTTATGTTGCATTTAATGGTTGAGGTTTTGTCGTTGACAAATGATTTGTCTCAACCATTACAAAAGGGAGATCAAGATATTGTGACCGCCATGCAACTTGTCCAAGTAAGTAAGAAAAGGCTTCAACAAATGAGAGATAATGGGTGGGAAGCATTTTATGAAAAAATGGTGGATTCTTGTGGTAATCTTGAAATTGATGTGCCCAACATGGAGTCAAGGTATGTGAAAGGTAATAAATCCAAAAGACTAGCTCCGTTATTGACAAATCTCAATTATTTCAAGAACGATTGATTTTTACATGTCATAGATTTTGTAATGAAAGAGTTGGGTGATCGATTTACACCGGAAAATGTTGAGTTGTTGAATTGTGTAGCATGTTTGAATCCTTATTCTTCTTTTCAAGATTTTGACATTAAATCACTTGTGAGGTTGGCAAGATTCTACCCAAATGACTTTGAGGATGTTAGTGATAAGGAGTTGTCTAGCCAACTTGAGACTTATATTGAGTGTGTCAAGATGGACGATAATTTTTCCAAGTTGAAGGGTATTTCGAATCTATGTAGGGCTCTTGTTCGTACAAAAAAACACAAGACATTTGGATTGGTGTACACACTTTTGAAGCTAGCTTTGTCATTACCGGTGGCCACGACAAGTGTTGAGCGAGTATTTTCTGGCATGAAATATGTGAAGAATGAGTTGAGAAATCGAATGGCAAATTCATGGCTTAATGATTGCTTGGTGGCATTTGTGGAAAAAGAAGTGTTTATTACAGTCGATGATCTAGATATTATCAAGCGTTTTCAAGCCATGAGTAAGAGAAGAATGCATATACGCTTGGACTAGAAATAATTTTTTAATCTGAGTTGTAATTGAAACATTATTATTATTTAAATTTTTTTTCTATACGGCATACCCTAAGTTTTTATGCTGGATCCGCCACTAAATCTAATACACATTTCTCAACAGAAGCTAGATGGTTGCAAAATTTTTGAGTGGATTGAGCCTCCAATTTGTCTAAAGGGACTAGAGATTGGGCAAGGATTTCATAGATTCTTGGATCAAAAGAATGAAAAGATCAAGATACTAGAGACAGAGAATGAAAAATTAAAGTTGAACAATGAGGAAGTTCATAAAATTGCTCTTAATATGATAAGAGCAAACAAGGAAATAATGAGCAAAATTCATACTCTAGAATTTGAAGTGTCCATGTACAATAAGATATTTAGAATTGTCAAGATATTTGTAATATTTATATGCTTTATAGTCCTATGTACATGGGTTACGAAAAACTCTGAAAATCAAAAAGAGGGTCCTCTGTACCTACACTAAACTATTTCAATGAAGTTACAATTTTCTCAAGCATAAGTACACAGCCACCAATTAAGTTCACATCCTCAAAATACAAGTCAAAATACTTCAGTCACCAAAATACATTAATGAACACTTCCAAAATACATCAAACATTTAATAATCACCAAAATACATCAAAAAAATTTACAACTACCAAAATGCATTAAGTATCAAAGAAACAGTAAGGACAAAAAAGATTCAAAAAATTGCACAAAATACCAAGCTTTTTAGGATTCCCCAATATCAGTGATGACAGCAAATCTGTTTGAATTTGATATTTTTGAACTTGACCTGTTGGAGAACAATACACTTCCAAACCTTGTGTTGTGCACTTGCATCTATATGAATGCACATTATATGAGAAAAATGTCCAACATTAATTCAGTAAACAGTAAATATATACATAAACAATAAACATATGTAGGGGAAAAAAAAAAGAATAATAGTTGAATATATTCATTACTTGTATATCTCCACCATCTGAAAAGTTATTGACATGAACCCGTGACCTATTATTTTCTCCACTTTGTATTGGATGTCTGAATTGATTAAACATTTCGTTTCCATTCCAATTTCCAACTCCCCCTTGTGGACCATTTGCATTGCCTCTTTTACATGTGCCTTTTTTACCCCTAACATGTTGTGTGGATGCAGAAGGCCTACTACTATTTTGTCCAAGTTGCATTGCAGGCCTGTTACTTTGGCTTTGGCCAGATTGTGTAGTTGCAGAATGTGAAGTCGTTGCACCAGTGGTTGTTCCATTATTTTGCACAGATGTTCCCTACAAAAAATATATATATATATATATATATATATATATATATATATATATATATATATATATATATATATATATATATATATATATATATATATATATATATACATATAAGTTAAGACACTCATCAATCGAAATACCATAGTAAATTAATAAGTATATACTACCTAGCACATCACCTTAGTTCTTTTTATACGTTTCTTTCTTGGTTGTTCTGGTGGGGGATTTTTGCATCTTCGTATGTTATGAGTAATGTCACCACAATTTGAACAAGCTTGTACAACACCTCTTCTTGTTACTTTACCATCAATATTGATCTCATCCAACCCTTTCTTTCTAATTTTTTAGGGCCTACCAGTTTCCTTTTTGAAAGTAGGGGGCAGAATTGGAAGTGCTTGATCTTCGTTAGGTAAGGTTGACCACTGTTCGTGGTCTGTCACATGATTCATTATGTGATTGTGAGCTTTTTTATAGTATTCAACAGAGTAATAGAAGTTCACAAAGTCCTCTGGCTCTTTGTGTTCATTCAGAATAGCACAACATGCATGTCCACATGGGATCCCGGTCATATCCCATTCTTTACAGCTACATTTCTGTTTTTTTAAATCAACAGACCAAGCTTTTGATCCTTTAGTAACTTCCCACAAACCCTCTGCAGCCATAGTGCATTCAAAGTCAAATGACTTCACTTTTGTGTTGTTCAGTTTATCTTGTTGGGTTTCGGGCACGCATACGCAGCGGAAAACAAAAATTTTACGTGATTTAAACCACTTTAAAGCACACAAGTACATGCCCGACAAATTAAATCAATTAATTGCGTACCTTTGCGCTTCCAGCGAAATTAAAAACAACATACATGCTAATAAATTTAACCGAATTTAAATCAATTAACATGCTCGCAATTTAAACCAAATAACATGCTCGCAACGATTTAATCGATTACACATAATCACATAAAATCATACAAACACAAGCATGAAATCATAGTTTAAATTAAACCCTAAAACGAAACTAGGGTTTCGAGTATTTACCTCTTGACGCGTGAGGTAGGAGCGAACGATTCGTCGTGATTACTACGGAAACCAATCCGTAGAATCGGGGCAGCAATGGAGCAGCAGCAGCGGCGGTGTGGCAGCTCACGGCGGCGCGTGTACAGCACGCGCGGTTATGCGAGGCGGCGCGTGGGGCAGCGTGCGGCTTCGGCTCGTGCGTTGCTCCTCGATTCTTCGATCTACGGTCTTCCTCCTCTCGGATTTCACCTCGTATACTTCGATCTACTAAATCGTGGCACTAGACACGAAGTAGTTAGAATAAAACGGAAAGAAAATAAAGGAGAAAGAATACCGAACAAAAGCCGGCCGAGGAACGGCCGTTTCCGGCGACGGAGCGGCGGTGGTGGCGCGGTGGTGACCGCGCGGAAGAGAGGGCGAGAGAGAGAGGGTGGCCGATTAGGGTCAGGGTTTTTGTGTTTTGTGTGCTAGGGTTATAAATCATGTATTTATAGTCCCTAGCATGAAACCCTAGCGGGCTTAAGTTGGACTGGGCCCAACAGCTTAAGCTCGTTAGTTTCTTTAATCGCTCGTATCTCTCAATTCAATGATCGAAAAATTGTAACGATTACAATTTCCGAGTCATTATAATTTTCTCGTCATTACGAGTGCCATCTCTTATTTTCCAACTTTCCAAAAGTGGAAACCCTAGTTCAGTGGACTTTCTAAATTTGGAAACTTCCCGATTTAGAAAGTTCACTAACATGTTCGCTTATTCTTTTCCTTTTCTTATTCTCATTCATAATTCCAAATTACGAATGTTGGACTCAATCATATTGACTTCCAATTATGCAAAGATAAACTATTTTATCTCTGACCGTTTATTCAAAGATCTCATGTGCACGAGCAGTGTGACCCTCGATGGTTCAGGTGTAAGCTAGCCGTGGGCCCACAACTCTTTGTGGTCAAAACTCGTCCCCTTCGAGTTACAATTAAGATGAAGCTCGTTTCACCTTAATCACCCAACGAATCAAGATTGGCGTCTAGCAACTACGCGTCATGATTCCCTAGATACAAATGAAGTGCCTGCAAGAACCTTCAGATATAGTTAACGTACAGTACGGTCCCTTCGATTCATATGTCCCGATCGAACTAGAGGCATTGGTTCATCGAGACCTCTTTATATGTTCAATAACGGTGCGATCGTTCTAAGTGTTGTAATCGTTACGTGCATGACTCAGAGAATCGAATCCTCTAATCATCACTTAGTCAGCTCTGGCCAGAGACTTAGAATGAATACAAACTTTCAGAACACACAGGACATCCAAGACTATTCTAGCGATCGAATCCCCGACTACAATGCACAGACCTCCCACTAGATTTCGGACTGCACGAACACTGGCCCTTGGGATGGTCCTCGGTGGAACTCAGGGACAGGTCACGATACAGCTGGTCCTCTAGTGAAGTCACGGTGATGTCTAGGTCATAAGGACTAATGGTGTACAACTATACCATAGATATCTCTACTCGATTATTGGGAACCACTTAGAGATTTCTAGGGTGAGGGAGTTCAGTGAACTCGTCAACTTACGAGCACCCACTTGTGCATGCCGATATCACAATACCGTTTACTGATGAGATGCAGTACACATACACTAAGTGCTAGTCTTAATGGGAAAGGCCGATATCCTCATTAGTGGCGTAACCCTTCGACTAGGAACACGTTTAACAGTTATAATACTTAAGTAAATATCTCACGATCCTTACGATCAATTACTAGTACTTGTAATAACTGTAAGGACTATATCTATGCTTGTGACAAAGGGACAAAGATATAGAATGCCAATGTGTTTTATCATTAATACGAATAAAGGTTCGTTTATTACAATAATAAATACGAAAGACCACAGCCACAAGTTGGCTTGTTGGTCACCTACTCTAACATATCTCGCATCCGAGGACATATTTTACCATTGAACTTCTCTATCCACTGCCTCTTGATTTGAATTCTACACATCAGTTGTCTTCTTAAAGCTTCCATCATTGTAACAATAAGCATCTCTCTTTCTTCTTTAATGTAGTTGTTAAATGATTCACAGAGATTGTTGCTTAACATGTCACACTTAGGCCTTGGTGACATAGCAAACTTGCACCATTGAGGGGTAGGGATGTTCATCAACCATTCACATGCCTCATTTGATAAAGCCTTTAACTCATTCATGTGTTTGGTAAAGTCTTCCTCAGAATAAGAACAAAGATGCACTCCACATTTTATCTTTGAAAGCTTTATCTTTGAATCTCAGTTTAAAATTTGCATACAAATGCCTCACACAAAATCTGTGTTCAGTGTGTGGCATAATTGAATGGAAACTTTCAACTAAATCCTTCTGCCTATCAGAAATAAATGTGCCTCTAGTTACATCAAAACTACCAAAAGAGTGAATCATTAGATTTAAGAACCAGCTCCAACTCTCTCTACTCTCAGTCTCCACCACTGCAACAATCAAAGGAAACATTTGATTTTTAGACGATGACAAGCTTCTAAGAAGAACAAATCACATTTTTTTTTCCCAGAGTGTTTTCTGCTTTGTTTTGGTGTTCTCGTGAGTGAAATTGTGAGATAGTGGAGAAGGAAAGGTGGGTCAACATACTATTTTACATTAATAAGGGCAGATATGTAATTGCACCTTTAAACTAACGGTGTTAATAATTTAACGTTTGACCACAAATAAGAGGGGGGTAATTGGGACGTTTTATAGTAAGGGGGGCAAAGTGGTACAACCCTCATAGTTCAGGGGTGTAAACTGTACTTAGCCCTAATAAATATTAAAAGGGATGGGCTTATTAGTGAAAGAGATATAGCCCCTAAACCTAAAATAATAAAAATGCTTGGTTGGGAACTTATGCACAAAAACCCCTTTCTCTTATAATATATTTTTTTTTTCCGGCAATATTGTTGTGCTGGCCAACAATTTTATGAGAATTCTCTCTTGCACAAGAAAATATGTGTCTTTAAGTAATTTGGTGATACTATTTTTGTATTTAATATTTTCAAAATTGGTTTGAAGGGTGTACCAAATAAAAAATAAATTAAAAATTTGCCATTTGCACATTGAGGAAAAACAAAACTACTAAAATACAAAATTAGCCTCGTTCACCTTTAAATATGAATTGGGGTGTAATGTGAATGATCGATCTAACTTTTTTTTAAGAATCAGAGTGCTTTAAAGATCAAATTTAAGGGTGCAAAATGAAATTAAGCCAACATATCCCTTGTGAGATGTTATAATCGCACGAAAAACTACATTAGCTTGTGTGTAAGAATTGCTAAGGATTTTTCGGTCTTTTAGAGCATCTTCATTCCATGGGAGTGGGTCGGGTAGATGGTTTGCAGTGATCGGAGAAATAAATACAAAACTTACATTTATAAAATCTCAAAAACAGATTAAGAGTCAGAAATCTCATAATTCGTTTTAAAAAGTAGGGACTATTAGTGAGAACCCCCTTTAACATTATTTTAATGAGTATGGGTCCAGTTCATTTTCCTTTATTAGTGAGAGACCCATCTTTTTTTTATTCTCAAATTTACCCTTCCTCTATTCACCACCTATTATACCATATTTAGATGCACTTTTTATTTTTATATTTTAATTTTAATTTTCGTTTATTTATTTATTTCTTATTTAAAAAATAATATTTAAAAACAAATATTTTTTATAACTTTCTATTATATTTTAAAAAAATATTTTTTTAGTATTTTTTTTGTCTTCATCTAAAACAACTATATTTCAATAAAACAGCTATTATTAAAACGACTAATGTTAAAAACAACTATATTAAACAACTGTTATTAAAGCAACTATATATCTCCAACAACTCTCATTTATCAAAATCAACTATACTATTTGTTAAATCAACTATTTATT
Organism: Erythranthe guttata; assembly: GCF_056151865.1. Lineage (NCBI taxonomy): Eukaryota > Viridiplantae > Streptophyta > Magnoliopsida > Lamiales > Phrymaceae > Erythranthe > Erythranthe guttata. The sequence goes on along the minus strand of NC_142534.1, from coordinate 5,934,022 downwards.
AACATCAACTAAAAGGTTGTAAAAACAACTATATTGTTGTACGAAAACAACTATATTACTGTAAGAAAACAACTATATTGTTGTACGAAAACAACTATATGTCTGTAAATAACACCAACAAAATTTCAACAAAAAACAAACATCCATTATACTATTGATTGAACACAAAATTAGCCTTCAATATAAGAATTCAACCAAAATCTCCAACTAAGAAAATTGAGATTCGAGCATTGGGTTAAAAAAAAATCAGAGAAGAAGAAGAACCACAACAATCAAATAATATTGGCGGTGGTCTCTATTGAAATCTCAAACGCAATATCAACCCTAGCGCCGCAGCGTAGTCTCGTCATTCTCCCTACCGAAAACCCTAATGCCGTCCATGACGAGAGAATTCCAGGGGTGGAGACCGCCTTCTTTTCGCGGCGGTGGAGGGAGGAACGCCGATGGGAGAGAGTAGACGACGACACAGAAAGGGAAGATGGTTGGAGATGGCGGCATCAGCAACGCAGAGATGGGGAGGGTTGGAGGCGGCGGTTTACAGAGAGAAAAGGGAGAGGGGAATAAGAGAAATAAAGAGAACGTAAAATATGTTTGGTTATTTTAAATATAACATATAAGGACAAATTAGGTATATTAGTAATGTTAAATACAATATTAATTAAAAAATAAATTATTTAATATAAGGTGGGGGTTCTCACTAATAATGAAAAAGAGGTTATATCCACCTTAATATAAGTAAATGAATTGGGGGTTTTTCACTAATTAATTATCCCTAAAAAGTATTTTGCAACACTGTCTTAACTAATGACCTACATTTCAATTGAATTCTTATATATCTCTCTCTCTATATATATATATATATATATATATATATATATATATATATATATATATATATATATATATATATATATATATATATATATATATATATATATATATATATATATATATATATATATATATATATATATATACTTTTTTTTAATGAAGGAACCCGCAACCAACCTTATTCTTTAATATTATCAACCACCTATAAATTTATTATTTGTCACAAAGTTAACAATATGACTAATACATTTCCCGGTTGCAAATTATATTTGTTAAAATCAATAGTTATAATAATAATCTAAACTAGAGGTTTCAAATTCATAATGAAATTTTCATAGATGAAATAAATTTATTACAAATTATCTTAAACACTATAGGTAGCCAAAATTTTAAATTTTAATTAGAAAAGAAATGAAATAAAATATGTTTATTCTTTTAATTTCTCCTTCCTTAGACATTTATGAGAGAGATTCCAAGTCATAAATGGGGGTTGCCTTTTTTTCTGCTGCTTCTTCTTCAATGTGATAAATAGAGCTCATTTCTCTATTCTTACCCCATAAAACTCCATACAGTCCCAATACAATTAATACTGATCCTGCAACTCTGCATAATCAAATTAATATAATTAATAATCAAGTGTGACATAGTAATTATTTATATTAGTGTTGGAAAATGTGGAACTATTTTTAAATGAAGAATTAACTCTTAAGCTCCAATTATTTACTCCTTCCGTTTTCTTTTAATTGTCGTTTTTTTTTTTTACCTTTGCCCAAGGATTGATAATCTCGTTCAATGTCCTTGTTCATTAATTAATAAGGGTATAACTGAAAATTATGTAATTAATGTCGTATTGAAATTATAAAGTGACAAATAGTATAGAACAGATGAAGTAGAACCCAATATACATATTGAATGAAGAATCAATCTTGAAAAAATAAAGAAAGAAAGAAATCGACTTACGTTCCAACGTAGAGCTTTTCCTCGAGCAAAGCCCAGCTGAGAATCGCCACGATAACGAGCAACAAAGGGCTGAACACCGAAACATAAAGAGGGCCTTTCCTCTCTATACACCATGACATGAGGCAAAATGCTAGTGCAGAACACACTATTCCCTATTACAAATTCAACCCAAAATATCACTATTAAGATATATCAACATATTATTATTATTATTATTATTATTATTTTTGTTTTAAGTTTAACTTAATTTGTTTAAAAGATAAAAACATAGGAAATTAAGAAGAAAAGAAATATACCGAATATACGCTTGAAATAATCCTTATGTTGGAAGTGAGTGACCATGCCGATAAGTTGTGGTCGAAGAAGAAGGCGACGACCACACACTGGAAAGTTGCCATTAGACACATCAATGCTGAGCTCGAGTATGGAGCCCCGTACTTTTGGCTTACTCTTGTCTTCAAAAATAATTATAGAAAAAAAATATGATGCCAATTAGTTAATTAATATAAAGTGACAGATAATGAGAAACAAAAATATTACAAAAAAAAAAAAAAATAACAGTTATTGGTGGAACCGAGGAAATAATATTTATTCCGAAATGAATTGTAGAGAGAGAGAGAGTATTGGGGGCTTACTTGGATGATTAACCAAATAGCCCAAGAAATGGCACTAACAATGAGAAGAATTGGACCCAAGATCAAATTGACATGATTAATTGAAGACTTAGTTCCAGTTTCCTCAGCATATTTCCAATGAATACTTGATTTTCCTATATCCACTATTGATCCATGGTAAAATGACAATAATAGGGCTCCCCCTACACATATTATTGTCCCCATCACTTTTGCTTGCCCTGCCTTGCTCTTCACTCCCACTTTTTCTAGCCTGTATTTTTGTTTCCCATTATTTTATAAACACGCTTTTATATATATATTAAAATAAGCAAAAACACGTTTTTACTTAATTAATTAGTTACCCGAAAGGAACAGCCATGATAAATGTGACTGCAGGGTTGATATTGGTTAGTGCACATGCAATTGTTGGAGTTGAATTCTTTAATCCCACGAAATATGTGATTTGATTCACTGTAACCCTGCGTAGTTAAATTCAAAATTAAATTTAAATTAAAAAAAAAAAAAAAAACCAATTTAAATAAAACGAATAATATGAAGAAAAATAAAATCGTTGACTACTTACCCAAATATCGAACATAAGAAAATTTGGAAAAATATTGATGTTGTCATTTTAGGCCGTGTTTTCCTGTAATTTGAAAATCAAAGTTTAATTAATTAGACGAGAACAAAATAAATCCCATTAAATACTGGATAAAATTAATAAATAATATATATATATATATAAGATCGGCAATTCAAACAACCATTTATTTTAATTTTATTTTGATATTTTATATATTTATTATGCTGTTTTTATTTTTTAGTTTTGGTGGTGTAAACAACTAATTATGTAAACGATATATTAACATTGTTTATGATATTAAAAATTGGACAACTTGGCATTATTTAAATTAATTTATATTCAAAATATTCTAAAACGCACGCCTAAGTCCGATCGTACAAACGATGCACGAGCAATGTTTTTTAAAACCGAGCTCGAAATTATATAGCCAATTGGGTCACAGTTGAATTAATTCGGTTTTTATTCTCATTTTATTTTTACATTAAAAAAGCAAATTGTTCACAAGTATGCAAAAAAAAAAAAAAAAGAAATTAAATGTGAGTTTTTTTTTTTTTTTTTTGAATAAAGGCAAAAATGAGTTAATTAAAGACGACAAAATCAAATGCACCGGTGTTAGGGAATGAAACACATGTTCCATGAGCAACTGGATGAAATGCCACGTGTGGCTCATGCACAAAAACATACCAAAACGTGAAGAAACCCTTCATGCTTTGCGACACAGTCACACACATATATGTATGTGTGTGTGTTGTGTGCGTGTACGTTAGCATAGGAATATATGTTTATATTCATTTAACCATCTTTGAGATTATTTTTTAAATATTTTTTTTAAAAAATAGGCATATTCCTATGAAAATCAATCAAAATGGAGTAACAAATTAAATTAAATCGAATTAACCATGCATCGTTGACATGCAGTAAAACCTCAATAAATTAATAACTTCGCTATGAGAATAATTTCTTCCGGTCCCGACTTGGTAAAAATTACTAAATTTTTATTTCGATAATTTAACATTCACTGAATCAATAGAATTTTGCTAGTTCCGAACTGTATTAATTTATAGAGGTTTAAATATTGTAATAATGTAAAAAATTCCAAGATTTTATAGTAACATTATGTATAACAATTAGTAACAACAAAAAAAATGTTAAAATTTACCTCTCCATGAAATAAGCAAAAGGAGCAATGGCGATGGTGGCGAAAACTTGGCGGTACGCGACATGGACGAAAGGGTTCATACCGGAATCCATCGCTACTTTAGATATAATGTTCATCCCCGCGTACCCTAACTGCACGATAACCATTGTCAAGAACGGAAACAAATCTCCCTCCATTTTTTTTTTATTTATTTCTTCTTAATTTTCTCCAAATTAATTGATAATTACAATCAACGAGAAAATTAAGAAGAAATAAAATGGAGATAGAGATATGGAGATAGATGAAGTGGGACACTATATATATATGTATATATATGTAGAAGAGGAGTAGAAAAAATGAGTAAGAGGTTGTGTTTATATATATAGGTGTGATGTGACAATATATATATATATATATATATATATATATATATATATATATATATATATATATATATATATATATATATATATATATATATATATAAAAGGTAAAGAAGAAGAATGGGGTAAAATCCAAAAAAAAGAAAGAAAAAAAAAAAGCAGAGGGGCAGGGGTTTGTTTTGTTTGTGCATGGATTTCACGCATCTCAGCTATTGTTGCTATAAAGCTACTTTCAGTTAAACAGCTTATTGTTTTGCCAGCTTTTTTGCCTCTTGCCTTTGCATGCCAAACAACATACCTCTCATATATTTTTACATACTTGTAGTAACCAATTTGAATTCTTCTGTTTTTATTTCGGTGCATGAAAATCCTTTTTTTCTTTTCTTTTTTCGTCTCACAAAAAAAGTTTTTGTACTATATCAACCGTGGGTCCCACAACCCCACAAAAACAGCTTTTTTTTTTATTTTTTTTTATTATTATTATTATTATTATTATTATTATTATTATTATTATTATTATTATTATTATTATTATTATTATTATCATTTTTATTAATTTTTTTTTAATACCCTTGTTATTATTAGGATAAATAATTACACTTACACTTCTGATGTATGCTATAATAACTTTAAGGTCCATGTAGTATCGGTAATTACAATCCCCTGAAACACAATTAGAAAGTCAAGGGGTAATGCATTGGATAAGTTATTCCGTTGGAATCCGAACGGATTATTAGTTTCATGCGGTGGTGGAGACAACGTAGAGCTAGGGGGTGACATGGTTCTCCTAACGTTTCTTAAATCCTTATATAAGATTTATAAAATTTTCGTCTATGCATGCTAGTATTAACGCCCCTTCAAAAAACAAATAAAATGCGTATTGGTCCCCAGTCGGTAATTATTTCACGAGTGTAGCTGTAATTACCAATACTATAAGGGCCTTAAAATTATTTTAGCATATATTATACGTGTAGGGTACGGTGTAATTTACCCATATTATTATTAGTTCATGAAGTAAAATTTGCTTTAGAATGCATTGAATATTTATTTATCTATTAATTATTTTCGGGTTTAATTTCTCATGTATATCTCGGGGAGTTGACTATGCACATTCCATATAGAAAACTAGTTACACTTTTGTAATTTATAACTTTTTTTTTTGAGTAATTCAAGTCATTACGAGGGGAAGTAGGGGAGGGGGGACTCGAACCCTAGACCTTTACCCTATTGGTAAGGCTAGGTACCAACTCTCCTAATGAGGGTTGGTTGTAATTTATAACTTGAAAAATAGAAAAAAAAAAAAAAAAAAAAAAAAAAAAAAAAAAAAAAAAAAAAAAAAAAGAAGTATGAAAATTTCACTATTTATTAGTATTAAATAAGAAGTCATTAGACTAATTAAACTTGTGAGAGAAGATCCCAAACCCAGTTTTTAAGCCCTAATTAATTAAGAGCCGAACTGGATTCCAGGTTGTCCGGGCTCGTTTATCTCATTTTTCTTCTCACCTGATTCAGGTGAATTCACATAACAGCAACATAATACGTTGCGTGTTTTGCGGGTCTTAAATTTAATTTGATAAGTTATTATTATTAATTAGTACATCAAAGATAGCGTGTGCATGTCAAAGAAAAACATAAACAACACGTAGTCATATATAGGACACGTGTCGAAGATTGCTGAGTTTGGTGTCAAATATATATAGTTCACAATTTCCTTGAATCTTGTTCCTACATGCTTCTATTGTAGGGAGGGGCCGACCCAAGTACTTTTAGTTAGGGGCCAAAATATGGGGTGAATAAAAAAAAGGAGAAAAATATTTTTATGGGCTAAAAGTGTACAAATTTTAAATCTTGGCGATAGGGGGAGCCAAGTCCATAAATTAATAGATAAATACTAAAATGTAGTTAAAAAATAAATAGAATTTTTAGGTGATTTTTTTTTTTTTTTGCAGGGGCAGTAGCCCCCCTGGGCCAACGTAGTTCCGCCCCTGGTCGTACGTTAGTCAGAAAAACATAAACAACACGTAGCATTACATGAAATCCCCTCAATATATAGTTAATGGTGTTAATTGTTAACGGAATAGTGAATTTCATGCAAGATAAAATAAAACACAGAAGAACTTTACGCAATAAAAATAACGCAGAGGAGTTTGGTGTATGTTTTCCTTAGCACATGTGAGTTTTATGCAGTTTACCCAGGTAGTCACATAATACAATTATATTGTTCCGATTTCATTGCAACGTCCGTTGAGTTTCACGGCCAATATGGGATGTCTTTCACAAGTTGAAATGCTAAATTTCAAAATTAATTGTTTATGTTCGTATTTGATAGGCGTGCGTTAATGTTACCGATGTGTAAACATCAAATGTACGGTAGAACAATATAATAGATTCCAAACATCGATCGTCCTCAGTGACTAATTAACTCAAATATTATTTCAGGGTCGTTCCTGAGAATTCGGGGGCCCTAGGCAAAATTTAAAGAATAACTCAAAATGGGACCCCTATTTGAAAAAAATGATTTGTTCATAAGGGTGTTCGAAATTGAATATACTAAAAAAATATAAATAACATTTCAAAGTGATGGAGTAACAGATTACGGGGGTTGGGGGCAGCGCCCCCGATTCTTTTTTGTTGAAATGTATGAATATAAAATAACTAAAAATATGGAAAAAATTTCAAAACCGAATGATTTGCTGGTTCACTTCCTACCGTGGCATATAATGTTTATAGCAAATAGACTTCATAAATATTTTATAAAAGGAAACTTGAATAAACTAATGAATATTGATTCAAATTTTAGGAATAAAAATAAATAATTAAGACATTATAAATTTAATATTTAGGGGCCCCTAGGTTAAGAAAATTGTAAAAATATCTACTTGATCATTAATTTTAAGTTTATTTTAGAATTGATGTTCCAAAATATTATATATATAATAAATTTTAAAAATAATTACTGATATATAAAGTGTTTATAAAAATATTTGGGGCTCCTAAATTTTAGTAAAAAATCGGGGGACTTAGGCGTCCGCCTACTTCGCCTCCCCTCAGAACCGGCCCTGTATTATCTACCCTGCGGAAAAGGGTGTTTGTTGGTCTTAAACTAAAAGGCATAGATTAGATAAATTTACAATAGCACAAAAATAATATGCGAGTTTATGTTGTGAAGAGTTCTAAAGTCCATTTCCCAATGTTTAATTTCCAATGTTGAAATATCAAATCATGAATTCCCAATTCACTAGCCTAGATTATCATAATCACTCTCTCGAGTGTTATTAGAATCCTCCCAATAAAGATGACTCCACCCCCTAATTAAATTTTGATTACCTAAGGTAGGGGTGTAAACGAGCCGAGCCGACTCGTGAGCTCGAAGAGCCGGCTCGTAAAAAGCTCGAACTCGGACTCGAGATTTTCGAGCTCGAGCTCGAGCTCGCGAGCTCGAGCTTTCTGACGAGCCGAGCTCGAGCCGGTTTTCAGTTGTTCATGAGCTCGCGAGCCGGCTCGCGAGCCGGATTTATTATTATTTTTTTATTATTTTTTTATTTTTTATATGTTATTTTTATTTAAATAATGTATAATAATGTAAAATATTATAGAAATAAATACAAATATTAAAAATATATATAATAATTACAATTTAGTTTTTATTTTTTATTTTTTTAAATAATTTTTAATAATAAAATAATAATTAAAGAAATATTTAAAAAAAAAAAAAAAAAAAAAAGACAATGGGCTCGAGCTCGAGCTCGAGCTCGAGCTCGACAAAATTAACACGAGCTCGAGCTCGAGCCAAAAAAAGAGGAGCTCGACGAGCTCGAGCTCGAGCTCGAGCTCGAGCTCGAGCTCGACAAAATAACTCGAGCTCGAGCTCAAGCCAGCCAAAAGAGGCGAGCTCGGCTCGAGCTCGGCTCGTTTACACCGCTAACCTAAGGTAAGAAGATTCTCTCGAATTCTGACAACAAAAATCTATATTTTTCTAAGTTCTAACAAAGGAATTCTCTCTCGATTCATCATAGTCTAAGAATCAATTCCATTGTTGGTCAAGCAATAGAAATGATTAAAAACAAGAAAACATAGATGAATTACAAGAAAAGATAGATATAAACATCGAATAATTAATAATCCTCTACAGAGGTTTCAACATGGTTCCATCTCCTATGGGAGGAGACGATTAGTTCACAGAGTGGTGGTGTAGGATCTACACCCTCAAGATCTCATTCTGAGCCCAAATTCTAAGACCGTCGGAAAACCCACCTAACACCGGTCCTTCGGCGGAGAAGATGAATTTGACGAACGAAGAGTATAAATTAAGAGAAAGAGAGTTTAGAAGAGAGTATAAAGTATTTCCATTGAGGTTAAATCGTAGCATTGATCGGGACTTTATATTCATTTATATAGAGGATTTCTATTTAGACATTTCATAATTTAGGATCTATGTATTTGTCTAACAGGTTTTGGTGCATGAGTCTCTAACCAAGCATCTGTATTATTTTAGGTTTATGGGCTATATCTCTTTCACCAATAAGCCCATCCCTTTAATATTTATTATAAATAAAGGAAACATTCATGTATATGACAAAATTACCCGCAACCCATTACACCAAATTCTTAATTGTAACCCCAATTTAATCAATTTTGACATTTTTTTTTCAATTTTTTTTTTTGCCGCCGGTCTCTGGTGTTGACTTTTTTTTTTCTTGGTCTGTTTTTTCCGCCGCCGGATTCCGGTGTTGATTTTTTTTTTTTTTTTTTTTTCCTGGTCGGTTTTTTCCGCCGCCGGTCTCCTGCGTTGATTTTGTTTTAGTGTTTTTAAGTGTTTTTTTTACGTCCGCCGCTAAACGTTGACCGTAATTGTGCTGCCATTAACGGTAATTATACTGTCGCTAACAGTACACTAACGTAATTGTACTGCCGTTGACAATACATTTATGTAATTGTACTGCCGTTAACAATAAATTAACGTAATATGTTTTTATTTTTTGTTATTTTTTTTAATTTTGTTTGATTTGTTGACGAGTCAACGTCATTATATTACTGTCGTTGGCAGTAAAATAAATGTAAACACAATAATATTACTGTCAACCACATCAAATTTTTTTTTTGGTTTTTGTGTTTTGTTTGAGTTATTCACGGAGTAACGTAATAGTATTACTGTCTATTATTGTAATATTAATGTAAATACAATAATATAATTGTGGTTGACATTAATATTACTGTTGTTATAGTAATATTACTATCAACCACATCAATATTATTATTTTGTTTGAGTTTTTTAATTTTGTTTGAGTTATTCACGGAGTAACGTAATTGATTCGGTCGAAATCTTTGATGTTGTTTTGACCGAGTTCTCCTTCTGTACCGGGATCTGTAGAATAAGACCAGGATAAGAAAAACCGGGCTTATGCCGGAAGTAGCACTCCGACGGCCAAGCCAGTAAGTTTATTTACTATAAGATACTCTCACTAATTGATACGCTTTTTTAGGATTGTATATGAGTACCTTTGTTTACCTAGCCTTAGGCTATTTATAGAAAAAGTCGGGATTCGAATCCGAACTTTACTCCAGTTTATTCTGTCTAATCAGATTATTCCGGACCCCAAATGAAGATTCAATTGGGCCTAACTTGTCTTTCGAGGAACAGTGTTGTGGGCTACACATGCCCAAAACTGAACATTCCTGATATCTCTGACACATGAGGAGACGGGCGTTAAATGTGAGGACGGCTCTGTCAGACCTCTCGCTTGCGAGAAGTCAAGCTTTTCTTCCCGTCAGCGAGAGTCCTCCTCTTCTCGCTTTTCAGTTGGGCTTTATTTTGACCAGGCTGACTTTCTTATGGAAGTCTTTCTATTGGGCCCTTATTGGCCCATCCTCCTTAACGGGCCTAGAGATTAGTTTTTACCGAATCAGTAATAATATTACTGTCTATTATTGTAATATTACGGTGGTTGACGGTACTATTATTGTTGTTATTGTTGGGAATCGGGCACGTGTACGCAGCGGAAAACAAAATTTTATGCGCTTCAGACAATTTAAAACACATAAACACATGCCCGACAAATTGAAACAATTAATTGCGTACCTTTGCGCTTCCAGCGAAATTAAAAACTGTTGGAGATATTAATACTAAATGATACATTTCACTAACAGCTTAAGATTTTGGTTGAGATGGTCATTCAACATGGTATCAGAGCCAGGCCAAATGAAAGGTCCTGAGTTCGAATCCCACCCCCACCCAATTCAAATATTTCAAGTGCAATGCTTCAAATGTAATTCGCCTGCACTTGAGGGGGCGTGCTGGAGATATTAATACTAAATGATACATTTCACTAACAGCTTAAGCTTTTGGTTGAGATGGTCATTCAACAAAAACAACATACATGCTAAATTATTTAACCGAATTTAAATCAATTAGCATGCTCGCGTTTAAACCAAATAACATGCTCGCAACAATAAAACGATTTCACATAATCACATAAAATCATACGAGAACGAACATGAATATATTGTTTAAACGTAAACGAATCAAGAACATGAAATTCGTGTGTTTACCTCTCGAAGCGTGAGGTAGGAGCGCTAAGCAAGTCGAGATTGCTACGTAAACCAATCCGTACAATTCGGGGCAGCAACGGCGAGACGGGCACGGCGGCGCGTGTATATCACGCGCGGTCTTCGGGGCGGCGCGTGGGGTCGCGTGCGTCGTCGGCTCGAGGGCTGCTCCTCGATTCTTCGATCTTCCTCCTCTCGGATTTCACCTCGTATACTTCGATCTACTAAAACGTGGCACTAGACACGAAGTAGTTAGAATAAAACGGAAGAAACGAAAAGACAAAAGAACTACCAACTTGAATCGGCCAAGGGATGGCCGATTCCGGCGAGATAGTGGCGACGGCGGCGGTGGTGGCCGCGGGAGAGGGTGGCCGATCGAGAGAGGGAGCGGCTAGGGTTAGGGTTAGGTCTTGTTTTTGTGCAAGGTCTATAAATCAAGTATTTATAGTGCCTTGCATAAAACCCTAACAGGCTTAAGTTGGACCGGGCCCAACAGCTTAAGTTCGTTAGTTCTTTTATTTGCTCGTCTCTCTCAATTCAATGATCGGAAAATTGCAACGATTACATTTTCAGAATCATTATAATATCCTCGTCATTACGAGGGCCAACTCTCAATTTCCAACTTTCCAAAAGTGGAAACTCTAATTCAGTGCACTTTCTAAATTTGGAAACTTCCCGATTTAGAAAGTCCACTAATACGTTTGCCAATTCTTTTCCTTTCCTTGTTCTCATTCATAATTCCAAATTACGAATGTTGGACCCAATCATATTGACTTCCAATCATGCAAAGATAAACTATTTTATCTCTGACCGTTTATTCAAAGATCTCATGTGCACGAGCAGTGTGACCCTCGATGGTTCAGGTGTAAGCTAGCCGTGGGCCCACAACCCTTTGTGGTCAAAACTCGTCCCTTAGAGTTACGATTAAGATGAAGCTCGTTTCACCTCAATCACCCAACGAATCAAGATTGGCGTCTAGTAACTACGCGTCATGATTCCCTAGATACAAATGAAGTGCCTGCAAGAACCTTCAGATATAGTTAACGTACAGTACGGTCCCTTCGATACATATGTCCCGATTGAACTAGAGGCATTGGTTCATCAAGACCTCTCTATATGTTCAATGACGGTGCGATCGTTCTAAGTGTTGTAATCGTTACGTGCATGACTTAGAGAATCGAATTCTCTAATCATCACTTAGTCAGCTCTGGCCATAGACTTAGAATGATTACAAACTTTCAGAACACACATGACATCCAAGACTATTCTAGCGATCGAATCCCCGACTACAATACACAGACCTCCCACTAGATTTCGGACTGCACGAACACTGGCCCTTGGGATGGTCCTCGGTGGAACTCAGGGACAGGTCACGATACAGCTGGTCCTCTAGTGAAGTCACGGTGATGTCTAGGTCATAAGGACTAATTGTGTACAACTATACCATAGATATCTCTACTCGATTATTGGGAACCACTTAGAGATTTCTAGGGTGAGGGAGTTCAGTGAACTCGTCAACTTATGAGCACCCACTTATGCATGTCGATATCACAATACCGTTTACTGATGAGATGCAGTACACATACACTAAGTGCTAGTCTCTTAATGGAAAATGCCGATATCCTCATTGGTGGCATAACCCTATGACTAGGAACACGTTTAACAGTTATAATACTAAAGTAAATATCTCACGATCCTAACGATCATTTACTCGTACTTGTAATAACTGTAAGGACTATATCTATGCTTGTGACAAAGGGACAAAGATATAGAATGCCAAGTTGTTTTATCATTAATACAAATAAAGGTTCGTTTATTACAATAATAAATACGAAAGACCACAGCCACATGTTGGCTTGTTGGTCACCTACTCTAACAGTTATAGTAATAGTACTATCACTCACAGTAATATTAATTCTTTTGAATTTTTATTATATTTACATTTATTGAACAATCAACATATTAATATTACTCTATTACACAATAATAATGAGTTTTGTTGTGTTAATATTACTATGCTAGAGATTAATATAGCAATATTACTGTGTTAAGTTGTAGTATAGTTAATTTTACTGTTTTTAACAGTAATATAGATAATATTACTGTCAATCACAGTAGTATTGTTGTTTAAACGGAAAAATAAAAGATGTTACAGAAAGAAAGAAAGAAAAAAAAATCGAAAAAGTCAACGCCGGAAACCGGTAGCAGAAAAATCAGGAAGAAAAAGAAAAAAAAAACCAACGCCGGAGACCGGCGGTGACGGACGAAATTGTCCATAAAAATGTGCTTTGGGTCAAAATTGAATATTTTGTGAAATTTGAGGTCAAATTGAGGTTAGATTAGATTAAAGAATGAAATATGAGCATATTAAAGTATGATGGACTATTTTAGTCTTTTACAAACATTTGGACCATATGTGGATTTTTTTGTAAAATAGTTTATTGTCTGAATCTCTTTATGAATAAGTACCCATTGATAAACTTATTTTTGAAGAGCCTTTGTCTAATTACATTGAGGCCCCGTTTGGTTGCCAAGATAAGCCATGATTAACTAAATAGTTGGACTTAATTTGATGTTTGCCAATAAATTGTCGGGTCGACCCGCCAAAATTATATAATCCTGGTTTATCTTGCCTTATCTTGCCTTCTAGTGAGTTTTTTTTGTTTGACGTCGCGAGCTCGAATAATATAATTGGGTTTCATTAGATGATTTAATCTTATCTTGGCTAATCGTATCTTGTCAACCAAACATGGCCTGATTGTTCAATTACTATTCTTAATTGACATGTCTTCCTTATCTATTTAGGGAGTACATCTTCTGGGTCCTCTTTTCCAACGGTTCTTATTCACCTCGTTACCTACCTATTGCTTTGTCTCTAGCATGTTCGGATGGGCTGACGAGCTCGTTAGCCGCGAGCTTGTAAATAGACCTTATCTTCGACCTGTATTGAGTTGGTGGACCCAATAAATCTCTTTCGACCCATACATTCAATCCTTATATCATTTAATAAGCTCAATATGGAGAGTTTGACCTAAGCTTGACAAACTGATCCCCATAACAGAGCAATAATCAAAATTCGTATTGGAATTCTACGTTTGGGCATTTCTTCCTAATGTGACATGCGGAGAAGAAAACAGAAGTTCTTGCAGTAATTGAAAGATATATCGAATAATATTTGTCAAAATAATTCTCGAAGATCGCTGCTATAACCACACTAGCTGGTAAGAAAGCGTAATTTTTAATGAGGTTTCGTTCGATTGTTGTAACATTGCATAATCATATCTTAATTAAGAATATCTTGAAAATCAAATCAGACCTTAATATCTTGAAGTCCAGTACACAATCTATCATATTTATAATTCGAATATTAAATAAAATCTAATTATTTAATTATTATTGTCCATAAAATGATTGTGTTGGAGGGACAAATGTTAATGGGTTTGGTCCATAAATCATATTTGATTTGATTAGGTTCATATATTTGGCTTGATTTGTGGACCGGAAAAAGAAGATGAATTATTTGAAAACTGAAACCAGCACATTGATATCTACCTTTGATAATAATTTCGGAGGGCCACAATTATATTGAGATGACGCGTTCATTACGAAAACCTCTTCATCTTTAACAAAGGCACCCTTATTTTATTTATTACGAAAGAACCCGCAACAACTAATGTACACCGATTAAATCATGCTCTCGTACAATAATAGTCCAATCATACGAAAGGTATAAACTGTACTAGATAAATCACGTAGAACGTGTTCACAGAGAAAACAAAAACTAAAATGCTATATGCCATTTCAATTTTACTAGTATTTTTTCGACTTCAAACGTGATTTTGATCATTTTTTAGTCCTAATATGGAAAAAGTCACAACACAAGATTTGTATTTATTTGAGTTAACTTTTCTAATTGAACTTGATTTAGTTAGATTGAATGTTAGTTTAGAGAGTTATTCGTGAATGTGTTACAGTCCGAATCTGGAAAACTCAAACCATCGAAATAGTAGCAAATGTTCATTCGTTCTTGCATAACTCTCTCAACCAACATCTGATCTAGTTGATTCAAATTGAATTAGAAAGCGAACTCAAAGTGCTACAAATTTACACACATCCACATTCTATTATCAAATCATCGGTCATATTCACGCCGTCAGTCGTATTTAACTTGTCGCCTTATCCATGCCGTAACTCGTGTCATTTGTTTATCTTCTCGATCTCATCATCCTTATTCAGGTTGTCAAGTTGTCTCGTCTTCTTTCGAAGAGGTTCTCATCCTTATTCAGGTCGTCAGTCGTGCTAGCTTACCTCCTCCCCTTTCAAGAGAGACCTTTCAACAGAGCCGTCGTCCTTATTCACAATATATTCTACTTATGCGGGCCTTACGTTTACGTACTTATTATGTAACAACATTCGGGGCCGATGGAGTATATTGTTTTAGTTTACACAAATGACTGAACAATTCAAGACATCACATTCTTTGATTAGCTAAGTAAATATTGTTAAGTTGTAGTATAGTTAATTTTACTGTTTTTAACAGTAATATAGATAATATTACTGTCAATCACAGTAGTATTGTTGTTTAAACGGAAAAATAAAAGATGTTACAGAAAGAAAGAAAGAAAAAAAAATCGAAAAAGTCAACGCCGGAAACCGGTAGCAGAAAAATCAGGAAGAAAAAGAAAAAAAAAACCAACGCCGGAGACCGGCGGTGACGGACGAAATTGTCCATAAAAATGTGCTTTGGGTCAAAATTGAATATTTTGTGAAATTTGAGGTCAAATTGAGGTTAGATTAGATTAAAGAATGAAATATGAGCATATTAAAGTATGATGGACTATTTTAGTCTTTTACAAACATTTGGACCATATGTGGATTTTTTTGTAAAATAGTTTATTGTCTGAATCTCTTTATGAATAAGTACCCATTGATAAACTTATTTTTGAAGAGCCTTTGTCTAATTACATTGAGGCCCCGTTTGGTTGCCAAGATAAGCCATGATTAACTAAATAGTTGGACTTAATTTGATGTTTGCCAATAAATTGTCGGGTCGACCCGCCAAAATTATATAATCCTGGTTTATCTTGCCTTATCTTGCCTTCTAGTGAGTTTTTTTTGTTTGACGTCGCGAGCTCGAATAATATAATTGGGTTTCATTAGATGATTTAATCTTATCTTGGCTAATCGTATCTTGTCAACCAAACATGGCCTGATTGTTCAATTACTATTCTTAATTGACATGTCTTCCTTATCTATTTAGGGAGCACATCTTCTGGGTCCTCTTTTCCAACTGTTCTTATTCACCTCGTTACCTACCTATTGCTTTGTCTCTAGCATGTTCGGATGGGCTGACGAGCTCGTTAGCCGCGAGCTTGTAAATAGACCTTATCTTCGACCTGTATTGAGTTGGTGGACCCAATAAATCTCTTTCGACCCATACATTCAATCCTTATATCATTTAATAAGCTCAATATGGAGAGTTTGACCTAAGCTTGACAAACTGATCCCCATAACAGAGCAATAATCAAAATTCGTATTGGAATTCTACGTTTGGGCATTTCTTCCTAATGTGACATGCGGAGAAGAAAACAGAAGTTCTTGCAGTAATTGAAAGATATATCAAATAATATTTGTCAAAATAATTCTCGAAGATCGCTGCTATAACCACACTAGCTGGTAAGAAAGCGTAATTTTTAATGAGGTTTCGTTCGATTGTTGTAACATTGCATAATCATATCTTAATTAAGAATATCTTGAAAATCAAATCAGACCTTAATATCTTGAAGTCCAGTACACAATCTATCATATTTATAATTCGAATATTAAATAAAATCTAATTATTTAATTATTATTGTCCATAAAATGATTGTGTTGGAGGGACAAATGTTAATGGGTTTGGTCCATAAATCATATTTGATTTGATTAGGTTCATATATTTGGCTTGATTTGTGGACCGGAAAAAGAAGATGAATTATTTGAAAACTGAAACCAGCACATTGATATCTACCTTTGATAATAATTTCGGAGGGCCACAATTATATTGAGATGACTCGTTCGTTACGAAAACCTCTTCATCTTTAACAAAGGCACCCTTATTTTATTTATTACGAAAGAACCCGCAACAACTAATGTACACCGATTAAATCATGCTCTCGTACAATAATAGTCCAATCATACGAAAGGTATAAATTGTACTAGATGAATCACGTAGAACGTGTTGACAGAGAAAACAAAAACTGAAATGCTATATGTCATTTCAATTTTACTAGTATTTTTTCGACTTCAAACGTGATTTTGATCATTTTTTAGTCCTAATATGGAAAAAGTCACAACACAAGATTTGTATTTATTTGAGTTAACTTTTCTAATTCAACTTGATCTAGTTAAATTGAATGTTAGTTTAGAGAGTTATGCATGAATGGGTTACAGTCCGAATCTGGAAAACTCAAACCATCGAAATAGTAGCAAATGTTCATTCGTTCTTGCATAACTCTCTCAACCAACATCTGATCTAGTTGATTCAAATTGAATTAGAAAGCGAACTCAAAGTGCTACAAATTTACACACATCCACATTCTATTATCAAATCCATCGGTCATATTCACGCCGTCAGTCGTATTTAACTTGTCGCCTTATCCATGCCGTAACTCATGTCATTTGTTTATCTTCTCGATCTCATCATCCTTATTCAGGTTGTCAAGTTGTCTCGTCTTCTTTCGGAGAGGTTCTCATCCTTATTCAGGTCGTCAGTCGTGCTAGCTTACCTCCTCCCCTTTCAAGAGAGGCCTTTCAACAGAGCCATCGTCCTTATTCACAATATATTCTACTTATGCGGGCCTTGCGTTTACGTACTTATTATGTAACAACATTCGGGGCCGATGGAGTATATTGTTTTAGTTTACACAAATGACTGAACAATTCAAGACATCGCATTCTTTGATTAGCTAAGTAAATATGCTTGTATAGAAGATTAAACATACGCAATATCTTTGCATTTGAACAGTCGGCAAAACCCGTCATCGTTTTAATTAATTTCCATTCACATGGGGATTGTTGAAAAAAGTTAGTTTTGAATTCAACTTTAATTGAATATACTTAAAAGGAATCGAATTTATTTTCTCAAAATCATTTGTCGATTAATAAAAAAATTAATAAATCAATTAAAATATTTAATTATCAAAATAATAATAGGACTATAGGAGGTGAAAAGTCGCTATTAAAAAAGTGTGAAGATCGAAAAAGATAGCAATTCGACCGTGTTGGTTTATATTAAAAGGTCTGCCACATTTTCATGATTTGTCACAACCAATGAGAATATATAAAAATAAAATCCAAAATCCAAAATCCAAAATCCATCATTGCAACATCCGAGTGTTCGTACCATTATATAAATTATAAATATATTAATTTAAATAATCAGATCTAACCTGAATTTTAATTACTCTGCTATCTATCAATCAACAAAAGAAAAAAAGGGAAAATAAAAATGATTCTTCTTCTTCTTCTTCTTTTTTTTTTTTTTTTTTTTATCAATTTTTTTTTAAATAAATTATACTAGAGAGAAAGATTGAGGTCTAATCCATTATTTCCATTTCCTTCATCACTTTCTTGTTTCTTTCTCACCGTCGTAGAAGGGCCTGTTTCCGCTGCAATCTCCATCGCCGGCGCCGCCGCCGGCGGGACGTCCACGAAGTCTTCGATTCTGAATGTGGGATTCCAAGACTCCACCGCTCTTGCCGCCGGCTGGGGCTTATCTCCGTCGGCCTTTTCTTTTCCGGCGACGATGCGCTCGCGCAATTCTCTGGTGCTTTTAATCAAAGCGAAGAATTTCTCCATCTTCTCCTCTTCGTTTTCTTCATCGTCATCCTCCATTTTTCTTTTCTTTCTATCTCCGTCCATAACTCTAAACGAGGGGGTGGGGGTGGGGGTGGGGGTGGGGGAGGGGGCGGTGCTAAGCGGTGGGGTTGGTGGTTATTGATGATGACTCTGAGAGAAGATTTATTGCTATGTGTGGAAGGTTATATAGATGGGGAAAATCTTAATTGGTACTACATTTTATGAAGACTGTTTTTTATTTATTTATATTTATAAATTAGTGGGTAAATTCCACTTTACCCCCTCGTACTCTGCCTGATAGTCACTTTACCCTCTCGTACTCTAAATTTTATCGATTTACCCCCTTATACTTGTACAATTTCCCAATACAACTTTTTTCTTCATTTTTGTCAATTTTGACTAACGCCATTTGGTCAACTCTGTAAATTACAAAATTCCCACTGCCTATAACGCGCCGTTTCTCCTCCGTCAATATTGTCATTTCTTCTTCTCCCACCAGTTCCCCTTCCAAGATATCCCCAAATTGAGAAGAGAGAAATATAAATAGATAGGGGTTTTTTGTGAACATTCATTAGTTAAGTATTTTAATGAACAAATTTTAAATTGACATTTTTCCTTTTCGTTAAACCATGAACATATATTGTATACAAATTATCAATTTCTATAGATCACGCGTACGCATATGGTTGATTTATTTTAGATCAGAGGAATCACATTATTTCAATTGATTAAAGTTTGAGAATTTTTTTTTAAAATTAAGTAATTAATTAGTGTTTTTACCTGAAAGTCGAATCTTTAGGGAAATATATAATTCCAATAAAATAGTATAGAAGAAAGTGGAAAAAGAGTAGAGCTACGGTGAAATTCATCTAAGGTTTGAAGATAATTTAATCATCTTAATTTTTTTAATAGAAAGTAAAAGAAAAAAAATATATTAAATGATGAGTTGGCACTTTAGAGATCCTCAAGATGACACTCAAATTTCAAGAGTGTCATCTTAAGAGTCTTTGAAATCACAAGTGCCACCGCATTGCCACATCATTAATTTGGAGATTTTTCTTAAATTTTGCATGCGTTGGAGATGATTTTTTTTACAAAAATCTCTAAATATCCTATGTGGGTCTCTGAGTATTAGAGATTGAGTTCAACATTGGAGATGCTCTAATGTAATTTACGTCTCTCGTTTACTTTGCAAGCTATTATATGAGAGAGTAGGTTAACTCAGTTCCTCCATTACAAAATAAAACATATAAAAAAATATGGCCCTTTAAAATTTTTGGGAAATAATTTTTGTTATGATTAATTCATAATATAATTAGCTAAGTTTGAGTCGATTCACTATTAACTGCTGATTAATAATATTTGTTTCATTTATTTTTAAATAATTGAGTTCGAATTTGATCGCGGTGAATAACTATATTCATTCGTGACCCTTGGTCTACAATTATCACGAGATCATGTTCATTAAAAATAATTTATGTTTTAATCACCAATTTAATCCGTGGACCACGTACAAAATTTGAGTCTAATTCGACCTTGTGTGATTTCTACATTTTAATTTGTTATTAAACTATAAATACATGTTAAAAGTAAAATTTTGTTCATATGACTTAAAATGATGTCCATCTTCTGGAAGAACTGAGTTTTCCTAGAAGGTGTAAATTTTGACATCTTACCAAATCATTAAGTTGGTGTATACAATAACTTCTCGAGAATTAGACGTTAGTGATTGTGAATTTTTCGTGTAAAACCTATATCATGTACTTGCTTAAGTTTAAAACTTTGAAACTAGACGTTCATAATTGAAAATTTTATGATTTAAAACAATTATATTAAAAGAATAAAAATTAAAAGCTGCAATTGAAAAACTAAAACTTAAATTATAAGAACTCATAATCTGTTTTCAGGTGTTTTTAAAAATACAATATTTATAGATATTTATAAATACATACATATATGATTAACATTCGATAAAATCTTAGGTTGAAGTTTTTTTCTTTTCTCTTTTGCATACCCACATGGATTAGGTGTTTGATTGTGTAATGTAGGGTTCAAATTTGTTCCTCAGTACCTTTTTCTATTCTAACCGGGTTCGAATATATTTATTTTTAGTTTTTAATTAGCATGCATAGGTTTATTAGAAATCTATACCAAGGGATGGTAATGACACATGTATGGGGCGGGTTTTGCAATCTCCGTCACCGCCCTGTTTCAAAATCTCCATTCATATCCTCGTCCCCGTAAACATTACGTGTGTATGCGTGCATACATGTCCCGCCAAAATCTCTGAAAAATTATACATATTTTTTTTTTCAAATTTTACTTGTGAAAACAAGCTGAAAATATTAAATTTCATGGACATAAGATTAAATGAAAAATCAATTTAAAATATAATTATTGTACAATATAATATTATATTATATATATTAAAAAAAATGACGGAGCGGGACGGGGATAGGATGCAGGGCAGGTATATAGCAAAACTCGATCCTACCATGTACCCGATTTGAAATTTTGTATTAATTCCCATACCCGACCCACATTTTTTCGAGGTGGAAAATATCCGCTATCTTCTAGGCGAGCGGGTCAAATTGTCATCCCTAAACTATATGCGGTCAACTTCACCGTGCCTAATCTCACCATGCATGTATATTTAATTATTTATATATACAATGCAAATTTTGTTTTTCTTTTTCTCGCCAACATATATTTGGTGTTTGACTGTAGGGTAATAAATTGTAGGGTAAAGTTCAGGCCAGGCCCACCGTCACTGCAAGTTGAGTTGACTCAGGGGTATGGTCATAGGCATTGATTACAATTAATTATTTTGCAAGCCTCTCCCAAACTCTTGCACCAAAAGGCGAATCCCTCGCCCCCAGGGTCTCCATCCCTTGGTCCGACAAAGATTGATGGAGGATGTAAATCATGGTAACTCAACGGCCCGTTAAGGTAGCGGACCCGGACCTGGTGCCCACAAGGAACCAACCCTCATTTGGAGTTGAAAGTCCCACACTGCGGCTGCCAGGATTCGATCCTAGGAAAGCCTCTCCCAAACTCTTGTAGTAATAATAAGTTGTAAAATGTGACAAAGTATTGGTTTGTTTATTTTAACTAGAAGAATATATATATATATATATTTTTTTTTTTTCTTATTGAAACTTAATAGCGTATACAAATGTATATCTATTAATTTTGAAATAAAACTTTCGGTTAGGTTTAATGCATAAAAGGGAAGGACAGAGAATATATTTCAAAATGGTGAGAAAATCAAGATATATAAAGACTTGAAGGAAACAGAATTGTCTCAGCATTTAAATTACAAATGTTTTTCTTTAAATGTTATTTCTACGTTACAAAAAATTACGTATATATTGCATAGTGCAATTTATATATATCAATTTAATTTATAATTTCAATTAAATTTAAATAGGTGTACGTGATTGACTTTGCTTGCACGGGAGTAGCCACCGGCGAATAATTGAAGGAATACTCTGATTATTCATTATGGAAAAGCAATTTTGTTTTTTTAGTATAAATAAATCTTCAATGATAATTATTACATATATATATCCAACCAGGGGCGGACCCAGGGGTTTTCTTGGGGGCTGAAATATAGGGGTAAGTTAAGAAATAATTTTTTTTTTGTTTTTAGGACTAAAGTGTACAAAATAAAAAGTTTGGGGGGGCGAAAGTGCATTAACTAATACATAAATACCTAAAAAAAAAAAAAAAAACAGCTTAAAAATAAAATCTTGGGGGGGGGCGGGGGCCACCCCAGCCACAAGGGTGGGTACGCCCCTGTATGCAACACATTTATATATACGAGGGTGACATTGGTAGGGATATGTATATCAAAGTTTCGATAACATAATTGTTATCGTGTGACAACTGTAACTTATGGTAATGAGATATTTCATACCATCATCACCCTCCCAAAAAATTGGTATATCGTTGTTTGGCATACAATTATCTTCCGTATGATATTGTGGTACAATTATCTTGTATTAAGCTAATACTTAATAAAATGGTAGCCATTAATTTCTTTTTGGTAATGAAAGAATCCGCAGCCAACTATATAAGTGCACTGACTAAATCTGCACTCTCGTATAAAGCTTGCAAACCATATAAGAGACGTAAACCATATTAGACTAACCATGTGTGATAACTTCGACCTAGCAACCGTTAACGAGGGAATTCGAACACGAGTCAAATTACACAGGCTGACTTGTTCCAACCACTAGGCCACCCATTGCGGTGGAAACGTACGTCATGGGTGAGCAAAGACGTAATCGGATATGCAGAGTGACATGTGGTGACACGTGATGTGTGGCGTCTTGTTACTGCTCTTCTTTGGCGGCTTCCCCATTTCTAGATGCCTCTTAACCTGACAGACGTGCCCTTAAATATTAGGAAAAGTCCTTCAATTATTCATATTTCTTTTTTTAAATATACAATTTACCCAAACTTATATTTATATTACCAACTTTTCCTATACTATGTACCTAAGTAACTTGTAAATGTTTTGACAAATTCTCCTAAGGTCTAATTTTGATTATTAGTAAACTCATTTCACGTTTGACTTGTTCAAAATTCTTGTAGAATCGTTTATTCTTTGAATTTATATTAATTTATATATATATATATATATATATATATATATATATATATATATATATATATATATATATATATATATATATATATATATATATATATATATATATATATATATATAGCATATTTGAAAATATATAAAAAAGAATTTTCTTCTAGGTTTAACTTTTGATAATAGGGATTTTTGTGCATAAGTCCCTAACCAAACATCTTTATTATTTTAGGTTTATGAGCTATATCTCTTTCATCAATAAGCTCATCCCTTTAATATTTATTATAAATAAAGGAAACATTCATGTATATGTCAATATTACCATCAACCCTTTATACATTGTAACCCCAATTTTTTGACTTTTTTTAGTGTCTTTTTAAGTTTTTTTTTGTTTTTTTTATTTATTTTTTGTTTTTTTTTCGTCCGCCGCTAAACATTGACCGTAATTGTGCTGTCACTGATAGTAAATTAACGTAATTATACTGTCAATGATAGTTAATTAACGTAATTGTACTGCCGTTAACAATACATTTATGTAATTGTTCTGCCGTTGACAGTAAATTAACGTAATATTATTGTTTTTTATTTTTTGTTATTTTTTTTATTTTGTTTGATTTGTTGACAAGTCAACGTAATTATTTTACTGTCGTTGGTAAACACAATAATATTGCTGTCAACAACATTAATATTATTATTTTTTTGGGTTTTTTGTTTTGTTTGAGTTCTTCACGGAGTAACGTAATAATATTACTGTCTATTATTGTAATATTACTGTAAACGCATTAATATTACTGTGGTTGACGGTAATATTACTGTTGTTATAGTAATATTGCTGTCAACCACATCAATATTATTATTTTGTTTGGAATTTTTTGTTTGTTTGAGTTATTCACGGAGTAACGTAATAATATTACTGTCTATTATTGTAATATTACTGTGGTTGACGGTAATATTACTGTCACTCACAGTAATATTAATTCTTTTGGCTTTTTATTATATTTACATTTGTTGAACGATCAACATAGTAATATTACTCTATCACACAATAATAATGAGTTTTGTTGTGTTAATATTATTGTGCTAAAGATTAATATAGCAATATTACTGTGTTAAACTGTAGTTTAATTAATTTTACTGTGCTTAACAGTAATATAGTTAATATTACTGTCAATCACAACAATATTGCTGTTTAAACGAAAAAAAAATTGAAAAGTCAACGCCGGAATCCGGCGGGGAAAAAAAAATTGAAAAAAAGAAATTTTGAAAAAAAAAAATTTGGGTCAATATTGAATAATTTGCGAAATTTGGGGTCAAATTGAGGTTAAATAAAGTTAAGGATGAAATTAGAGCATATTAAAGTAGGGCAAATGGCAAAAAGGCCCATCACATGGGACTTAAATGCATTTTGGTCCACAAAAAAAAAAGTCTCTCAATTAAGCCCATCCCCATGTCTTTAGTCTAAAATACCCTCAATAATATAATTCTTATCAATTCCACCCATTATACTCTAATTTCCTTATTATTACACATTGACCCTGAATTTAAACAAATATATCACATTAACCCCCAAAACTGTTTTTTTTCAGAAAATAATTTCTTTTCTGAAATATTTTTTTTCCGGCCAGATTCCGGCATTGACTTTTTTTTTTTTTTTTTTTTGAAACTTTTTTTTTTCCTGAAATTTTTTTCCGGCCGGTCAACCACCGTTGACCGCCGGACTCCGGCGTTGACTTTTTTTTTTTTTTTTTTGAATTGTTTTTCTTAGAAAAAAAATATTTTAATTAATATTACTGTCTTGGCTACTAAATTACTGTCTCAAACAGTAATATTACTGTTTGGGACAGTAATATTATGAATATTATTTTTCCGAACAGTAATATTATTAATATTATTGTCTAAGACAGTTAAATTACTGTTGGAGACAGTAATTTAACATCCAAGGCAGTAATATTAATTAGAATAATTTTTTTAAGGAAAAAAAAAAAGTCAATTAACAGTTAAATTACTGTCTCCGACAGTTAAATAACTGCCGGAGACAGTAACTTAGCAACGAACACAGTAATATTAATTAAAAATATTTTTTTAAGAATAAAAAAGTCAATTAACAGTTAAATTACTGTCTCCGACAGTTAAATAACTGCGGGAGACAGTAATTTAGCAACGAATACTGTAATATTAATTAAAATATTTTTGAAGAAAAAAAAAAAAACAAAAGAGTCAGTTAACAGTTAAATTACTGTCTCCGACAGTAATTTAGCAGCCAAGAAAGTAATATTAATTAATTTTTTTTTTAAGAAAAAACAAAATTATATATAAAAAAAAAAAGGTGAACGCCGGAGACAGGCTGTCTCCGGCGGTCAACGGCGGCGACCGGCGGTCTCCGGTGGTGGCGGGTCAAAATTGGGGTCAAAATTAAAATTAGGGTTAAAATTGGTTAATTGATGAAATTGGGCTAAATTTGTAAATCATGAAATTGGAGTTAAATTGGGTTTCAATGAATTGGGGGTAATTTTGGTATATATAAAAGGATTTTCCTTATTTGCAAATAAGTTTGAATGGGTTGGATTTATTTGAAAGACAAAAAAGTTGGATGTCCCTCTTTTAATTAAGTGCCCTTTTCATGGGCCTATTTGCCATTACCCCATTAAAGTATAAGGGGTTTTTTAATCCTTTACAAAAATCTGGACCATGTGTGGACTTATTGATAAAATGAGTTTTTTGTCTGGATCTCTTTATGAATAAGTACCCATTGATGGGGTTATTTGTAATGACCCCTTGATAAAATTCAACTTAAATTTATTAAATATTAATTTATTTTTTAGATGTTTTGGTTGATGTGGTACAATGTAGGATAAATTTGATATGCTAGAAGTTAGATATTGATAAAGTTGGTAATTGGGTCACGCGAGCCAAATCTTGGTTGGCTCAAGTTCAAAAAACATACTATAGGGCTCGAGCCTGTATATTATCGGGTTTCATGGTTATGAATTCGAACTCGGCTCACATATTATTTTGCGTTTTGGGTTTCTATTGAGCTTTTTTTGAGCTACTAATACAAATACATTTTATTATTTTTACTCGCGAGAGAAAAAATAGGCACAATCAAAAAAAGAAATATATATATATATATATATATATATATATATATATATATATATATATATATATATATATATATATATATATATATATATATATATATGCAACACTTGGCCAAAACTTCAGTAAAAGATGAAAGAATATAAAACAAACAAAATTAATTCTTTTAAAAAAAAATTATTTCTCAAATGATGGAGGTCAATTTAACCCTCACCAACATTGGTTCTTCGAACACCTTTTTCGATCTTGATTGCCAGAAAATTACTCCGTTCATCTGAAATCCCGGGGTTTGAGCCCTGGGAAGACCCTCCGACGCTCAAGTTAGTAATTGGGGAAATAGTTCAAGAAAGAGTAAAATGATAAATAGAGAAGACGATGTGAGATCTACAATTTAATCGTGTGATTTAATGTGTGTAGGAGTGTGTATTGTGTGTAACTAAAGTGTCGCTTTTATGATGGAAATGTGGTGAATTTATAAGTCATACGTATTCTTAAGATTTGACATAGTTATGAGCCTATTAAGCATAATATTATTGGATCATGGTCCATCAATAGACTTAAGCACAAATATTTATACGAGCCCAATACTTTGCGAAATTGACCCCCGTCATCTACTCCCCCTAGTCTCTAGTGATCCGAACGTAGTGATTCACTAGAGACTATAAATAGAAGTCCGGAACCCATAAAAAAAATCTAATAACCGAACTCTACGAGAGAACCAATAAGTAAAAATAATATAAGTCTAATAAGCGAGGACCATCCAAGAAGTCCAATAATTGAGGACATCCGATAATTGAAGACCATATAATAGCAGATCAATAATGTTGTGGGGGTCGGCTCGGTTTAAGAGCTTGGCCAATCACCTCAGGGATTTTCAACCATATATGTAATATATTTTTGAGGCGTCCCCCGGGGCTTTCAACCGTTAGTTTTGATCATTGAAGATTTCGAACCTAACATTGAGGTTATGATTTCGAACCTTTATTTTGATTATATGTGTTTATTTTTATGCACATGGGATGGTTTGATACCGGTAAATAATTAATATTTTGCGGGCAGAGGTAAGCCCCCAGGGAGTCGATAACTCTCGACAAACGAAATATTTGGAGGTGGATGTAAATCCCCAGGGAGTCAATAACCCTCGGCGAACGAAAATTTTCGGGGGTGAAGATAAGCCCCCAAGGAGTCGATAACCCTCGGCGAACGAAATATTTCGGGAGCGGTGGTAAACACATGAGCTCAACAATCCTTTGCACCTCTCCCCACATTGAGCTCCAATAGATAGTTGAGCTGCAATAAATGTGAGCTTGAACGCAGTTGAGTTTAAGCAAATAATAAACTGGAGCTTCGACACATAAATTGAATCAAATAAATATATATTTCATGAAACTCAATTTCGACAGATAAAATACAAGCTATACGAACCCATGCGAGTTTAAAAATTATAATAAGTGACAAGCTCATTACAGATAATTCGAACTTCAATAAAGGATTTACTAATTGATGCAACAAATAATTTCTTGCGTAAGAAATTAGAGCTAAAACGTAAATAAATATGAACTCATAGAAAACCCACTAGATGACTAGAAGCATATCTCAGCTATTAATGCGAGCTTATTCAAAAATTCTATTAAATGACGATCTTGAAAGACTCATATAATACATGCGGCCAAAGAATAGAAATGGAATTGCGACTTCTTATATCATGTAGGGGAAAATTCAGTTTGCATCCCTTAATTATGGGGTATGTATCAAGGGCCCACTTGAATTATAAACGTACCAAATAGCCCCTTGCCTTTTCTAGTCAAATGTTTAAAAAATTAACTACACTAGTTTTGAAGTGAAATTACCTTTTTATCCTTATTACTGTTACACATATTATTATTTATTTTTTTCTTTTTTCTTTGCCCCAATATGAGGTCTTCTTTGCCACATTTCTCTTTCTCCAAAATTGAGTTCTTCAAAAGACAAAACAAGCCCATGAGTAAATTAAATTCTATTTTTCGGCAATAAATTGAGTATGAGATAAATCTTAATTTTGGACAAAAAATGGAAATGATGATGAGTATATGAGACCAATTTTATTAACTAAATGAAAATTAAATATTTTACTATATTAATAGGTTAAGACAATACAAAATATTATGGGCAAAATATATTCATATTTATACATAATATAAATTGTGTATATCTTTATACATAGATATAACAAGTGAGGGGTAAAAATGTCAAAAATATGAATTTGAGAAAGTCAACTTGCCACATCAGCACACCACAAACGATTTGGAAATAGAAGGACCGTTTTAGTACGTTTTGTATTTCAGGGGGTCTTTGATACATACCCCATAACTCAAGGGTGCAAACTGAACTTGGCCCTACCATGTATCATATCAAGTACTATTTTTCCATGAAATATATGGTGAACAATAATTCTCATAGAAGATGACACTTGGTCATATCATAAATTAGACCTCCAAAAGCTCAAATTCATTCTGGGTCTTAAGATATAAGTCGTTGGTGACAAACCTTATTAGAACTAAATGGCAAGTCTAACTAAAATTTGCTTCACATCATTTATTAAATTCATTCCAAAAATGCCCCTTAACTCACAAATTCAAAATTACAGCAGTTTGTAAATATCCCATGATGATTGATGAGCTATGGATTTATTTAACATTTTTAAGTTTGCATCTAGCATTTTTTTTATGTGGAACACGTTTTTTTTTTCCTTTTCATTTTTCGTATTTTTTCATTATATAAAAATCTATTTTTTTTCCCTTCTTTCCTACATAATTTGAAAATTATGATTTTTTTAATTTTTTTTTCGGTCGTAGATATCTACAGAAACCCGTAGGAACCGAAGTAATCCGTAGTCACTCACATACATCTTGAAACCCTAACTCCTCCTTTGAACCCTAACTCGTTTTATTCTCACTTAATCATTTTTTATTATCACTACATAGAAGTGGCAATCATTTTTTTTAAGAGAACGACACCCGATGAGGGTGGGGGGTTAGGCTTGACTCCCTACCTGTTTATAAACAAAATTTAAGAAATACATAATGAGTTTCGCTCAAATTGCTACTGCCCAACAGATGGCTAATAATAGCAATTGACAAACAAAAGACAATAGCTAACTAACAAAACGTTAAGAATAAGGGCAAAACAGGTGGCCCAAATAATAAAAAAAGGACAGGGGTGGGAATGATCATAGAAGGTCGGGGAAGACCAAGGTAGACCGTTCGCCTCACCACAACAGCCGAGGCCACTTACACTTTCGCAAAAAATGGACGAAACAGGTATAACGGCTGTGAAATGTGTGGCACCATTCGGCAAACAGTCTAGTCTTGATAGACCCAGACAATCCAAAATCACCCCAACCCTGCCTAATATGTAAAGTTCACGAAAATGCCTAAATTACGTAGAAACTTAAAGTACAAGCTGCCAATAATATAAAAACGTGGAATGCATGGTCCCTATGTGCGAGACCGTCCTCGAAATGATGGATATCCAAGCTGGTCCATCCCAATCATCTGCTGAATAGGTCGGGGAAACTCCGCTGTTGTGAAGGTACGAGCCAACTCGGTCTAACACCCCAAGTTGGCTAATGCATCAGCGAATGTATTGCCCTCCCGGTAGATATGTGTAATCATGTACTCCAAAGTAGAAAGTTCCGGATTGCCGTGAGAGAACTCTGAAGACTCCAATGACCTTTGTCCGTGTGCGAAAGAAGTCAAACATCGACTCCTGCGTCAAGCTCGATCCAAACTCCAGCAAATTGCCTCTGAATAAAAAATCTCAACCCCGAGGCAAGGGCAGCAAGCTCGGTTGCAATACTACTCGGGGCAGAGATCCTCTCGTGAAATGCAAGTATGGTCTCAGCGTCCAAACCTCTTATAATCCCGCCAATAGCTGCAATCTGGTTGGATGCTCTACGGGCTCCGTCTGTGTTTAGCTTCACCCAACCCGGACCCGGTGGAAGCCAAATAACTCGATGAGGTATGAGAATTGGTGTTCTGGCTCGATAATATAGGCCAAGAGACTCAGCCACGTGGGAATGCCAGTCCAGCTGTCCGCCGAAAGTAATTTTGTTTGATGAAGAATCCTGATGTCCTGGATGACCCTATAAATGATGGAAGAAGCGCGAACCGTGATATCCTTGTGTTTGCTGTCATTTCTTGCAGTCCATATGAACCACAAGATCAAGCAAGGCACAATGATCGTGATGTGTGTGTGGTATGTGAGTGTGTGAGAAGTGAAGTGCTGCCAATAAAGTAAAATCTGGGGTATGTGCGTAGTGTGTGCAGGTGTATAGCCAAAAAGATAGAAAAAATGATGCCATACCCTCTTAGCCGTCGAGCTCTCCACGAAGATATGATCAATCAACTCAACAGAAGGAGACTGGACAGACTGAGATTCAAGACTCGACACAGGAATACATGGATTTGGACAACAAAAGCATCTCGAGGCGAGAGAGGTGCCTCAAGACTGAAGTTTGAGATCCACCGGAAGATGCTGAAGAAGGAGACGCCAAAAAAAGATAGAAATTGTAGGAGTAAGACAAGATCCCCAAAATATACGAAGAAGAGGGGTAGGGATATGCTGCTGTCGTATCAAGGCCCAAGCCGAGGTCAAGGAAAACTTGCCATCAGAAGAAGCTCTCCAAATGGGCAAATCACCCGGAACACCAGAGATTGAGACCGAACAAATCCAATCAATCCACTCAAAAAGAATATTCTCAGCTAGCTTGTTCCGATCCTGATGACCATTAACCAAATAATACTCTACACGAAGTGACGTTAGCCGACCACCATCAATAATGCCCGCAAGGGGACCATCACCAAACCAGTGATCGTGCCAGAAATAAACATGACCTGGACCAATCCGCCAAAATATTTGAGCTTCAACACGCTCACGGACACGACACATGTGCTTCCACACCGTGCTATAGAGTGACGACACAACAGATGAACCTGGGAATCGATTCCGGCAATACTTGTTTCGGAGAAAACGGGCCCAAAGAGAATCCTGAGCACCGAATCGGAACCAGAGCTTGTAAGTGAAAGCGTCAATCACATCCGTCAAACGCCTCAACCCCAAGTCACCCTCACCAACTGGCCGATAAATCGTCTCCCAAGCAACCCAATGAGGCCGGTGCTGATTACCATAAGATCCCCAGAGAAATCGGACCAGACACTGCTCAATAATGTATTGCGGAGGTTGAATAACCTGAACAAGATGCAAATTCATAGTCGAAAGCGTACTCCGAATCAAGGCAAGACGGCCCCCGAAAGCCAAAGCGGTTCGAGCCCAACCCGAAATCCTGGCTTGCATGCGATCAAACAAAGTCTGAAACAAACTGCCCCGGTCCCTCCCCTTGTATAGCGGAGCTCCAAGATAAATGATAGGAAGATCCTTTCTCGGATAAATGAGAATCCGAGAAATAGTGCGAAGATGACCATCAGAACATGCCCTATCAACTGTGAAAGTACTCTTGTGCATACTAATCAACTGACCCCAAGTCCGACAGTATTGATCGAGAAAATCCCGCAGCTTCTTCAAGCCAAAATTATGGCATGAGGTAAATATCATCACATCATCTGCATAGGCCAAGTGGGAGATAGGGATGCCTCCCCTTGTAGAATAAAACATGCTCGGGCAACGGCTGTATAGTGCATCTAGACCTCTCGAAAAATAATCAGCCGCAAGTACAAAAAGAGTCGGTGGGAGTGGATCTTCCTTCTTTGACCACGAGTCGAAGTGAAATACCCCGTCAGCTCCCCGTTGATTAGTAAAAAGAACTGGCAAGAGGAAACACATCGCCGAATAATATCAATCAAGTTCGCCGAGAAACCCATCAGCTCGAGTACACGAAATAAGAACCGCCACTGAACCCTATCATAAGCCTTTGCCATGTCCAACTTCAAAATAAAATTCGGATTTTGATAACGAACTGATATCGAGTGGACCATCTCCTGTGCCAATAAAATATTATCACTAATATGACAAACCTATACAAACCCACTCTGAGAAGGAGAAATAATGTGGGGCAAATGAGGCGCCAGTCTGTTCGTAAGTAACTTAGTGATAATTTTGTTGGTGACGTTGCAAAAGCTAATCGGGCGAAAATCTATCAAAGCCGTCAGAAAGTCCACATTTGGAATAAGAACCAAGGTGGTAGCAGTGAAGCTCGCATGCATAGATCCACCCTCGAAGAAATCCCAAACCGCCTCTCAAACATGACACTGAATCAAGTCCCAACAATGGTGATAAATAACGAAGAATACCCATTCGGACCCAAAGCACTATCTCGACAAATCCCAAACACTGCATCTTTGATCTTCTCAACCGACAGACGAGTTGAAATTAAAGTAAAGTCCCTTTGATGAGCGGAAAATAGGGACTCATCAACCGGAAGAAAACTAGGCATATCATCGGTAAGAAGCTTGCTAAAGAAATCAATGCCCGAATCCTTGATCTCCTAAGCAGATGTGAGAACCGAATCACCATGAGAGATAGAGTGGATTCGATTGACACATCGTTTTTTCTTGACTAATGAGTGGAAAAACTTAGGCAATGTTTGGAAGCGTTTTGGATCTTATTTTGATTTCATTTTGAGGAAATATGTTTTGGGGAAATAATTTGAGAATGAAAGTAATGTTTGTTTGTATTTTGGAAGGAGACAAAATACACTGTAGCAGTCAAATCATGTTTAAAGGTGTTAGAAAAAAATATTTTTGAAGAAAAAAATTGAAAGATGAAGTGATGTTTATTTGTTTTTTAGTGAAGACATTTTTTACTATAGAAGTCAAATCATTTTACTGTAGCAGTCACATCATGTCTGAAGGAGAGAGAAACTTTTGAAATTATTTTGAGAAAATGATTTGAAAAGTGTAATAAATCCCATTTTGTTTTGGGGAAACAATGAAAACAAAACAAAAATGCTTCCAAACATAGCCTTAGAGTTTCTCTCTCCATCAGTCGCCCTTCGGCTTCCAAAAGTCCTCCTCAATATTGAACATGAGAGTAAGTTCAGCAGTGGCCTTTTTCAAATTTGCACGGTTCTCGGGGGATCGATCCAAGTTATATATGTGCTCGGCCTCTAAAACAGCTGCCTCAGCCCTCTATTTATTCTTGAACACATCTCCGAAAACATTCCAATTCCCGCTGAAGCTTCTGTTTCAATCGTCTCAACTTCGTATGTAATAGAAGCATCCCCGTCAGAGCACACGGAAAATCCCAAACATGTTCCACAGTCTGAGGAAACGTAGCATGGTGGATCCACATATGCTGAAACCGGCCTAGACGAAGAAGCAGCCCACGAAACCAAAAGAGGAACATGATCCGACCAGGTCCGTGAGAGGTGGGTAACGTGCGTATAAGGCAGTAAATCTAGCCAAGCAGAGTTATATAGAATCCCGTCCAAACGCTCCAAAAAACCTGAAGCGCTCCCCCAAGTAAAGCAAGAACTAGCCCCAGAGAACCCGACATCCGAAAGTCCACAATCCAAAACCATAGCACCAAACTCAGCCATATCTAGTCTCCTATCCCAAACCGATCTATTCCGTTCTAACTCAAGTAAGATTGAGTTGAAGTCACCCACAGAAATCCAAGGAGTGTCTCCAATCGTCTCAATACTGTCGCAGAACGAATTCCACAAAACAGGGTGCTCGGAACGACAACTAGCATAGACCCAGTAAATATAAAAGGAGCACCAAATAAACTAGAATACATCCAACATGCAATAATTGGACCTTATCCCTAAGCAACTCCACTCGAAAATTGTGATCCCGAAAAATCCAGATCTTCCCCGCACAATTCGATAAACCAGCAACGAAACCCAAACGACGACAATAGTAATCATGCACAAACTTAGTCATAGGTTCAGAAATAACCAATAAATTAACTCTATGCTGCCGACAAATGAAGCGCAAGTGGGATTGGGTCGCCTTATTTTTTACCCCCCTTGCGTTCCATACCAAGAATTTACCGGACATCAAGAAGAGGGGGAATGAGACCCATCTGAAGATTTCCGATATGTAACAAAGAATGAGTTACCAATAAGGTGGGCTTCCTCCGCATGCCAACGTTCGGCATTCTGCAAACGTTAACGCTGAGCATCAATCAGTCTCGATCGCCACGAGGCCAAAGGTTCATCAGTGATAGAGCCCGGAGTAGCGTGATCAGCTGGGCATATGCTTGTGGCTGGACTCAAGGGCTCATAAGGGATCATCGCAAGGTGATTGAAAGGAGGTGTGTCAGCCAAATTTTCCTCGGCCGTCGGCCGGACCTTCTTCACATAGTGTTCGCTAAATAAGGCAGTCGACGTAGGTGTAATCGGATCCGTACCCGCCGAAAGTCCTAACCCCTCTCGTCCGTGTACCCCATGATTAAGGGAAACATCCTTGACCTAGCTCCAAAGTGGCCGAAGGTGATAGAGAGAGGGTTGAGAGGGCTGCCCCCTTGCGGTTCGGGAGCTAGAAGCTTGATTTTTGTTCTTTTTGAAGGGAGATACGGGCTGATTTTTTTTTGGACATGGATAAGGCCTCAATATCATCCAAATTAGCCGTTTCATCATCGGCAATAGTATCTATAGGGTCTGAACTCATCGCTTGTTTGGTATTAGAAGTATTTTTTTGGCCCTTTTTTGAAAATTTTGGAACAACAGGTTTGGGGGCAACATCCGGTTGAGTATGAGCAGCCTCTATATCCTCTTGAACCTCACTCTCCAACAATTCAAAGGGGTTGTAATGCTCAAAATCTCCTTCATTAATATTATCTGCAGTAATCCGCACAATAGCTTGAGAAAAACTGGGATTTTCGGTCGATTTTGTCCCCGATGTTTTAGGAATATCCAAGTTTTAAACAACATTTTTCCTCTTCTCAACTCGTCGCCAAACTTGTTTTTCCTCTGGTGGGGCTGTGGGTTTGGGAATCCGTTGTGGCGGTGGTGGAAAATCCGGTTTTTTAGCATTTCCATTCATATAACAATTTTCAATCGAGTGACCCAGGTGAGAACAAAAAGAGCAGAATTTTGGGACGTTCTCGTAGTTTACCGGCAAGGAAATCATCTCAATATCATCATAGCCAGTCATCACCGGAATTTGTTCAACCCTCGGTTTCAAGAGATCAATTTCGACACAAAATCGGGCAACGAATAGCTTCTTTCGATCGGCTGTAAACTCATAAAACTCAAGGGGATTTCCAATAGAAGAAGCAAGGAAGAATATAGCTTCCCGGTTATATATATAAGGAGGAACGCCCGGCACATTAACCCAGACCGGCGCTATAGAAGTTTCATTTTTCAAATCAAAGCCCGGAGTATATTTAAAAACACGCATGGGCAGCCCATCAATATAGCATACGATATTCTCAAAAGCAAAGAATAATCATTTAATACCGAGAATTGAATAAGACATGCCGATAATTCAATTTATGCAACTCAAACCGGGGCTTTAAATCGTAAATAAACTTCTCCATAACTTTGTAGTGAGGTACCCCATGAAAAAACTTAGCAATCAAGGTGTACTTTAACAGCTCAAGCATCTTATCAACCTCCTCTTTCGAGAAATATAGCACATTCTTGTCATCTATCACTTTAATTGTCCCAATTGGAGCAATTTCTTCTCGGTTGAACAAGTGACAACGACAATCAACCTTAGAAGGGGCAATTGGAGGTCCGAGATCACCATGTACAACAACAACAAAGGATTTGGTCCGGATTGGGATTTTGGGGTTGAATTTCGGGATTAGGGGTTTCAATTTCGGGATTAGGGTTTTTTAATTGGGGATTTTGGGTTTGGAATTGGGAATTCGGATTATGATTGTCCAATTCATAAATAGGGATAGAAGTATCATTTTTAGTGTTTGAATTGGACATAAAACCAGCTTGGGCAACAAGATTGGGGTTTAGGTGGTCCGTTTTAGGGTTTTGCGCTCGGGTTTGAGTGATATTATCGTGAGCCGGTTTTAGAGTGTAAGATAGAACTTTCTTAGAATAGTTAGGGGTTGAGATGGGTTTAGGGGCCTGTAGTTTGCGGCTAGAAAAATCCTCATAGGATGGTGATTTGGCAAGTGGTGTAAACTTGGCGAATTGTGGTTGGCTGAGGTGACGAATTCTAGCCAAGTCAAGCGGTGAGGTGGAATGGGTGGGAAAAACGGGTTGGTGAAATTTGAATTGTGGAGACCTTGCCTTGTGTAGAAGATTCAGCTTCCACAATCAAGGAAGATTGATTGGTGAAATCTTCCATAACTACCACGTCCGAAAAGGAAGGTCCCGATTTAGAATGATCTTAATTGCTACACTCATTAAAAATGGAACCAAGCATGATGAGAGTTTAGATTCATGAGGGGGCACAAGCAGCAGCTACCCACTCGAAGATCTCCACCGAGAGAAGGCGGTGATATGACAGAGACACGAAAAACCGATGACAAGACACGAAACAAAATGAGGACGAAACAAACCTTCACTAATACTGAAATCAAAGAAGCACAACGAGCAAAAAAGCCCTAAAATGGATGCAAAAAACGAGGCTGAGATCACAATGAATGAAAACAGTCCCAAAACCGAACGAAATGAAGGAGAAACAACCAAAAAACGACACAAAACACAGGAATACCGCTGACCCAAACACAAACACGAAAAAAACAAGGAACACTACCAAATTTTGAGAAAATTAGATGCAAAGAGCACGAAAACCTCAAAACCGATGGATAATTGAACTAAAATGACAATAAACAAAACGAAGATCAACTAACCAGAAATGAATGAAATGTAAAACGAACATATGAATGGCTAAAATCGATCAAAATCTTCGTGGAAAGACACAACTTTCTAGAAAGAAGGCAGAGCGTTTTTTCTAGAGAGTGAAACATTTTTTTCCTTATGGATGAAGTGACAATCACTTTGTATTGTCATTATATAGAAGTAGTGATACTCTATTAGGGACAAACATCGTGACAATTAATTTTGTCTAACCATATGAATTCAATTATATAAATATTGTCACTCAAATAATTATTTCTTATACTGAAAATAAAATATTTTCTTCTGGCAAAAGAAGAAACTAAAAATATCAACGTTCCAATAACATATTCAGGGTTGCTAGAAATTAAACATTACTTGATGTTTGGCTAAATGTTTCAAACATTAGATGAGCATACAAGTATATATTTTTTATGGAAAATAAAATATTATTAGATATACTTCACCAAGGCTTGACGAAGGGAAATTCCTTCATTACATCTATCGCCATAACATAAGAAGTGGGGAAGCCAACATAAGGCCGGTGGCCATGCCTCCAAGAATTTCAACAAGTCTTGTTTATATATTAAATCATATTGTGAATATATGACATTAAACAATCACCTAATTATTTCACAGTTTAATTATATGTTAAGTCCTAATTAAGTAAGATAGTACATATGAGAAACTATTGTTTTTTTCTCTTTACCTGACCACTCAATCATTATTTAACACAAAGTTATATATGGATGACGCTACTCACATGTTGACTGGGTAATCTAAGAGTTTTTGAGCCTAGAAGAGTAGAAAATTCCTACAAAACAACCAAACGCACAATGTAACACGTTAGGGGTGGCCCGTCGGTTGTATGAGATGTTTAGTTTTCATGCTCATCAATAACATGGAAAATCTTGGTTTGATTGATGCTACATCGGTGAAATACACAGCGTGATTATTAATCGTTGATCTGCAGACAATCACACACACCCACATGTATGTGTGCATTAGAAGGAGTTATTTTACCACATTAACGGTTAATAATTATCCAGAGCCCATTTCTAGTAGGTGCCCAAAAAACTGATTTTTTTTTTAATATAGATTATATGTATTTTTAATGTTACTTTTTTTTTAATATAAATTTAATTATTATCATGTTGAGTTTATAATAAGAAATAATTGCATTTATAAATAAGAGAATCGAAATATTATTGAATTATACCATAAATATCATATTATCATACAAAAAAATTACTAAATATTTTTTCTCAAAATTAAAATTTAGAATAATTAGTAGCATAGTTATAGCATATGATATTAAAATATTTATTTTTATTTTATCAGTAGAATAAATATAGTTTTTATGATTATGTATTTTTAAATTAAATCAATTATTACATACTTTTCTATTCTTAAAAATACTAAATTATAATCCAAATATGCAGCATATTTATTTATAATGAGGATTATATTAATAAATCTGTATCCACATTAAAATATCTAGAAAAGCAATCGGGGACGCTGCCCCCGAACCATCGAGCCCTGTATTATTTCGCCTCGGGCCTCAAAATATGTCGGACCGACCCTGTATTTTAACAAGTGTAGGATCTCAAAAACTGACAATCTTTACAATGAAGTTTTGAACTATTAAAAATCAATTCAAAACTGAATTACGAATAAACCCATGTCCCAATGAAATAGAATATTGCCCAGAGTAAACTTCAGTCCAAATATCAATTCAAAATATTAATCCAGAAGATTGCTGAAAACATACGCATAAAAAAAAAAAAAAAAATAAAAAAAAAATCAAGTACATTATCCATATTCATGTTACATGTACATACAGATCTAATAAGATTGAGATTGAACACACCTTAAAGCACAATTCCTGATTAAAACAAAAACAACAAAGATTTCACATATACAATATTACATAAATTTACAAACAAATGGCAAAGTAAAAGGAGAGTATTTTTCAAGATCAAATTGAAACAGTGTTGCAAAGTAAATCTACTATAAAAAATTCAGTTAAAAAAAAAAATAGGAGCAACAACTTCATACTCATGAGATGCAAAATCTTCAACATAGAGAGAGCTCTTCTTATTTTTCTTGTCCCCTTAGACTATTTGTTACACAACATCACGCATATGAAAATTATGTTCATAAAACAATCTCTATCAAAGAAACTCACAGAAAAACCAAAAAAGAAATCTTGAGATAGTTAGGAAATAAAGAATATTAATTATTAATTCAAATTTATATACTATTTTGTAAACCGAAACAACATAAAATAATGGGGATTTTTATGCATAAGTCCCTAACCAACAATTTTTATTATTCTAGGTTTAAACGGGTATATCTCTTTCGCCAATAAGCACATTCTTTTAATATGTATTATAAATAAAGGTAAAATTAATGTATATGATAAAATTACCCACAACTCTTTAAATCCAATTCTTAATTGTAACCCCAATTACAATTTCATCAATTTTGACCACAAAAATCCAATTTTGACTCTTTTTTCTTTTCCGCCACCGGATATGACCGACGGTCAGAGTCGGTCTCCAGCGTTGATTTTTTTTTTTCCTAAACTTTTTATCTGTTT
This sequence comes from Erythranthe guttata, assembly GCF_056151865.1. Taxonomy (NCBI): domain Eukaryota; kingdom Viridiplantae; phylum Streptophyta; class Magnoliopsida; order Lamiales; family Phrymaceae; genus Erythranthe; species Erythranthe guttata. The sequence continues at coordinate 5,894,080 of NC_142534.1, read as the reverse complement.
GTTTTCACCCCCGCCGCTAAACGTTGACCATAATTGTACTGTCATTGACAATAATTGTACTGCGATTGATAGTACGATTACTATAAACATAATAATATTACTGTCAATCACATCAATATTATTATTCTTTGGCTTTTTTATTTTGTTTGATTTGTTGACGAGTCAACGTAATAATATTAATGTCTACTATAGTAATATTACTGTGAACACAGTAATATTACTGTGGTTGGCGGTAATATTACTGTCGTTTCAATAATATTACTGTGGTTGAAGGTAATATTATTGTCTACTACATCAATATTAATTCTTATGGCTTTTTATTATGTTTGTCTTTGTTGAACATTGAATACTGTATTCTGATAGAGTTCTAATTCACTATTAATTTCAGTAAGTGGTGGAGACAACATAGAGTTAGGGGGTGTCATGGCTCCCCAACATTTACTAAATAACCCATAGCTCCCACTTTTTGAAACAATAGTTCGTTAGAACTCTATCGGAATAACGTACCCAATGCATTATCTCATTAGAGTTTCTAACAATGTTTTCAGGGCAGTGAATGTAATTATCGATACCATAGGGACTTTAAAGTTATTTTAGCATATCGCAGGGGGTGTGTGTAATTTACCCTAATTATAAAGTACGAGATGATGTTTTGTTTGGGTATGGACAATTATTGTCCATTTGATGAGATTCCAGTTGGGTCGAATCACCAATTTCTTTGCGGTGAAGGCTCAAGAGTGGATAAATCATAATAGAATGACATTGGTGTTATGTGTGTACTGAATGCACTATACTACTACCCATTATTTTAGTGTGATTGATTGCATTTGAGATCCTATACGCACAAATGATTGATATCAAAGCCAATTTATAGGTTCAGTTTCTAGTGAGATCGCAATTGCTCATGGGGAGATCATTAGCTTGAATATAAGAATTCATAACAAGTGTCTGGTTGGGTCGAGACAGTAATTTCTCCGTGGTGGAGGTTGGAGAGTGAATGGAGCTATAATCGAACGGGGTTATCACTTATGTATGTGTTGAATGCATATAAGACTAAAGTTTGCGTCTTCTCCATCGCCAATTGACGGTAAGATAATTGATAGAGCATGGTGTCCGACTAATGCTCGATTCCCAAGGGTGTGCTATTGAGGTTGAGATTATTAGCCTATCCTAGTCGAGTTACCAATTATTCGTGGTAGAGCCTCGGGAGTAGATCGAAAACAAATTGCTATATGCCGAATACACTGTAAGACTTTAAAGGATGCTTATTTTCTAGTTTCTACTATTAATTTATTTTAGAGCATGATTGATTGTGCTTCTAATCTTAAAATAACATTTTCTTTATTTATACATAAAAGAGAAAGGTCCATTAACATTTTCAGTCACGGCACAATAATTACTCTTATATAATAAAATATTTAAAACTACATTATTATAAATTTTATTATGTAATATTAATCTTGTTTATCAATTATCAAAAAACAATTGACCCACCACCACCCACGTTCTTGATTTATATTTTTTTTTGGGTAAATTACACACACCCCCCTGAGGTAAGCTTAAATAACTGTAAGATCCCTGTGGTATCGATAATTACACTTAGCCCCCTAAAACGTAGTCAGAAACTCTAATGGGATAATGAATTGGATACGTTATTCCGATAGGGTTCTAACGGACTATTGGTTTCAGCAAGTGGTGAAGACAACAAAGAGCTATGGGGTGACATGGCTCCCCGAACATTCCCGAACATTTCTTAAATCACCCATAGCTCTTTGTTGTCTCCACCACTTTCTGAAACCAATAGTCCGTTAGAACCCTATCGGAATAACGTATCCAATTCATTATCCCATTAGAGTTTCTGACTACGTTTTAGGGGGCTAAGTGTAATTATCGATACCACAGGGATCTTACAGTTATTTAAGCTTACCTCAGGGGGGTGTGTGTAATTTACCCTTTTTTTTTTCATTCCTTTCCCCTCCCAAAACCATTTGATTACTCCCGCGACTCCCTAGTTTTAGAGAGAGAGGGAGAGAGAGAGAGAGAAAAGAGAGAGAGAGAGAGAGATATCACATCCGGTAATAAAATTAAAAAAGTCCAATCTAATCATTTATAAAAGGAATCTCAACCAGTTTTAGCCTACCCAAAACCCAAAATAAAAATAAAAATAAAAAAATAAAATAATAAATAAACTAATTAATATTGTAGATAAGACTGGTGGTTGTCCCTTCTCCCCCATTTTAACTCTTCCTTTCGAGCAATCCCACTGAGTGAACACACCGTTCCACAACCCAAAAAATAAAAATTCAGTCTTTACTGAATAGTTTGCGGTAATAATCTGTACGTGTTCTTAATTTCATGATCCAATTTTTTTTTTTTTTTTTTGGGTATTTATTAGTTGTTTGTTTTTCTTTGTTATTTCCGTCGAATTTCACATGGGTTTTTAGTTTCAGTATTGAATTTCATATGGGTTTTTTTTTGGTCTTGAATCAAGAACGAGTTTCTGTTGATCTTTGCGAACATTCTATTCATGCGGATTTCCCGGACATGTACTAAATTTTATTGGCTGAAAAAACCTTACACTTCTAAACGATATGCCTTTGGTTATTTGGTAATAATGTGAAATCCTTTTTTTTTTTTCTTTCTTTATGCATGAGGGATTTATCTACTGGTGAAAAAAAGGTTGTAGCTTTATTTCTGTTTGATCATAGTGTTTTTCTTTTTTTCTTGCTTTCAGGTTGTGTGCTTTATTCCCTAATTTTTTTTCGAAAATTTTCGGTACCTTTGCGATTTGTGCTGCATCGTTTCATTTGGATTGTGTGTGTCTGAATGGGGTCTGAAGGGCCAACTCCAGGAGTAACAATCCATGTGACAGGGTTCAAAAGATTCCATGGAGTTTCCGAAAATCCGACCGAGAAAATCGTTACTAATCTCCAATCCTATATGAACAAAAGGGGCCTGCCGAAAGGGCTGATTATCGGTAGTTGCACGATTCTTGAAACCGCAGGGCACGGAGCACTTGTTCCCCTGTACCAAACACTCCAATCTGCTGTCATCACGGATTCTACCGGGCCGGATTCCGGGCCCGTTATTTGGGTCCGTTTTTGCTCGTTTACTCTTTCCTCGTTTTTTCCGAAAACATCGGGGCGTTAATTGTGAGATTTGTTCCTAATTTGTATTTTTCAGGTTCATTTTGGGGTGAATAGTGGCGCAACAAAATTTGCTCTTGAGCATCAAGCTGTCAACGAAGCTACATTCCGTTGCCCCGATGAGATGGGATGGAAACCTCAGGTTAAATTGGATTTAAAATGTCGTCGCTCGATTTCGTTTGACCTTTCTTAGAATAGAAGATTTATTTATATTATATTGTACATTTTGTTTTTCATTGCAGAGAGTTCCTATTGTTCCTACTGACGGTGGCATCTCCCGAATTCGTGAGGTAAAGTTGTTTACGGATATTTTATAGACGTGCCGAACATACATTATTACGTTTGTCGTTTTATTGTTTGAAACTTCACGTGCAGAGTTGCCTTCCTGTCGAGCATATTACAGAGTTGCTTTTGAAGATGGGATACCAAGTGATGAGGTCGGAAGACGCGGGTCGATTCGTGTGCAATTACGTGTACTATCACTCGTTGCGTTTTGCGGAGCAGAACGGAATCAAATCACTATTTGTACATGTTCCTCTATTCTTGACTATCGACGAGGATACTCAAATGCAATTTGCTGCTTCTCTTTTGGAGATACTTGCCTCCTTATATTAATCAAAACTGTGTCTAGATATAAATTATTGCAAGTCTTGAGACTATATATAAATATATTTATGTGAGGTTTGGATTCATGTATGTAATGAATTTTCTCTACCAAATGAACTTCTTCAATGTTAATTATAAAGTGTTTCTTCATCGCAATCTTTTTATCTCTCTATCCGTAGCTTTATAGTGCATTCAGCGCACACAAACTCTGGGCCTCTATCTCTCTCTCTCTCTCTCTCTCTCTCTATATATATATATATATATATATATATATATATATATATATATATATATATATATATATATATATACACACGCATGCATACATATATGTGTGCAAGCTCGAGGAAAGTGTGGAACGAATAAAAATCCGCTTATGTTAATATATTGGTTGATTGGCGACCCAAGTTACCGGTTTCGGAAGCATATTGATTGTCGGGTAAAATCAATCCACGAATAGACGTGATCAAATCCAAGTTGATCCAAATTTAGGAAACTGTGTACAACAATTGCGACGAAATAATTTCTGAACCAATTTACAACGTTTTTTCTGATTCTACTTGTTGCTATGTTTGTCCTCTACTATGCTTGGCTATCAACAACTTCCCGAATCTTTTTCTAGCATTCACAATTATGGATTAAAGCTTCAAATTTTAGATGCAATACACAAATGGGAATTACATCAATTTGATGTAACCAATGCCTTTCTAAATGGAGATTTGCATGATGAGGTTTACATAGATCTTCATCAAGGTTATGAATCTAAATCTATATTTGACTCAGGTGGTTGTAAGTTGGTTTGGAGGTAGGGGTGGTAAGCGAGCTGAGCCGCTCGTGAGGTCGATGAGCCGGCTCGAACTCGAACTCGAGTTTTTCGAGTTCGAGCTTTTTGACGAGTCAAAATCGAGTCTTTTCTTAGTTGTTTGTGAGTTCAGGAACCGGCTCGCAAGCCTTATTTATTTTATTTTTTAATTTAATTTTTGTTTTTATATATTATTTTTTATTTAAATCATATATATAATAATATTAAATAATATAAGAATAATATAAAAAAAATATATAAATATTTTAAAATATACAATTATAGGTTATTATTCATTTTGATTTTTTAATTATAATCTAAATATTTTTTAATAATTAAAAAAAAACCCAAAATGAGCTTGGACTCGAGCTTGAACAAAAAAAAAAAAAAAACGAAAGTCGACAAAATGAACTCGAGCTCGAGCTTGAGCCAGCCAAAACAGGTTGGCTCGGCTTGTTCTGACCCCTATTTGCTGGTTACAAAAATCCTTATATAGACTCAAACAAGCGTCAAGACAATGAGATAAGAAGTTCACAGAGGCCATTAGTACACTTGGTTTCAGTCAGTCTAAATATGATTAATCCATTTTTATATGCAATAACCCCCTCAAATGGAAAATATTATGAGTAAAACTCATTTGACTTATAAGACTTTTGCACAAACCCAAAATCCAATCTTAATTAGTGAAACCCCCTCAACAAATGTGATAAGCCGAAACTACCCTTATAAGTAGGTTTTTTAAAATAATTGCAATATTTATTTTCCATAACATCTCACGTGATTGTAGGATTACATTAATCCTCTCTTTAAATCTCCATATTTCTCTCTTTCGTTATCTCTCTCTCCTCTCATTCTCTCACAATTTTTTTTTTCACGCTCCTTCCTCCATATATATATATATATATATATATATATATATATATATATATATATATATATATATATATATATATATATATATATATATATATAACACAATTCACCTCTGTAATTTTAAATTCTTCTGTAATTGTATGTGTTCTCTTGAATCTTTGAAGATTGTTGGAAGAACTGTTAGTCTTTGATTCAGTTACAACAGTGGCATGTAATTTGAGAACCTTTGATAAAATTCTTCAAATGCTAACTGCAAGTAATTCGTCGTTTTAATTTCTTGTTTGATGCATTCGATTTATATATATATATATATATATATATATATATATATATATATATATATATATATATATATATATATATATATATATTCATACTTTGTTTATGTTTCTCAGGTGAAGTACTCAAGAGAGCCCGACAATATTATCAAATGTAATTCATTCTTCTTCTTAATTGCAATTTATTTTTTTAAGATGCAAGCCACCGGCCACAGCTGCCATCTAGGGTTACGCCTTTCCTCCTCCCAGCCCCATCAATACCCCAAACACTCTTGCCTCCGCCTCCTCACCACTAACCCATACCGGATTGATGCAAATAAAACAACGCCGACGAGATTTGAGGAACCCAAGCGCAATTAGAAGTGTAGTCACATTGTAGTCACATTGGAGTCACATTGGACTCACTGTTATTGAATAAATACATACTTAATATGACTACAGTCATGGTTAATTGATATTTTTTTTTCTCGAATTAATTGTCGAAAAACAGACTAATTGGAGAGAATCAACCATGTAGTCATATGTAGTCGTACATAGTCATATGTAAGATTTGTAGGTTTTTTTTTCTTTCTAATTTACAATGATATATGTTGATGGTTGTTTTAGTTGAAGAATTGATACATGTGTTTTTTTCGATGTATATGTGTGGCTACAAGTTGACTTGTAATAACAAGATTCAAAATTGTGATTTTTTTTTGTGGATGTTGATTGGATTTTTTTCGTAAATAATAGACGATCTTCGTTTTTTTTAATATAATTTGGTAAACATGACTGTACTACACTATATAATCAGGTATTTAAAGTTGAAAATGCGAAAACCGACAAAATAAAGAAAGAATATGACTACAATTGATATAGTCACATACAGTCATATTCAACTATAGTCATATTCAACGTAGTAAACTTGTCTAGGAAAAAAATCAATTTTTTGTTTAATTTTTTTTAAGAAATTATTAAAAAAACATATTAAAAAAATAATAAAAAAATAAAAATAAAATAAAAAATAAAAATTGTACTCTGCAAAGCTTTTAAGTAGTCGGTTTTGATTTGTACGTGATCAAGCCTATTTTTTTTTTTTTTTTTTTAATTCGTTGGCTGATTTTATGGAGATGTGATATTGTGCTGATTTTTTTTTTATTTTCTTCTTTAATTAGTTGGGTGAATTTATGGAATTGGGAAAAAAAATCGCTTTTATTTTGGTATTATTTAAGGAAGCAAGAAACGTGCAATTATTGGGTAGGAGATTGTATAATTTTAGAAGGATACTATTGGAATTAATATTTATAGGGGTTATCACAAAGAAAGATTTAAGGGTTGGACATATCACTATTTATTATTCATCCAAGGGGTTTATTGCTAAAGGCCCCTTTTATAAAAGGTTGAGTACCACTTTTATAGCACTTATTATTTATGTTGATAATATGATAATTGCTAGTCCAAATCCAATTGACATAGAACATGTCAAAACTCAGTTACATCAAATTTTTAAACTTAGAGTGCGTTTGGATGGAAGGATTTGGGGAGGGATTTGATTTGGGGAAGGGGTTTGAAATGACTCCAATTTTGGAGTCATTTGAAATCAACCTCAATTGCTCAAAACATAACTAAAAAGGAGGGGTGTGAATTTGAAATCCATCCCCAAATCTCTCAATCCAAACAAGTCCGAGGGATTTGTTATTATGGATTTGAAATCTCTTCCCCAAATGCTTCCATCCAAATGCACCCTTAAAGATCTTCGTAAAACGAAACATTTTCTAAGGTTGGAAATTGCTAGAAATTCTAATGGAATTATTGTTTCTCAATTACAATACACTCTTACGCTTCTTGAAGTCTGTTTTAATTAATGCTGAATATGGAGAGGTTAATTATTCCACAATTAATTAGTATAGTTAAAGAAAAGCGTTTCTCATATATACATAAAGCGTGCTATAGTTTTAGTTTATTTCCTAGCTAGCGCTTTTATTATTTATACCCGCTATGAAGCACGGACACTCCTAGGACATGAGCTGTCCGCGTATCGGACACTTTGACTCGGATACTCTTCGGACATCCGTGTCGGACCGTATCTGTAAATTCCATCTAAATAGGACACCCGTGTCGTGCTGTATCTGTAATTTTAGAAAACATAGGACACACGCATCCTAACTTGGATACCTCTTTCAAAAACTTTATGAATGTGACTTCTCAGTGACTCTCATTTATTTATCACTAGCGGACGCCACTTTTATAAAATATTGAAAACATTACAATTTTAAACTGAAATATACAAAAGATAAAAATTTCCTAAACAGATTATTAATACATGGAGCTTTTGTGCTTAAGTCCTCAACCAAATATGTTTATTATTCTAGGTTTATAGGTTATATCTCTTTCACCAATAAGCCCATCCATTTAATATTTATTATAAATAAAGGAAACACTCATGTATATATATCCCAATATTCAGTGGCGTATCTAGTGTGGTCCAAGGGTGTGCTACAGCACACCCTTGATTTAAAAAAAAAAATATTTCCTATATATTTAGTGTTATATAACTGTAAATGTAAAACCTTGCCAATGCAATGCTGTAGTTGAACTGGTTAAGAGCTCCGTAGAATATTGCAGATGTACAGGGTTCGAGAACCAATCGGGTGTCTGAACCTCTCTATTATTTTTTTTTATTCCTAATTTTCCATTACATCATGTTGAATATGCAGGTAATTTTTAATATTAAAAATAAATCTCCTAATATAACATATATTTTGTTATTTGTAACTTTAATTTATTTACCATTTCTTTAATATTAAATATAATATAAATTATTCTAAAATTCTAAATATTGTATATATATGTATTATTTCAATTTTTTTCTAAAATTATAACTATGTGGGTTTTTTTTTCTTCTTCAAAATTCAGAATCTGCTAATGAAACGTACATTTTGTCACTTGCAACTTTAATATGTTTACCACTCCTTTAATATTTTCACCAATTTTATGTCTAAATATTTCCGAAATTTGCCCAAAAATGGTAAAATAATCCTTTTAAATTTAAAAATTTTAATGATTTTTTATTATTTAATGTGTACAGTATTCAAAAAAAAAAAAAAAAAATCGGGGGCGCTGCCCCCGAACCCCTGTAAACTATTAGCCAACCATTATATTTTTTACTATATTTAAGTTCGAACACCCTTGACAAAAATCCTGGATTCGCCACTGCCAATATTACCCTGAACCATTTATACCCAATTCTTAATTGTAACCCCAATTTAATCAATTTTGACCACAAAAATTCACTTAAATATTTTTATTAAAATTGAATGTACACCCAATTTTCCAACAAACATTACATTAAATTTTTTTAAAGAAAATATCCTCGCAGGGGCGCACGACCATCCTTACCCTCGGGTGGGTGTGTCTTTGGTACTAACTGACCCAAACATAAATTTGTAGGAAAAATCCATAATTAAAAATTTTCTAGCATGCGACTCCTAGTTTTGTGCTGAAACTAAATCAAAATACAAATCTCACATACGGACTCTGATATGGGTAAAGAATTTCAACAACTATTTCAATTTCAATTTTGAAAATAATGAAATATATGTGCAAAATCTCACTCATTGGATTGTCATAATAAAATCGGTTTATACAATCCTACACTGGGTGAAATACATTGTGTAGATCTTTATCATTCATCATCACACAAACATACACATATCTACATTGGTATGTGTAGTAGATCAACGGCAAACATCCACCAAGTTTAACCTTCAAAAGGTGTAGCATATAAATAGTCGTAAGAGTAAAAAGCAGTTTACCCCCTAAACAAATGCCCGTTTTGCACTTTGCCCCCCAAACAAAAAAAATTTGCACGTTCTTACCTAAACTCCAGTTTTTGTTGCACGGTACCTCAAAATTGGAATATTCAGGCCATTTTAACCGGAATCTTACACACGTGCTATTCACGTGAGTTTTAAAGGGGCAAAAGAGTCTATTCTCTTACATTCTTCATAAATAAATAAAAAAAAAAACAAAAATTACAGTATTATAATACCTATTGCAATCAAAGCAGCAACAGCAAACATCTCAGCAATCGCCAGGGGCAAATTGGAGAGAATCGACAACACTTTTCTAGGCAAACCCTTCAGCCTCCACGAATCGACCTTCGGCGGCGGAATTTTCGGATCTCCACCACTTCCGCCGCCGGAAACCGCCGGAGCTCCGCTAGGATCAGGTGCTTCAATTTTAGTTGCCGTGCTCTTGTTCTTCTTCTTGCCCTTGTTAATTCTACTCTCATTGTCAGAGGTTTTGAGCTGCGCAAAAACGGCGGTGTTGGTGGTGAAAGAGAGAGTGAGGGTTCTGCCATTTCCGGTTTCTGCATGAAGTGTAGAGACAGTAATAATTGTTGGGGAAGGGTAATTGGGATCCAATATACCAAATAATTGGTATATTGCCCATTCCTTGTAAAGAGGCGGGCGGCGGCGGTGGAGGGTAGGGTGGAGAGTGTGAAGAGGAGTAGAGTTGTGAAGAGGAGGAGCAAGCAGATGGAGCTTGTGGATTGGGCTTTGTTTAGGAGGTGGTGGTTCGAATTGTTGCGCCTGAGGGTGATGAATTTGGGAAAAGATTGAAATTGTTGAATTATTTGTTGGTGGTTGTGGCGGCGGCGGTGGTGATGGCGGCGGCGGTGGTGGTTTCTTGTTCTTGATTTTGGTGGTGTTCGTCGGGGAAGAAAACTAAGAGGAAACCCCCAATTGCAGATTTTCCCAATTTTGTTTTTATTTTTTTTGTTATTTTTTTTAATTTATGAAGAAGGTAAGTGAATAGACTATTTTGCCCCTTTAAAACTCACGTGAAAAGCACGTGAGTAAGAATCCGGTCAAAATGGCCTGAATATTCCAATTTTGAGGCACCGTGCAACAAAAAGCGTAGTTTAGGTAAGAACGTGCAAATTTTTTTTGTTTGGGGGGCAAAGTGCAAAACGGGCATTTGTTTAGGGGGTAAACTGCTTTTTACTCATAGTCGTAAAATAGAGTAATTTAATGTGTATGATAAGTATTTCGAAATTGAAGGGACACTTAAGTCATAATAACATAAAATATTATGGTTTCATGTATAAATTGTGATGAAATTATATTTCTGATAATCCAAGTGAACACATGTAAAATGTGCTAGCACAATAAGTTAAAATAATAACTCCAAAATTATTTTAATAGTCAATGACAAGAACAATTCTACCCGCCCCCTGAGTCGTGGTGGCTATGGACTCGAACAAAAAGACGTTGAGTGATTCGGTTGGATTGTTTATTTGTTAAGAAATTATACATATTACAATTGGGTCCCAAAAAGTTATATTATTTAGAGCAACTCTAATGCTAAACATTAAAATTTGATCATCAAATACTCATTTGATAATTAAGATAATATTTTAATATCCATCTACAGTTTAACTACTCCAACCATAGTTATCAAAATTAATAATCAATTGGAAGTTTTTAGTGGTTTTATTTGTAATTGCCACGTGTCATTTTTTGATCCGATGTTTAGGTGGTTATTTTTTTGATAACTCAATTTCCGGAATGTATTTTTACATACAAAGAGGTAGAATATCAAAATACTTACCCATTTTGATACTCCCATTGGAGTAGAAATTTTTAATTTTGGGATATCAAAAAGGTGGGTTATGGGTTTGATAATCCATTCGATACTCCCGTTGGAGTTGCTCTTACATTTAGTGAAATGAATAAATGGGTATTAAAGTCATTTTATGTAAAAAAAAAAAGTCTCTTCACGAGTCGTACTCACGGAGATTGAACCACACGAAGGCGTGCTAGGGGGAAAGTGTGGCGCCCACTATTGTAATACAATGTATATTGTAGCGCAACTTTCGTGTAACTCTTTCAACGAACTTGTTCACTCTTCGTTCCTTTGTAAATCGAATTTTTATAATAAAAATAGCCATCCTTAATAATTTAGTAACTTCCAAATTTAAGGGGTGTTACATTTTATCCTCCTTAAAGGAATATAGCCCAGAGATTCTCAGTGAGTATTCGAATATATGTAACATAGTTGTCGAAATTTTTCTTCTTGCACACTTGTGGCCTCTTCGACTTAACAAATTTTCCCGAACTATATTTGCAAAAAGAATTATTCTACCGCATTAGATGTTTGTTGCATATAGGACGCGACCTCTATTCACGTGAAAAGTTACTTTCAAGGAATGCCGTTTCGAGGAAGAATATTCGAGATTGGTGGCGTTAATTAGCCTAATACGGTGTTCCTCAAGCCTATTATGAATTCTCATTAGGTTGAACTCGACGTGGAAAAAATACTGTTAAGACAACCTGCTATACGTTCTCAAGTTTGGAAATGACTTATATAACGAATCAAACTCTTATCATAACAAATTTGAACAAGTGCTTTAGAAATACAACACGGGCTTTCAGCATAAAATTTCATTTTCTTTCCCGCTTAGCTTTCGAACGCCATAGAAAATCTGAACAAGAAATTAAAATGAAAGAAAATACTAATGGTGTTGAAGCACTCGAAACAAAAATTCAAACATTCTCACCTTTGTTCTTCTAGAAAATTTGGAATGGTGTTTTTAGAAAGAGGAAGAATTCGTCTTGAATTTTTTAAGAAAAAGAAAAAAAATAAAGGAGAAGAAAGAGACTTACTGCGTAAGTTTGGCTAAGAATTCTCCTCATAATGAAGAAGAGAGATATCTTGAACTTGTAGATTGTTAATTGAGATCAAGCTGGTGCATTTTTCTCCATCATGTTGCTTTTGGAGGATACCTAAAAGGAGATGGAAAAAAGAAAAATTCATGGTTGTTTTGAAGGTTGAAAAAATGGAGTGTGTGTGTGTGCTTGTTCGGTAGAGAGAGAGAGAGAGAGAGAGAGAGAGAGAGAGAGAGAGAGAGAGAGAGAGAGAATGGTGACTCTTGAAATCAGTGTTCTAAAAATCGGTCGAGGCGGCCGATTAATCGGTCTCCGAGGCGGAGGCGGTCCAAAACCTTTACGATTTTAGTGTAAAGGTTTGGAAAATCGGTTTTTTGCCTGTGAGGCGGTTTTAGGCGGTCTGAGGCGGTCAAACCTTTAAGGCGGGTCAAATTCGGTGGCAAAAATCGGTCAAAAATCGGTTAAAAATCGGTTTTTTTTTTTTCTTTTTATAATTCAAAATAAAAGTTGGATTTTAATAAAAGAAAATATGAGTTTATGCCTTATTTTGTTTATGTTAATTGTTATTGTTAAAAAACTAATGATGTATGCCAGAAATGTTCAAGAACAAATGTATATTCAAAAAAAATGTTTTTTTATTTATATTTTATAAGGATATTTATGTATTATGATCTTATGATTATTAAATTTTTATTATGTTTAAATATCTTTTTATATATGTTTGGAGTATTTATAAATATATTATATTAAATTTTAAAAACCGATTTATTTCCGATTTATCGCCGATTAATCACCGCCGCACCGATTAATCGTGAGTCGGTGCCTGACCGACTCGGACCCGATTACCGCTTTTTACAACCTTGCTTGAGATGACTAGATGGAGTGCAGGAGAATATACTGTCTTGGATTTAGGTACATTAGAGAAAGAAAAAATAAGGTACAACTTTTGATGGATCGGGTACTAGTCTATAAGCTTAAAATTGTGCAATTAGAAAGGTTTCTAGTGTTATGATGACACACTAGAAAAATATTGGGGAGAATTTTTATTTTTTATTTTCTTATAAATGTATTATTAAAAAAAATGATTTTCCTCTAAGTATATGTGTGTCCCAATTTTTTTGAGATTTTCTTTTTCTTTTTTTTTTTTTTATTCTATAAAACGAGTTCTAGTACTATATATGTGTTGTTTTTATTGATTCTATAAAACGAGTTCTAGTATAAAACGACTTTGTATTATAGTGGACTAGTGCATTCTATATGTAATCTCCGATTCATTTTAAAACCAAATAAACGCACATAGGAAATAAGTAAATTTATGTTAAATAGACGGAAATTTAAATTATCAGGAACACGGGGTGTTACAATATAATTGTATGAAATTTTGGAACATACTGTTTTCAACATTCGCAAAAATTTAGTAATAGAAATTTAAACGTTCAAGTATTTATTTTTCAATTTTACAAGTGTTTATTTGCTTAAGTAGATAAAAGCAATGTTCTCAAAACCGGACCGGACCGGCCGGTCCGACCGGTTCAACCGCGAACCGGTGACTGGTCCGGTCCGAGTCGACCTCAAAACCCGTAAATGCAGAAAAACCGGGTCAGCTGGTTATGAACCGGTTCAACCACGGTTGAACCGGCAAAAACCGGTAATAACCGGCCCCAAAACCGGATTTATGAAAAAAAAAAACCTACCTAGAAACACAAAATTGAAAATCTTTACACTTTTTTGGGAATTTTGATTTGTTAGAGATGGTTTCAATAGAATATTAAAACCACATGAATATAGATAATGCTGATGAGGAGTTGGGGAAGGCAAAAAAGAGAAGAAAAAAATGAAAGTGGAGAACATAGAGGTGGAAAACGAGGAAGGTGAGAGAGAGAGGCGGTGGGGCTGGGTAGATAATGGGTCTGTATATATATATATATTAGGGTTTAGGGGAATAATTTAAGTAGTATTTTTTGTTGCTTACTGTTGTTTTATTACTATGTATTAATATTGAATACATATAAAATTACTATCTAAATGTATATAAATAAAATAGAATTAGTAAAATTTATTGATAGAGATTTTATGTTTTTTCTTATAATATTTCAAAAATTTATATAATTATATTCATTAATATTTATTGACATATGTAATGTCTAAATTATGCTATTAATGTTTCAAAATTTATTTCTATTCTCTTTACGTTTCAATTTTCTTGTGAATAATTAATAAATTATAGTTTTTGGTTGACATTTAATGAATAATATAATTATTGAATAAATATTTGTATAATAATCATCTTAGGATTTATAAATTAAAAATCAAAAAAATATATAAAAATCCGGTCGGACCCCGGTTGAACCGGTCCAACCGTGACCCAGTAGGTTGTCCGGTTCTATGTCCGGTCCGGTTTTCAAAACATTGGATAAAAGTAAAACAATTACACTAGAAAACAAGATTAAAATATACATGTTTGAAGTCGAAAACATGATATATATATATATATATATATATATATATATATATATATATATATATATATATATATATATGTATATATATATATATATATATATATAGATATATATATATATATATAGATATATATATATATATAGATATATATATATATATATATATATATATATATATATATATATATATATATATATATATATATATATATATGTTTACGAGAATTTTCGAACATTTTGTATGTTTGTGCAAATTTTTTGAATGTGTTCTAGGAAATTTTATTAATATTTATTTAATAAATGCTCCTATCAAATAATTCATCATTGTATTTAAGATAACAAAAATTGTAATTTTAGAATATACAATATTTGAAGCCGAATATATATTTTAATTTTGCGATATATATACATATATATATATATATATATATATATATATATATATATATATATATATATATATATATATATATATGTGTTATATTCTCAATAATGTTTTTTCAGCACTTCTATTTTTTTTCTGCAATAAGTAATTATTAGTGGATTTCCATCTTGCATCACTTGTCTGTCTTGAGATATAATAAGTGAATCAATGTTACAGAAACTACAAAGCGTTAACATAATATTTAATGAATCATATGTACGAAAAGTCACTGTATGGAGTGGTACATATTATACTACAGATATACTAGAAAAGATGATGAAGATTTTATATTGTGTGAACGACACGACATGAACTTTTATTAGGTGTAGCCCCACTTTTTTATGTACAACATTTTGGGATTTGTCTTGCGTCCGATTATCAATATATTTTCGGCGAATTTCAAAGAGATGCACAGATCCTTATTCAACATTAACAATTTGTTTTGAGGTTTCCAAGAAGATAAAGGTATTGAGGCTCATACTTCTTCGAGGAAGTCACGATGAAGTGAGGAGAGCCACATGTCGAGGATATTCGGTTATTTGTTGTATTCCCATGTATCCTGACTTAGAAAATTTCATGGGAAATGTAAATTAATATTTTGTTTCTAAGTAAGAGGGTGTTTGGCTAAGCTTATAAGATGTTTTAGAGCTTATAAGCTCTTCCAAAGTATTTGGTAAATTTAAAAAAAAAAATCTTAATTTTTTATAAATTAAGCTGTTGGAGAGCAAATAAGATCTTTTTAAAAAAGTACCTCTACCCTCACCTATTTATTTAAGATCTTATAATGAGTAAAAATAGGTAGAAGTTCATTATCCAAACACTCTAAAAATTAATCCTAAAAATAAGATGTAACAACTTATCAACTCTTAAAACATCTTATCAGACGTAAGAGCTTACCAGCTATCTAAAATAAGCTTAGCCTAACACCCTCTAAAAGCCTGTTTGGCTAAGCTTATAAGCTCCTAAAAAATCATATAAGATGTTTAAGAACTTATAAACTGTTAAAAGGTGTTTGATAAAATAATTACAAAAGATCTTATTTTTTCGAAAAATAAGTTGTTTAACTGCTTATAAGAAGTTTTAAAAAAAAATACTTCAACCCCACATTTTTTCTTTTGGATCTTATTTTCTTATTTACTAAAACATTCAAAATACAAAATTACCCGCAAATACTTTATTATATTACATGAATATTAATAACATTTATATTTTATCAAAACAACGTATTCTTGTAATCAAGATTAATAGTTTATTAAAATATAATTATTATAATTATCATAATAATTGTAAAAAAAATTATTCTCTATTTATATTTTATCTCTCTCTCTCTCTCTCTCTCTCTCTTTATATATATATATATATATATATATATATATATATATATATATATTACAACCTTTATTTTATATTAATATCTAATTTTATATTACTATTTTTATTTGAAAAAATAATTTTAAATATTATAATAATATTTTAGGAACAAAACTATTTGAGTCAAATAAGTTTAACAATTATAATGGCATCATGTATTTTTTTGTCATTATATTGATAAACATACATTTTATTTTCAAACGCCTGAACAACTTATAAAAACTAAAAGTAACTTATCAGCTATATATCCAAACATCTTAAAAAAATAATTTTTAAAATAAAATCTAACAGCTTACCAGCTCCTAAAACATCTTATCAGATGTAAGAGCTTATAATATGTTTTAAATAAGTTTAGCCAAATGAGCTCTAAAATAAATAACTTACTAATGGTTTTTTTTTTTTTCTTCTTTTAACTACTGTGTAGAGAATTTGTAGGTGCACATAGAAATCTAAAGAAAAATGAGGGTATCATATGGTTCTGATTGTAGGATATGAATTGTCCTTTAGACGGTAGGAGTATTACATCGTAGAAAATTCATAGCTTTGTTACTGGAGCGACAATAGAATAGATAAATTAAGTTGTAGACTGCTCAGCCACAATTTACTTTGAATAAGTTTTTATTGTTGTGTCATTTTCTATTAATTTTTTAAGAGCCATAGACCGATGACATCCGGTTATTGGTTGTATTCCTACGTATCCTGACTTACTAACATTCATGGGAAAGGTAAATTTATATTTTTTTCTAACTATAATAAATAACTTACTTATTGTTTTTTTTTTAACTGTGGTGTAGGCTATAGGAACACGTAGAGACCCTAAAGAAAAATAGGGTAGTATATGGTTATGATCGTAGGATATGAATTGTCCTTTAGATGAGGAGTTTTACATCATACAAAACTACATAGTTGCTATTGGGGCGATAATAGATTAGAGAAAGTAAATTGTAGACTTGTTCAGCCACAAGTTTACGATGAAGAGGCTTTGATTGTTTATTGAGATGTGTTTTTGTATTAATTTATTTTGATAATTAGATTTAGGTGTTAATTGAATTATTTAACTAATGATTTTTTTAATAGAAGAACAAAGCTATCCAGTGGATCAACATCTACATCTTAGCCAATTAAGACAAGGAAGAGGTTAAGTAATTATAACCCATATTTTACTCCTTTAATTCTACCCGATCACAAAAGCTAGTAGAAATTTATAAGATAAATAAAAACGTAGTCGTAAATATATATGGTCACAAATATAGATACTCTTAATATTATCTTGTATGAACACATATAAACGTATTCAATTTATAATATGTGTCCTAAAAGGATTTTAGTAGCAATGCTTTTCTATGTGTTATTTCTATTCAATAATTGTTTTTTTTTTGGTTATTTTGTTGTATAATAAAAAAAAAGCGTTAACACACAACATTTAGTAAATCATACATATAAAAAATCACTAGATGGAGTGATACATATCATACAATATATATACTCTAAATGATCATAAATATTTATATGGTTGAACCACATGATATGAACTTTTATCGGTGTGATGATTTGGCACCACTTTCTTATGTCCAACATTTCAGTTATGTCTTGCATCCGATTACGCATATCTTTTTGGCGAATTTGAAAGAGATGCACATATTTTGTGTATGCATGTACTTAGATATCGATAAATTCTTACAAAATATTTTATTTAACATAAACAATATCTTTTTAAGAGCATTGAAGAAGATAAATGCACGGATGCTCATACTTCCTGGATGATAAGTCAGGATAAAGTGAAGAGAGCCATAGACCGAGGACATTCGATTATTGGTTGTAGTCCTATGTATCATGACTTAAAAAATTTTGTAGGAAAGATAAATATTATTTTTTTCTAATATAATAAATTACCTACTAATGTTTTTTTAACTATGGTGTAGGACATCAATAGGAATAGGTAGAAACATAAAGAAAAATAAGGGTTGCATATGTTTGTGATCGTATTATAAGGGTTGTCCTTTGGAGAGGAGGAGTATTACCACCAAAACTCATATGGTTGCTATTGAAGTGACGATTGATTATCGAAAGTAAGTTGCAGACTTCTTCAACCACAATTTTACATTGAAAAGGCTTTCATTGAGGTTTATTTTTGTGTTAATTTTATTTGATAATTAGATTTATAGGTTGATTGGATTATTTAACTAATAATTTATTATTATTTTTTTCTTTCGTTAAGAAGAGCAAAACAATCAAGAAAAAAGAAAGAAGATCTTCAAGTAGAGAGAATAAATTCAAATCAACATCTCCGTCAGCTGAAACAAGCAACAAGCTAAGAGCATCTCCGATCGGTTTTACCATGTTTTCATCAAATCCCATTTTTTGTGGTGAAAAAATTGGTCATCTTCCACCGGTAGCACACATTTTACCCTTCCATAATTTTTGGTGGAAAATGGTGTTTTTGGTCTTCAATGGATTTCACCAAAATTTAGACCAAATATTAAAGAGTTTAAATTCTGAGCGGACGTTCCGTTTAGAGGAAAAAAACGGATCCCACTGATTGCAAAACACGTGTACAAATTTGATGAAAATTAAATTGTATTCATTAATTAAATCAAAACCCCCATTAAAAATAGGAAGAACTTAAACTCTTCATAGTGGGATGTAGTGCGTAGGTGGATAATATGAGTACGTATCTTGCCACTAATTTGTTTTTTACTATAATAATTTCTTTGTCACTTAAATGTTTTTTTTTTAATTTTATTTAACTATTGAATTGTCATGTTTTTCTTAAAATTTTATTTAACTATTGAAATTGTCATGGTAATATCGATTATTTTACTGAGTTAGATGAAACCACCTTGACGTCAATTAGTACATAAGGTTTTTAATTTAAACGTAATATAATTATTTATATTTTCTATTGTAATTTATGCTACCCTCAATTTATTTATGATTTAATATTATGTGCTTACTGAAAATTTGATAGACTGACTTAACATCTTATATATAAAAGTAAGAAACGTTAGGGCAACTTAAAAACCCTAATGGCATATTTGTAATTTTATTTTTTTGAATTTTAACAAACTTTTATCTCCTAAATATTATTTCAATTTTTTATCAGATTTTTATCCCCTAAATATTATTTTCGAATTTTATCAGATTTTTATCTCCTAAATATTATTTTGGATTTTTATCAATTTTTTTATCTCCAAAACATTATTTTAAACATTATTTTCGAATTTTATTAAACTTTTATCTCCTAAATATTATTTTCAATTTTTAACTCCTAAACATTATTTTTGAATTTTATCAAATTTTTATCTCATGAATATTATTTTAAATATTATTTTCGATTTTTATCAATTTTCATCTCCTAAATATAATTCGTTTTTATTAGATATTTATCTCCAAAATATTATTTTCGATTTTTATCTCCTAAATATTACTTTAAATATTATTTTCGATTTGTACCAAAATTTTATCTCCTAAATATTATTTTAAATATTATTTTCAATTTTTATCTTCTAAATATTATTTTTGACATACTGTTATACAAATATGTATTTTTGCCCCTCCCCTATTTTTATTTTATTCTCTATTTTTTATGTAATTTTAGATATTCTTCTTTCTCTATTTGTTATTACAATATATAAAATACAGCTACTAAAATATATATAATATTTGCTATTGTATCTCAAATCTTAACAGGTAAATATAGAAATTCGATTTATTAATTCTTAACGTATTTAAAAAACTAATGTTGTATAAAATATGAATAATACAACTATCTTAAATTTTACTATGTGAGTATGTTATATTTTTTTTATTATGTATTAAATTGATCATGTTTTTTCACTTTTAAAATACGATCCCGTGCATCGCACGGGAAAAAAAATGATAGTTTATTATAATTATAAAGTAAAAATTATTTGCACCCTAATAATATTCACCATTTCACCACTTATAGAAAATGGGATTAGGTTTGGTCTCCCATAGCATATCACCATATATGCCCCAAAACTGTAAATCTATTGTTTATCGTAATTTTAATATATTGTATTTCGTAAATATTAATTATAGATCCAATTTTAAGTAATACATTTTTTAACTTTGTAATTTAAAAATTATGTTATTAATTTTACAAAACTATCTAAACATGAAATAATAAGGACTTAAATTATTTTATATATAATAAAATTATATATAAACAATAATCTCATAAATTATTATATAAATAAAAATATTACAACATAAATTAATTTTAAATCATAAAAAAATAATTCATTCACCATTAGTATCATCATCATCTATATGCTAATTTATCTATATGCTAATTAAGTCAGTAATCAGGTTCAATTAGTTAAAATCATCATCTATATGCTAAATAATAAAAATGTGTTAATTACACCAAATCCTATTTTCACCTCTATATTTGGTGGGAAAAATAGGATTTGATAGAACAAATAGGAAAATTGTGGATGAGTGGGAGGTGAAAATTCCTTCACCAAATAATTTAATGGAAAAATAGGATTTGGGCATTTGGTGATATGGGGTTGACCACGGTTGGAGGCTAAAACCAAATCTCTATAACTTTAGATGTAATGGTGATATAGGAATTTTGGGTGGGAGACTAAAATCACCTAATTAGATGAAAAAATGGGGATATAGTGACCGGTCGGAGATGCTCTAAGTAACTACTCATAAGTCATATTTTTACTCTTATAATTCCACTCGATCAAAAAATCTAACAAAATTTTATAACATAAATAAAATTTCGTCATAAATGTATATGGTGACGTATATAAATATCTCAATATTATCTTTTAGGGATACATATAAATCTCTTCAATCTATAACATATGTCTCAAAAAGGATTTGGACCAATTATTTATTCAATGTGTTCTTTTTAATTTATAATTGCTTATCTTTGGGTTTTTGTGTTTTTGTGTTTTTTTTGTTTTTTGTTTTTCTTTCTTTTGGTTTTGTTGCAAATGCATAAACTATAATGCCTCAACACAATATGTCGTGCATCATAGGTACGAAAAGTCACTAGATGAAGTAATGCATATCAAGCTACAAATATACTAGAAAAGATGATAGAGATTTTGTAAAGTGTGAACCACATATCATGATATGAACTTTTATTAGCGGATGGTGTGTCACCAGTTTTTTATGTGCAATATGTCGAGGTATGTCTTACATTTAAATTCATAAGGGACATTATAATGGGGTTTGACCATTTGCATTCAAATGGATTTATCCACGGGAACTTGAAGCCTACTAATATTTTAATACTTGGAAGAAATAATGTGTACCAAAACATCATTAGACAGCTGCCCATGATCAAGTTGGCAATCGGAAGAAGTTATCACTATCGGAGAACTAACGTTTGCCATGGACTTTGTTGATGACTTGTTTAGCCTCGAACGTATCTTGTTGTTCTATACCACAAATGACGAGCACCTTTTTTGGGAATCGTTGTCTGATGGAAATAGCCCATGGGATAGGTATAGTAGAAGCTAAGGATCTCATCCCTTGAACAAGAAGTAAATCATCCCTTGTTTTGGGACGAAGAAAAGAAGCACTTGTTCATCAGAACTGTTAGTGATGCACTCAACTTGGAGGTGAAAATTCGGTCTTTCAGAAATCATTTGCTTACGATATCAATGGAGCGAATGAAATAAAATATTTTCGAGGGCTCATGGAACTTGGAGTTAGATCACATTGTCATTAATAGCATTATGAAAGGACAAACCCGGTATAACTTTGGTTTACTATGTGATCTAATAAGATATATCGAAATCAATTGGCTCGTCATATGGACTACACAGTTGGACTCTCTCATACAGAAGTCTACAACTATTTATCATGCCTATAAATATAATATAGTGATTTTTTTTTCAAGGCAAGTGCACGTGCGTTGTACGTGTCTAATTATTTTTTTTTTATATATAAATTGAATTTATTATATTTTAGATTTCATGGTACAACCATAAACTACCTTGAAAATGAAATGAATCATAGCTACTACTTCAAATCTCATACCATCGCCGGAGCAAACTTTTTAGAAGATATTATCTTGCATTTCAAAATTTTCTAAAAGATGTGAATAAAACATTCATTTTTGTAATTTAAAACTAAAATATCCATAATCTAATTTACACAAAGAAAATATTTCTATTTTTGAATTATTCTACTAACATATGTATGGGGGTGGAAATTGGAACGGAATTTCCGAATTCCGCCAATCCCGATCCGAAAATATCCAAATTTTGAACACTTTTTTTATCATTCCGATTTCTGATATTTCGATTTCCGTTTTTTACGATTATTTTTTGAATAGAATTGAAATTACATATAAAATTATTAAAAATTCCGATTTCCGATCCGATCCGATATTATTTTTTCGATATATATATATATATATATATATATATATATATATATATATATATATATATATATATATATATATATATATATATATATATATATATATATATATATATTATACTTTTGAATTATTTTTCTATTTATGTTTTGCAAGAACTATGTTAATTACTTTTTTTTTTTTTTAAATTTGCGAGAACTATGGTTGCTTTGATAAACTAATTATGTTGTGTTTAGTTTTTACAAGTGTTTACATTTCATTTTATTGACCTTTATTTTTTTATTTTTGCCTTTTTCCGGAAAATTACGAAAATATTAAAGAAAATGCTAAAAATTACCATTATTTCCGATTTCGGACAAAAAATTAAGAATTAATGCAATTTTCGAAAATTCCGAAATTCCGCCGATTCCGAGGTATTCCGAAATCGGAATGGATTTTGAAGTCCTAATTTTTTTGGAACGGAAATTGAAACCTATTTTTAACTTCAAAAAATAATTGAAAAATTTCCGAAAAAGGAATTTCCGATCCTTTCCGTCCGATTTCCACCCCTACATATGTACATCAAGTTATTAAGAATAATGTTCTTTTAGATCAAACCATTTAAAGGCTCAATATAGCCTTTTAAGATTTAATAATATTAAGGGTAAATAGCACTTAAATCCCCCGTGGTTACAAATATTTACAGATGATCATTGTGCTTGCAATATTAGCATATAATCTCATTGTGATTGATAGCGGTAACGTTCGTTAGTTTTTCTGTCAAACTTAATCGTGCGTGTCAAACTTCAAGGATGTTATCTATAAAAATTAAGGAAAAATATAAGCACAAGGCGCAAAACTATGGTATTTTGACATTTGACACGCACAATTTATTTTAACGGAAAAACTAACTAAAGTAATTCCTATCAACCAACCACAAGAGGGTTATGTACAGAAGTTTGTAACTACATGTCAAAATACAATTTAACCTAGTATTAATTTTAAGTGTTTTCTTTCTCAACAAAGCCATAGACATACATATACCACTAAATATTATTTAATTGATGAACTATTCCTCTCCACATCTATTGTAATATATATATATATATATATATATATATATAACTGGATACTTTAATAATTCATAATATACAAAAATGTATGTATATATATAAATACAAATATAAGTGTACAAATCATTCTACAATTTTTAAGATAGTGAATAATGATTAACGTGGACCTCAAGATATGTTCTTTTCATCTTTGGATTAATCTGATTATCATAAATCATACATTTCTTCGAAAAGACATATAATTTGAATTGAAGTGAGGGAAATTAAGATAAGATTATAATCTAGTAACGTCAAATAAATTGCGACATAACTTATATGTAGCAAGAATATGAATGATAATATGTTGGATATACATTAATGTAGGAAATAATTTCTATAATTCAACAAGATGTTCCGTGTAATTTTGGATCCCTTAGAAAGGAAACTTGCATACAACTAATTAATCTTCTCAATAATTCCCTCAACAAAATATTATTGAAGATAGGAGGTTGACATGATTCCACAGGACCCAATTGAAGCATTTAATTTCATTTATCTCCCATATACTAATAGAAAACTATGTTGCATGGACACTTGGACACATCTGGATACGTCTCGGACACCCGTGTCAGGTCGTGTCGTAATTTCGCTAAAAGTAGGACACCTGAGTCGGGCAGGATCCACGATTTTATAAAAGTTAGGACACTTCTCTTACATTTTAAGAGATAATCATAATAAATAAAAAATGCGCATTTCGTCTAAAAAAGACTCTGATTCTTAAGAACTCAACGGGCCCTTTCCCCTCGAATCAGACAAACAAAGAAGGGAATCCCGTTGAGTTCCTACACTTTCATGTCTACAACTGAATTCATCCGATTACTAATTACTATAAGGATGAACCTAATCCGGAATATGAACCATAAAAGAAAATACCTAGTAAACCGATCACAAGAATACCAGCTACGGTACCTATTATCCAAAGAGGAATCCTTCCAGTAGTATCGGCCATTTACTCCACTTCCCTCCAATTTCATCAAGTGGTCATGCTAGAGACATAAACAGTCATGGATAATTATAAGATGAGATCCTTCCGAATGGGCTAAGAGAATGCCTAGAATTCTTATTTATTTTCCTTATGTACCTAAGGGAGGAGCCGTATGAGATGAAAACCTCACGTACGGTTCTGGAACGGAGATTCTTTTAATTGAATGGCGACCGTAACGGATGTCAGCTCAATCCGAAGGAAATTATGCGGAAGCTTTACAGAATTATTATGAAGCTATGCGACTAGAAATTGATCCCTATGATCGAAGTTATATACTCTATAATATAGGTCTTATCCATACAAGTAATGGAGAACATACCGAGATTAATGCAGTCAATTATGTCTCTCCTAGAAGTTGGTTAGCTACCTCTCATTTTGTTCTAGGATTCTTCTTATTCGTAGGTCATTTGTGGCATGCGGGAAGGGCTCGTGCAGCTGCAGCAGGATTTGAAAAAGGAATTGATCGTGATTTTGAACCCGTTCTTTCCATGACCCCTCCGTTTATTTCGACTATAAAAAAGCCACTTGATAATATTAGTACTATTAAAACAACAAATTCACAGATTTTTTATGACTTATCCTACGTGTCACAAGCATATATATTTTACAAATTATCACAAATCCAAGTTAGGAACTCGTCTAAATTAAAATCTGTTTTTCAATATCAAAGAATCCCCTTTTTTCTTAAGCCTGAAATAAAGGATTTTTTTGAAACACAAGAAATGGTTCATTCGAAATTAGGAGATAATAAACTTCCGAGTTATGAAATAAATCAATGGAAAAACTGGTTAAGAGGACATTATAAATATGATTTATCTCAGATCAGATGGTCTAGATTAATAGCAAAAAAATGGCAAAATAAAGTTCATCAGCGTCGTGTAATACACGTTTCCTCTATTTTCTTTGTGAGTCCACCCAAAACTCCAAAAGTCTAGCAGCGACGGCGGCCAAGAACACGAGCAACAATGGCGAGCGGTTCTCTTATGCGATGACGACTTATACATATTTTTTACATTTTATAAATGTACCCCTATATTCTTATATTTATAAATATAACCCTATAATTTTATATCTATAAATATCCCCTGCGTGTCCGTATCCTAGTTTTTTAGAAATGACGTATCACCGTGTCCGTATCCGCGTATCGTTGTGTCCACGTTTTTGTGTCCATGCAGCGTAGATAGAAAACATTCGATTACCTCCATCCACTATCAAAACTTCAATTAACTCCTTGAATTATATATATGATATACCTATCACATCCTTTATTTTAAAGCTAAATATCTCCTCCTTTATTTTCAAACCCAAACTTATGTAATGTTTTTTTTCTCTTTTAATTTCTACTCCTTTTTTGGCTCAATTTTCTAACAAAAATCATTTTTTTCTCTTAAAAATAAAATATGCCAAAAAACAAAATAGACTATTTATTTCTTTATCTTAAACTTTCACACATATACTATTTTAAAATCTTATCTAATTAAAGTCAAGTGTAGGCATTATATCCTATATGATATAACTTATTAGTTATTTAATAATTAATTATAACATCAATAGCTAAGAGAAAATAAAAATATAAAACCTTTTTGTGAAAGTGTCATGCATGTGTCTTGAATATGTCAAAAATAATCTTCTTATGTTTAATAAATATATTGGGCATGTCTCATACTTTTACTACTGGAAGTAAAAAGTTATGTGCTCAGATAAAATTAAAGAGTTACGCCACGAGAAAGGATTAAAAATAAAAATGAACAATAAAAAGTAGACAACTTATAGATGGCGTATCCATGATGTCCATAATCCAAAATACATCTTATAAACTTAGCCAAATACCCACTAAGTTTTGGATTGGAATAATAATAGAAATCCAATTTTCTATTTATGACAAATTAGATATATCACCTAAATAAGCTAAAAAAAATAATTTTTATTTGCAAACACTATAACTTATCTAAAGTTAATTTTGATAGTATTTGCAAATATCCCCAAATTTTTGAAATAACTATTTGTCCTCGGACTAACAAAGAACCTACTTTTTTAATTGTATAAAAATGTTTTTACCACCACTCAGTGGCGAATCCAGGATTTTTTGCCAAGGAGGTTCGAAATTGTAGAATACAAAATTTAAATATCACTTTATAAAAATAGTGGACCAAAAATTTACAATTTACAAATTTTGGGTGAATTGTGGAAATATTTAAAGAGAAAAAAGGTGAAAATGTTAAAAATAGAGGACCAAAAATTTACAATTTACAAATTTGGGGTGAATTGTAAGCCGGGGGCGGATATAGGGGGTGGCCAAGTATGCTATGGACCACCCCAAAAAATGAAAATAAATTTGGGTTAGTGGCAAAGATCTATAAGTTGTTAAATGAGGTCATGAGTTTGACTCCATTAAAAAAATATTGTTTAATTTTTTTGTCTAAATTTCTTTTGAGCCCTTCTCCCATAAACACATTATATTATATCTATATTATTATTTAGTCCACCAAAAATTCAAAATATACAAAAAAAGTCCTAAATTTTTTATTGTTTTTTTAGCCCCTCTCCCCAAAAACACATTATATTATATCTATATTATTATTTAAGTCCACCCAAAATTCAAAATATACAAAAAAAGTCCCAAATTTTTCTTCTCCTAATTTATCAAAAAAAAAAAAAAAATCATTTTTTCCCTTCTCCTAATTTACCCAACAAAAAAAGGTTCAAATTTTTTTTCCGGGGGCGCTGCCCCTGAACCCCCAAAAAATTAACCCCACTATACAGTAAATTCTTGGACTCGGCACAACTGCTTTCGTCCTGGATCCGCCACTGTTATAAGCTAATCAGCTTCATATAAAGAAAATGTTGGTTGATTGAAAACATTTTGACTTGCTTCAAACTGTTCCATCTCCGTCAATCGTTTGAAGCATATATTTATCGTCATTCAAGCCAGGTTTTTGATTATCCTTTCAATCAAACTTCTACTAAGTTTCACGAGAGTAAAATCAGTAACTGCAAAAAGAAGAAATAAAAAAAAAATCACATTGTGTACTTTTGTGTTATAGGATATTTCTAAATAAGTGCACAAATAGTGTCTAGTAATATCACCGAGAGATATGGTTTTGGGTGCATCAGGTAATCGACGTAGAGTCAAGAGATCGATGAAGGCAAAATTGATTACCTTTAAATTCCCTTGAACAACTAACAGTCCCTTCAATTTCTTATGTGGACGTTTTTCTGGATTCAAATTAATGAGAGTAAGTACCAAATAAAAGCTTAAAAATATAATTAGAAAAGTATGGTTGAAAAATAAGAGATTGATGTTGAAAGAGTTCTACACGGTTTGATTTGAATTTTGAACTTTCTATAATTAAAAATTTAGAGAAAAACATAATTAAAAAAATACCATTATTAGGTTTACTTACGTTACCCTAGCGTTTCTTTCTTTTATGCATAATGTTAAGTTTATATTTTTACACTTAATATCTTTTAATTGGAGCTTTTGGTGTATTTTATTGATAATTGATGCTTAAAGTTGTGATTTATTGTGTTTCATGCATAAAATGAAGAATTGAATAAAGTGGGGGTCAAACTGCAAATAAGAAGAAAATGTTGACAAAAAATGAAGAAGTCAAAAGTTAGACGGTCAAGATCTTGGACGACCGTCCGAGAAATACACTAGAAGTTGAGCAGAAAAATATTGGATTTCTCAAAAAATCATATCAACTGAAGCAACCGGAATCAGTTAAAGAGAAATGTGAAAACTCCTTAAACCGCATTTTCCCAAGGCCCGAGCATGTATTAATCATAGGGATGGGCATGGTCGGGTTGGGTAATTATTGGTCAATTTCCTATCCAACCTGACCACCCGATTTTGCTAAATAATGAAAACCATTACATGTCCGATCATGTATGGGTCAGATAATGGTTGGCAACCAACTTTATCGGACAAACAATGGGTTAGTCAGAGGTATTATCGATTATTTATTTATTTATGTTTTTATTTTTTTCTTATATAATAATTAAAAGTTTTTTCAGAAGATATTTAAAAATTTGGGAAAATTTCTATTTCAAAAACCTTAACTTTAAAATTTTGAGTCTTTTTATTTATCAAAATTCTACAATAAATATACAATGAAGAATATGACATAAGAATTATAAAATAGAAATAGTACGTACAAATTTATAAATTTGTGTTGTGAGTTTTTGAGTTTCAACCTTTTATATATTATTTCAACCTTAAGAAAATAAGAATTAAAAAAGTCGGTTGGCCGATATCACCCAACCAACCGACTTTTAAGTAAACTGAAAACCACCGACCAACCCATTTATATTTGAGTTGGTTAAAATTACCGGCCCGACAATCAAATTATCGGCCAAAAAAATTATCGATCGATAAAAGCTGATCGAAACAGGGTCAATTGGCCGATAAAATCGATCTATACTCATCCCTAATTAATCAGATTAAACTGCTTGTCATTGAATGTCAGCAGAATTTGAAAAATATATTTATTTGCAAACTCCAAGTGCTCTTCTCTTCTATATGGTAAATGATATATTTATGAATAGTGTTTTGACACACCATTTCTTTCAACTCACTTCAACAGTGATTATTTATATTTTAATAGAGCACTTTGAGAAATCACTTTTGATTCATTTCAATAATTGTTTCTACATAAATATTATATTTTATTACTCCCTCTGTCCCATATTATATGTCTTTTTAGAGAGTTTTTTTTGTCCTAAATTATTTGTCATTTTAGATTTTCAATGCACCATTAATTGCATTATTTTCAATTTTACCCTTTATCACTCCTAATTAGTTAGTTGCAAAATAATTAATGTCAAGGATATATTAGTATTTTCCTATGTTTTTCACTATAATCTATACACATTTATTGATTTTCTTAATATGTGTGCAACAACCCAAAACGTCATTTAAATTGGGACGGAGGGAGTATTATCTTTCCTGTATTTAATTATTTTTAAAGAAAATGAAAAACAATGTATTTGTAATTTCAAAACACTTTAATATATCTTTTTATCTTAAAAATCATATATTAATGATATTTTACTAAAAACACTATAATTAATAGGTTAATTATAAATCTGATAAGGGCATATAAAAAAAATCAGATTTTATAAATCCAAAAAATTCCAGGTGAAACTCTTGCTTTGGATTTTTGTGAAAAACTGAAGTTTGGAATTATCGCGAGTTGTGCTAAATCTACTGTTTTTGCAAAAGTAATTTTACCATTCCAATTTTTGGCTTGTCAAATATTTAGCAAGCGATACAATAGCTCTTGGAGCTCTTGTACGTGCTAAATTATACAAGTTTTGTGAGAGTTTAGCCAAACTACATGCAAAGACTAACAAAAAAAAAAAGAAATGAAAAATAATAATATTTTTGTGGCTGATAGTACTATAATTGTCAACCACAATAATATTAGTGAGGTTGTCACCAATATGACTGTCAACCACAATAATATTACAATATTAGATAGTAATATTATTACGTTTATCGGTCAACAAAGTAAACAAAATCAAATAATCAAAAATAATATTGATGTAGTTGACAATAATTTAGTAATATTATTGTGGTTTATAGTAAAATTACTGTCAACCACATTAATATTATTGCCAACGGTCAGCAACATAAAACTATAAAAAACATAAAAATTTAAATTAAAAAGAAAAAAGTCAACGCCATCAAACACAGAGAACTAAGAAAACTATGTGATCACATCATAGTTGTTGCAGTAATTTGAGAGTAAATATATCATGATCAAGAGAATCTGATTACATCATAGCTGTATGCATATGGAATAATAAAAACAAACAATCCCGGTAGGCTCAAAAGTTTCAAATTCCCACCTGAAGTGTTTTTCATATGGGATAATTAGCTGGACATGAATTTATATGGATGGAGATCTATTTTGTTAGATGATTATAAGTATAGGTTTCTTGACCAATAAATATAATATAAATTAAATTAAGGGATTATTTTGTAGACCCCCTCATTTCCAAATTATATAGAACTAACTATCAAGTGGATTACACTCTAGGGGAAACTCCCTTTATTTCGAAAATATTTTGACATATCCCCCTCGGCCACCCTGAAGTCCCTATAATAACCTTTTAAAATCAGTTTTAAACCCTAGTCACTCACAATCGTGTCTCTCTTCTTCTCCCAGATTCAAATCCCGCCTCCATATATCTCCAATCGGCGAAATTGCTTTCCGGAGTCATAATTCTCTCTCCGGTGGTCGGATTTCGATGGTTTAACTACCGTTGGATTCATCTCGCCGAACTCTTTCTTTTGGTGGCGATCTCATTCAGTTTGGAGCGTTGATATGTTTCTGCAATTTTTTCATTCAACGACGGTGGTCTTGCCGGAGGTGTATTTTATGTTCCACCAGTCGAAATTTGATGGGCTACCCACCGTTGGATTCCGCTCGTCGAGATCTATATTTTGATGGTAATTTCGTTTATTTTTATGTTTTCAGATTTATTTCTATAAATTTTTGCATTTGTGGGCGCGCGGAACCGTGGGTGGTTATTAGCGGCGGCTAGGGTTTTGTTAGAAGGCGAGGGGGATGAAGAGTCACTGTCTGTTTGATTTAAAATCTGTAGCATTTCCCAGCAATAACCTCTCTCTCTATCTCTCGATCTCTTAGTGTTTGTTGATTTATGAGTGTTTTGATGTTTCTTCAAATTTTATTGATTTGCACTAAAGTAATTTTTATTTTTATTTTTATTTTGGAATTGCAGCTTAATGAAAGCATTGATCCTCTCCTTGAAGGTGTCAAAAATTTGGTTGAAGTTATATTTGCTTCTAGTTACTGTGTTCAATAGACTGTATACATTACTATACTTTACTATACATTACTATACATATAGTAACATGTAGTTACATATGCATATATGTGTGTATTTTCTATTTGTATTTTACTGGTTTTGGGGTGATTTATAATCAAAATATTGAAATGTGTAAATTTTTGTGGGGGTTTATGAATTTCTTTTGTAAAACCCAGTATTTGTGTGTGTATACAATTGATCGACTAAAAATATAGGATAAAAAAACAAACATAACTATGAATTACCATAGGTACTATAGTTACATGTAGTTATTTTCAGTACAGTAAACATATTGTTTTGAAAATTAAAAAAAAAGTTAAAAAATTAAAAAAAAAATATATATATATATATATATATATATATATATATATATATATATATATATAAATTTAACAAACATGTTTATTATTAAAAAAAAAAAAAAAAAATCAGCGAAAATGATAAATGCAGGACCAGAAATGTTGAATGCAGTTTGGCCGAAAGTGCATATAAGGGTAGTATAGTACTCTCGCTTCTTCAGGGGGGGCATGTCAAAGGATGATTTGGGCTTGCGTTTATCCCTAGTTTATTTGGTGGCTGGGGTGGGGGGTATGTCAAATAACCCCTTAAATTAAAGGGGTTTTTGTGCATAAGGCCCCGACCAACCATCTTAATTATTCTTGGTTCACTGACTATATCTCTTTCGCCAATAAACTCATCCTTTTGATATGGCAAAAATTAATGTATGTGTCAAAATTACCCACAACCATTTACACTCAATTCTTAATGACAACCCCAATTTAATCAACTTAACCACAAAAATCCATTTTTGACCTTTTTTTTAAACATTTTTTTTTTCAGAAAATATTTTTTTGACGCCGGTTTCCGGCGTTGACGTTTCGAATTTTTTTTTTCTGGTCTATTTTTTTCGCCGCCGGTTTCTGGCGTTGACTTTTTCATTTTTTTTTCTTTTCTTCGCTTTTTCCGCCGGCCGGTTTTCGGCGTTGACTTTTTATAGTTTTTTTTAATTTGTTTTTAAACGCCCGCCGCTAGACGTTGATCGTAATTGTACTGTCACTGACAGTAAGTTAATGTAATTATATATAATATCATTGATAGTACATTAACGTAATTGTACTGTCGTTGACAATACATTTATGTAATTGTACTGTCACGACAGTACAATTAGAGTCAGCGACAATATTATTATTTTTTTTTGGTTTTTTTTTTTAGTTTGTTTGATTTGTTGATAAGTCAACGTAATTATATTACTGTCGTTGACAGTAAAATAACTGTAAACACAATAATAATATGTTTAACAACATCAATATTATTAGTTTTTTGGATTTTTTGTTTGGTTTGAGTTGTTGACGGAGTTACGTAATAATATTACTGTAAACACAATAATATTACTGTAGTTGACGGTAATATTAATGTTGTTACAGTAATATAAAATATTACTATCAATCACAATAATATTAATTTTTTTGGCTTTTTATTATGTTTACATTTGTTGAACGGTCAACATATTAATATTACTCTATTATACAATTATAATGACTTTTGTTGTGTTAATATTACTGTGTTAAACTGTAATATAGTTAATTTTACTGTGGTTACTAGTAATATAGTTAATATTACTGTCAACCCCAACAATATTGTTGTTTAAACCGGAGAGGGGGGGGGGGGATGTTAAAGATTTTGTTTTTTTAAAACAAAATTGAAAAAGTCAACGCCGCAAACCGACGTCAAAAAGATCAGGAAGAGGAAAAAAATCGAAAAAGTTAACGTCGGAGACCGGCGGAAAAATCAGGAAGTAAAACAAAAAAGTGAAGGCGGCGACAAACGAAATTGGACTCAAAATTGTGTTTTGAGTCAAAATTGAATAATTTGTGAAATTTGGGGTCAAATTGAGGTTAAATTAAATTAAATAATGAAATTGGAGCATAATAAATTGTGAGGGCTATTTTAGTCTTGTACAAACCTCTGGACAATGTGTGAACTTTTTTATAAAAAAGTGTTTTATCTGGACTATTTATGAATAAGTGCCCATTAATGGGTTTATTTGTAAAGTGTTATAAATTAAGTTATTAGTAGTAAATACCCTCGATTTATATTTATATAAAAATATTTAGTTATGAAAAATAAAAACAAATCTCATATTTGATATTTCACTCTACCCTCTTATAACCTAATCTATATCTCTCTCTCCCTTCCCTCACGCATGTCTCTCATTTTTTTTCTCTCTTTATATATATATATATATATATATATATATATATATATATATATATATATATATATATATATATATATATATATATATATATTTGGATTTTGCTTCTTGTAGAAGATTATATTTTTACATATTGCACTTACGTTTTTTTTTTTTTTGCCATGATATTATTTGCACTTTGCTTTTCATTTTTGCAGTTTGTGTATATGAAGGTAATTGTCACTTTGCACCCTTAAATTACATGCCATTGGCACTTTGCACCCTTAAATTAAAAAAATGGCAGAATGCACCCTTCAATTATATCTTGCTAGCACTTTGAACCCTAATTCATTTTTGGCTAGAAAAGTGACTTGCTACATGTTACGTGAGATTTGAAAAGGGGCAGTAGATTTATTTTTCTTTTATTTCTCACAAACTTCCTTTTTTTTTTTTTATATATATAGTTTCTTAGACAAGTACGAGATTAATGTCAATTACATCAATCCAACAATTAATTCAACCATCTCTTTGTGCCAAGGAGATAAACCAAACATTAGACTATTTATTTGTGGATTTTCTCTTGTCTTTTTAGCTAAATATCTACTACATAAGATTAATTATTAAATATAAAAAACAGATTTTTTTATGATAGTAATTACAGTGTGTTTTGATTATTCTATTTGTCATTTTAATGTTTCTCTTATTTTAGAAAAAAAAATGTGAATGCAAAATAGAATCAAGGTGTCTACTAAACCCAAAAGCTATGCTCGTAATTGCAGGAAAGGGGAACTTGCTTTGCGGGAATTAGCAATATTTTCACACACATTCACACCAGACTGTGTGCTTTCTTGTCTACCTCAAAATCTTCTTCACGATCTTTACATGCGTTTCTTGGATTTTACTAAAACCCTAAGGCATTTAATATTCTAACCAATTTATGTAACGAAAACAATAAAAGTAAACACTTTTTTTTACACAAATAACCATAATATATACATAATTCTCCTTTTAAGCCTGAAAACGAAAAATTAAGTTTTATTATCTGTTGAAAATACTATCAGAATGGTGAAAATTTATGGAATTGCAGATTGCATGACCTTTATTTGCATATAACATATGCTTGTTTTTAATTGAATAAGTATTTATTCTAGAATAAATAAAAATAAATTTATTAAAAATTGGAGTAAAGTATCTTCAGACTCTTGATAAAGAACAATGAACATTAGTTGTTCTTGGTCGGGTTTGGATATGTGAAACGGAGAAGATGAAATATATTTAAGTATGTGAGAAATAATGAAAGACCAATTCACCCCTCTTCAACAGGTATCAGATCACTTTTCTAACCAAAAAATGAATTAGGGTGCAAAGTGCCAAGCAAAATGTAATTGAAGGGTGCAGGAGCATTCTGCATTTTTTTCAATTTAATGGTGCAAAGTACCTATATCATGTAATTTATGGGTGCAAAGTGCTAAGTAGCATGTATATGATGTGTTTTTCGCTTCAAATATATTTTACACTTTTGTTGTTTTTATTTGTTATTTTATGTTATTTTTATACTTTGTTCCTCTTAATCTCAGCTCATTAAATAGCAAACTTCAAACATCAATTCATAATGCAAATTTCAAACAACAAAAATTATAAATTGACAATGCATAGAAATACACAAAATAGCTTTGAAATATGGAATTTATTAGCATAATAATGCATACCAAATTTCAACAAAAGTATAAGGCAACAAATAAAAATAATGTTTGTTAAACATAAATATCATGAATTTGTTTTTTAATCATATTCAATGGTGTTCTCATCGTTTAAATAACTTATGGATAAAAGTTTTTCAAAGGTCAATAATCCTACTTTCTGCAGTCTTTAACACTAACATGATTGTTGCAGGCATAATTGTCTTGCAATGTCGAAACAAAATCAATATCTTGAAGGTTCAATTTATCTATTTATGTTGGTTCTTCCACATTGTTTCTTGCTTCCGCGAACAGATTCAACATGATTCGATCACGGCTTTTCACTTTTTGAAGAGGACATTGATTCATTTATTTTTCTCTTCCCCTTCATCGAATCGACTGTTGAAATAAAAAAAAAATATTGCACGTGAGGTTAACACAAAAAATCCGTGTACATATAATCGCACATACATCATACAAAATGCATTTGGTAATATCAAATACAAATTGTAATAAGAAACATAATAATGCAATCTTAAAATCACAAACTGACTACAAATATTGTACCAAGACAAATGTAATCATTTTTATGACACTAAAGTGCAAATGAAATATATAAAAATAAAATACACTTTATATACGCAAAATACAAAATAAACAGCTAAGTGCAAATACTACTATACTAACAACAAAATACAAATATGTTAATAACAAAGTGCCAATTAAATCAAATCCAAACAAAAAACATGAAAATCATAAAAAAGTTGCAATCGCCATGAAAAAATAATGTAACAGAAAACAATAAA